>NC_037332.1:116842225-117489725 GCF_002263795.3 Bos taurus | reverse complement strand
ATGGTTTCATTTCTATTAATTTTGGTTTCAAATTATCCATTGAAAGCACATCAAAATATTTAATTTTTGTCTGTTGACCTTAGTATCCTTGTTGTTACTGTTCAGTCGCTCACTTGTGTCCGACTCTTTGTGACCCCGTGGACAGCAGCACGCCAGGCTTCCCTGCCCTCCACTGTCTCCCAGAGCCTGCTCATCTGTGACCATTGAGTCGGTGATGCCATCCAACCATCTCATCCTCTGTCGTCCCCTTCTCCTCCTGCCTTCAATCTTTCCCAGCATCAGGGTCTTTTCCAATGAGTCAATTCTTCGCATCCGGTGGCCAAAGTATTGGAGTTTCAGCTTCAGCAACAGTCCTTCCAATTACTCAGGATTGATTTCCTTTAGGATTGGCTGGTTTGATCTTGCAGTCCAGGCCCAGCACCACGATTTGAAAGCATCACTTCTTCGGTGCTCAGTCTTACAAAACTCATTCACTCTGTGTGCGCGCGTGCTAACTTTTCTGTTGATTCCTCGGGATTTGCTTTGTACACAATCAGATCACATGCAAATAGCTACCGTCTTGTTTCTTTCCTTCCAGCCTGCATGTCTTTACTTCTTTTCCTTGCTTTCAGGTACTGCCTGGCAGCTTCAGTCCCGTGTTAACTAGAAGGGGTGCACGTGGGCATTCCTGTCTCCGTGTCCCGTGTTAACTAGAAGTGGTGCACGTGGGCATTCCTGTCTCCGTGTCCCGTGTTAACTAGAAGTGGTGCACGTGGGCATTCCTGTCTCCGTGCTGATCTTCAGGAGGAAAGCGTTGACTCTTTCACCGTAACTGTGATGTTGGCAGCAGGTTTGAGGACACTCTTCCGGGTCAGGGGAGTGTCCTGCTTTTCCTAGTCTGCTGACAGCTTCTATCATGAGCGGAGTTGAGTTTTGTCTAATGTTTTTCTGCAGCATTTTACTTGATCGTGTGGTTTTTCCTTTTCGTCTTCAGTATTCTGCATTAGGGGCTTCCCAGGTGCTTCAGCACTCAGGAACCCGGCTGCCAATGCAGAAGACACAGGAGATGCAGGTTCCACCCCTGGGTCAGGAAGACCCCCTGGAGAAGGAAATGGCAACCCACTCCAGGATTCTTCCCTGGAGAATCCCATGGACGGAGGAACCTGGTGGGCTACAGTCCCTGGGGTCTCAAAGAGTTGGACATGACTAGGTGACTAAATGAAAGCAACATTCTGGATTAAAGTGATTAGGTTTTGAATGTTGAACATGTCTTTCTATATTTGGAGGACTCAATTTACTATTTTGTTGGCACTTTAAATCTCTGTTCATGAAAGATATTGATCTTTTTTCATACTCTGCTTTTTTATCAGAGTAGGTCTGGCCTCATAAGATGAATTAGGAAGTGGACCTTCCTTATTTACTGTCTGGGGAAAAAAAATTACATAGAGATAGTGTTACTTTTTCTTTAAATGTTTGACAGAATTCACCAGTGAAATCATTGAGGCTTGGGTATTTGTTTTTCTCTGTTTCTTTGAGAGATTTTAAACAATAAATTCAATTTCTTTGATGGATATGGGACTCTTCAGGTTATCTATTTCTTCTTGAGTGAGTTATGGTACTTTGTGGCTTTGGCGGAATTGATCCATTTCATCAAAGTTGTCAAATGTATGTGTGTGGAGTTGCTTGTAGCGTTTTCTTATTAACCTTTAAATGTCTGTGGAGTGTGCAGTTGAGAGCCCCTCTGTATTCAAACTGGTCGTGTGTCTTCCCTCTGTCTGTCTCACTTTCTTTTCTTCCCTCCTTTCTTCCTGACTCCCTCTCTCCCTTCCTTTCTTCCTTTCCCAATCTGGCTACAATTTTATCCATTTATTGACTTTTTTAAAACTTTGGTTTCCTTCTTTTCTGTTTTCAAGGCTATTGTTTTCCACTGCAGTATTATTATTCCCTTTCTTCTCATCATTTTGGGTTTGCTTCTCTTTTCTGTAGTCTTAAGGTACAAACTTGCATTTTTTAATTCTCCGCATTTCTTCCTTCCTCCTATAAACTTTTAGTGCCATGCATTTCCCTCCAAATGTGTTATTAGCCGCATCCCACTAGTTTAACATGTGGCTTTTGTGTTGCACCTTCATTTTGTTCGGTTGGAAGTATTTTTCAGTTTCCCGCTCTTCTTTGACTCATGTTTTACAAGTACACTGCGCCACTGTCAAACGTCTGAAGATTTACCAGCTGTCTTCCGTCAATTCCTAATTCCGTTCCATTTTGTTCAGAGAACATACTTTGCATGATTTCAAGTCTTATAAATGTATTGAGATTTGTTTTATGATTAGACTAAAGCCTATCTGGTGACATAGTCCCTGTGCTCTTGAAAAGAATATATATTCTTCTGACGTTGGTTAAAGTATTATTTAAACAGTGTTTAGATCCATTTGGTTGATGATGTTCTCAGTCTTTTAGGTCCTTCCTGGTTTTCTATTTGCTCCATCAATTCCTGACAAGGGAGTGTGTTGAAGTTTACAATGTAAATACCAATTTGTCTATTTTTTTCAGTTCTATTTTATCAGCTCTATTTTTGTCAGTTTTTCCTTCATTTATTTTGAAGCTCTATTTTTTAAGACTGTTACATCTTCTCGGTAGATCAGGCCTTTTATTATTATGTAACATCCCTTTTTGTCCCTGATACTTTCCTTTGCTCTAAGGTCTACGTGGCCTGGTATTAATACGATCATCCCGGGCTTCTTTTGATTAGAAAGTAGGTGCCGGAGGGGGCTTCCCAGGTGGCTCACTGGAAAAGAATCTCTCTGCCAATCCAGGAGACACGGGAGATGTGAGTTTGATCTCTGGGTCAGGACAATTCCCTGGAGGAGGAAATAGCAACCCACTTCAGTATTCTTGCCTGGAAAACCCCACGGACAGAGGAGCCTGATGGGCTACAGTCCACGGGGTCACAGAGTTGGACGTGACTGAGTGAGCATGCTGTGTCTTTATAGATTGTTTTATCAATTGTTCTTAACTCACCTGTATCATTATCATTTTTGAAAGGGCATATCATTATGTCTTTTTTTATCAATTCTGATAACCTCTAACTTTAAAAAGATAGAACTTATTATGACATTAATCCTTTTGAGTCTTTATTGAATTTGTTGCAATACTGCTCCTATTTCATGCTTTGGATTTTGGCCCTGAGGCACGTGGGCTCTTGAACCTGCACCCCTTGCGTTGGTAACTCGGAGTCTCAGCCCCTGGACCACCAGGGACGTCCCCACTAATGCTTATTTTCTAATTCACTAATTTTTACAGCATTATTGAGGCCTTATTGAAATGTATTTCAAACATCTTGAAATTCACCCATTTAAAGCATACGACTCCTGGGTTCTCGGTAGATTCACAGTTAGTAGTCCTCAGAGCAGTCTGAGTCCAGAATGTTCTCAGCACTCCAGAAAGAAACCCCACACTCACTGGCTCACAGCCCGCCCCCACTTCCGCTGACCTCGGCCCAGGAAACCGCGGCTTCACTGTCTGTCTCTGTGGAGTGGCCTGTTCTGGACGCTTCGCCTGCTCCGTGTGGGTTTTATGACTGACTCCATCTCCATTAGCCTGGTTGCATTCTGCTTCCCTCTCCTGCTTCCCTTTTTCTGAGTCAATTATTTTAATAGTTTTTTAGCATTTCATTTTATTCTGTCTGCTGAGGTTTTGACTATATCTTTTGTGGGGGTTTATTTTAGTCATTCAGTTCAGTTCAGTCACTCAGTCGTGTCCAACTCTGCGACCCCATGAATCACAGCACGCCAGGCCTCCCTGTCCATCACCAACTCCCGGAGTTCAACCAGACTCACGTCCATCGAGTCAGTGATGCCATCCAGCCATCTCATCCTCTGTCTTCCCCTTCTCCTCCTGCCCCCAATCCCTCCCAGCATCAGAGTCTTTTCCAATGAGTCAACTCTTCGAATGAGGTGGCCAAAGTATTGGAGTTTCAGCTTTAGCGTCATTCTTTCCAAAGAACACCCAGGGCTGATCGCCTTCAGAATGGACTGGTTGGATCTCCTTGCAGTCCAAGGGACTCTCAAGAGTCTTCTCCAACACCACAGTTCAAAAGCATCAATTCTTCGGGGCTCAGCCTTCTTCACAGTCCAACTCTCACATCCATACGTGACCACAGGAAAAACCATAGCCTTGACTAGACAGATCTTTGTCGGCAAAATAATGTCTCAGCTTTTGAATATGCTATCTAGGCTGGTCATAACTTTTCTTCCAAGGAGTAAGCGTCTTTTAATTTCATGGCTGCAGTCACCATCTGCAGTGATTTTGGAGCCCAAAAAAATAAAGTCTGACACTGTTTCCACTGTTTCCCCATCTACTGTAGGAATTATAAACACAATGAACTTTTCCCAGTCCATATAGAATCAGTATCTTGCCCCCTTCAGGTGGAATAGTAAACCCCAGCATCACGCAGGCTCCTTTACACCATCTCTACGTTGTATTATTTTCAGCGATTACATCTGCAATTCCTGGAAATCCCATCAGACAACATTATCATCTTTCCTTTGGTGGTCTTATTTTCAAGCATTTCAGAGAATAGTCTATTTACCCAGAAAGTCATCATTTCCTTTGTTCTTCCCTTATTCCCGATATTCCGAATTTCCCTCCAGTATAATTTCCTTTATTCTGAAAAGCTCCCTTCAGCCTTTCTACTAGAGCAGCTCTGCTGGCCACAGATTCCCTCAGGGCTCCTTTATCAGTCTTTTCTCACCTTTACTCTTAAAAGATACATTTTGCTGAATATAGCATTCTGGGTCGACAGGTCTTTCCTTTCATTTAAGACGTTTTTTAGATGTCACGTCAGTTCCTCCTGGCCTTCGCATTTTTGTAGATAAAATCTTCACTCACCTGAGCCATGACTTCCTAACATGTTATTTGGGGTCTCCCTGGCCACCTTCATTTTTCGAGTGTGTTTTTGGTTCTGGTTTCTAGTTTGGTGGTCAAGTTGTCTTCAGTTTACAGCAGTTAAGTTATGGTCAAGGATTTCTTTGAGTTTTTCTTCTTGGAGGCTCTAGAACCTGAAAGTTAATGTACGCCCCAGAGTTGGGGATTTTTCAGCCAAATACTTTTTCAAATATTTTTTCCTGTACCACATCCTTTTTTCTCTCTGGGATTCTGAGGATGCAAATGTTGCAGCCTTTTTACTGTCCCACCGACCTCTGAGTGTCTGCTCGCTGCTGTCAGAGCAGATCATTCCCATCGGCCTGCCTTCCAGTTCACCCACCTTTCTTCTGTCATCTCCAACCTGCTAGAGACTCCATCTGTGACATTTCTACTTCTGGACTATATGCTTCAGTTCTAAAACTACCATTTCATCCTTCTTCTTGGCTGCTATTTCCTTACCGAGACTTCTAATCCTTCCCTTTGTTTCCAGGGTGTTTGCCCTTACTACATAAACCATGGTTTTTAAAGCATTTTTGCTAATAATGCCAATGTCTGTGTCATCTCAGCATTGATGTCTGTTGACTGACTTTTACCTTATAAATTATCTTTTCCCTGTTATTTCTAGGTACCAAATAATTTTGAATTGCGTCTTGGACTTTTTGACTATTACGAGACTCTAGGTCCAGTTTAAATGCTATGGATAATGTTAATGTCCAGAACAAAGTTACGATGCTCTTTCTATGGGCTGTGGTTTAAACATCAGCTATTTTCAAAGCTTTTGAGGCCCTCTTCAGACCTGCCCAGCTATTCAGCTCCCAGGTGGCCAGTCGGGGGCTTGGGCAGTACTGTGTGCCTTAGTTCAGTTCTCAAAGTCCACAGTGTGCTATTTAAGGTTAGATTCATGCACACACAACTTCGAGTTAGATTCATGTGCACACAGCACACAGAATGGGCTGGTTCCAAGTTGGGAAAGGAGTACGTCAAGGCTGTATATTGTCACCCTGCTTATTTAACTTGTATGCAGAGTACATCATGAGAAACATTGGGCTGGATGAAGCAGAAGCTGGATCAAGATTGCCAGAAGAGATATCAATAACCTCAGACACACAGATGACACCACCCTTATGGCAGAAAGTGAAGAGGAACTAAAGAGCCTATGAAAGTCAAAGAGGAGAGTGAAAATGTTGGCTTAAAACTCAACTTTCAAAAAACGAAGATCATGGCATCCAGTCACATCACTTCATAGCAAACAGATGGGGAAACAATGGAATCAGTGAGTAACTTTATTTTCTTGGGCTCCAAAATCACTGCAGATGTTGACTGCAGCCGTGAAATTAAAAGACGCTTGCTCCTTTGAGGAAAAGCTATGGCTAAGTTAGACAGCATTTTAAAAAGCAGAGATATTACTTTGCCAACAGAGGCCCATCTATTCAAAACTATGGTTTTTCCAGTAGTCATGTATGGATGTGAGAGTTGGGCTATAAAGAAAGCTGAGTGCTGAAGAATCAATGCTTTTGAACTGTGGTGTTGGAGAAGACTCTTGAGAGTCCCATGGACTGCCAGGAGATCAAACTAGTCTATATTATTCATTGGAAGTCCTGAATATTCATTGGAAGGACTGATGCTGAAGCTGAAGCTCCAATAGTTTGGCCACCTGATGCAAAGAGCCAACTCATTGGAAAAGACCCTGATGCTGGGAAAGATTGAAGGTGGGAGGAGAAGGGACAACAGAGCATGAGATGGTTGGATGGCATCACCGACTCAATGGAACACAACTGAGCGACGGGACAGAACTGAACTGAACATGCAGCTTGGAGGGAAACTGGGAGCTCACGCAATGCTGCACAGGACAGAGGTCTTGACTTCCTTTCTCTTCGTAACTACCCCACATTCTCTGGTTCTCTAGGGCCCCCTTTTGCAGCCTCCAAGCCAGAAACTTGGGGTTGCCTTTTTCTTGCCCTGCCATTTATTCTCCACAACTGCACTTGTGTCTGAGCCAAACACCAGGAGGGCAGAGAGGACGAAGCCATAGGAACTCACCTGTCGCTCTTAGGATCACCGCTAGCAGAGGGAAAATCGCCTCCTTGGGCCTATGACGTGCCTGCTCAGCCCACCCACTCCTGCCACGTTCCCCTGAGATTGTGGTTGGGCAGAAAAGAGAAGGGAAAAGCAAACCAGTGGATCCTTCACTGCATCTAAGCCTCAAGAGTCTCCTTTTCGGTTCCTCACCCTAAACAGTAAAGGCTTCTCTGGAGGCTCTTTCTGTCCGCGCCTGAGGTGTGCATTCCTGTTGCACGCTGCCTTTAACACCAGTCTGGGAAACATCAGGGGGAAATAAAATGGGAAACTCGCCACCTGTTTGGCGCTGGCCTACTTCCTCCACCTGCCTCCCGCCACGTCCCTCTCTGAGCATCACAGAAACTCCGTCCAGGTTCCAAATTTGCATTCCGTAGGATGACAAGATGGGGTGGGCTTAACACTTCTTGCTCAAAACGAGAACTCAAAATTTTATCTTTAACCTTCTTAGCAATCTTGAAGGGAAGTCATCGCTATCTCCTGATTGCAAATAAGGAATCCGAGGCTCAGAGAAGTCACACAATTGATCCAGGATCGCATGGCCCGTGAGTGGGATTCAGAGTCAGGTGTGTGTGACGTCAATCCCTGTGCTCTGTCCCCACAGCTCCTTTTGGGGAAACGGGAGGGCCATGGTGCCCAGCCAGTAGCAGGGAGCTCAGGTCCTGCACCCCACTCACTGTCCGTGGCGCATTCCCTGAGTCATTGCCTGTCTTTGAACTCACTTCTCCCACCTGCGAAATGAGGGAGGTTCTCGAGTGCTTTGCAGGTCAGACATCGTATGGATTTCTCTTTGGACAGCTTATAGTGAAGGCAGCTTGTGAAAACTTCTGGGTGCTAGGGGTAACCCGCCCGTCTATGAGGAATCCTCGCACTTACTTTGCCCTGAGAGCACCCCCACCTCCAGGCTACCTGGGGCTCTGCTCTTGGGAAGGGGTTAATGGGTGGACTTCTTTCCTTTCAATGTTTATAGAAAATCAATGACGCCTGCTTTGTGTTGGGAGAAGCCTGTGATCTCACACACAAGCTTGGCCACAACCTTCCTTGGCCCTGCGGCCACACAGACTGCGTGGCTCTGGGGACAGAGGCTGGGGCGGCTGCGGCCATGGAGCAAGGGTTCCGGGGCTCCTGGGAACACACGGCTGGTGTCGACATGGACCCTACTCCCAGGCATGAAAGTATAAGTGTCAGTAGCTCAGTTGTGTCTGACCCTTTGCAGCCCCATGGACTGTAGCCCACCAGGATCCTCTGGCCATGGGATTCTCCAGGCAAGAGTACTGGAGTGGGTTGCCATGACCTCCTCCAGGGGATCTTCCCGACTGCACCCAGGACTCCCATCTTGCAGGCAGATGCTTTACCGTCTGAGCCACCAGGGAAGCCCAGGCATGAGGTTGGCACCAATTTCCAGATGGAGCCCCAACCAGCCTCCGGCGCTCCCCTGCTGTGTCTCATCCCTGCCCTTCCCGGAATCCTCTGCCCCGGCCCCCAGGCTGGACAGACCCAGCTCCACAGCACCTCCTAAGGGCCCAGCTTCTCTGCCCGCATTGTGCTCCTTCTGAAGACTGTCTTTCATTTCCTTTGAGCAGGAAGATAAACCCTGCCTCTTGCTAGGGTCCCGAGGCCCCACAGTCCCTGCTGCCACGAAACTGGCACCCGGCCCTCTGCCCCTCCGCTCAGTCCAGAACCAGCCTCTGCCTCCCACCTCCGCCTTCTCCACCCAAAGCTCGGGGTCCGAAGGGACACATTATGAGCTCGCAGATTCCAAGCAGGCAGGAAGCTTTGTGCTCCATGAATGGGGCTTTTCTGGGTCACAGCTCAGAAGGAATAAAGGATTCTGATGCAGTTACAGAGCGAAGTGGCTGGAGTCCAGGGTCAGTCCCCAGCCTGATGTGATAGCAGCTCCGGGCCCTCTGCTCCTCTGCCCGGCAGCTGATAAGGAAGCCAGCTGGAGGGGGACCGGGGGGCTGCAGGCCGGCCCGCCCCCGCTGAGTGCCCGTGCGGCCTCAAGTGGACCCTGGCCTCGCTAGGCCCCCTCCTGCCTGGTCGCCACAGCACCCAGCCCCACACTGCAACAGGGAGGTCACGCCCAGGGCACTCCCAGTTCAGCCTCTGTTTCACCCTCAGTCCACAGTCAGAAGCTGGGCGCAGCCCCAGGCACTTCAATGTTGGAGGGACCTCAGCCAGCAATTCAGGAAACGCCAGCAGCTCCCATTCTTGGGCCGTTTCACACACGGAGAAGCCCCAGGTGGGGCACGACCCATGGGTAGTTTGGGCAGTTTGGAGGGAAACCTGGAGCTCCCACCGGGGCATTCCCCCAGCAAGGAGGCTGCTCCTCAGGTCCCCAGACTCTCCTCCTTCTCAACACTTCTGAGCATTTAACTCAGGACCGGGCCCACCGTGGGCTTTAAACTAAGCACCAACAGGTACTTCCCCGGTGGTCCAGTGGCTGGGACTCTGCACACCCAAGGCAGGGGCTCCAGGTCAATCCTTGGTCAGGGAACTGGATCCCACATGCCACAGCTAGGACCCAGTGCAGCCAAATAAGGAAATAAAAATCAATAAATATATGTAAAAAATTAAATGCCAGCACTTCTGCCCTAAAAGCCTTCCTCTGGCCCACAACCCTCCCTCTCCCCCCTTCCCCCTCCCCTCTCCCTTTCACTATTCAGTTCAGTTCTGTTCGATTCAGTCGCTCAGTCGTGTCCGACTCTTTGCGACCCCATGGACTGCAGCACGCCAGGCCTCCCGTCCATCACCCGCTCCTGGAGTTTGCTCAAACTCATGCCCATCGAGTCCATGATGCCATCCAACCATCTCATCCTCTGTTGTCCCCTTCTCCTCCTGCCCTCAATCTTTCCCAGCATCAGGCTCTTTTCTAGGGAGTCAGTTCTTTGCATCAGGTGGCCAAAGTATTGGAGTCTCAGCTTCAGCATCAGTCCTTCCCTTACATTGTAATAGACACTTAGTAAACCAGGAAGACACACTTTGTTCAAGGCAACCATCGTGGAGCCCAGAGGTTGAACTCAATTCCGAATCCAGCAAGGACAGCCGGGATCTAAAGCCAAAAGGCAGAGTGAAGGGCCCAGGGGTGGCAAACTAAGAGGAACCTAAGACAACCCAGGGCAGGGGGTCCTTGCTAGGCCCCAGCGTGATCAGCTACGAAGGGTGGGGCTCCCAGCGAAGTAGCTCAGCAGGATTCTGCCCAGTGGCTCTGCTCGTTCAGCTTCCTGGGGACTCAGGGGTGAGGCCTCCGCTGGGGGCCAAGCTGCGGCCATTCTGAAGAAGGGTTCCTAAAGCCGAGATGAAGAGCAGGCACTCGGGAAGGTGCTGAGCAATGGAGGAGATGAGGTCAGGTCCAGGAGAACAGGTGCAAACCAGCCAGATAGCCCAAGGGCAGGGGGGGGAGGCAGGAACCAGCCCAGACCAGCTTCCCCAACAAGAGAAAGGCCAGGAGGCCCGCAGTGGCCGGGCAGCAGAGGGGTCTCCCAGGGGCTGGCTCACACCCAGAGCGGACCTGAGCACCCCACCTGGGCACCAGCCCTTCCCCATCCCTCACCAGGGACAGGACTGGACCATTGAAACGGCCAGACACAGCTGCGAGAATAGTTGTCCTTCGGGGAGAGATAAGGGAATGCAATCAGTCAATCAGAAAGAGATATTCATGCAGATTAATTAAAAAGCATCTTCAGAGTGTAATTGCTAAACACCATTTTGTTATCATCTGCTTTTTCAGAACGGGGTCATCTACTCACATTTGTGTGCTGCTGCTGCTTTAACCACCCCTTTGATTGATCTACCCGGGCACTTATTCACCCCACAAGCACCTCCCTGGGAGGCAGCACTGATGGAGATGCAGAGGCTCAGAGTGGGGGGCGGCTGGCAGGAAAACGGAAACTTGGCAGCCCTCCTGCACTGCGGCCTCCTGCCCAACCGCATGGCAACCCCCCCACCAGAATCCAGTCCTCTCTGGGGACCAGCCCCCCCAGGGTCAGCTGGAGAACTGGGGCCCAGGCACCTCCCGCCCGGAGCACCACTGCATCCTGGACCCTCAGCCCTGAGGCAGGAGGGGAAGCAGCATCACTCATTCTCCCCTCCCCCATCCATCCCCGTGAGCCTCCCTGTCGTGCACACACTCCTGACGGCCACTTGGTAAGGAAGGGCAGGGGAGCGAGGACTCCCGGCCTCATCCATTCACTCAGCGCCCGTGGCCGGCCTCCCCGCTGGGGCAGGCGCTGAAGACGCCCTGGGAGCAAAGCAGCCAAGTCCCTGCGACCACAGGGCTGGCACTCAGGGCAGGGACAAGACGCAGGCGTGTGTCGCTGGCACACCTGCCTGTGATGGAGCAAGACTGTTGTTCAGTCACTCAGTCGTGTCTGACTCTGCGACTCCAGGGACTGCAGCATGCCAGGCCTCCCTGCCCTTCACTCTCTCCCAGAGTTTGCTCAAACTCATGTCCATTAAATCAGATGCGGAGAGCTGACTCATTTGAAAAGACCCTGATGCTGGGAAAGGTTGAAGGCAGGAGAAGGGGATGACAGAGGACGAGATGGTTGTATGGCATCACTGACTCAATGGACATGAGTTTGGGTAAGCTCCAGGATGGTGATGGACAGGGAGGCCTTGCATGCTGCAGTCCAGGGGATCATGAAGAGTCAGACACGACTGAGCGACTGAACTGACCTGAACTGAACCATCCAACCATCTCATAGGAATAACGCCCAAAACACATGGCAAGTGAGTCTTCAGGACATGCTCAGCTTCACACGCTTAACACTGAGCGGAGGGGGAAACTGAGGTTGGGGAGGTGAGGGAAGCAGCCAGACCTCATGGCTGAGCCAGGCGGCAGCCCGGGGGTGGACCCTGAACAGCTCTGCCCGTCGCCAGCGTAAGGAGCCCCGGCGCGAGCCACGTGTGCAGGCGCATCTTAAAAAGCCAAGAGAAACAGATGAAATTAATTTCAATAACATAGTTCATTAAACCCAACTGATCCAAAGAATTATCATTTCAATAAGAAAGTCATATGAAAAAAACGGTTGAACCTTTTATTCCATTTTCTCTTTCTTCAAAATAAGTGTTGGAACTTCAGAGCTGGTTGCATTTACAGCACATGGCTCAGCGCAGACCAGCCATGTCCAGCGTGCAGAGGGGCTCGCAGTCACCCACTACTGGGCTGTGAAGAGGCAGAGCCCGGGAGCAGGCTGGGGGTCCTGGGGCCAGCATGGAAAAGGGGATCAGGATGAGGTGGTATTTTATGTGAGTTTGGATACTGGGAAAGAGGCAGCCTCAAGAATCTCTGTGGGGACAACTTCAAGGGCAAAAGCAACAGGGAAGGCATTGGTCCCGAACTAGGAGTAGTCCTGGTATTTTTGAGAGGCAGGAAGAAGAGCCCTGGGTGTGAGTGCCCTGGACCAGGGGGGACATAGCAGAGGAGACGTGTCAGGGATCAGGGTGAGGGTGGAGACGGAGGAACAGGTGAAGGGCACATGGCCATGCATCCTCCACACTCAAGAAGCTGCTAGAGAAGCAGCCAGCCAGGAGAGGGCAGGCTCGGGGAGCCGAGGTCAGACCAGCACCTGGGGTCCCGGGAGCCATGTGTGGCTGTGAGCGGGCATGGCTGTGGTCCACCTGCTGCTGAGACAGCATCTGAGGAAGGAGCGCTGGCATCATAAGGGTGACGTGGGGAATGTGATGACCTTCAGCTTTTCCCTGGCTTCAACACTCCCAGGTTTCTGGACTTCGGGAAGATGGGAATCCTTCTGTGGAATGATCACACTCCCCCAACTCTCAGCCCACACAAACAAGATTAATCCAATGAGAAAGCTCTGAGGGGACCCGCATCTCCTTCATGGGAGTCGTCTGGCCAGAATGACCTCGTTTAGACTGATGGGAAGGAAAGGGAGGTCGTAGGGCAGGAATCACTGCTCCCAGCCAAGGCTGCTGCTGGTGAGGCTCATGGTCAGCTGGCGTGGCCCCATTTCTGCTCATTGTGGTATTTAATAAAGGTGACATCCGTCATCAGCTACCATACAAACCAGCACGTCCCTTTTGCCTATAAGTTTGATGGGAGTCTGTACCTTTTCTGAGTGTATTTAAATAGACAGTTACTCCAGGGGTGCAGCGCTCAGCCTCTCCGCTTGTAAACCAGCCTAGTCCCTTATCTCCAGCACCGCCAGAAATGGCTCCAGATCTTACTACCAATAACCATGGCACCAGGGGGGCAGGCTCAGCCCCTCACTAGGCAGACGCTTCCAGCGGGTAACCTGAGCCTGGAACCTGGAACGCATGTAGAGGATTCTGGAGGCTCAGTCATCTTCCCTGCAGGGCTCTGTGCGGGTGGAACTTGGGGAACCCCTGCAACCAGGCCGCACAGCAGGGGAGGTGGTGAAGCAGACAGTTGTGAAGCAGGGGAGGGTGGTTACAGCTCGGTCACTCAGTCTGTACACGTATCTTTGTGGAGCATCAGGGACTGTTCTAGAACCAGGGATGCATGCTCATGCTTGGTCGTGTCCAACTCTGCAACCCAATGGACCGTGGCCCGCTAGGCTCCTCTGTCCATGGGAGTCTCCAGGACAGAGTACTGGAGTGGGTTGCCATGTCCTTCTCCAGGGGATCTTCCTGACCCAGGAATCAAAGTGGCATCTCTTCTGTCTCCTGCATTGTGGGCGGGTTTCTTACCACTAGTGCCACCTGGGAAGCCCCCAGAACCCGGGATGCCGGGATGAATAAGCCAGACCAAAGCCCCTCATCTGTCCAGGCAGACATTCTGCTGGGGGTCCAGGTGCATTCATTGCCATGATCTCTCTATTCACGTCTAACCCCCAGGAATTTAACTCTTCAACCATGGCATGGAAGCAAGGATAACTCAGACAATGCTTCCCGAAGCCCCTGTGTTGTCACAGTAAAGCGCTGTGCGAAGTACCCACAACCGCCAAGAGGAGAAGGCAGCGCGGGTGCCCGTGGATGGAGGAACGGGCATGCAAAGCACAGCACAGCCACGCATCGGAAGCTTATTTGACTGAAAGGAGGGTGGAATTCTGACACAGGGATGAATCTTAATAACACATCTGCTTTATATTAAGGGACAGAAGTCAGTCACAGAAGGACACTGTACAATTCCAATTGCATGAGGTCCCCAGAGCAGACAGATCCATAGAGACAGAAAGGAGGATGGTGAGGTCAGCGGCTGGGGAAGGAGGAGGCGGACACATGGTTTAGTTGGGGTTTAGTTTGGGAAGATGAGAAAGCTCTGAACTAGAGAGTGATGCTGGTTGTACAACATCAGAATGTCGGCAATGACCCTGAATTGTACACTTAAAAACAGTTAAAGTGGTACGTTTTATGTTATGCATATTTTGCCACAGTAAAAAGAAAATTAACACATTTTAAAGTATTTTTAAGTGAGGAGTTATTATTATCATCTTCTTTATTATTTGCAAGATGGTGGTCAAGCACATTCTTATGGGTTCAAGGTCACTGCCCTGCTGTTCAGTCACTGCCCAACGTCTATGAGGGCCCATGAAGAATGGGGAAGTGTCCCAGGTGCCAGGGACACACACGTGAGTCACACAGCCAGGGTCTGTGTCCGGGAAACTTCACATGTAGTTATAGTCGTGGCTGTTCAGTCGCTCAGTTGTGTCCGACTCTTTGCGACCCCGAGACTGTAGCACGCCAGGCTTCCCTGTTCTTCACTGTCTCCTGGAGCTTGCTCAAAATCATGTAGAGTTGATGATGCCATCCAACTGTCCCATCCTCTCTTATCCCCTTCTCCTCCTGCCCTCAATCTTTCCCACTATCTAGGTCTTTTCCACTGAATTGGGTCTTCGCATCAGGTGGCCAAAGTACTGGAACTTCAGCTTTAGCATCAGTCCTTCCAATGAATATTCAGTGTCAGTTTCCTTTAGGATGGACTGGTTTGATCTCCTTGCCGTCCGAGGGACCCTCAAGAGGCTTCTCCAGCACAATTAGAAAGCGTCAGTTCTTCGACGCTCAGCCTTCTTTATGGTCCAGCTCTCACACCCGTAGTGACCACAGTGCGGGTTTTATGAAGGACTGAGAAATGTGGATGAGTGGCCAAAGGATCTCTAGACAGTTGAGCGTCTCCATGTGAAGAGTCAGAAGAGGCTGGGGCCGACGGAGGCTGGAATCAAGAGACCCACAGGCGGTGGAGGCGGGCGTGAGGTCCTGAATGGGGATTACAGGAAAATGCACTGCCTCAAGCGCTGTAGCAAAAAGAAGGTTGCAAATACCTCAATAAGTGCTCCCCCGGAGGGGCTGAAGAAGAATGGGGTGAGGCCCAGAAGGCAGAAAGAAGGAAACAATAAAGATAGCATTATAAAAGCTCAAGAGGATAAATGGAAAACAAATAGAACAAACAAGCCGGGCATTATCCCGATTCTACAGAAAAACAAGGTGCAGAAGCATGATTAGACAAAAATGCTTCAGACCCTGAAGAAGTAAGAATTACCGAAAATAAATGAACTAAACGTTCTACTTTAGAAGCTGAAAAAATAGAGTGAACTCAAGAAGGTATAAGAAAGGAAATAAAGAAGATAATGATCTCAAATTTATAAACAGGAAGCAAAGCTAAAATAGAAACAATCGACAAAACTGTAAGCTGGTTCTTTGGAAAGCCTGATAATACAGATGCAAATACAGATAATACAAACCTCCTACACGATGGCTGAGAGAGAGATGGGGGATATTGATCAAGATGTGCATTTCATAGATCATCCATTGGGATAGCGCTCTGCAGACCAGATCATCAACAGCAAAGGTGAGGGTGCATGCAAGTGTGCCAAGTCACTTCAGTTGTGTCTGACTCTGTGCAACCCATGGACTGTAGCCTGCCAGGCTCCTCTGTCCATGGGATTCTCCAGGCAAGGATACTGGAGTGGGTTGCCACGCCCTCCTCCAGGGGATCTTCCTGACCCAGGGATTGAACCCAAGTCTCCTGGGTCTCCTGCACTGGTAGGTGGGTACTTTACCAGTAGAGCCACCTGGGAAGCCCAAGGTGAGGGTATCTGTATCTTATGAATTAGAAATTGCACCTTTAGCAGCTCACAAGGAGACATGTGTAAAGACGATGGTTGATTGTATAGAAAAAAGTGGACCAAACGCTTACCAAAAAGACAAGATGTGGCTAAGCTGGTCGAGTAGAAAGACTCTGAGTTCTCCTCCTCCCACAGGTACACAAAAATTACAATTATTTATAGAGCAACTGTCTTTGGCAATGATCTGAAGACTAGCAGAAAAGATTTTTCCATGACCAAAGATAAGAAGAAAGAACCACAATGAGATACTTAGGAGAAGAGGAGACTTAGCATAGTCAAGACCAGCAAACCCAGGCTGATGACTCACAAAGAGGAGGATCACCATAATTGCAGGGGTTTTCCCCGAGGAATGAGGGACCTGAGCCTCACATCATGGGTCCTGCAGAGAGATGAGTCCCAGAACATCTGACTTTGAAGGCCAGTAGGTCTTGGCATTTGGAAGAGCCAAAGGGCTATGGAAAACATAGACTCCAATCTTAGATGGTACACACAAAATCTCGTGCAATCTGAGTCCCATTTGGAAGGAGTCTGGGTCAGCCTGCTTGCTGATCTTGGAGAGCCATGTCTTCGTCCATCAGTGGACCCAAGATCACTCAATAAAAAGTCAATAAGGAAACAATGGCCTTAAATGACCCATTAGGCCAAATGGATAGATATATATATGACATTCTCCAAAAAAGCATCAAAATACAAATTTTTCAAGTGCACGTGGAACATTCTCCAGGATAGATCACATGATGTTAGGCCACGAGACGTCTCAATAAATTTAAGAAGATTGAAATTATATCAACCATCTTTTTTTAAAATATAAATTTATTTATTTTAATTGGAGGCTAATTACATTACAATATCATATTGGTCATAACAAGCATCTTTTCCAACGAAGACACTGATGAAAGAAATTGAAGATGACACAAAGATATGGAAATATATACTGTGCTCGTGGATTAGAAAAATTAATACCGTTAAAATGACCAAGTACCCAAGGCAATGTACAGATTCAATGCAACCCCTCTCAAAATACCAAGGGCATTTTTCACAGAACTAGAACATACAATTCTAAAGTTTATATGGAACCACAAAGACCCCAAATAGCCAAAATAATCTTGAGAAAGAAGAATAAAGCTGGTGGTATCAACTCCCTGCTTTCAAATCATATTTGGGGAGTTATAGTCATCAAAACAGCATGGTACTGGCCCAAAACCGACACATAAATCAATAAACAAAATAGCCCAGAAACAAGCCCACACGTCTATGGTCGATTAACCTGGGACAAAGGAGGCGAGCGTGCTCAGAGCAGGAAAGACAGCCTCTTCAATAGACTGTTGGGAAAACTGGACAACATTAGGTGGAAGAATCACACTGGACCACTCTCTCACATCACAGACAAGAATGAACTCAGAATGGATTAAAGACTCAAGAGTTGCGACTATAAAACTCCTGAAGTAAGCACACGCAGTAGTCTCTTAGACATCAATCTCTGCAATACTTTTTTGGATCTGTCTCCTCAGGCAAGGGAAACAAGCAAAAATTAAGGAATGGAACCTAACCAAACTAAAAATATTTTGCACAAAATAAAAAGCCAGCCTACTGCATGGGAAAACAATCTATGTGGCAAGGGGTTAATAGACAAAACATACAAAGACCTCAGAAACATCAAAAGAGCAAACAGCGCGATCCCAACGTGGGCAGAGGATGCACGTGGACATTCTTTCAAAGACTTGTGTATGCCAAAAGAAACAAGAAACAATGATCAGCATCCCTAATCCTCAGAACTCACAAGGAGCCGTCACACCTGTCAGAATGGCTGGCAGCAGATAGAGAGCGCTGACGAGCATGAGGCGAGAAGGGAACCCCGTGCGCTGCCAGCGGGGATGCAGATTGGTGCAGCCACTAATGAAAACAGTGTGAAGTCTCCTCAAGAAAATAAAAATCGGACTACCGCACAATCCAGAAACCCCGCTTCTGGGTATTGTTCCAAAGAAAACAAAAACACTGATTCAGAAGCACGCATGCTCCCCAACTTTCATAGCAGCCCTGTTTACAGCAGGCAAGATATGGAGGCAACCCAAGTGTCCATCAACAGATGAACGGGTAAAGAAACTGTGGTGTGTGTGTGTGTGTGTGTGTGTGTGTGTGTGTAACAGAATATTGCAAAGCCTTAAAGAAGAATGACATCTTGCCATCTAGGATACACGATAGACCTAGAGGATATTAAGCTAAATGTAACGTCAGACAGAGAAATACAAATCCAGATGACTGCACTTAAATGTGGGCTCTAAAAAACAAAACCGACGAACCAGGACAACAAAGCCAAACAAACTCGCGATGCAGAGAACGAGCCAGCGGCTGCCAGTGGGGAGGGGGTTAGGAGGGTGCGTGAACTCAGTGAGGGAGATTAAGAGGCTTGAATCTCCAGTTATAAGATAAATAAGTCACAGGCATGTAATGTATAGCATGAACATAGCCGATAATATCCTAATAACTTTGTATGGTAACAGCTGATAACTACGCTTATCGTGGAGATCATTCTGTAATGTACAGAAGTACGGAACCTCTTGTTGTGACAGAAAACTAATAGAAACTAAAGTCAGGGCTTCCCTGGTGATTCAGTGGTGAAGAATCTGCCTAGCAATGCAAGGGACACTGGTTTGACCCGTGGTCCAGGAAGACCCCACGTGCCACGGGGCAGCTGAGCCCTTGAACCACAGCTACTGAAGTCCGAGCACCTCGAGCCCAGGCTCCGCAATAGGAGAGGCCACCGCCATGAGAAGCCTGTGTGCTGCAACCAGGGAGCAGCCCCCTCGCGCCGTGGCTGAAGTCCACACAGCAACTACGCCCAGTGCAGCCAAAAGTAAATTAAAAAAAAATACTGTAGTCAATCATGTTCCAATAACATAATTAAATGCAACACCTTCAGATTTCACGATCCTCAATATCTGTAGAGAAACAGAGAGTGGATCACAGGAGGAAAAACACTGACGACTTCAGTTTTATCAGGAATGCTCCATTTGGTTTAGAAAAGAGTGATATATGAAGGACACAATTATAGAATATTAGCATTTGCTCATTTTAATTCACGGGCACGTGGGTGTTGGTCATGGGGTTTATTCTCTGTTCCTCCCCTGTTGTTCAAAGAAGAAAGAAATAGTCTATAAAGTAAGACTATTTAGAACAGTTTGATACAAGGGCAGGAACATAAGGAGTAAGAAGAAAGGTCGGAAGCAGCGGCTTCTACACAGAAGCACTGGGACCTTGGGCCGAGCTGCATTTCAGACCAGATGGGACTGTACGGGATTGTCAACCTCCACGCTGGACTCTGACCTCAGCTCATCGGCCAATTAAAGATCTGAGTGCTACGTGGGGTGGGGGACAGACCCATTCGAGCTGTAGAAAGAAAGGGTGATGAGTGTTTGCCTGACTCAGGACAGGAGGCCCTGACGTCCACAACATCAAAGGAAAACACCCTGAAGCCAAAGACTGCTAGAATCTACTATTTGACTCCATAAAAATGAAATGATATTTATCTTTTGCAAAAACTCTATAAGCAACATTTAAGGAAATGACAAATCCCGCACGGTGAAGAGCTGAGACGAGCACAGGCAGATGGCAGAGCGGCCTTCAGAGGAACAGGCGGGGCCGCTGGGGAGGGGAGCACAGACGAGGCATCTCCCAGGAGGGGGGCCCCTGGGGAGATCTCTCCAGGGCCTGGGCAGCGCCCTCCTCCTCCCCATCCTGCCCCAGGGCCCCTCTGTGGGCAGACAGCCTCCCTTCCCCAGGATCTTGGCTAAGCATCAATACCCAGGGGACTAATGAAGTGACTCAGGAACGATGAAATCTCCGAGAGAGTTCCTGGGGGTCATCGCACTTAAGTGTTCCCTCTTTTAATGCCCTTCCTCCTGTGCTGCAGCCTTTAAGCTCAGAAATAAGTCAGAATATCGAAGATGCGTTTGTGGAAATCTTCCTCTGAAAACCCTCAACTCCGTATCCTGGAGCGTGTGAGTGCCAGTCAGAACTTCAACCCCACCATCCTTCCATACTGTACATGACTCAGCGCAGGCCTCCGAGGGGTCCCCCCAAGGAGGTGAGGGCCCCAGGCACGCCTCCTCCAAGCGTCCAACGGCCTTGCCCGCCCGGGCCTCGGTGGCCAGCATCCTCAGCCTGCCCTGGGCAGGGAGGAGAGCCCACACGGGCAGCCCTCCACGAGCCTAGAGCAGAGAAGCCAGGGGCAGACAAGGCCGCAGCAGCGCCTGCTACAGGCAGACAGACGAAGAAGCAGGGGAAGAAACAGCAGTCACAGCCGTCATAGCCGTGACAGGGACCCAGGGAGCAGCTCAGGTCAGCAGGGGCCTCGCTGCTCAGAGGGGCGGCGTCTGAGCTGGGGGAGAGGGCACAGCTCTGAGGCAGTGACCGACCGAGAGCTGAGTGATGCTGAGGAAGGTGTCCGTGCCTGGGCAGGTGCGTGCCAGGCACGAGGGCTGCTGGGGTGGCTTGGTGACACGCTCACCTCCCTGCCTGTCCCTGGATGCCACTGGCGGTCACAGCGTCTGCCCCGCAGAGGGCGGACAGCTCCCTGCTGGGTGGTGGCATGGCGGGCTGTGTCTCCTTCTCTGCCTCTCAGTCGGGATGCGGTGCCTCTGCCCCCAACAGCAACCGACCTCCCCTCCGTCACAGTGATGGCCCTGAGAGGGCACGGACCAGGCGGTGGGCCCCACAGAGTGTCGGGAGGGATGCCCCCTGCCCCCGGGAGGGTCTGCTCAGCCTCCCTCCAGCCCTGGGTCAGCATCCGCCCACCCGGCTCCTGGCGCCACGTGAATATAAATTCCCTGCTTTTCTTCATAACTGGAAGTAAAAGTTTGTGTAAACTCGATTGTCGGCGCACTAATAATCCGATTTCTCGCTGCAGGGTCAGTCCCCCGGGCTCCATCTATAAAACAAATGTTTGTCATCTTCGGGTAAGCACTTCTCAGGGATAAATAAATAATCCAGGAGCACCTGGCCACGTGTACACCTGGCCACACGTTTATGTATTCTTTTCCTCGCACATCAATAACCCCATTGGAATTGGATTTATAAATTCAAATCATCTCCGTTTATCTTTCTTTCCAATGGCTAAGCCAGCACGGAGGCGAGGGGGGCCGCACACTAGAGGGATCACTGGCCCTGTGCTCCCACCCCGGAGCTCAGCTGCCCACCAAGTCTCACCACCCGGCTGGCAAGGACGCACCGCCGCAGGATACCCGCTCTGTGCCAAGACGGGTCATGGCCTTCTTCAGCTTTCTTGGGGTCAGTTCCTCTTCCAGGACTAAAGGGGCCCAAGGTCAAGGAGAGAGACAGGACAGTCAGGCCGTACGAGGCAGGGGTCCTGAACACCACATGGGCACTGATCCCACCTGCCCCAAGCAGCACGGGGCCAAAGAGCGGCGGGTGGGGGTCTCTGCACATGTGGCCCCAGAAGACCCCGGGGTGGGGTCTCAACCAATCTTGCATAAGTGCTCAGTTGCCCAGTTGTGTCTGACTCCTTAAGACTCTGTGGACGGCAGCCCACCAGGCTCCTCTGTCCATGGGATTCTCCAGGCAAGAATACTGGAGTGGGTAGCCTTTCCCTCTTCCAGGGAATCTTCCCAACCCAGGGATCGAACCCAGGTCTCCCATATTGCAGTCAGATTCTTTATGGCTAAGTCACTGGGGAAGCCCTGAGCTGCCCCTCAGAACCAGTGGAATCTCTCTCTTCCTTCCCTTCTCCCCTCCCTTCCTCGCTCTCTGCCTCTCTGTCACTCTCTCTGTCTGTCCCCCCAGGACCCCGGTGCCCCAGGGAGAGGACCATGTGGCAGCCAGAGCCAGCAGGAGATGGGCGTCTGGGAAGCAGGGCCTCAAGCCTGAAGCAGAGTGCCCAGCACTGCGTACCCAGCCAACAGGCTGACCTCAAGCCCACAGGGAAGCCCCACCAGAGCCCTGGGCTCCTGACTTCAGACTCTGCTAGTGGAGTTTGCGATGTTAAGCCAGGGGTGTCAGGTAAGTGGCAATGCAACAGCAGAGACCCCGAGCACCTCTGGCTGGAGAGGGGCAACTTGGGGGTGGAAGGGTCAGTCCTAGAGAAGAGAGACCAGAGATGAGCAGGCCTGAGGGGAGAAAAGCCCAGAATCCTGGGCCGACAGCACCAAGATGGAGAAGCTGGCCCGGGGGCATGGGGGTCACTGGAGCCTGGCACTCAGAGAAAGCTTTGGGGGTCTTTAGCTGGCCCGGGGGTCTTTAGCTGGCTCGGGGGTCTTTAGCTAATCCAAACCAGACATGGGAGGTGTCACTTGGCACTCTCCTCTGTGAGCTTGTCCAGGGCCACATCGATCCTGTGAGCTAAGACCATTGTCACCCCACTGACAGGTACACTGGGGCACAGAGAGGTTAAGCAACCTGCCTGAGGTCACAGAGCTGGGACTGGAACCCAGGCATTTTGGTTCCAGAGCAAAGCCACGGCCAGAGGTCGTCTGATATGAGCCCTGCCCAAGCACCCACCATCACAGCCTCCACCCAGCAAGCCCTTCAGTTCTGGAAGATGTCCCCGGGCCCAGGGAGGGCAAGCAGCCTCGGGACCCGATGGCGCCCGGAGGCAGAGCCTGTGAGAAGGGAGGGGAGGGCCCCATGCTGGGGGCAGATAGTAGGGCTCGGGGGAGTGCTCTGCAGGCAGATCCCTGGGCTGCCCTGAGCCTCACTCCCCTCATTCCTACACCCAAGGTGCTCCCAGAGGGACCCACGAAGCTTTGTCAAAAAGTCACCAAATATTTATTTTTAATGAGGGGCCCCTGGGACATTCATGTTGGGGCAAGACGAGGTCCCCGCTTGGAGGGCCAGTAGACAAGGGCTGCAGGAAAGGTGCAAAGAATGCTGGGAGCAGGATGGGCTAGTTCTGACTAGAGTGAAGGTATAGAGGGAGGGGCTGCAGAAGGATCCACCAAGGAAAGGCAAATCGCCAGACCCTGAAGGAAGAAGGGAACGAACTGGGGAGCTGGAGAAGCAAGAACAGAGGTGGGGACCTGTGCTGGGACGCGAGACGGTGGGTCTGCAAAGGTGGGTCCCAGACAAGAAACAGGAAGTGTGGACACTTGGTAGCTGAGACATCCTTGCACAGGAGAGCTGTGGGTGTGTCAACCCAGGTAAGGCCTTGAGTCCCCACCAGAGGGCTCCTGGGTGGACACTGAGCATGCACTCTGACCAGGAAGGACCCTATCTTTCTGTACCTGGGGCCCCCATGTTTGGGGCCGGGAGCTGCCTCCCACCCACAGCATGCGTGCATGTACGCCAAGTCACTTCAGTCGCGTCTGACTCTGCGACCCCATGGACTGTAACCTGCCAGGCTCCTCCATCCATGGAATTCTCCAGGCAAGAATACTGGCATGGGTTGCCATTTCCTTCTCTAGGGGATCTTCCCCACCCAGGGATCGAGCCGATGTCCCTTTATCTCCTGCACTGCAAATGGGTTCTTTCCCGCTGAGCCACTTGGGAAGCCCTGCTGCCAGCAGCCTCTGGCATCTGCGGGGAGCCTGGCTGGGGTGTCGGGGTGTGGTGTGGGTCCATGGAAGCAGCCCCAGCTTTGCTGCCACCCAGGTGCTTTTCACAGCCCATCTCCCGATGTCCCCGGGGGACAGGGCTCAGCAGCAATCCCCCCTCCCTCAGGAAGGCAGAGGAGGGCGGTCAGAAAAGACAGCCATGTGCCCAAAGACCTCAGCTCACCCACTGCAGAGCCGGGGCCCAGAAGCAGGGCTCAGAGCCTGGTACTCCCTCTCTGTGGCCGCTTCGGGCGGCAGGGCTCAGAGCCTGGTACTCCCTCTCTGTGGCCGCTTCGGGCGGCAGGGGTCTGGGGGGCCCTCGGGACTTCAGGACACCCCGCGAAGGCCTGGACCCTCTAGCGATCCAGCTTCCTCCAACACCCCATTGCCGTGAACTTAGTGGAGCTGCCCACGCCCTGCAGAACCCACTGCCCCCATCCCCCCACCCCCAAGGGTCCACTGGAAAAGAATGCCCATGTCATCAGCTGCCGTGGCCGGGGAGGAAGCTGGCGGGCTCTGAGCTGCACATTGCCTGGCAGGGCCTCCTTTCCGAATCAAGTAAATAAATACACAAACAGCAGCCAGCTCTCCCGCTGGCCTGCTCCCGCAGGCCGAAATTGATTCTTTTCTCTGCCCTGTGCCCCGTATCTGTGCTTACTGAGAAACATGTATCTGAAGCAGTGGGTTTTTAAACTTGTCTGCAGGCCCGGCACTCTCAGGAAGCATCTTTCTTGCTTTTGAACAGCCGGGCTCTCGCGGCAGGGGTCTGCTGGGCCTTTTTATAAACTGCAGAGGCATTTTTCTTCCCTGAAACGAGAGCCTAGCCAGAGTCTCCAGAAGCTGCCAAGGCTGTTGGTGAAGCAGGTTTCAGGCCACATCACCCTCCCAGGGGTCGTCCAGACTCTGGGGCCCCAGCGGGGGCTGCAGGGTGGGCGTGGACCGATCCTGACATCAGCGATGAGCGGGCCTCCTCCCCTTCCCCTACCCCTTCCCCCTACCCCGTGTCTGCAGGGCGGGGGGCAGCGGGGTAGCGCTCACAGAGGACTGGACTGCAAGAGCTCTCTGGGACCTCTGGGCCGAAAGAGGAGACTCCCCTCAGGCAGGATGGGTGGATCCAGGGCCTCAGCCCCCAGGCAGGGGGGCTGCTCCAACAGCATCCTTATCTCTGCAGAAGCACCACGAGCTCATGCACAGAGTCAAGGTCAAGGCAAACTCTTGATTGATTCGGGGAACAAAGCAACACTCACAACTGAGAGATGGGGTGGTCTGTCTGGATGCTGGGTTCTGTGCAGTAGAACAGTCGTTCAGTTGCTCAGCTGTGTCCGACTCTTTTCAATCCTCTGGACTGCAGATCGCCAGACTTCCCTGTCCTTCACCATCTCCTGGAGCTTGCTCAAATTCATGTCCATCAAGTCTGTGATGCCATCCAACCATCTCATCCTGTGTCGTCCCCTGCTCCTCCCACCTTCAGTCTTTCCCAGCATCAGGGTCTTTTCCAGTGAGTCAGTTCTTCGAATCAGGTGGCCAAGGTATAGGAGCTTTAGCTTCAGCATCAGTCCTTCCAGTGAATATTCAAGGTGGATTTCCTTTAGGACTGACTGGTTGGATCTCCTTGCAGTACAAGGGACTCTCAAGCGTCTTCTCCAACACCACAGTTCAAAAGCATCAGTTCTTCAGAGCTCAACCTTCTTTATGGTCCAACTCTCACGTCCGTACATGAGGACTGGAAAAACCATAGCTTTGATTATACGGACCTTTGTTGGTAAAATTGCCTGTTTTTTAATACGCCGTCTAGATTTGTCATGCTTTTTCTCTGGAGCTCCCACACACACCTCCCCACGGAGCTACTTTTTCCAAGAAGCTGCGCTTGGGGCATTTCATCTCACCTAGCAACAGCCTTGAGAACCTGGTCTCTTCTGTGCATTTTATAATCAGTGAAACCATTACCTAATAGAGCCAAAGGCAGAGGAGTGAGGTGGCTTGCCCGAGTTCCCCAGCCAGGACGGGTCAGAGTTGTCACCTGCCCGGCATGTCTCCCCCCTGACCAAGTCAACACCTTGTCTTGAAGAGCTGGCCCAAGCAAGCTGATCTGGTGCTTGCTCACTGCCCCTCTCGGCCCCACCTCGGCCCTTCACAGAAAAGCAGCCTGAGCTCAGAGACGCTGACCAGGAGCCCAGGCACACCCAGCCAGGGAGGGAGGGGGCGTGGAGAGCGCTCTCACCTGGATCTGTCCAGGGCCCCTTCCTCCCCACGCGGCCTGCCCCCTGCATACAAACAGGTCTGCAGGGGACAAACTAAAGACCACAGCGAGCAGTTACGAGGGCTTTACTTCACCCACACGGGGCAATGAGCAGAGCCGTAGCGGCAGGAGCAACAGCTGAATCAGGAAGATGAGGCACTCCTCAGAGTAGTTTATGAGCTGAACGAAAAGAAAACTCTCATGCTCCATTCTGGGCATTGAGCAATGCTCCTACAGCTATGTGGATTATAAAGTATTATTGAGTGGGTTCCCGTAATGTAGAGCATACAAGATGGACATAATTAAAAACAATTGATTCAATTTTTTTTTTTTTGCCAAACCTCAGGGTGAGAATACAAACTGACCATGATGGAGAAACGCCAGACTTGGAGTGACCTGGGAGAAGGCGATCCCTGTGACAACGCAGCTGCCATCATCAGGGAGGTGGCAGCCCCGGGCAACGGGAGTGAGGACCCACACGCACACCCACACAGAGGTGGCCCGAGGGCTCCCAGCAGCGAATGGTGAGGCCCTGCACCCCTGAGGCCCTGCGTTCACGCCCGCAGCCCCCACCGCTCCTCCTCTCCACCCACAGGCCCTGGCACGAGCCCCTCACAAAGGCGGCACACGCCCCCCACCTTCTGGTCCACCCCTGTGTGGTGGCCATCTCAGCGAGCTTCACGGATGCACAGCCTTCTCAGGACCCAGCTTAGAACTGCTCGGGCACCTCCCAGCGCCTGGGAAAGGTCCACCATCTCCATGGAGACCGGTTCGGGCTACCTGGTGATGGGCTCGTGGAGCCCACCCATCCTGTCCCCCTACCCCGGGCCCCTGGCCACGCCTCCTTCTCCAAGTCTCCCATCCGTCCACCTGCAGTCCACACTCAGCGGTGCCCCTCCTCTCGGCCCCGACTCACACCTCAAGTGTCAGCTTCCAGCACCGCTGGCAGCCCCTGCTCTGGGTCAGAGGCCTCCCGCATGCCCCCCGTGGCCCTCTGTCTCCCCCTGGATGGTGGGTGCAGCCCGCGGATCTCCACTGAGGGTCCTGACACCCAGGGGAGTTTGGGGCATGGAACAGACGCTCCTCCTGCATCCATGGAATGAGTGAGCGAGTGAGTGGATGAAAGACGCGGTGGATCCCTCGAACCCTCCTCTCCAGGGTGGCGGAGCCCACGTCCCTTCCACTGGGGCCCTGGGGGCCCCTCCTCTCCAGGGTGATGCCGGCCCTCAGCACCGCTGGCCTGCACCTGCAATCTGCAGCCCAGTGTCCATCTTGTCCCCCCAGTTACGTTTATTCTTCACCCTGTGCCTTCCCCAGCAGAGGAGAGGGAGAGCCTAGCGATGCGCATACAGCAGGTGCTCAATCAATGTCAGACGAATGAGGGAAGCAGGGAGGCCAGTTCTCAGGCCCACACCCTCCACCTGCATGCAGACAGGAAGGGTGTGGGGTCACAGGAACGGGTGATGGAGCATTCCGTGTGTACCAGGGATACAGACCGAGCGAAGCGCTCCTGGAGGTGGGTGGGTGCAGGGGGCAGCTGGGGACCCTGAGCAAGGTCCCCCCCATGCCAGGGCTCCCAGGGAAGCAAATCTGACTCCAGGTGCTGCCCGGGGCTGCCAGGCTGGGCTCAGACCCCACTGGACCCACCCTGCCCCAGCTAAGATGAAGGATCTGACCTCCCACCCAATCTGAAACCAGGCGGCTGTGGTCAAGGGGAGAACGGCCCCAGAGGCCCCAAGCAGCAGGGCCGGGTCCCGCCACCTTCTATGTTACAGCCTCACAGGCGAGGCCCGGGGTGATCTAACCTGGTCAAGGGCACCAGGGCGGAGACCTGGGGGAGACGGAGAGACACATAACTTCCGTCTCAAAGGGCTTCTGTGCTCATCACATCCAGGTCCCCAGGTCCACCAGCCCAGACGGGCATTCATCCCCCAGGGCCACATGCCCCAAACACGCCTGGGCAAAGCCCACCAGCAGCCCAGCCCACATCCACACAGAGCACAGCGTGCACAATCCAGGAACCCAGAGCCCAGGACCCTGAGCCCCGCCGCGCCAGCACCTGCAGGGAAAGGACAGGGATCGCACCGGCCCCACTGACAGCCACGTCCTGCTCTGCGGCACTCGGGGGCATCCTGGGGGCACAGGGCGGGCGGAGGGCCAGAGTCTCACTGGTATAACCCTAGAACCCGCTGCAGAGGGAAGAGGGGGTGACCCGAGGAAGGTCACATCTATCTGGATCCTAAGACATCCATGGGCAGCAGAGGAGGACACAGACAAGGCTGCTTAAGGAACACCCACACACACAGGTGGGATCTGCACCAGATGGGCAAGGCCGGGGCAGCCCCAGGCCATCCTCCCGAACCTTCTCTGGTGCCCACTGTCTGGTCTCAGAATCATCCCAGGCCTCAGGGCTCTGCCCGGGTGCCCCCAGCCTCTCTGAACCACGTGGGCAGCTGACCCATCCAGGCACTTCTGCGAGGACGTTTGGTGTGAGTTATCCCCGGAGAGTGGCCGAGGCTCACCCCAGGTGCCGGGCTCCAAGTCGAGGATGTGGGCCATGGAGCCGGGTCCGAGAGGGCAGGGGGCTGGAGCGCTCACGGTCCAGGGTTTGCATCTCAGGCGGCGTGGCCCATGAACAACGTACGGTCTTCTTCCTGAGGGTCTTCACCTTCCTGCCCCATGGGGACAGCCCAGCGGCTCACAGAGTCCATCCCCGCGGAAGCTGCTGGGGCTTCTCATGTCGGATTCAGAGCCGAGATGACATTGAGGCGAGATCCCTACGATCCATCTGCATAGTAATTGAAATTTTTTCAATTTTTATTTGGAGTTGTCGGGTTCTGACTCGAGGCTGGGGAGAGGGTAGGGCAAATTCTCATTTCCTTTGCTCATCCCTAATTTGTACTGTGGGGTGTTTTAATTTACGAGTCAGAGTTAATAAATGGTGTGTGTCCTTCCAGACGTCATGGCTCTCCTGACTTCTTTCCCAGTCCGCAGGACGGCACCAGGCAGCTCCCCAGGGCCGGAGCTCAGAGGACGCTCGAGTGGCAGCCTGCCCCAGCCTGCAGCCGCCTCCCCACACCTTGGGGTGCTGTCCTGGGAGCCCCTGCAGAAGGGAGCCCGGCCAGAGGCCTGGACCTGGGTCTTCATAGTCAGACTTGAGTTAAATAAATAAAACATTAATACGTTAATGAATAATTTTAAAAAGATATATGTATAACTGAATCCCTTTGCTGAAATTAACACAGCATTGTAAATCAATTATACTTTGGTAACATTTTTTTTAAAGGACAAATATTTATTCCCCCCCAGTAGTAATGTGTCTAAGTGATTGAAAGCACAGATTAACAAAAATACACACTTGGAAACTAAAAAAATTTTTTAAAAAGAGAAATAAAAATGTTATCAATGATAATGATAATTACTAAGACTTACTGCCGTTTAAAGGGCAAACACACTCAGCGTTTTGACAAACCCAGGAGGAAGGTCCTGCTAGCGCCCTGCAGGGAGAGGCATGTGGCCACAGGGGTGCCCTTGCTGCCCAGGGACACAGAGCACCCAGAGGTGGGGCCGGGCTGGGGTCCACGGCTGCCGAGAGCCAGCTTCGTCCTCAGACCCCACAGAAAGCCTGCCTGTACGGCTCCAGTGCTGACGAGGCTGAGCCGGCCCAGAGGCACCTGGAAGCCAGCCGTCTTCTCGGAGGTGAACTCCTGAGATGTCCTGGACTCGGGGCTGAGCAGTCTCCTCCTCCTCTTCACACTGAGTGCTGAGCAAGCATGCTCCTTCTGCAGAGAGAATCTGAATTCCCAAAGAGGCTGAGGAAAAACGGTCCAAGAAAATTCCTGTCTACAGGTGGAAGGAAGGACACGCAAGGCCTGAAAACCGTAACTCTCCATCCACCCTGATGACCGTCCCCCCGGAGCCTGTTGCCCTGTTCTCACCCCCACCCTTACAGAGGCTGTGGGCTCATCAGGGCTGCCCATCCCCTCCCACCTCTGCCTGTGTCCACCTGGCAAATGCCCAGAGTCTGCCTCAACTCAGGCCAAAGTGCCACCTCCTCCAGGAAGCCTTCCCGGCCCACCCACCTTCCCATCCTCTAATTTTTCCACTCTTCTCCACCACACTGTTTACCAAACCAGCTTATAATTGTCCATCTATGTGCCCCTCACAGTACCAAGGCAGGGGCCCAGGCTTGTTCTGGTTCCCATATGAACAAGAGGGTGGAACTCCCCAGGCCAGCCCCTAAAATGTGAAACCAAACAAGGCCCTTATAGGAAACAAAACCCTTCTCCCCTCATGGTATTTTCTACCTTCCCCCAGTTCTGGTACAAACCCATTCTGTAATTTCCTGGCTGATGAGAAGGGTGGAGAAGCGGAATCATGACAGACAGAGGCAACCAGCCCCTCCAACCTCTTCTTCTAAATTCTCATTCACTCAAGCAACGGCCAAATGTCTGCCGAGCACCTCCACGTCCTGGGCATGTTCCAGGCATCGAGACGTGATGGTGAATAGGATGCGGATGGCCCCTGCCCTCTTGGGGTTTAAGCCTCGTGAGCAGGTGAACAATTAAATAAGCAGAAAGCACTGGGCCAGGCAGCTCCCCAACTCCTCCACTACAAACACAGAGCTGGATAAAGTACAATTTTTAAAGTTATAGATACAGTGAAGATTGAAAGGAAAGGGCCAGATCCCTGAAATAGAGTGGGAGCTCCAGGAAGGAGCATTGCCAGGGTTTTCATATCCATTTCAAGCCACAGCAGGGCTTTCATATCCATTCCGGGCAGAAGATGTGGCCTTGAATAAAGGCAGGACATTGAAACTCAGACCCCTGCATAAAGGCAGGACTCGAGATGAATGATCCGCCCTGAAAAGTGGACAGGAACGGCCCACCACGTAGGGAGCTGACAGGGGAAGTCATCTCAGTCCCCCGATGTGGGTGGGAACAAAGGATCTCATGAGCCTTAATCACACAGCGACGGGGCCCGAGCTCAGACAAGCAGTATGAAGTACAAGTCCTCGAACGACAAAGGTCCTGAAGGCGTGAAAACCTGGGGTCCCTCCGCAGAAGGACGGAAAGAAAGAAAATGTACACCAGTAGACATATACCGGCCACTCGAGTCCATAAGAATCCCACAGTTAAAAACAAAAACTCACAACGGGGACCTCTCTGCTGATTCAGTGGTTAAGATTCTGCACTTCCAATGCAGGCGTGCGGGTTCAATGTTTGGCTGGGGGACTTAAGATCCCACACACTGCGTAGTATAACCACCCCCCCAAAAAATTAAAACTTAAAAAACTCACAGTGAAGACAGATTCAGAATAACAAAATGACAAACTACACGAGTAATGAATCCACCATGGACAAGTGCTCACAGATAACACAAGAGCAGAGTTAGTACCTACTCCAGCCAGCTGTTCAATCGGTAAGTCCTATCTGATTCTTGTGACCCCATGGACTGCAGCATGCCAGCCTTCCCTGTCATTCACTATCTCCCAGAGTTTGCTCAAACTCATGTCCATTGAGTCAGTAATGCCATCCAACCATCTCATCCTCTATTGTTCCCTTCTATAATGTGTAACAAACTACCCCAAGTCCCAGGGGCTTAAAGAAATAAAAGATGCTTTCCCACTCACATTGTATAGCATCCTGCAGGTTGACCTTGGCTCTACTCCATGAATCTTCTTCATCCTGAAATCAAGTCTGAATGAATAGCCACTATCTGGGCTATTCCCAGTGCTATCTGGACATGTTCCCAAGTGCAGTGATTCTTGGGCCTTCTGTTAAAATACGGCACTTTAGCTTACATTCATTTAGTCATGTAATTCCTAAACTGATATCAGGAGGTGCAAACGTATGTCTCCTTACAGAGAGGCATTGCAAACCTTGAGGCTGCAGCCTGGATGTATATACGTATAACTCTTATGAAAGGCAGAGACTGATGGGGGCAGCATACTGAGGGCCTGAAACACTAGAATTCTGTGAAACCATAAAATTATTATGTTTAAAAGAATTAAAGAGATCAGATAAGGAATAGAAGCCACATGCAAAGACGGAGATTCTAGAAAGAACATGCAGATTTGGAAAAAGTCAAAGACAAACATCTCAATTAAGAAGTTAGACAATCATTTCAATGGTAGACTGAAGCTGCTGAGAAGAGAATTAGTGAACTGGAAGATAGGGACGAGGAAATAGCCTAGAATGCAGCATAGTCAGAGGATTTGAAAATATGACTGAGAGGTTGTGGGAAGTGGAGACTAATGTGATCCTGACATGGGTCTCATCTGAGTTCCAGATGGAAAACACAGAATGAGTGAGGTGGACAGTAACGGCCAAGTGATTGCCAGAACTGACGAAAGGCCTGAATGCTCAAGTTGAGATGCCCACCAAGTCATAAACAGGATAGCGAAAAATCAACATGTGCCTAGACCCAAGACCAAGCAATGAGAAGAAAAAAGGAAAACAAAGTATTGTGAAAGAGAAAATACAAGGCTTGTCTACAAAAAGATGGGAAGGATGGAGAGGGAAGAAGAGGAGGAGGAGGAGGAGGAAGATGCTATTTTCACCTTGACCGTGACATTGGCTGGAAGTAGCACATAAGGTCTTCAAAAGTCCTTGAGAAGAATGACCTGAAGCCTGGAGTTGTCTACCAAACTAAACCAGTGAAGCCTCCTTAAGTCTGGTGTATGATATTCAAGACAAAAGGGGGCATAATTTGTCCCTGGGTGACTCTACTGAATAGATAATAAAAAGAGGCAGCCTGAAACATCGCTGAATCCTAGGCAGCTTTTGTTCTAGAGCTTTACCTGAGAACACGCTGACTCGTTCCAGTTTAACCACCGCCATCATCAGCAAAGACAACGTGCTTAGGAAAAGTCTGAAATACAAACTGCATCGTGGCCCGGAGGCTAGTTCTGTCACTGGTTACATTAACCAAGACACAGCAACCAGTGTGAGGGAGGGGACAGACCCTGGTAGAGCAGATGCTTTCATGAATTTATCTTCAGATTAGGCAATTCCTATCAGTCAGGACTCAGCCTTCAGGACGAGTACCTGGAGTTTCTAAGTGTCTACTTACAACACTCGTTCTCTTCCATCTTAACATGTTTACTGAAAATCTCCAGAACACAGAGATTTGTCCCCTGGCTCAGACTTGAAAACAGGAGACTACCTCCTACTTTGTAGAAACCAGGTGCTGGATAAAGCTACTGGAAAGAACTTCTCAGTCCCTGGCTGTTGGAGCAAATACCCCAGTTACTAACCATATGGCAAAACCTCCTCCCTCCTGTTTTTCCCTGAGTTCGGGGTCATTTTCTAAAAATCTCAGAGAAAGGGGTTTGAAAAGGCATAGAAAACATTCGCAGCACATGTTAAGAAGCATGCACCAGGAAACACTAATTTATATGAAAATTAAGTGAGATTATTATAGTGAAATATATTGCCTTAATCTGTAAGCCTTGCACAGACTTCTAAAGATTATAGAGTTGGAGTCATAAAGAAAGAGCAGTGTAACACAGCCGCACAGAAAGAGTGGGCAGCAAGGAAGAGACATGCTGATTCCGGGCCACCATCCCTCAAGGTCCACGGCAGCTCCGAGGCCCGGGAACGCCGCTCTGTCTCAGGTGTGGTCATTCATCACCACCCGAGTCCCTCCCTCAGGCAGCGTCCAGCAGAAGATGAGCCTTGATCCAGATACTGCTTTCCCGGTTGTTTGCTATCGGGTCAATGAAGATGAACAGCAGACAGTGTTGCCGCAGGGAATTAATAACCTAGCAGGAGGCAAAGCGCATACCCTGGTTCACATCAGATGCCCGTTTAACTTTGGTGGCCGGAAGTCTGCTCCTTGGAGAGAGGCTGCCAGGGACCGAGGACCCCACCCACCACAGATCTCAGCGTGTTTTCACCCCAAACACGGCGCAGACAAGGCAGAGCTGGCCAAGCCAGCCAGCAAGCTGCAGAGAACGTGGGATCTTGGTTTTTCTCTGACCATTGACATAAGCAAGGCAAACACCATGCTTAGGGGGCAGACAAAGGTTTCCTTGATATCCATGAAGAATCAGGAAGGCACATCGAGGGTCTCAGCAAACCACCACGAACCAGGTCAGAGCAACGGGCAGCAGCTATTGACACAAACCCATGCGTACTGCTCTTTATGGGCAATTGAAGGAAATTTCAAGAGTAATTTTGATTACGAGCAATTTTCACCTCCCAGGTGACTTTAGAACCAGACTCTGTACGAGACACAACTCCGCTGTAAACAAGCAATTACATCCAAAGTGCCACATGCAGCGGCAGCAGGACGTCGGTGGCACAGAGAGAAACGTAAAGAGGGGTGATTACCTCTGTTTGGGGTTTTTAAGAGAGGCTTCAGACAGAGGGTGAGGACTGAATAGGGTTTGGAAAATGAAAAGAAACCTTTCAGGTCCTGAGGTCGGGGGAGAGAACACGCCAGGCAGAGGGCAGCCTTTGGAAAGCACAGACGGGAAGCAGCGTGGGGCGGCCAGGACTGCAAGCATCTAGGTGTTTATGGAACACCAGCGCAGGAAGGGCCAGCACGGAGGGCAGGCAGCCCCTCACAGGCCCCCGAGGAGCTCAGTGCCGCCCGGAGGCACACAGGGAAACAGTGCTTCTGGCAGGGCAGGGGTGCAAGTTTGCATTTGCAAAAATCCTTCACGGCTGCCTGGTAAAGAAAATTATTGAAAAGGGTAAAACTGGAGGTAGAAACCACATTGGCAGTTTTGATGGCCTGGGGTAAGACGCTGGAGTCCAAACAGCCAGGGCAGTGGGGGTGGCTGGAGACAGTACAGGAAGTGCCGCATCAGAGCGTGGTTTGGAGACGACGGCGGGACAAGAGGAAGGACCTGCTGCCTGGCCACACGCCTCATCCACAGGGGCCACTGATCAGCTCATTGGTGCACTGTCGGCTGTGGAGAAGGGGATGGCAACCCACTCCAGTATTCTTGCCTAGAGAATCCCAGGGACAGAGGAGCCTGATGGGCTGCTGTCTATGGGGTTGCACAGAGTTGGACACGACTGAAGCGACTTAGCAGCAGCAGCAGCAGCAGCTATAGGCTAAGATGGTAAAGAAACCACCGGCAGTGCAGAAGACCCGAGTTCAATCCCTGGGTCAGGAAGCTCCCCTGGAGAAGGGAATGACTACACACTCCAGTATTCTTACCTGGAGAGCTCCGTGGACAGAGGAGCCCGACCGGCTACAGTCCATGGGGTCTCAAAGAGTTGGACACGACTGAGCAAATGGCACTTTCTATACAATGGTAGTTGATTAGATTGCTGCACTTCATCATTGTTTTCTAATCACTGTCTCTTTCTCTGGCTTCACCAGGGCCAGGACCACATCTGTAACATCCCTTGTCCATGAAGGCCCCCGATCCACATACACTGAATGAACAAATGAATTAATGAAATACAGATTTGTAAGGATACCAAGAGGTGTCTGAGGTTTGTTGGGTTTAAAATGTGCGGCCTCCTGGGACACTCACTATAACCAACTCAAGGAAAATGCAAACCGGCCCACTGATCGATCACCTCTGCCCTAAACACTAACAAATGGAGGGAAGAGTTCGGGCCAGCCCAGTTTGCTCAGAGGCAGCATCACCGGGAAGCAGAGGGTGGAAATCTTCCCCCATCTCCCCATGGGTAGAGCTCCAGCAGACAAGCTCACGATCTACTGGCAAAGGGAGACGGAAGGGCAGGCCCGCTAATCATGACCTCTAGTGGTCTGACTGGTTGTCCAGGGGCCCCAAGGACCAAGAATGGGGGCTGAGGACAGAGTGTTTCCGGGAGGCTTGTAGCTAGAACTTTCAGAGAGTGGAAATGTTTGGATGTCTCTAAATGGCCCCACAGGGCCTCCGTGGTTTACAGGTGTGGGCTCTGGCACCCTCATTCCCATCCGTGGCAGCATCAACGACGTGTGAGCAGAGTGGGCAACATCAATGGCGTGTGAGCAGAGTGGGCCTGGATGCAGAGATGGACTGTCCAGGAACCGCCAGGTGACCTCTGCTGAAAGTGCGAAGCGCCATCAGCAGGGGTCAATGCTGAAAGTTGTGCGTCCGGTCCCTGTAGCTCAAGGCTCTTCTGGGGTAGACATTTTGGTCCCCAGAGCCCCTGAGAACAGTCCCACTGACTTAAAAGTTGAGGCTACAGGCTCCTCATGTCCCTGGCAGGTGAGGGGGGAGGTCGCTGTGCCATCAGGGGCAGCCGTCCTGACCATCACAAGATGGTCCTCAGCACTGGTGACAGAAAAACATGTCAGGAGCCCAGGCATCCTCTGGGGTCCCGCCTGCTGCTTGAAGGGCCAGTGACAGGAGCTAGGGGATGACTGCAGTGACCCCCACCCACGGGACACCAAGGGCTCAGGCCCCTTGGGAATGAAGGATGGGGCCAGCCTGTAAGACAAGAAGCTAGCCCTCTGACTGGTATTGGTTAAGGACACATATAACACTAGTGATGGATAAAGGAGGCTTTATCTGCCCTCCCTGGCTTGTCACCTGTTACAGATGCAGGAATTTTAGCAGCCAGGCATATCTCTCCTTGCTCATGGGGCACGTGTGTAGAGACAGATGGTTCCTCCCACTTTTTCCATCTCTTTCCACCTGCTGTGTCATAGAGGGTGTGTCATGGCCATTAGCTCTATTATGTGGTCCATGGATTGCAGATATCAAGATGGAATCGTAACTGGATAATCACCTCTCAGAACTGGACACAAATAACAATGAGGGCCTCCCTCCCTTCTGGGGCAGGGAGGCTGTGTTATCCGTGCACAGGAGCTCCGGGAGGCACACAGCTGCGGCTACGCTTACAGCTGGAAGTTTGAAGACGGAAGAAGGATGTGTATGGATGAGCAGAAAGAAGGGGGCAGACTGCAGACCCTGGGACACCGCACCAACCCCACCCGCAGCAGGGGCAGAGCTGTGAAGACGACCACCCTGATTCCCCAGGAAGCTCGGGTTCTCGGGCAACACCGCCTCCGCCTGGCAGACGTAGTCACCTGGGACCTGGAAATCTCAATAAATCATGGGGGCAGGGGCAGCGGCAAAGGCTCTGCGTGGCAGCGAGTCCGGATTCCAGGGGCTGCTCCTTCACTTGGCGTTTGCCACGCAGCGGTGGCATCAAGGGGGGAAATGGCCCTGAAATGGCCCTATGATTTGACTGGAGTCTTTTCCTCCCGCTTGGCTCCTGAGAGAATAGCACCCAAACGGAATTCCTTGTCCTTCCGAGAACTCCTATAATCAAGTACCCTTCCACGGAAGACAGCCTTGCACCCCTGTCACCCCTGCAGCTAGGACCCCCGGCTGACAGAGGGGTTTGTGGAACACCCACTAGGTGACGCCATGACCGAGTTGAGTGAACGAACGTTACGGTAGATGTTCGAGGGACTGTTCCAGAAGACATCATAGGCTGTGGGGCCAGCTAGGGTCATTCAGGGTGAGGGACGAGGTGCCAGCCAGGAGGAGAAAGCCAAGAACAGACCGTGTCCCCTGGGTGCCTTGAGAACCCTGCAAAGTGGTGCTAGCGTGTGGGCATGGCAGAACGTTAGGAAGCAAGCCCTCTGGAGAGAATGTCAGTCTGCTCTTGATACCTGAGCCTCCCAAGAAGAAGAAAGATTTTTAGCACCTAAAGGGAGAGCTTTGGTTAAGCGCAAGACCATTTTTCACGTGTCCAATCACTCAGACAAATGCATGATCCAGCACATAGTTATGGAGCCTCTCTGGGAAGCCGTGTGCTTACCAAGGACATCAAAAGCACAGCCATGCTTCCTTGTCCTTGAAGATCTCATCCGACTGGAGAAGATGCACCGGCTACCCCAACACCCACGTGGAAACCTCAGTCATCTTCGGACCACCCTTCATGGTCCACAGTCCCCACAAAGATGAAGGAGGGAATTCCCTGGTGGCCCAGTTAAGACTGTGCTTCCACTAAAAGGGGCACAAGTTCCACTCCTGGTCAGAGAGCTAAGATCCCATGAGCCTCACAGCCAAAAAGAAAATAAACGAAAGATCAAGGAAATGTGTTCCTTGTCCTTGAGGAGCCACTACAGATTCAGAGGTGCGGGCTGATCTCTGTATTCTACAATTCTACTGCACTCTAGAGTCTACAGAGTGGGAGCAGGAGGGCAGGTTGGCTGGCAGGGGTGGTGAACATCCAGAAGCTTCTAGGAGAGGGTAGGAATTTGGCTGGGGCTTGAAATACAGATGGTAGGGAGAAAAGTCCAGGCAGAAGGTACCACTTACATGGGTGTGGATCCAGAAGGCTCAAGGAATGGCAAATATAAATAATAACACGGCAAGTTTGCATGTGGTTAAAGCAGGAAGAGTGGGGAGTGAGAGGTGGGACTTCAACAGGTGAAGAGCAAGCAGTGGAGAGCAAGTCTGCTCAAATTAGGCAGCTGAGGAACTCCCTGGGGGTCCATTGGTTAAGATTCCGCCCTTCCAACACAGACAGCACGGGTTCCACCCCTGGTCGGGGGAAATAAGATCCCACATGCTGCATGGAGAGGACGAAATGTTTTTAATTCATTTTAGAAAAGAGAAGTGAAAGGTATCTTTCTGGCAATGGGAGGACATCAAACATGATCAACTGCCAACTAGCAAAACAAGGGTGGGCTCTTTCTGGCAGAGGGTGCCATCCAGGGAGAAGCAAGGAACAGGTGGGTCACGTTCCAGACACAAGAGAGAGAGAGGAAAAAGATGCTCATGCTTCCTGCGCCTAGAGAACACTTCCCGTTGGTATCTGCTTCCCTGTGTGAGGCCATGTCCCCTCCTTCTGCATGTCCCCTGCACTTAACCCATTCCAGGAATACAGCTGGTGCTCCATAAATGCTGAAGATCCATGATCTGAAGTCAAAGGCAGACTCAGCAGAATCAAGACGAAGAGAAGGTACCACAGGCAATGACCATCAACAGGTATGTGATTACTTAGTAGGACTTTTCAAATGAAACTGAAATTGACAAATCTGAATCGACAAATGTGCTTAGTCTCTCAGTTGTGTCTGACTCTTTTCGACCCCAGGGACTGCAGCCTGCCACGGACTGCAGCCCATCGTGGACTATAACTCCTCTGTCCATGGGGATTCTCCAGGCAGGAATACCAGAGTGAGTTGCCGTGGCCTTCTCCAAGAGGTCTTCCCAACCTTTGGATTGAACCTAGGTCTCCCGCACTGCAGGCGGATTCTTTACCAGCTGAGCCACCAGGGAAGCCCTAAATCGACAAAACACATCCTTTAATACGGGCATTATTAGTCCCCTTTTACAGCGGAGAAACCTGAAACCAAGAAAATGCCCCAAATCACACCCTGTTGTGTGGCTTCCTTGGGGTCTCAGACCTATGTCTGCTGCTGCTGCTACTGCTGCTAAGTCACTTCAGTCCTGTCCGACTCTGTGCAACCCCATAGACGGCAGCCTACTAGGCTCCTCTGTCCCTGGGATTCTCCAAGCAAGAACACTGGAGTGGGTTGCCATTTCCTTCTCCAATGCATGAAAGTGAAAAGTGAAAGTGAAGTCGCTCAGTTGTACCCGACTCTTAGCGACCCCATGGATTGCAGCCTACCAGGCTCCTCCGTCCATGAGATTTTCCAGGCAAGAGTACTGGAGTGGGGTGCCATTGCCTTCTCTGAGACCTGTGTCTGCTGAATTCTAAATCACAGTCATTCCCCAGTGCACCGGGAGCCCCAAACATGGATGCCCAGGTGGGTGGCCAGGACACATCAACCGCATCCCGCCCCTGCCTGTGTGGGTCAGTGCTCCCCTCAAGCTTCACTTCCACTGCAAAAGCCACAGGATCCAGAGAAATGAGGGCAATTGCCATGAGACAGTGACACAGGTCAGTACCACGGGGAATGCACAGGGCAGGGGAGGGCATCCAAGCAAAGAACCCCAAGAATAAACAGCAGGGACGTAGGTGAAGGCCCACGAGGACATGTCATCACAGAAAATAGGAAAGGGGGTGTCAGCAGGACAAAGGCTTCTTCCAACCTGGTCCTCAAGGGCGCTCACTGCCAGCAGGTAGCCCAGAGCATTCCCTGCTGAGCAAACTGCACCCCTTTTGTGTGGCTGCATCTGGATGACCCACAGCTTTGCTCGTTAGCCTGTCCAGGCAAGATGGGTTGTGGTTGGTTGGTTGACTGTGGTTTTGGGTTGGTTGGTTTTTGGTTTGTTTGGTTGGTTGGTTGGCTATCTTTTGATTGGTTGATTTGGTTTTGGTTGGTTGATTGGTTGACTTTTGGTGGGTTAATTTGTTTCCAGCTGGTTGGTTGGTTGAACAGTTGGTAGGTTGGCTGAGTGGTTAATTGGTTATTTGGTTGGTGGGTGGGTAGATGGATGATCAGGTGGATTGGTTAGCTGGTTTTATCCTAAATGACAAAATTTTAATCCTCTCGTCTAATAGGAAATTTTCTGTCTTCACCAGTGAGTGAAAATCTGAATTCAGCACTTATTCAAGTGGCTCAGTGGTAAAGAATCCACCTGTCAATGCAGGAGACGAAAGAGACACAGGTTTGATCCCTGAGTTGGGAAGATCCCCTGGAGAAGGAAATGGCACCCCACTCCAGTATCCTTGCCTGGAGAAGTCCATGGACAGAGGAGCCTGGCAGCTACAGTCCATGGAATCACAAAGAGTGGGACAGGACTGAGCAACAGAACACACACAATCACAGCAGGGACGTGCAATATAGGAACTTAGTTTACCTCACTTCCAGTCTCTGTTTTCTTGGCAAAGAAGAAAAGGGGGAAGAAAGAACTTGGGTGCTGCGGTTCATGTTCCTGCCTTTCCATCCCATTCAGGGAATTCCACCCCTTTTGTTCCCATTCATGGACATCCCTCACAGTGTGAGTAGCTCGTCAGCTATGTGTCAGTGTAGTGGTTTAAAATAGTAGTTTAGTACAAATAGCCCCTAAATGCAAAGCAATGACTTTATCCAGCTCTCCACCAAAGAGATACCCACCAGTCAGAGTGCTGTAAGCCTCTGAGAGATCACACTGCAAAGAAGTTTTTAGCTGCTTTGAGGAATTATCAAAAGAAAACTGGCTTATTCAGGACTTCCATCATCACAAAGAATTTAAATCCCACATAAGGAGCTCCTCGACTAGCCCATGAGGGATGCTCTTTCCACGGGTGTTTACTGATCCTGCACAGCAGATGAGACGTATGCCAGCAAAATGTGCCCAGCCCGATCCTGCCCTCAGGGATCTTAGTGAATTTCCCACAGAAATGCGTCCTCAAACTGGACAAGTGGACGATCCAGAGGCCCCTGCCCCTAGCTCATCCCTCCAGTAAACATTGAACAGGGTCTGAACAGGATGTACCAGGATCTGTTCTGAGCCCCAGAAGCTGAGGGATAACAAGCCACATGCCCACGGTGCTGGAGACTTGCAGACTCCAGATGGCTGCAAACCCTGGGCTGGTTCCACCGTGAAGTCAGCTTCTGGGCTGGGCCCTTCGATGTTCACTTCGGTGTCTCAGGTCTGCATGTTTGACAAACACCACCCCAGTTCCTGGAAGCCATGCATGGCGTGTCAAGGAGCAGCAATCCAGCTCTGGAGGGATCTTTAAACCAAGCGGTAGAGAGCGGCTGGCCCCCTGACGTGTCCTTCACAGCACGGGCCCGTCAGCCTCTGCCAGAGCTGGTCCCAGGCCTGGGCCGCCAGCCCCACGTGCGTGGGTGCGGAGGAGAAGCTGTCGCCCATGTTTATTCATGCTCTCTACTCAATTAGCTCAGAAGCAGTTGGAGGCCCAAGTTCAGAAGTAAAATTCAACCCAGGAGTCTTTTAAAAAAAATCCCTCTCCCAGTGGGAGATTTCTGGAAACAAAAGCAAACCCATTTAACTTATTATTGAAATTGATTATCCATTCCACAAGACTCTGGGTTGCCATTTGCCTGAAAAGAAGACACAGGAATAACTAAGCCAGAGGGAAGATGGGCCGGAAGCAGGCAGGACTTTGCCAGTGGGAGACCCTTCCCGGGTGACTCCCGGCCACCCTCCACCCTGTGCCCAAGACTGCAGGGAATCAGAGCAAACGTGAGCAGGCTGCAGGACTCGAAATAGCCCTCCTGTGGGAGCTGCCACCCCCACGGGCACCAGAGCTCCAGAGCCAAGCTTGAGATGACCACCCTGAACTGGCAGAGGAGGCTGGTGGAGCTCTTGCCCATCACCTACAGGGCTGTCAGTGCTGCTGGGGCGGCTCTGTTAATCCAGAGATGAGGGTGCATTGAGCCTGTGTGTTTGACTAAGTGAATAAGCTGCTGAGGACTCACAGGGAAGGGAAGAGGGGGCTAGAGGAGATCCTCGGGGATCACACACCTCAGGGGCTCCGGGTGGGCGGAGTCACTCCCACCTGCTCCCACAGGGACCCTGCCATCCACACGGTGGTTCTGCTCAAAGAGGCTGAACTCGAAACATGAGCTACATCCCCAATACCTTATTAGCACCTCACACAATGACCGGCATCGTTATCACATCCAAGCCAAAAGACAGCTCTCGCCCGGTCCCTGGGCCAACAGAATGCTGAGTGGAGAGCTGCCTGGTAAAGCCACCGCAGCCCAAGGACAGGGCTGCTCACATCTGTCCTGGGGACTGCAAGGGGGAGCAGCACTTAGCTGGCGAGCCACGAGGGACAACTGTGATCAGGGCCAGAATCCACATCCTCGGGGGAGACCCATTCCACGCTGGGCACGTGCTTTAATTCCTCCATCTGTGCCCCGAGCTACGGAGCAGCCCAGCTTTGTGTGGGGCCCCCATGGGGCAGCAACCTCACACACACACTGGAACCCAGCCCTCATGATGGAAAGGGCTGGTCCCTCTGTGTCCTGCAGTAGAAGTCAGGAGAGCGGTTCCAAGTCCTGGGGTTTCCAGATCCCAACAGAGCCAGTGACCCTGGAGGATGGGGTGGCCGAAGGGGGTGTGTGTGATTGACTGAGAGAAGTGCAGAGAAGAGGCTGGGACCACGAGGAATCAAACCAGTCCATCCTAAAGGGAATCAACCCTGAATATTCACTGGAAGGACTGATGCTGAAGCTCCAATATTTTGGTCACCTGATGCTCAGAGCCGACTCCCTGAAAATGACCCTGATGCTGGGAAAGATTGAGGGCAGGAAGAGAAGGGGATGGCAGAGGATGAGATGGTTGGATAGCATCACCGCCTCAATGGACATGAGTTTGAGCAAACTCCAAGAGATGGTGAAGGACAAGAAAGCCTGGCGTGCTGCGGTCCATGGGGATGCAGAGAGTCAGACACGACTGAGCGACTGAACAAGAAGCGTGAGTGACAAGCAGCAGGGCACTCGGTGGCCTGGGCCCTCTGCACCCTCTCTATCCGTGACACGGGGGTCCCGGGAGGGGGCCAACCTGGCGTGGACCAGCGGGCAGGAAGGGCTCTCTGTAGCCAGAGGAACCCAAGCCAGCCTGGAAGGAGGAGTGTGTGAGCCTAGCGAAGGAGAGATGACAGCCTTTAGTCATTAAATACATCAATTAATCATGACGCCACTTCAGAAGAATAAGGTTCCAAGCTGCAATCAGGACTCCACTCCGAGGCTGAACTCGAAAATTAATGAGACTATTTACAGAAGGAAGGGCAGGACTGGGGAGCCGCCCTGGAGACTGGAGCCGGAGCCTGGGACCGAGGGAAGGCACAGCCACGCCTAGTGAGGGGGCAATGGGAAGAGGGGCGCTGGAGCCGCGGGAGGGCGCAGGGGTGGAGGGAACTGGGATCGGCCAGAGGCGGGCAGGGGTGAGGTAGGGACGCACCCTGCTCTTCTCCTTCCCCGCGTCTCCTGCAGAGCTCCCTGTAGCCGTACCCACAGGGCACAGGGCAGGGAGAGACAGGAATCTGGGAGCAGGTGGAGCATAACCGGATGCCCTCTCACCTGGAGAAGCATCAGAAAGGCCAAGGCAGCCCCAGGGGGACCCTGGCTCCCCGAGCAGAGGCCAGCAAGACCCCCAGCCCCTCGGGCCCCTGTGTGTCTCCTACCTGGTCCCTTCCTGAGGGCCTGGGCTGGGGCCGGGGTGGGGTTCCCCACGGCCGGTGCCCAGGACAGGGACCAGACTCTGCCAGCCCACCCCGGGGTGACAGCTGGGGACAGGGACAGGGAAGGGCTGGCCTCGCTGAGGGCGGCACCGAGGTGCTGGGTCCGGTCCCCACAGAGTCCTACCAGGCTTCGAGAGGCAGGCCTTGCTTCCCTGGGTTTGCAGATGACGCTGGGAGCTGTTTATGGTACATGAAGTGTGTGACGGACAGAACCAGGGTCTTGGGGGCAGTGCTTTGCCCTCCTGTCAGGGCTCCTACAGCATCTCGGGGGCCCCTCCTTTTCTCAGAAACAGAGGGAGCCAGGGTGTCTGTAATGGGGCACCCTGGTGTCCAGCACACAGCTGGAGCTCACAGCACCATCGCCTCCCTCACTGGACACCAGGGGCAGACACGCCATCCACGTGCCCTCAAAAGCCACCAGTACACATCCTGGTCAGTCATGAGGTCAAAGGGCACCTCCCGTTCCCCATCTGACCTGTAGTGACCGTACCTGGAATAAAGGTCTTTGCAGATGTGATCAAGGTACAGATGTCTACATGAGATCAGCCTGGGTTACCCACGTGAGCCATTATATCTCATAACAACAACTGCCCTTAAAAGAGACTCAAAGACAGAAGAGATACACGGGCAGGAAGGGGAGGCCGCGTGATGACAGAAGCAGAGACTGGACAATGCAACCACAGGCCAGGAGAGCCTGGAGCCCCCAAACCTGCAAGATACAAGGAGGGACCCTCCTCTAGAGCCTCCAGAGGGAGCAGAACCCCCGACACCTTGATTGTGGATTCTGGCTCCAGAACGATGAGCTCCGCCCACTATTGTGGTCACATCCAGCCCCAGGACACTGAAGTGTTCCTGGAGGTTGTCCCCCTGAGGAAACCAGCAGAGTCTGGTCTGGGCCTTACGGGAAGCCAGCAGCCCCTTCCGCAGCCCAGAACCCTCTTCGGGGTCTGGAGACAGGCAGGCAGGTGGGGCTTTCTGACCTGGAGAATCGCGGGGCCTTCAGGACACAAGACAAGGGGTCAGAAGCGTGAACTCAGCTCCTGACACGCTGAGACACTTGACTCAGGGCAGCCGTGGTCACCAGAGGCTTAGACAAGACCAGGAGCGCCGAGGCCGTGGGGAGGACAGCTGAGAGCAGAGGGGACCAGCGGCAGCTCCTAAGGGGGGACACGCCTGGGACACTAATGACCCAGCGCCAGCCACGTGACGGAAGGAGCCAGCCTGCCGCTCCGTGTTGACGAACGGCTCATTAATACCAAACTTGCTCCGTTTAGTATCACTTATTGCCAATTAGCAGTAATGTCCCCACCACACTTTCGACGACTGCAAATTAGTGGTGATCCATTTTCCTGGGGCCAGCGTGGCCCAGGGCTGCTGTGGGGCATCTCAGACCTGACCGGTTGAACTTTGCAGAACACCATACCCGGAGCGAAGAGACCTGGGACCTGGGAACTGCCAACGCGCTAGGCTGCAGGGCAACCCTCGGACACCCTGGATCAGCCGGGGCTGGACCCCAGCAGCAACCCTCGGACACCCTGCAACCACGGGAACCTGGGACAGTCCGCGTTCCCAGCCCACTTTTCAGTCCAGCCACCGATGCCATCTTTCTCCCCAGGTGATGAATGATAGCAAGTCTGTGTCACCAAGTGAACAACAGAATTGTGCTACTGAGAGTTATGGGGCACATAAAGCTATCTCTCTCCTGGCCCCAACAGATAGCGGGAGTCACGGCAGGGCATTCAGCAATCTCAGCAAGGTAGAAATACGTTGATTTATGTTTCATGCATCAGGCAGTTTACATGGTTGGCTATCAGAAAACATGACCCCAAAAGCTCAGCTGGTCCACACTGGGGGCTCCAGGAATGTCTCCTGAAAAGGTGACAACACCCTCCTAAAAGGGTATGCACAGGCCGTCAGAGCTGCGTTCTAGCTCCCCAGAGAGATGAGCCACTGTGTCCAGAGGGGCGTCCCTTCTCAGAACCTCGGTTTCACCATCTGCACAATGGGGCCATACCAATCGAAACTCCTCAAGTGAGATGAGAGCATCTCCTCATCCACAAGGAGGAGCTGGCAGAGCTGTGGGGAGGCTCCTGGTGCCCTACACAGAGCCACTGGGGAGCGGGTCTCCCCAGGCCCAGCCCCACCGGCCACATACTGCACCACACACATCTGCACACACCATGGAGGTGTCACACAGAGGTGGACACGCTCACCCTCCAGTTCCCATCCCATAGGCTCCTGCTCCCAAGGGCTTCCTTGTAAGTCTGCCTTTCCCAGGGAACTGAGTTCTTGGGAGCAGGTCCTGCCACTAGCCCAGGACTCGTCTCTGAGCCCCCAGCAGCAGCCCAGAGCCAGGCACACAGAGGGAAAAGCAAACACTGGATAGGTGGGCAGACACACTCTTACAGACTTTGGTGCGTGAGCCTCACACACCTGCCAGAGGCATGCACGCCTGTGCCCCACGGACACGCCCCCTCACCTGCTGCCCGGGCTCAGGCAGGACCTGCCTCAGCGTCTGCACCTTCTGCTCGCAAGAATGGGCGCCTTCCTCCACCGGGAGCAGATTCGCCAGGGAGCCGGTTCCCCATCACCTTCTCTCCTCCGCCCCTGTGCTCCTCCTGGAGCAGAATCGAGAGTCACTTTTGCTTCCAAACCAGCACGGGCGACCGTGCTCATTCCGTGGGGCTGGGTGTCCTCTGGCCACTGTGACCAGCTTAGTGGCGTTACCTGCAGGGCCCGCGTCCTCTAGGAGGTTCCTCCCTGACTGCTGTCTCCCCGGTGGACTGTGAGCCCTGAGTGCAGACAGCAGGGGCATGTCTCCCTCCTCGGACGCCCCCACACAGGGCCCAGGGCCTGGCCGGTGCAGGCGTGTGGGTGAGGGGCCAGCGCCCTACACCCGTGGAAAGTGAAATTTCTAAAATGCACCCTGAAGATGCCCCTGAGTCCCCACAGCCTGTGACTAGAGTGCATCTCTCCTGGGAACCTGTTCTGTGGTAGCCTGACCTTGACCTTGGAGAGGGTGTGGCTCTGGGCTTGACCCCCAAGGTGGCCCCCAAGAGCAGAGTGCTCTCCAGGGCTGAGAGCAGAAGAAAAGAGACAGGATAAGGAGGCAAAGCACCATTTCTAGCACTGGGGAGGGGGAGGACACGTGGGAAGGGGTGGGGGAGGAGCCACGTGGGAAGGGGCGGGAAGGGTGGGGGAGGGGTGTGGGGGGGTCCACGTGGGAAGGGTGGGGGAGGGGGCCACATGGGAAGGGTGGGGGAGGGGGCCACATGGGAAGGGGTGGGGGAAGGGATCCACGTGGGAAGGGTTGGGGGAGGGGTCATGTGGGAAGGGGATGGGGAGGGGCCCCTGTCTTCTCTGAGACCTGGGAGGTGGGGGAGGAGACAGTCACGTTCTGGTTTTACAACTGAGGAAACTGAAGCCGGAACATTCTTGGCAACCCTTCCAGACGGCATTCCTGACGGAGTGCAGACCCCGGAATCTGCTTGGGGTTTTGCTCTTAAATAATGAGCTGTGTTTGTGCAGTTAGGTGGACGGTGTCTGGGGCATGGACGTGGTGGGTTCAAGTCCGTGCCCTCCTTCCCGAGCTCTCACTGCCCCACTCCGTGCCAGGCTAAGTCTTCCGGGCCATGCAGCCCAGGGTCCCTGCCTGGCCTCAGGAAGGGCTTCCCTGGGCCCCGCGCTCTGAGTCTCTCATCCCAGTCATCACTCGGGCAGAGCGGCTGGCCCTGGACTGACTCCACTCTCACATGCTGTGCGCAGCGAAGGGCAAGCTCTTCCTCTCCTGCCTCTTGTGCCCGTGGCCCGGCTGGCATCAGCAATACTGGCCGTGTGCCCAGAACCATCTGACGTCCACCGAGTAAGGTGTCTTCCAAGCGCCTCCGGGGGACCCTCCTCCTGGGGCTGGCGGGGCTCTCAGAAAACTCCTCGCGTGAGGTCTGGAGGGTGGGCTCACCTTACGCTCAGAGCGTCTACGCCTGCCCCCACATCAGTGCTGTGGGCAGCCCAGCCCCCCCAGGCCGGCGTGATGCCGCGAGTGAGCGAAGAGGGGAGTGGGGGCAGGAGAGGCCCACCCTGCCTGGGGAGCCTCCAACTGGCCTCAGAGGACACCGGGCCTCAGTGGCCTCATCCAAAGCCTTCCAGAGGGGCCTCTGAGGAAGGTGATTGGAAGCAAGTGGATGCGGTGAAACCCAGGCCTCCCCAGGACTGCAGACGTCCAGCTGACACGCAACAGACGTCCTGGACTGGGCCCAGCAGAGGGACGGGCTTGCTCACATTAGGACCCTAGCCCGTCTGCCCTCACGAGGGAAGCAGGTGCCAGGTGAGCCTGCGTCCATCACCCACCAGTCTTGGTGTCAAAACCAGAAGAGGAAGCCTTTCTGGGATGGCTGATCTCACCAGGCCGACTCCCAGCGTTGACCCCTCCTCTGCCTGAGAATGAAATCAGGACTCTGAAGGGCCCCACCCCTGCTGCTGCCCCTCCCACCCGGACCCCTCATCCCAGCTAAACGAGTGGGGGCCTGGGGGAGCCAGCACGAATCTGAAACAAGTTCTGCGATAGGGTTAGACATCGCACCCACCGGTTTCGTCAGCCAACTCGTCTGAAAGCTGCCCCCTAGACATTCCATCCAATTATTTAAACCCCAGCCTCTTGGCTCTCCATGAAGATTGGACAGGATTGGACATTTATTAGCTAACTGAATGGCTGTAATAAGATAGCAAATCCAGAGGAGCAGAAAATTAAATGTTCCTGAGTTATCTTATTGAAATTTCCCTTCTACGGCTTTTATTGGAGGCGACAGTGCCAGAATCTCAAAGATGCATTTGAAGAGACTGCTTTACAGGGTTACCCTGTGAAAGCCGAAGCCATCAGGACGCAAGCTGCCCGTGAGCCGCCGGCCTCGCCCGCCTCCTACCCCTGGGTGAGGCGGGGACGCCAGCCTGCATCCCTGCCAGCATTTGGCAGCATCTTCCGCGCTCCTCACTGGTCCCCAGGGGACCCAGAACAAATGCCAGTGTGCCCAGCGGATGGCTCTGCTGATGCAGACGTTGCATTTTATTAGGAGGGTTCACTGTTTTATTCATTGAATTTTGATTACTTATTATCATACAGAGATACTCGATTTCATAAGCAAGGCAGGACACTCAACCACAAGGAAGATGCCGTGGGCTTGGGTGTGGGCATCCCTCCATAACCAGGACCCCCCCATCCCAAGCACAAGGTGGACATTGGAACAGCATTAGGAGGAGGAAGCAGGCTGGGAGGAGGCCAAGGAGCACCGTATGGGGGCCTCTTTGAAGCTCCAGCCCCGAAGTGCTCCTCTCCAAGCCAGATCTGTTGAGCCAGACTCAGCGGGCCCTGCCAGGCTTCCCGACTCCACCCCTACCCAGGTGAACCTTTCTAGAAAATTTCACCCGATCCCTCATGATTGCTGGATTTCCCCTGCAGTCCATGTAGCGTTAGGAATGGAAGCAGCAGCAATATGACCTGTCCCCTGTGTGAATTTGTGAAGGGGACAGACTGATGTCATTAAAAGTGCAGGGTATCTCACAGTGCCCCTGGAAACGAGAGACGAGCCCTGCAGGGCCACAGGGAGAAGCACCAGAGTCCAGGAGGAGGCGAAAGGGAGCGCGGGCCCTCAGCCTGTGTCAGGGCCGTCAGTGAAGGAGCAGGGAGGCGCGACAGGCAGGTTCGGGGTCGGCTGGTGTGAACTGTGGTGCAGGCCTTGGGGACAGGTGGGCCTGGCCTGGTTGGTTTGGGGTGGCAGGCGCCAGCTTGCTGTGTGAGAGGCATGTGAGGGGGGCTTGGCGTGACGGACTCGGATTGGTGGGTTTGCATCTGAAGGACACGTCAGCAAGCCAGTTGCTTACGATCTCTAGGAATTAGCTTCCTGGGAGGGGCATCTCTCCCAGCCAGCAAGGGCCCCCAAGACGTCAACCACCACAAAACACAGAAAATGAGCACCGTGATTAATGCACAGCACCGCTCCCTTGCTTCCACAGGCAAAGGATCTACTCCATTTAAGAGAAAAGTCTCCACAGCTGAGAATACAGTGCTGATGTGTGGACAGGACATTGCCAGGGTGATGGCCAGGATAACGAGGGACTCCGAGGAGGGGTCGGGGAAAATGGTCCTGTGTGTCTGGGCCTGAAGTGTCCCTGGACAGCCCGGGAGCTTGCGTTGGGTGTGCTGGGTGTGGGGACAGAGGGCCGCACCTGGGCAAGTGGGCAGGTGCCGGGAGAGCCCTTGGTGGCAGGCTCCATTCATGCCAATATCCCCCCGGCTCTCTTGTTTAGTATCTGTGGGGGTGGGGCATGCGGGGTGGGGCATGAGCTCAAGCCAGTGCCACCAAGCCCTGCCTGGTGACCCGGCTGTCCTCAGGGAGAGACAGACACATGCGCAGCATCACACGTGCTTACAAAGGGCAGCTGCAGAGGCCCTGCACACAGTGGGTCCTCAGCTTCTCCCACTGTGGACAAGGCACTCCCCCAAGGGGGAAGAGGCATTCAGGCAGAGACTGAAGACGAAAGGCCCACACTGCTGTGAACCGAGAACCTCGGGATCCAGGCAGGGCGGGGAGGGCTCTGGTGACCTCAGCCCACTGGGGTTGGTTCACGTGCAGGAGGGAGAAGGTGCTCCCAGGTGATGCTGGAAAAGCAGGCCACGATGGGGAGGTCAGACTTGACCCCCAGCCTGTGATGGGGTTTCAGCAGCTCCACCGTCCTTGAGGGTCAGCCCAGCGGCGTATGAAGAGCAGAGTCAAGCAAGGCAGGTGGGTGGGTGGAGAGACTGGGGTGTAGGGGATGCCGTGGTGGGTTGGATTAAGAGGTGGATCCATAGCCTGGCGGTCAGTCAGACGTGGTGGCTGGTGGACCGCCATCCTGAGTGTTCTCCTGGACACCTAGAGTGGGTGCCTGAACTGGTCTCTCATGGCTGTAACAGATGACCACAGACTGAATGTCTTTCCAGAGACTCAGGTGGGAAGTTCTTCGTCCCTTCTGGAGTTTCCAGAGGACCACCTGTCTCCTGGCCTTTCCCAGCATCGCCAGTCCGCCTGCGGTGCTTGGCTTGTGGCCTCCCCTCCATCTTCAAAGTCAGCGATCACACTATGTCTCCTCCCTGACTCTGACCCCCACCTCTCTCCCACGAGGACCTTTGTGATGACATTGGACCCACCCGAATAACCCAGGCCCATCTTCCCATCTCAACATCCCTCACTAGCTATATCTCTAAAGACCGTAATTCCAAATGAGGTCACGTTCAGGGTTTCTGGTGGATGAGCACTTTTGTGACACCTGATGTGACCCCCACGGATGGGAAAGACAGTGGAATGGGACACAGCAGACAGCACCAAGAGCACAGTGTACCCGGGAGAGGACGGGCCATTAACTCCTCCCCAGTCGTTCTAGAGAGTTTAGAATCCCTGCCGGGGAGGGAAGGGGCAGGGGAGCTGAATGCGAGGCTCCCAATTCTAAGCAATAAAAAGTTAACTGCGTGAGTTTCACCAAGAACTTTTATGAAGTTGCATCCATCTGACACCCATTCCTGCGTTCTGTTGACGCCTGCTAAATCTGTCCACACTCGGGGCCGGGAAGAGTCGTTCTTGCTTCGTGCATCACACAAGACATCTGTAAATTGGATACTCTTTTCCCCCCTTTAAAAAATAATTTCCCTCAACCGTGATGCGCAGACAATTTTACACCGAGGAGTCCTGGCCGCGAGGCTGGAAATGCTGAGTGTGAGTGGAAAAGGCAGATGTGAAATGATTCCCCCAGTCACTGAGGTGCTTTCTGGAAAATGCAATCAAATACTTGATAACTTGCTAATAGTACAGTTATTAAGCAGGTTGCCTTCATCTTTCCCAGAGAGCAAAAAAATGTACAAGAATTTGCAACTCAATGGAAAATGGGAGATTATGAAAACAGGCTTCTTGTTGTTAATATTTATAGCGCTTTACATTTCTAAAGGGTTCATGATCCCCTTAGAGCTCCTGTCCGCCCCCACCAGCTCCTGGGAAGATTCCTTCCAAAGACTGGGATGTTGACGACTCCACCCCCACACACGCTTGCTGGGCCCGCTCCAGGTGGGGCGATGCTGGGAGCCCCGGGAGCCAGGGACACATGCAGACCAGCCCCCAGGCTCTCACCAGCTAGGTGGCCTCCTGACCCTGGGCCAGTTAGTTAGACCCTCATGCCTCAGTTTCCCTGTTCCCAAAGTAGGAATGAAACTAGCGGAATACTCGAAAGGTGAGGCAACGAGATAGTACAAACGGGACATGCTCAGAGGCGGTTCTGAGATGGTGAGTCTAGATAAGCATCAGTAGGACATCTGAAGTCAAGGGTGGGGAAAGGGCAGCCCGTAGCCCTTGGGCTAGAACACTCCAGCTGGTCCAGAAAACTGTGCTGCCCCGCTGAAGTGGAAGGAAGGCGGGAATGGCAGGAATCACGTGCCAGGAATTGCCAAAGGGAGGGACCAGGGCTCCTTTACCTAAACCAGATGATTGGCTCAGAGATGTTCAAATTCACTCACTTATGCATTCATGAGAATATGCAGGCGCCTTGCGAGACACAGGACATCAGTGTTCCAAGGGCTCTCGTGGCTCCGCTGGTCCAGCATTCGTCCCTCCTCCAAGCGGGGTCTTCACCCTCCCCCCACGGCCAGCATTCTACAGATCAGTAAACTGAGGCGTGGAGAAATAATGTGATTATCCAGGCAGACATGAGGCCCTGCTCTCTGGAACCTGCTCCTCCACGCACTGCCACCCCAGATGCGAGCACCCCACAGGTGGAAGCTTCCTTTCAGAGTCTGTACAAGCCAAGTTCCCGGTACCATCTCACCCATTAACCTGCCCACCACCACCCCCTGGAAAGGAGCCCTGGGGTGTCCCCAGGACCAGCACAGCCCCTGGGGCAGAGCACGCAGGCAGGGAGTGCCCCCCAGTGCGGTGAGGCAGGGAGCAGAGCCTCATCCAGGGTTTGCCTCTGCCCCGGGACTATTCTGCATCTCGAGGCATCTCAGAGCCACGTCATTCTCACCCCCACTCTCACCTTGGCCCTGATGAGCTGGTGACTCCATGAGTTACAGCCCTCCCTCAGGACTGGTCTCCTCAGCAGCAGCAGCAGCCCTCCTCATCTCCATAGCAGCCAATCACCCTCACAGAGGCATCACCGATGCTGTTGCAAGGATTATCGTCCTGATTTTACAGATGAGGAGACTGACCCTCAGCCAAATCACTGGTTTGGCTGGAGTTGCAATCCTGGCTCAAACTTGGGTGTGCTGCCTGGGTGCCCTGCCCTCTACAGGAGTGTCTCCCTTTACTACTTAATACACATCAGCCCCGACCTGAAGGATTCAAATACCACCCAAGGGTAATTTGATGCCTTACATTTTGTTTACATCAGTGCTCTAAGATATACCTGAAAGTTGGGGATAGAGTACAAACACAGAAAGAAGGGACTCTGGAAGGAGCCTGGTAGTGAGAAGGATTGGAGTTGTTGTGAAATCATGGTTTTCAGTGTACATAGACATGCAGATAAAAACAAATGTTAATGCATAGACAGATATATATAAATGCATAGATATGTATATACATATATATATGCAAACATTTTTTCCACTGAGAGAATCTGACAGCAGTGACATTTCATTAATGATGAGCATACTTTGTGCCCAAGTCTTGACCTAATACCATTCTCCTCTAAAGGAACCAGAGCTCCTTAGAGAAATGTTTGATCCCAGGGCTGGGACATGGACAGTACAAGTTGAGGCTGAAGTATCCTGGTGAGCCAGAACTTAAGGAAGGTCTCAAAAAAGGATGAGTAAGTGAGTGAAAGTAGCCCAGTCCTGTCTGACTCTTTGTGACCCCTTGGACTATACAGTCCTTGGAATTCTCCAGGCCAGTATAATGGAGAGGACAGCCTTTCCCTTCTCCAGGGGATCTTCCCAACCCAGGGATCAAACCCAGGTCTCCCGCATTGCAGGTGGATTCTTTACCAGCTGAGCTACCAGGGAAGCCCCAAAGAAGGATGAGGATTTTTCAAAAAGACACAGAAACCATATTTGCTACCAGGGATTGAATTTATGCTCCCCCTTCATGGCTCAGCAGGTAAAGAACCCACCTGCAATGCAAAAGAAAAAAGAAGTGTGGGGTCAGTCCCTGGGTTTGGAAAATCCCCTGGAAAAGGTGGTGGCAACCCATTCTAATATTCTTGCCTGGAAAAATCCCATGGACAGAGGAGGCTGGTGAGCTCTGTGAGTCCATGTGGTCACACAGAGCCAGACACGACTGAGCAACGAAGCAGCAGCTCACTCTAAAGGATCCTGAAAACGGTCAACACACATGAAACAAGGGTTTGTGAGACTTAGACGTCAGTCAACAAAAGAGAGTGTCCTGAGAGATGGAAAGCAAAGGAGCAAACCCAGCACTTGCCCAGCTTCTAGCGCTGAGAGTTCCCAGCACAGGGGCACACTGTGAATGGAGGAGATGGAGCAGAGAGTCTGGAGAAACCAGGATGGCTAGAGCTCATCTGGCAGAGAAGGGATTCCAGAGATCTGCAGAGGGCCACTCTGATCAGTCAGTTGAAAACTGATCAGCACGTAGATATGAAGAAACCATCCAAGGCCAGATAAAGAGGAGTAATGAAGATCATGGCAGCTGGTCCCATCATTTCATGGGAAATAGATGGGGAAACAGTGGAAACAGTGTCAGACTTTATTTTTCTGGGCTCCAAAATCACTGCAGATGGTGACTGCAGCCATGAAATTAAAACACGCTTACTCCTTGGAAGGAAAGTTATGACCAACCTAGACAGCATATTAAAAAGCAGAGACATTACTTTGCCAACAAAGGTCCGTCTAGTCAAGGCTATGGTTTTTCCTGTGGTCATGTATGGATGTGAGAGTTGGACTGTGAAGAAAGCTGAGCACCGAAGAATTGATGCTTTTGAACTGTGGTGTTGGAGAAGACTCTTGAGAGTCCCTTGGACTGCAAAGAGATCCAACCAGCCCATTCTGAAGGAGATCAGCCCTGGGTGTTCTTTGGAAGGAATGATGCTACAGCTGAAACTCCAGTACTTTGGCCACCTCATTCGAAGAGTTGACTCATTGGAAAAGACTCTGATGCTGGGAGGGATTGGGGGCAGGAGGAGAAGGGGACGTGAGTTTGAGTGAACTCTGGGAGTTGGTGATGGACAGGGAGGCCTGGCGTGCTGAGATTCATGGGGTCGCAGAGGGTCGGACACAACTGAGTGACTGAACTGAACTGAACTGAAAAGCAATGACAACCAACCAACACACACACATATACGCATACACACATACACACACACACACATATACACACACATACACACACACCCCTGAGAATACTGCCTACCCCATAAGCCAGATTGGAAAATCTTGTTTTTCTGTAGAATTTGGGTTGATACCCAAAAGTCTTGCCCCAGTATTAAATAATCAGCTTTGGATTGAACACTATTCCAATTCCTACAGAAGGAATCTTAAAAGCAGGACCTGAAAGGATCAAACTCCTTCAAACAACTTAACTGCATCCCAAGAAAAAACAAAAACAAAAAAACCCGCAAGAACATTTCCAGTGATACAAATTATCCAGCATCAAACCAGGTGAGATTCCCGATGTTTGGCATCCCCCAAAAATTACCAGGCGTGCCTAGAGGTAGAAGAATACAGCCCAGGATGCGGGAATAATCGATTGAAACTAACCCAAAACTGACATAAATAATAAAATTAGCAGAAAAGGACATTAAACACTTATTATGACTGCATTCCATATGTTCAAGAAGCCAATTCCATATGTTCATGAAAGACGGAAAACAAAATGTCCCAAAGTGAACATCTAAAGAAACCACACGGCACAAGATAAAAAACACACTGAATGAGATCACAGGCAGAAGGAGAGATTAGTAAGCTTGAAGACTTAGCAGTGGAAACTACCTAAAATAAAATACAGAGGGGAAAGGAAGTGCTACAGAATGAGCATCAGTGGGCTCTGGGAGGGTCTCAGTTACCCTAATATGTGTGCAATTTGAAGAAGAGGATGGCAGGGGCGGGACGGAGGAAGAAATATTCGAAGAAATATTCCAAATTGTATAACTATAAGCCCACCAACCCCAAAAGCTCAGTGAACCCCAAGTACAAGGAAGATGAAGAAGACAGCACAGAGCCGCATCATGATCAGCTTTCTGAAAGCCAGTGATAGATAGAAACCAGAAATAAAGCCTTCTGCAGAGGTGAAGAAGATGCCATATACAGCAGAGAAAAATGTTCATATAAAAACAAATTTCTCTTCATAAAATATGGAACCAAGAAATTGCCCATCAAAAACTATGTGAGCAAGAAGACAGAAAAGCAACAATTTTAAAGTACTAAAAGAGTAAAAGCCGATCAGAACTCTGCACCCACCTAATACAGCATACGCAAAGACTTCTGTTCTCACTGCCTGTATTCTACATTTTACTAGAGATACTAGCCAGTGAAATAAAGCAAGTAAAAGAAACAAAAGGAAGATGTAAAGTCAAAGTGTCTGAGCACAGACAACATGATTGTCTATGTATAAAACTGAATAGAATCTACCAAATAAAATAGAACTACTATAATTAATGAGTTTATCAAGGTTACAGGACACAAGATCAACATACAAAAGTCAATCATATATTTATCCATTAGTAACAATCACATTTTGAAATTTAAAAAAAAAAACAACTACCACAATGGAATAAAGATGTGAAACAGGATAAATCCTACAAAAAATGTGAAATATCTACAAATTGAAAACTACAAAACACTGCCAAGAGAAATTAAAGAAGATAAGTACATTGAAAGATGAATCATGTTCATTCACGGAAAGAATTAATACTGTTATGATGTCAGCCCCTCTTAAACTGATCTGTAGATTTAACACAATTCTAGTTTTTTTTAAAAAAGGGTTTTTTTGTAGAAATTGACTAACTGATCTGAAATTTCAATAAAAATTCAAGGGATATTGAACAGCTAAACAACTTTACAAGACAAGAACAAAGTAGAACAACTAAAATTTTCTGGTTTCAAGATTTATGGTAGGAATCAGGACAGCCTGGTGCTGACAAAAGTCAAGAAACAGACCCACAGACCCACGTGTATGTGGACCACCAACTTTTTTAAAAAGATGTAAAGGCAATTCAGTGGAGAAGGAATAATCTTTTTCACTAACAAGGTAGAACAAATGGATATGCATATGCAAAAATACGTATTCCGTACCTCTTCCCATATACAAAAATAACTCAACGCACAACTGAGAAAACTGTAAAACTTATAGAAGGAAAAAGCTCATGTGACCTTAAATTGGCTAAGTGTTTCCTTTGATACGACACCAAGAGTAAAATCTAAAAAAGAAAAAAAGAAAAATTAAAAGTTCTGCTTTTGGTAAGACGTTCTTCAGAGAATGAAAAGGCAAGCCACAGACTTGGAGAAAATATTTGCAAATCATATATCAGACAAAAAGACATGTATCCAGACTATATGAAGAATTTTCAAAACTCAAGAAGATGAACAGCCTAATTTTTAAAAAAGGCTAAAGTGTCAACAACAAACTCTTCATGGAAGAAACTATACAGAGAGCAGCTAAGCACAGGAAACCTTGTTCAGCCTCATCGCCATCCAGGAAACGCCCGTGAAAAGCCACAGTGAGATACCATTGCTCATGTGCTGGGATGGCTGAAGACCGACCTTCCCACGTCCCGAGGGTGCCGCGCAGGAGCTGAAACATCCAGAGGCTGAAAGTGGAAACTGGGGGAAGCTGGCAGGTCCTAAAATGCTGAGCTCACACGGACTGTATGATCCTGCCACTTCACTCCCAAGTATCTGCCCAAGAGAAAATGCACGTGTGTGTCCAGAAAAACACTTGTGCGTGGATGTTCACAGCATCTTCCTTTTGTAATAGTCAGTAATACTTCAATCAAAGTGTTAAAAACACACACACACAGAAGAGGCTCCTCCAGTCCAAACTTGGGAAGATATCAGCATCAAAGTAAATTTTGATAATGACATATTGGACTCCCTTAAAAAGTATAAGGACTTCGGAACCCATATCATCAGTATATACCAAGTGTATGTCAGTAGGTATTATACCAGCTGATTAACTAATTAGTTGTTATGTAGCAGAGAATTTTATTTTCTATGCTGCTAAGTCACTTCAATCGTGTCCGACTCTGTGTGACCCCATAGACGGCAGCCCACCAGACTCCACTGTCCCTGGGATTCTCCAGGCAAGAACACTGGAGTGGGTTGCCATTTCCTTCTCCATTATTTTCTATAGAAGACTGCTAAATAATATATGTACAACAACATGGATATATTGTATAGCACAGAGAAATACAGCCATTATTTTGTAATGATAATTTTAAGTGGAGTATAATCTACAAAATAATATGTCACATATTCTCATAGCATCGCCTTATAGAATACCTACAAATTGTAAAGTCAAACAAAAAAAATTAACACTGTAACCCTACAGAAAAAAACATGGTAAATACTGTCTTAACTGAATAATTGTGACCAATTAAATTTTCCAAAGATGCCCCCTACAATATTACCCATCATACCCTTTCTTCTTCCATGACCTTGACACTCCTCCCTTGAGTGCTGAGGTCTTTCCCCTCCCTTTGAACATGGATCGGTTTATGTGATTTTCTTGACCAACAGAGTGTGGTGGAAGTGGCACCTGAGACCAGGTCATTAAGATGCCTTGCACTTCCACCTGGCTTCCTTAGAACGTGCACTCCAGGGAAGCCAGCTACCCTGTTAGGAGATCAATAGTCCTAGAATTGGAGAAGGCAATGGCACCCCACTCCAGTACTCTTGCCTGGAAAATCCCATGGACGGAGGAGCCTGGTGGGCTGCCATTTATGGGGTCGCACAGAGTCGGACACAACTGAGCAACTTCACTTTCACTTTTCACCTTCATGCATTGGAGAAGGCCATGGCAACCCACTCCGGTGTTCTTGCCTGGAGAATCCCAGGGACTGGGGAGCCTGGTGGGCTGCCATCTATGGGGTCGCACAGAGTCGGACACGACTGAAGCGACTTAGCAGCCGCAGCAGCAGTCCTAGAATGGCAGGCTCTGGGAAAGTCCAGATTGGCCTGATGGAAAGGTCCTGAGACCACAGGAAGACAGAGACAGAAAAGCCCAGCCACCTCTCACTGCCCCCACACTCAGTCAGTTCAGTCGCTCAGTCGTGTCTGACTCTTTGCGAGCCCATGGACTACAGCATGCCAGGCCTCACTGTCCATCACCAACTAACGAAGCTTACTCAAACTCACACCCATTGCATCAGTGATGCCATCCAGCCATCTGATCCTGTCGTCCCCTTCTCCTCCCACCTTCAATCTTTCCCAGCATCAGGGTCTTTTCCAATGAGTTGGTTCTTCTCATCAGGTGGCCACAGTATTAGAGTTTCAACTTCAGCATCAGTCCTTCCAAGGAATATTCAGGACTGATTTCCTTTAGGACCGACTAGTTGCATCTCCTTGCACTCCAATGGACTCTCGAGAGTCTCCTCAAACACAGTTTGAACACACAGTTCAAAAGCATCAATTCTTTGGCACTCAGCTTTCTTTATAGTCCAACTGTCACATCCATATGTGACTACTAGAAAAACCATAGCTTTGACTAGATGGACCTTTGTTGGCAAAGTAACATCTCTGCTTTTTAATATGCTGTCTAGGTTGGTCGTAGCTTTTCTTCCCAGGACCAAGCGTCTTTTAACTTCATGGCTGCAGTCACCATCTGCAGTGATTTTGGAGCCCCCCAAAATAAACTTTCTCACTGTTTCCGTTGTTTTCCCATATATTTGCCAGAAGTGATGGGGCTGGATGCCATGATCTTTGTTTTCTGAGTGTTGAGCTGTAAACCAATTTTTTCACTCTCCTCTTTCACTTTCATCAAGAGGTTCTTTAGCTCTTCTCTTTCTGCCATAGGGTGGTGTCATCTGTGTATCTGAGGCTATTGATATTTCTCCCAGCAATCTTGATCCAGCTTGTGCTTCTTCCAGCAAAGCGTTTCTCATAATGTACTCTGAATATAAGTTGAATAAGCAGGGTGACAATATACAGCGTTGAAGTACTCCTTTCCCAATTTGGAACGCATCTGTTGTTCCATGTGCAGTTCTAACTGCTGTTTGTTGACCTGCATACAGGTTTCTCAGGGGGCAGGTCAGGTGGTCTGGTATTCCTGTCTCTTTAAGAATTTTCCACAGTTTGTTGTAATCCACAAAGTCAGAGGCTTTGGTGTCGTCAATAAAGCAAAAGTAGATGTTTTTCTGGAACTCTCTTGCTTTTTCGATGATCCAGTGGATGTTGACAATTTGATCTCTGGCTCCTCTGCCTTTTATAAATCCAGCTTGAACATCTGGAAGTTCACAGTTCACATACTGTTGAAACCTGGCTTGAAGAATTTTGAGCATTACTTTGCTAGCATGTGAAATGAGTGCAGTTATGTGGTAGTCTGAACATTCTTTGGTATTGCCTTTCTTTGGGATTAGAGTCAAAACTGACCTTTTCCAGTCCTGTGGCCACTGCTGAGTTTTCCACATTTGCTGGCATATTGAGTGCAGCACTTTCACAGCATCATCTTTTAGGACTTGAAATAGTTCAACTGAAATTACATCACCTCCACTAGCTTTGTTCATAGTGATGCTTCTTAAGGCCCACTTGACTTTGCATTCCAGGATATCTGGCTTTAGGTGAGTGATCACACCATCATGGTTATCTGGGTCATGAAAATCTTTTTTGTATAGTTCTTCTGTGTATTCTTGCCACCTCTTCTTAATATTTTCTGCCCCCGCACTAGAGGCTCCAAATCTGAACCCCCCACTGAGGCTTACCTGAATTCCTATACTGGGAAGCCATCAGGACTGTAGAATGGTTGTTTGATGCTGCTGAATGTTGTGGTGGCTTGTCGCATAGCAATAGCTTGAGTACAACATGATGAAAGTTAACATCATCAATAACATGACACCTGATAACACTGATGAGAAGCAGAAGGCAGAGACTGGGTCATATTCTGGCTTAAGATACGTAGCCTCGATCTAATCATGAGGAAATACCAGACAATCCCAAATTGATGGACTTCCACAAAACGAATGACCTGTGATCTGAAAAAATATCAAAGTCATGAAAGTCAAATTAAGACTGAGAAACCATTCCAGGGAGGTACAAAGGAGAGATGACGGGAGGCTGCCATGCTCAGTCATGGACTGGGCGTTTTTGCTACTGAAGGGCATCATTAGGACTCTTGGTGAAACTTGCATAAGGTCTTGCAATGAAGGGTACTATTTTTGCAATGTTTTTTGCAAGTGTGAGATTGTTTCAAAATAAAAAGAGGAAAATGGGAAAAAGAGGAAAGAAAAAAATTGGCATTACTAAACACTGATAAAAGGGCTTGCGTGTGCTCAAGGTTCTGAAAAGAAGGTCATTTCTACCTCATTTGGGCTTTCTTCTCCCAGCCCTGGGGATTCATCAGGCAACAACACTCCATTTAGACACCTGGACCAAAGAAACAGAGCAGCCCCATTAGGAGGCTGACTGGGCCACAGAGGTCACAGGTGAGTAATCAGGAAGAAGGCCTGTGGGGGACGAGGAACCTCCTGAGGTCATCGTTTTGCATATGGCTGTTAATAATGCAACATTGAGTCTATTAAACACTGTAAAAGGTAACGTTGGCCTGTGGGAAAGGACCATTATGCAAATTCAAGCAGAAGCAAGTCTTTGAAAATGCACATATTTAACTAAAGCATCCAGAGTTTTTGGTCATTAGTTTCTTTGAAAAATGTTCCCCGGAAAGCATTGTTTCCAGCAGTTGCCATTGTTCAGAGAACTAAGGATCTGAACTCAAATGAGCCAAGGCCACCAGCTCCTGGTTGTTGCTTCATCCTCTGTGGGGCACTGAGGATGTTGCTTGAAAGTCTCGAAGGCCCAGCGTCCTCACCAGCTTTTTGCTTTTTGTGTTTTTTTCTAAATGCTTTTCAGACCTTAATGAGGTTCTGGAACTCTGGAACGTTCTGGAATTCTGAGTGCAGAAGCGGCAGGGTGGAGCTGTCCAGAGACTTGTGGTGCTGAAGATCATTGTTGCCAAGCCCTGGCATCAATGTGCCCTTCCTGAAGTGTGTCTCTGGGATCCACCTGTACCATCCGATCTGTGGGTGGCAGAACGTCTGCTCTGCAGCCATGGAAACAGCTCTCGGAAAGGCAATTAGTGCACAGGTGTATACTTTAGAGCTGTGATGTTTTGAATTTATTTATAACTGTAAAAGCAATTAGTCTACATAATGAACTAATCACTTACTGGAATTTGGAGTTCTTTTGGATCTCCATGTAACACACATATATCCAGAAAATTTATTTTTCTAAATGCCAATAATTAAATCAACTCCAATTTCATTGCAATTAGGTTGAGCATAACTATCATAGTAGATTTGGATATTGCCTTGTGCTATTTTTTTTTTCTCCAAGCTACCTGCTGGTTTAAAAAGTTAAGTGAGGATATACTAAAGAAAATAATGTTCCTTTCGAGAGCTTTCCATGGGAGAATGTATTATCCTTATTTTACAAACAAAGATCTTTTCTAGAAAGATCAAGTCTAACTATAAAATTTATTAAATGCCTCTTATGAACCAGAAAATATATAGTATATTATCTCATTTAATTCATATGACAAACCAAATATTTATTATCTTACCTATATAAATGAGAGTTTCCCTGGTGACCCAATGGTAAAGAATCTACCTGCCAATGCAGGAGACGCAGGTTTTATCCTTGGGTCCAGGAAGATCTCCTGGAGAAGGAAATGGCAACCTACTCCAGCATTCTTGCCTAGAAAACCACACAGACTGAGGAGCCTGGTGAGCTACAATCCATGGGGCCACAGAGCCGGACATGACTTGGTGACTGGGCAGCAACAACATACAGATGAAGAAACTTGATTCCTGAGAGAGAAATAAGGAATAGTTGCTGGCCATCAGATGAGTGTGTATGTTATTCTTTAGCATCTGCAGCAATCCCAGGGGTGAGAATTTACCTGCTTCACATGAGAAACCAGCAGTGCAGAGGCATTAAGTAACTCACCCAGATTTATCTATGACAAGTGACAGGTCTGGGTTTTAGACCCAAAAGTGACTGGCTCAAAGCCTAGACTCTCACCAGGACACTCCAGCAAACCCGGGCTGCCCCAGGAGCTTGCCACTCTGTGCACCCACTTGGTGAACTCGGGGTCCCCTTCCAGGATCCAGGTCTCGTCATCTCCTGGTTTCTCTTCCCCTTCACAGAGAAAACCTGATGCTGCTGTGTCCCCGGGCCTGGAGACAGGGATTGTCCTTGCCTGACATTCCCCTGTCCTCCCGCCTTCCCCCACTAAGAGCATCACTGTGAATTTCACGGGTCAGACTATTCCACCGGTCAGACTATTCCACCCCCAACTCCTCTGTGTTGAAGTTCTCCATTCCTCCCCAGTCACTCTCCCTTGAAGATCTCAATTCCTGTCTCCTCGTCTACACAGCTGATATTTCATGATTCAGTCATAACCGTCCTTCAAATACACCCTCCACTCCCCTGGCCCGTCATCCTCAGTTGGGACAGATCGCATCTCTGACCGTCTACAGCTAAATACCTACCATGCTTGCACCTGCTCAGATGAGTGTGGCTAGGGGAAAAGCATAACCATGCTGACAGAGCTCACTTTAAATTCTTGACCCTCTAACTTTAAGTTTCTCAAAGAGTCAGTCATGACTTAGTGACTGAACAAGAACAACAAACAACTTTAAATGGACTCTTAATGCTGCTCAGGAATTTCTAGCACATTTTCCCAGTTCATTCTCTCTCCTACTTTTCCAGGTGATTTTTTCCTCCCTTTTCTCCTCAGACACACAGTCAGTCAGTCAGTTCAGTCCAGTCGCTCAGTCGTGTCCAGCTCTTTGTGACCCCATGGACTGCAGCACACCAGGCCTCCCTGTCCATCACCAGCTCCCAGAGTTTACCCAAACCCGTGTCCATTGAGTCAGTGATGCCATCCAACCATCTCATCCTCTGTCATCCCCTTCTCCTCCCACCTTCAATCTTTCCCAGCATCAGGGTTTTCTCAAATGAGTCAGTTCTTCGCATCAGGTGGCCAAAGTATTGGAGTTTCAGCTTCAACATCAGTCCTTCCAATGAATATTCAGGACTGATCTCCTTTAGGATGGACTGCTTGGATCTTCTTGCAATCCAAGGAACTCTCAAGAGTCTTCTCTAACACCACAGTTCAAAAGCACCAATTCTTTGGCTCAGCTTTCTTTATAATCCAACTCTCACATTTATACGTGACTACTGGAGAAAACATAGCTTTGGCTAGACAGACCTTTGTTGGCAAAGTAATGTCTCTGCTTTTTAATATGCTGTCTAGGTTCACAACACATCTTCTAATTCTCCCTCTCATCCTACGGGCTTGCTTAGTACCTCCCTGAGAATCCAGAAGCTTTCAGAAAGATGTGCTGCAAGCCCCAACTATGTCCTCTAACTGTGGCTGAGTTTCATCTTTATCTCCTGTTCCTTCGTCTCCATGCCCCTAGCTACAGTAGCGTCCCCACCTGCCTGATGGAATCCATGAATTTTTACCTAGAAAAACACAGCCCCAACAATTCTTCCCTCTCTCTCACAGACCATGCTTTTTTCCCTTGTTCTACTGGAAGTAGATCTTTCCCATCAGCACACAACAGGCCGCCATTTAAAAGTTCCCCTTGATTTCACTCTCCAGCCTCTCCTCCTTCACAGCAGAATTCCTCGAGAGAATCATCTCCACGTGCTATCTGCACTTCCCTCCTCCCGCTGTCTCTCTTGAATTCTGCCCCAGTGATGCTCTTCTGTTGGCATGACTCCAATATGAGCACCTTCATCAGAGTCTCCCCTGACCCTTATGTGGCAAGATCTGAAGCTTAATTCTCAGTCCCCTTTGGCTTGCCCCTCAGTAGCATCTATGGCTGATGGTCACTCATTGTCCCTTCATTTGTTCCCTCCCCTCGGCTCCCAGGGCTCCACAGCCCCTGGACTTTCCTCCTGCTCCTCTAGTCCCTCCGACAGCTTTGCAGCTTCCTCCCTGTCTCTCCAAACCCCCAGAGTCGGGGAGTCCAGGGTCAGCTCTCTTCTCTGTCCAGGCTCATTACTCGAGTGACGCCACCCTGTCCCACAGTTTCACCTTCTACCTGCACACTCAGAAGTCTACATTTGTTTGCTTAGCTTTGCCCATGCAGGAGCCTACTTGTCGTGTCTTGATGCGGTGCATCCAGTGTAAAGGTCCAAACCCTGGAACCCAGCACCCTCATCCCTGCCCCTCTTGGCTTCTCCTTTCTCAGCAAATGTCACTCTATCTTGGACACACCATTTCCCCCTTCCAGCTCTTTAAACACAGTATTACATCCATCAGCCAATCCTGTTGATGCTGAATTCAAAACATAGTGTTAAGAATCCAGCCGTCCCTGCCCTTCTCTTGCCGCCGCTTTGGTCCGCCCCCAGCCATCTCTTTCTGGGGCTGTTGCACAGTCCTGCTCACAGGTCCCTGAAGTTTATTTTCATCCATAGTCAGAGTGATGCCTTAAAAACATTAACTCACATGACATTATTCTTTTCAAAGTCTCTTCAGAAGCACTGAGCCTGAGCCCTGAACTCCGTACCTGCCCCCTGCTGCCCCATTTGGGATGACCCTGCACCTCAGCCCTCTCCAGCCTCAGCCCTCCCTGCTCCGCCACTCACCCACTCAGTTCACCCACACCGGTCTCCTCGGTTTGCCTCGAAGCCTCGGGCCCACGCCTACCTGAGGGATTTTGCTCTTGCTATTCCCTCCGCCTGAAACACTTCTCTCTCAGATATCCCCTGGCTTAACTCCTTCATGTCCCTGAAGTCTCTACTCACAGACCACTGTTCAGAGAGGCTATCCCAGCCACCCTGCCTAAAAGCCACCAAAACTCCTTCCCGCTGCTTCACTTCAGCCATCTCCTAAAATTCATCTCAACCTCCCACTCCATGTTTTGTTCCTTTACAGACTGTACCCATGAGGACAGAGAAGGTGTCTGTGTCCTTGAGACCCAGATGCAGTGTCTAGCACACAGTAGGTGCTCAACAAGTATTGAATGAGTAAACGCCTCCCTTTAGGCTAACTTCACTAGCCCCTGTCTATAACTGGCTTAGAACGCTTGTCATATTTTATTCAAGTTTCTTGTTCCCATGTCAGCATCACCCACATCTTATTCATCTTTGTATCCCACTGGCTGGCTAGCAGTGATCAGGCAGAGGAAGAACCCAGCAAATACTGGTTAAAAGAATGAATAAATGCTGAAATCTGCTATGTAATTTACCACGGCAAGTCAGGTGCCCATGAAATTGATTTCTTGTACCGCTCAGAGATTTAGAGCTTTGTTTGGCATGGAGCTATTCGTCTCAGCGTGAAATGTGTGATCGAGAGTCCACTCACCTGCTGTTGCTCCCCTCCACACGCCCTTCTCATCATCTTGGCATCTGCCACAAGGTCCTCACCATCCCATAACTTCCCCTCACCTTCTTCCTCAAGGTCCTCCCAATCCAGCCCCATCTCACAACCATCATCACTCCCGGACATGAAAACCAGTGGAGGTCACACACAAGAAAGGAGAACAGTGGGGTTTTAAAATATTTATTTATTTGGCTGCACCACGCGGGGCTTCGTGGCGGCATGTGGGATCTAGTTCCTTGACCAGGGATCAAACCTGGGTCCTCAGCATTGGGAGTGTGGGGTCTGAATCACTGGACCTCCAGGGAAGTCCCAGACAATGGAGTTTTGAAGTTTCCTTTTTGGAGACATCATCAAGAGCTCTTCCTCCCCTTGGGTGGGTCTTGCACCTCAGGATGTGCAGTGGCCTTAAAGTGCTCTGCACAGACCCAAGCGGATCCAGACAATCCAACACCCTGGACACAAGACCACTGTTCAGATGTCTGTGTTCCCCCCTAACTGCTGGATTACCATCAGCACGTGCAAACGAGGCAGACACTAGAGGTGTGCAGAGTCTGCGCAGTAAAGTGAAGGCAGTGAATGCCTCCCTAGCTCTTAGCAAGGCCAAGGGGAATTCAGGATGACTGCAGGCAGAGGATATTAGAGCAGGTGTAATCATCAAACAAAAAAGCTTCAAAATGGGGGACTTCCAGACAAAGGGGGAAAACAGACAGCGGCAAACCAGGAAACACATAAAATTCTGTGTTTTTAATCTAGGCACCTAGCCTGGCTGCCCTCAATCTTATTCATTCCTTCTTCTTTTTTAAAAACATGTCACTGAAGTATAGTTGACTTACAATATTGTGTTCATTTCTTCTGTACTGTACAGCACAGTAACAGAGTTAAATGCATATATACATTCTATTTTTATATTGTTTTCCATTATGGTTTACCATCCGCCAGTCCAATCGTGCCACATGGGCATGCTCAGTCATTCTGTCGTGTCTGACTCTGTGGGACCCCGTGAACTGTAGCCCGCCAGCTCCTTTGTCCATGGGGCTCTCCAGGCAAGAATACTGGAGTGTGTGTCAGGTCCTTCTCCAGGGGAATCTTCCAGGCCCAAGGATTGAACCTGCGTCTCCTGGGGCTCCAGCGTTGCAGACAGGCTCTTAACCACTGAGCCACAGGGAAGCCCACTGTGGTTTACCACAGGGCACTGGATACAGGTCCCTGTGCTCCACAGCAGGGCTTTGCTGTTTATCCACCGTGATTCTTTCTTCCTAATCCTACTGAAGAAGCGTTAGTGTTGACAAGGAAGGTGATAAAATGATATTTCAAGGAATAGTTGACACATGTATAAAGTTCTGACTGTCCAGGCAACTTTACGCTGATTATCCCATTAACCTGTCATAACACACCCGAGACAAGAGTTATTCCCATCGCACCGAGCCGTGGAGGGATTTGCCCCAAGTCACCCAGGCAGCAGCTGGAAAGCTGGGGTGAGCATCCCAGATTTCCGACACCCAGCTAGGGCTCATTTCCCAGCTGGCTGCAAGAGGGCACCCCTTCATGTAGGACAGCGCCTTACAGGAGAAACGAGGCATCCACAGCTGGGTACCACTGCCCGCAGCCCTAACCCTGGAGAGCCACCGCGGCCAGCGTGCGGGTTCCCTCCCTCAACCCCCTTGTTTTCACAAGCTCCTCCATTAAAAGGAAGCTTAGATTAATGCTGTGCTTGGAGTGAACGTCGGCAACCCTTTCCTGCTCACGGCGCTCCATCTCACCGCCTGCCCCCTGAGCACCCTAAACACCTTTCACTGCTTCCTAACCACTCTGCATCGCGCTGCACGCTCACCTTGCTACTTAAACTCCAGTAAAAGGCAAAATAAAAACAACTCAATGGTCTAAAACTGGCTTTTTTTAACGACCTAAGAGGATATCTTACTCATAAATGTAAGCGAGAAACAGAATTCCATTTCTGTGGTTATGAAACAGATAAATATCTTCCCAGGGGCCCCAGCCCTGACACCAACTACCCGCCTGGCAACACTGCATACTCACCATGCTCCTAGGGCTCCAGGCTCTTTTCACCTGTGGGAGCGGCTCCTCAGAGGGAGAGGGTGGGCCTCCTGTCCTCCTGCGTGGGGTGGGGTGGCCGTCCCCTCTCTCCATCAGCAGTGGAGCGCCTGTGACATGTCAGGCCCTGGGATGGGAACGTAGGACCAGGCGCAGCCCCACCTCCAGAGCTCACAGGCGAGGACACAATCAAAGCACAGCACATCCAGGGTGTCACTGGGGCTCAGAGAAACAGTCCAGCTGGGGCATTCACAGTGGGCTTCCTGGAGGAGACTGGATTCATGCTCCAAGAATGAATAGGATTATGATGGGCAAAAAAAAGAAGAGAATTGCAGATCGAGGGAAGAGTCTGAGCAAGATTGGGAGAAGCAGGACGTCACAGTACATCTGGGACCTAAACCAGAGACATAGGGGAAGGCCTGAGAACAGACTAGCTGGGTGGCAGGTGGTGCAGAGCCGGGGGCGCCTGGCTGCAGAGCTGGGGGCGCCTGGCTGGAGAGCCGGGGACGCCTGGCTGGAGAGCCGGGGGCGCCTGGCTGGAGAGCTGGGGGCGCCTGGCTAGAGCAAGTCACAAAAGCGGGACAGGCCTGGAGTGGCTCTGAGCACCAAGGAGCAGTCTGTGTAAGCCACTCAGGAGTCCACACATTCCCTCCCACCTCTCTCCCCCTGCTGGGAAGGGACACAAATGGATAAAAGGAGGAGAACGGTTCCTTCCTCCGGAGCATCCTCTGGCCCCAGGACTGAGGCTCCTGTATCACAAAGCTGGCAGCGCACAGAGGCAGAGAAGGGGAAAAGCCGGGGTGTCCAGGGGTAGGCGAGGGCCTCAGCACCTCCCCACAGGGAGACCTGAGCTCCTGCCTCATCCCCTCCAGTGCCAGCGCCATTCCAAGCAGATCCTTCCCTTGGGGCCTGGCTGAGCCCCTGGCACCAACTGTGTTCAGCACGTGTGTGTTTACTGAGCTGGTAACAAGGACAGGGAGAGCAAGAGGGGCCTCACCTAGCAGCTGGGAGGTCAGATAGTCTATTCTAAGAAAAATGTGCAAGTCCAGACCTGGGCAAGCCCCTGGATAGTCCTCTGGAGGAGTGGGCTCTGCCCTGCAGGTGCCCTTGGTCTACAGGGAGGGCAAATCAAGAACCAAGGGTCCGTGAGATAGGAGATGTACACCCACTGGACAGGGATCGAGCTGGACCGGCACGCAGGCTCTAGGCATCACCTGTGCGCAGAAAGCATCCCCATTCCCGGCCGGCCTCTCCCGGCTTCCTGAATCTGGTGGTTAATTGTGTGCGTTGGCTCGGCTGGATCAGATGTTTGGTTCAATACTATCCTGGGTGCAGCTGTGATGGCATCTTTTTGAATGAGATTAATAATTAAATTTAAATTAATATTTAAATCTGAGTGAAGCAGATTACACTCCATAATGGGGGTGGGCCTCATCCAATCAAGTGAAGGCTTACCCAGAACAAAAGTGCCCCTCCTCCAACTAACAGGGAATTCTGCCAGCAGAGGGCCTCTGGGCATGAGCTATAGCACTGGATTCTCGCCGGGTCTCCAGCCAGGATACATAAAATGTGTACAATGAATAACCCTTCTGATGACAACTAAACACACTGAATAAAATATTGTTCTAAAAATCTCTTTTGAAATATCTTGATGAAGGGGCAAGAAAGAAGAAATCCTCAGAAAACAAACAACGTTGAAATGGGGTGGCAGAGAGGGCGCAGAGCCCAGGACCCAGCTGTGGGCTCAGTGATGTCCACGCAGCCCTGAAGGTCATGACCTTCTGATCCGATGACTGCACTGGGGCCCTGAGGACAAGGCTAGGCCAACCCGCGGAGGGGTGCCTCATATGAGAACCCCGCAGGGAGCTGGAGCTACAGGGGTGCCTCATATGAGAACCCCGCAGGGAGCTGGAGCTACAGGGCTGCCCTCCATATAACGGTGACCTGGAAAGACCTTGGGAAAAGACAACAAATTGGCTCAAATTTGGTGCTGAGTGGATGGAAAATTAAAATCTCCCTTTATACCTTGAAACTCCAAGCAAGTTCCCGTGAGGTTTTGCAGCCTCAACTCATACCAAGTGTGTTAGAAAAAAAAAAAAAACTTCAAGTGAGAAATTATTTTAAAGTTGTCCTACCCTGAGCTGGTAGCAACCCAAAATCCTGAACAGAATCAAATACAAATTCTCTTCAGCAGAGTGCACCTTCAACACAGGCTTCACATAATTCTCACACATGAAATCATGAGAAAAATGAGCCTTAGTCAAAAATCACAAAATAAAGGAGTAGGTTACATGCTGGAGACTGAGCAGAAACCCCAGGCAGCATTTGTATAACCTGGAATAAAAAAGGGTGTGAAATATGCTTCAAGAAATAACATTTTTAAAACGCATAAAGTACCAAAGCCTATAAGATGGAATTGTGCAGATTTGAAAAATAGGCAGAAGTTCCAGAAATTCAGAAAATAAAAGATACAATAATTGGAATTTAAAAAAATGCAATGGACAGGTTATAGCGGATTATGTGCAGCTGAGGAAACAGCTATTGAACTGGAAGGCGGGATGTAGCGCAAGCACAACCGATGAGACAGAGGCAGAGACTGGTTAAGAGGCAGGCAGAGCGGAGAGGGCACATACCCAGAGTCTTAAAAGGTGTTTAATGCAGAGGAGGGGGCAGAGACTGTGCTTGTTAGATGCTGTGTAAGAATTTGCAGAAATAGAACAAAGGCCCCAGTCCTCAGGTCCAAGCAGTTTAACAAAACACAATAATAAAGCTTTAAAAAAGAAATCCACACTCAAATGCATCATAGTATGTTACGAGAAAAAGCAAGGAGAATATCAAACAAAGAAAAGCTATTTAAAGAGATAAGAAAGAAAACAAATACTGCCAAGGTAGGACCCGTAATGAGACTAAGGGTTGATTTCTCAGTAGAAACCCTGGAGAGACGTTCCCTGATGGAGACAGAGATTGAGGGACGCTCCTGTGGTGGGGGCAGACTGGACTCATGCTCCCGGAAGCTGAGGATGCTGCAAACACCAGAAGCAGGGTGAAGCAGGGTAGCGGTCTCCCCTACAGGTTTCAGGGAGAGCGGCCCTGCTGACGCCCGGGCTCTGATTTCTAATCTCCGTGAGAGAATGCCTTGTAAGCACACGGTTTGTGGTCTTTGTTATCACAGCTCCCAGAAAGGAACACACCCTCCCTGCCCCGACTCAGATGCTTCTTCTGAAAAGGCTTTCTGCTGCCTTCACTGAGTTCATGTTATATCCCAACTGTAGCCTTTCCCAAAATGGGTTTCACCTGCGCTGTTTGTTTCTTATTCCTCCGATAGACAGGAGGCCCCACGAGGGCAGGCGTGAGGCTCTGAACTTCTCCGAAATCCCCGAGTTCATCACAAGGGACACGTGAGTGGGGGCCCCACATCTGGGTTGGTGGTGGTGGTTTAGTTGCTAAGTCTTTTACAACTCTTGTGACCCCATGGACTGTGGCCAGCCAGGCTCCTCTGTCCGCGGGATTCTCCAGGCAAGCATACTGGAGTGGGTTGCCATTTCCTTCTCCAGGGATCTTCCCGACCCAGGAATCGAACCCAGGTCTCCTGCCTTGCAGGCAGTTTCTTTACCGACTGAGCTGTGAGAGGCCTGGCCTTATGACGGCAGCCCCTTGGCATTGCCCACGGTCCCCTGTGCCCCTGCATCTCCAGGGTCACCCCCAGGCCTCCTGTCTGGCCTTGAACAGAAGGGACCCTTGAGCATCACCCTGGAATTCACCAGGAGCGTGAGCGGTTCATCGTGAGAAACTGATCAGCTGGCCTGTGCTCGCCCTGCTGTCAGATTTTCCGTGCTTCCCTGACACCTGAGGTCTGCAGGTCCAGCCTCCTCCATGGAAGACACACTGTTCAAACCTTGCTGGGCCACCTCCCGCTGAGAGCCGAGTCCAGCTCCTCTCCGATACCTGGCTGCGGGACAATCTCTGAAGACGCTGAGTCTCCTTCGTCTTGTGACAGCAAACTTCTCCGGCAGACTAATTCTGCGCCTTGTAAACAGTTTGCTCCGCTCCTCCCTCCTCTTCGCGGTGGCTGGAAGCTGCTCGTTCCCTGTTGCTGCTTCATTCCGGAACACAGCTCCTGTCCTGGTCTGGGTGCACACAGATGCGTCTGTGCTGCTGCAGTCTGGCACTGTGCTGTCATCTGACGTCATCCATGTCACCCAGCAACATCTGGGACAGCTCCCTGACCTCCCCGATCCCACAGACTCAGGGGTCCTCGCTCCTCTGCTCCATCCTCATCCTTTGCGGAGGATTTCCTCCGTGGCTCAGACATTAAAGAATCTGCCTGCAATGCAGGAGACACAGGTTAGATCCCTGGGTCAAGAAGATCCCCTGGAGGAGAGGATGACAAACCCCCTCCAATATTCTTGCCTGAATAATCCTATGGACAGAGGAGCCCGTGGGCTACCGTCCATGGGGTCACAGAGTCCAGTGTGACTGAGTGACTAACAGTGTCACTGTCTTTCACTAGGGGAGCTGAGTGTGAAAGTCACTCAGTCCTGTCTGACTCTTTACGACCCCATGGACTGTAGCCCACCAGGCTCCTCTGTCCATGGAATTCTCCAGCCAAGAATACTGGAGTGGGTAGTCATTCCCTTCTCCAGGGGATCTCCCCAGCCCAGGGATCAAACCCAGGTCTCCCACATTGCAGGTGGATTCTTTACCAGCTGAGCCACAGGGAAGCCTAAGAATACTGGAGTGGGTAGCCTATCCCTTCTGTAGTAGATCTTCCCGACCCAGAAATTGAACCAGTGTCTCCTGCATTTTACCAGCTGAGCTACCAGGGAAGCCCCAGGGGAGCTGAGGAACTGAACTTTTTATTCTTTTTCACATTAATTCATTTAAGTTCAAATGTACATCGGCTCTTATCTTAAGATAAGATAAATGGACATAGGCTGCTGTGTTAGACAGGGCAGTGCCAGAATATTTCTGCTAAGAACCCAAGGCCAAAAATTGATGAATTAAGCTAATGGCCCTCTCCCTACTTGAAACTGAGACACAGAGTAAATCCTAACAACGAAAACTGTTTTATAAAACAAAACCAAACTCAAACAAGAGAGAAAACCCATCTGTGCCAGAAGACAACGGACACAAAGCCAGACGTCAGCAGGGATTCCATAGAACCCACGGACAGGGGACCCTGGTGGGCTCTGCTCTGTGCGGTGGCAAAGACTCGGAAACGACTCAAGTGACTTAGCGCACACACAGAAACTTGGCCTCGAGAGCCTGTTAAAGAGCAAGAGCGGAGGACACACGAGGGACGTGGCAACAGGGGTCCCACGCGTCCCCACTTCCCTCTCTGAGTGGCATTTGGGGTCTGCTGGGCTCGTGTGTGCCTACCAGGGCTGTTTCTCTCCAGGGAGGTATAAAGCCTTTCCTAAGAAATACCTATGGACAGATTTTTAAACTATTCTTTGGCTGGATCTTCCAACACTGTCATTTAATTTGCTTTTATTTTTAACAATGGCCTCTTCGGTACCTGTCAATGTAGGAGACCCAGGTTCGACCCCCGGATCAAGAAGATCCCCTGGAGAAGGGCATGGCAACCCACTCCAGTATTCTTGTCTGGAGAATCTCAGGGACAAAGGAGCCTGACAGGCTACAGTTCACAGGGTTGCAGAGTCAGACGCCAGTGAGCGACCAGCATAGTGCTCTGTCTCTTGCTTGTAATGATGCCTTCTTGCCACGTTATGAATTTCTCTCTCTTTGTCCCTCTGGCCACGTTTAATTGGCAAAGCCCTGTCAGGACTCTCTGCTGTCTTTAGTTCCTCGGGTGTGACTTCTCCTGCACGTCTTCTGGTGACTGTCCCCCATCAGAACGGATTCTCTTTGCACTCTGTGCATCATCAGCTCATCTCTCAGTGGAGTTTTCCTCTGACAGTTCTGCTCGGTCCTGAGAACAGGAAGATTTTTCTACGGGACAGTGTTTCAGAGGCGCTCCGTGAGCTCACATGTTCCAGACCAGTGTGGGCTGACTGCAGCGTTTTTGCACGGCAGTCCTGCAGGGATGTGGACTCCGAGCAGCATGGACCCCGGGCTCTCCCTTCTTAGGACCAGCCTCCGCTGCCTAGGCAGCTTGTTCCTGGTCCGCTTCTCCAGAACAAAGGGCAGAGATACTCTGCTTCCTGTTGTAAGTCAGATAGACTCTTCTTTTTCTGAATCTCTGACAGAAAGCCCAGGTTTAGATCTTCTTTAAATTCTAGGTCCTCTAGGTCCACTCAAGACCCAAAAAGTAAAAATGAAAGTGTTAGCTGCTCAGTCGTGTCTGACTCTTTGGGACCCCATGGACTTTTGCCCACCAGGCTCCTCCGTCCATGGAATTTTCCAGGCAAGAATACTGAAGTGGGTTTCCATTTCCTTCTCCAGGAGGATCTTCCTGATCCAGGGATTTGGGGATTGAACTCTGGTCTCTTGCATTGCAAACAGATTCTTTACTGTCTGAGCCTCCAGGGAAAACCCAAAGTAGGCATTAAACCCTAGCTCTTAAGGTATCTGTTTGGGTCTAATACGCCAACACTCCTCACTGCTAGGCTATGCTTTCTCTCTTATCATCTAACTCCTGGATATTCCCCGGTGCTACTATTAAAACTAACTAGATACTTTTTTTAAAAGCACTTTATTAAATAAATAAATATTTATGTATATTTTAACACATTTATATCTGTTTGGGCAGGAGAGGAGTTTCTCATAAGGCTCATTTCACTGTTTCTCTGATTTATTTTTATCCTCTGCTATATAACTAGCTTGCAAAAAAAAAAAAATTAGTGGTTTGAACTATCAACAGACTTTCTTTGCTTACTAGTCCATGCTTTAGACTTCCCTGATAGCTCAGTTGATAAAGAATCTGCCTGCAATGCAGGAGACCCTGGTTCGATTACTGGGTCAGGAAGATCCGCTGGAGAAGGGATAGGCTACCCAGTCCAGTATTCTTGGGCTTCCCTTGTGGCTCAGCTGGTAAAGAATCCACCTACAATGTGGGAAACCTGGGTTTGATCCCTGGGTTGGGAAGATGCCCTGGATAATGCAAAGGCTCCCCACTCCAGTATTCTGGCCTGGAGAATTCCATGGACTATATAGTCCATGGGGTCGCAAAGATTCGGACACGACTGAGTGACTTTCACTTTCAATCGGACACGACTGAGTGACTTTCACTTTCAGTGTGATAACTTGTCTCTGTTGGGTGTGGTCACTCAGAGCAGCTTGATAGAAGCTGGAGGATCCACTCCCAAGACAGCTCCTGCAGGACCCCGGCAGGCTGGGTTACCCAGGGGCTGGAGCTGGGCTGCAGAACCGCCCGTCGGGGGCCTTCGTGTCCGTCCAGGTGCGCATCTGGGCTTCCTCACAACACGGCAGCGCAGTGCCAAAGGCCAGGATTTCAAGAGACAGAAATGAGAGTGGTCAGGCTCTTACGGGGCCCGAGTGGTCAAGAACCTGCCTGCCAAGGCAGGAGACTCGAGAGACACAGGTTCAGTCCCTGGAGGAGGACATGACAGCCACTCTGGCCTTCTTGCTGGGAGAATGCCACGGGCAGCAGACTACAGTCCATGGGGCCACACAGAGTCAGACACGACGGAGCGTCTGAGAACAGCCTCTTCAGGCTGGGGCAGGTCGCTTTTGCCAGGCTTTGCTGTTGGTGTCACTGAGCCCGCCCAGACTCAAGGGCTGGGGCATAGGTCGGGCCTCTAAAGGGGTGGCCAGCAAAGACCTTGCTGCCACGTTCAGTTCCCCATGACCACAGGGACCGAGCCCCAGCTTCCTTTCTTTCACGGCCTAGATTTCTCAAACAAGTCTCGCTGGAGATGCCCTTGAGAGTCCCCTTACCCTACTTTCTTCCATACTCTAGGCTTTCTCTTTCCTTTTTGAAAGATGCCCAGAACGCCTAGAATGGAATCCTACCACTTTCCTTCGAATCAGCAGGCTTAAAACAACTTTCCTGATGATCTCTGGCCCAATTCCCAGCTGACTTAAACTTCAGCATCCTTTATAACACATTCGTATGCGTCGACAAGTCCTATCCTTTCTTCCTCCCTTTGGTGGCAAAGGGGATTGTACTTTGAGGTATTTTAAGAACATTTTTTCACGTATTCTTCCAAAAGCATGTCTGGAAAAAAAAATGTACTTCTGATAAATATGTATTAAATGTGAAGCATTTAAAGGCAGTTGGACCTGTTTACTACCCTTATACATGTCTTTTTGAATTAATCCTGAATTCTTAAAGGGCTTCTTAGTCATTAATTACAATTAACTCCATCCATTGCTATGCTGCATGCATTCTTGGCCCCCTCCCTGAAGCCTGATCAGTCTGCATAACGGATGGCTCCTCGCCTGCATCTCTTCCCATCCTGATGGCAAAAAAGTCAGCAAGTCCCTGGAGTACTGGGCACCCACCAGGAGCCGCTGCCGGACTTGAATTTTTCTGCTGGAATTTGCCCTCAGGAATGCAAGCTTTTCACTGAAAGCCATTTTATACCACCCAGACGGGATGCTAGGAGGTAGAGGAATGTGAAAGTCGCTCAGTTGTGTCCGACTCTTTGTGACCCCAAGGACTGTAGTCCACCAGGCTCCTCTGTCTACAGAATTCTCCAGTCAAGAGTACTGGAGTGGGTTGCCATGCCTTCTCCAGGGCATCTTCCCGATGCAAGGACTAACCTGGGTCTCCCGCATTGCAGGCCGATTCTTCACTGTCTGAACCACCAGGTAAGCCCCAGGAGGTAGAGGACGCGTCACCAATGACAGGGTTAGGGGGGCTTCCTTGGCGGTCCCGTGGCTAAGACTCTGCACTCCCACTGCAGGGGCTCAGGGTCCATCCCTGGTGGGACTAGATCCCACGTGCCCCAACTAAGAACTTAGTTCACGCGCAGCAACTAGCCAAATAAATAAATGAATATTTTTAATAAAAGGAAAACAGTTAAAAAAAATTGACAGGGATAGGTGCAAGGGCTAATGAAGAGAGCCTGGGACAGTGGTCAAAGAGCTGGGCGAGTGAAATGTATGCCCCCAAGAGCCTTCATGAAACAGTCCGTGTTCACACGTGAGTCCACGAGGAAGCCTGCCATTGGCGAACCCACGCAGTTTTGGACGTGAAGCGCAGTCACGGTCAGAGCCAAGTGTGCGTGGACTGCCACCTTGTCCCCTGGCGCGTCCCTTTGGAGGGCTGGTCATGCAGCGATGACACGGCCCCCAGACACAGACTGAGCCCCAGGCCACGTGCCCAAGCCCCCCCCTCCCTGGGCCCCTGTCCCTCCACCTGCAGCCGGGCCAACAGCAGGCTCCTTGGAAGGGTGGTCAGAATCGGCCAAGCAGACGCCTAGGAAAGGCTTCGTTCACTCTGCGCCTGGACAGAGGAAGCGATGAGCAAATGCTTCCCATTATTTTTATTCCCCCAGGCCCGTCTCCCTCGGGAGATTGTAAACCCACCGTGGAGAAAGCAGATGGGGCCTTGTCACTTCTCTCATTTCCTCATCCTCTTTCCAAAGCCTGGAAGCGGCACATTCCTACACACTTAAGACAATGGCCTCAGAAATGGGGACGGAGGCTGTCGAGTCGCTCTTCCCTGTCAATGACCACATTTTCCATTCCTAGAATTTCCCTTCTGTTCTTTTTTTTTTTTTAACCACCTGTTTAGTCTCTTCACAATGGCCTACTTTTGCCTATGTGGTCCGTTCCTTCATCTTATTGAAAAACTTAAACACACTTATTTTTAAACCTTCTTCAGACTGTTCTGTCGCCTGCAGTCCTGGAGCATGAATCCGCTCGAGCTCTGGATCGTCTCTGAACTTTCTCACTCAGAAGTGCGTCTTGCATGAGAACCACCGTCCGTGGGCGCCCGGAGCATCCCAGGTGGCACGCGCAGTGGTTTGGGGGTGGTGGCCGAGGCAAGTGGCTTCCACCCGTTCCAGAGGTGTTTCTCCGAGACCCAACTTGCACTTCTCACCTCAGCGCTCCTGGGGTGTAAATACGAATTCCATCCATCCAGAGTTGGCATTACAAAATCAGGAACCCACAGCTGAAAGCAGGTGCCCACTCGGTTGGCCCATTCATGAAGTGACGGCGTTTGTCAGACTCCGACTTCACGAAGGGGACTCCATCGCCCCAGCCCTCTCCTGGCCCCACTCGAGACCCTGCCCTTACACTCTCACCGCCGCTCTGGCCTTGAGTCCCGCCTCCCTCTGGTATCCAAGGCTTTCCCCTGCTTTTAAGTTCTACATGCACTTAGAACTTCCTGTTAGAGTTCACCCATCCTTTTTGCAAGTCTGAAGCAGGAGAAGCATCCTTCGTCTATTCAGTCTGCCATGTTGACTGCAAGTCATGGAAACGCAGGTGATGCCTGCGGCCTGGCAGGGCCCCAGCAGAGGTGGCAACGCCATGCCGGGGGGCCACAGCCTCATGTGGGCTTCTGGCCAGCTGTGCTGGTCTGAGCCTCACAGCCATCCTGGGGGAGAGACATTCTTATCCCAATTTTATAGATAAGGGACTCAGAAATCACATTTACTTACTTCTCCAAAAGGAAAGGCTGGTTTGGGCCTCATTCCACACAGAACCATGGAGAAGCTTCTGGAACTCCAGGCTTCCAGTATGACCAGCAACAGCGAGATGCAGCCAGGATCCAGAACTGGGAATGGGGTTAAAGAAGGGAGGTGTGGGCCTGGGAGGCAGAGAGAAGGGCGACTCCTCCCCCAGGTCCATCAGCCTGTCCGAGGCATGGCCTTGGGAGAGCCAGGGACCCCATCAGAGGGCAGGCTGCAAAGACCCATCCGAGGCTGCCAGGAACCCCCGTACGGGACTGACATCATCGAGACATGCTTGCTCCCCTTTCTCCCCCTTTGCCAGCGTCAGGGAAGACCCTGATGGTGGGAAAGATGGAAGGCAAGAGGAGAGGGGTGACAGAGGAACGAGATGGTTGGATGGCGTCACCGACTCAATGGACGTGAGTTTGAACAGACTCCGGAGGACAATGCAGGACAGCGGAGCCTGGCCTGCTGCAGTCCATGGGGTCACAACGGGCTGGACACAGCTTAGCAACTGAACAACAACAACATCCTCCCCCAGGTAAAAAGAGCCAAGGAAGGAGGGGCCGTGACCCATTCCATATGTACCTATCCGCCCAGAACTCCCATCCCAGGGGGATGGTCTCACTGTTACTGGTCCAGGTCCCCGGACTCTTTAATCAATAGACATTGACGAGCCCAGATGGGGAATTCCGACGAGGCTTCGCTGGCTGCAGCACAGGGGAGCGAGAAAAGTAACAGATCCCCTCGCTTGCTCCTGAGTTGGTTGCTTAAGTGGGGGGTGGGGATATCAGCGGGAGGGGCCAGAGGGGTGGCTGAGGTGGTCTGCCCACCCCCCACCCAGGTGGCGCCCTGTGCAAGGATCTTAGCCAGTACCCCGTTTCTGCTGTTCAGAAGTGGCAGTGGTTTTTGAACTTTTTGTATCTTACTGTGGATCACTTGCCCCATCTGTGCACGCATGCAATCATTTTTAGTCTCTTCTGGTTTCTTCGGATCCTGTTGCTGGAGGAGACGTTTGTCCGGCTGCAAGTCTTGCAGTGAAGTGTCCCAGGCCTGGCCTCTCTCATTAGAATGTGGGGGCTTTGGGGTGGTCACATTGGGTGCAGCCGTGGAGCCAGGGCCCTGTGAGAAGTCAGGGAGCCCAGAGCTCTCTCCAGCCTCAGGAAGTCACAGTAGGGAGCCGGCGCGTCTGCACAGCTGGAGCAGGGACCTCACCAGACTCCAGCCTCGTGGACACTGATCCGAGGCTTCCAGCCTCCAGGACTACGGAAGCTACTGCTTGTGGTTTACACCCCGGGGATGCTCTGCCTGAGCAGCGTCCCTCCCGAGCATCCAGGGTGGGACCGAAGGCTGATCCATGCCTGGCCTGGATGAGACGCAGGACCACGTGAGCAGAGGGGACCCCTCACTCTGGTGCCTGCCCCACCCGGCCCTGGAGGGTGAGAGCCCACGGGCATCTCCCAGCCCCCACTCCGTCTGGGACCAGGATCCATCAGGCTGTGTTCCCGTGTGTGTGCACGTGTGAGTGTGTGGGTCAGCCTATCGTGGATTAGAAAGGCAACAGGAGGAAACCGATAAAAAAAGAGAAAAGGTTTGTAAATATGGACGCCCCCTGGTGCCCCCAGAATTACAGTCCTCATGAAGTTCACCTTGGTGAAGAGCGTTTCTTCCATAACTGCTGCTTAATGTGACCGAGTAGGAAGGCAGAGCCGGGGCTCCTGACTCGCTCTATGTCACACTTCTCTTGGCTTCCCGGGGGCCTCGGGGCCGGATGACCGGCTGGCTACACCCATTGGGCACCACACTCAGGCCCCACGTCTCGCACTGAAGCCCTTCTCTTGAGGTTCACGACCACCCGAGCCTCTTCCTATTTGAAGGGCTCACGTGCTCTCTCCCTGTGGGGTCGCTCCACCGGCTCCACTCTGGCGGTGCCCTCCCGCGGGAGCCCTGGGCAGGCCTCCGGACAAGCCCCCCTCCTGGAGGAAGAGGGCGGCGGGTCAGAGCTGCTGGCTGGAGCTGCCTCTCCTGTAAACTGGAGAGCCATGAGGCCCCAGGCAAAGATCCAGCCAACGCTGGTGTTGGTTTCCTATCATCAATGCGTAGCAGACCCACATGCTTACTCCCTGGCACGTCTGGAGGACCCAGCGTGAAGCGGGTCTCCCAGGATGGGGGCTAACATCCGGGTGTGGGCAGAGCTGGTTCCTCCGGAGGCTCCGGGTCCGGAGGGCCCCTCCCTCACCTTTTCCGGCTTCTAGAGGTGCCTGCACTCCTTGCCCCCTAGCCTCCTCTGCTTTCAAAACCAGCCAGAGCAGCTCAGCTCCCTCTCAGGTTGCTCTCTCCCCTCCTGCTCCCGTCTGTCTCCCACAAGGACCCTCTGATTACACCGGCCCTTCCCTGATGATCCAGGGTGGTCACACATCTCGGGTCAGCTGACCAGAAATTCTGATTCCATCTGCAACCTTAATCCCCCTTTGTCCTGTGGCAATTTATTTTCCAGCTGCAAGGGTGAGAACACACACGTATTTGGAGGTTTTATTCTGCTTGCCACACGACAGTCATCCTTTATCTCTGCATCCAGCAGCATAAAAAAGGGCCTGAGAGCAGAGCTTGAGAGCATCGATGTTTATCTAGCCCTCTTGGCATCTACAACCTACTCTGACTCAGTCATGCTTGCGTGCTCAGTTGCGTCCGACTCTTCATCCCATGGACTGTGGCCTGATGGGTTCTCCTGTCCATGGGAATTTTCCAGACAGGAATCCTGGAGTGGGGGTTGCCACTTCCTCCTCCAGGGGACCTTCCCAACCCAGGGAACGAACCTGGCTCTCCTGCATTGGCAGGCGGATTCTTCCACTGTACTGTTTGTGGTTCCCTCAAAACCTGCAAACAAGTAGGATAGACCGGCACTGGGCTGGTTCCATGCGGTGCAGGGGAGAAGGCCCAGCCCAGCCTCGGCACCCCCGCCACCCAGGGGTGCATCCTCTCACCACCTAAGGAGACTCAGAGAGGTTAAGTCACTGTCCACAGCCGGTGGGTGGAGACACAGATTCAAATGTGGGCTGCCTGGCTCCGGTGGGAGGAGAGAGACCGGGTGATGAGGGGTCCCAGAATCAGGACGGTCTGCCTCAGTTTTTATTGAGACCTGTGCTGTCCGAGGAGAGAACTGGTCCTCCTGTCCCCTGTCCCCTGCACTCTCAGGGACTCATCTATGAACTAGGATCACCGCACACTTACCTGCAGGAGTTGAAAAGTTCAGCAGGGCTGTGACAAGATCAGCACCTTCAGGAGCCCACAGGGACCTGGGATGAGGGCCAGCACCCAGCAAGGAAGGCCCGGCTCCCAGGGGTGTTAGCTTTGCCTGCAGATGCCTGAGCTCCCATCCGGGCTGAAATCCAGGGCTCAGAGCTTCAGCCCCGGCTCTGTCTCTCGGGAGATATTTTGGACATTTAAATCCCAGCTGCATCCCGATGTCCCCAAAATAACCACTGGCAGCCACTTCTGGAATCAGTCCCCATCGGGCTCGCAATCAAGCCTCCACCATCTGACAGCTGGCCCAAAGTGGGAGGCATGTGGGAGGGTCTGGGGCCTGGCGGATGTGGGTTCACGTCCAGGATTGGCCTCTGGCCAGCAAATCCCTGGGTGCCTCTGAGCCCCCTTTTGCCTCATCAAATGGCCTCAGCAGTACTTCATGGGGTTTGTGAAGATACAATCAGATAAAGTGTTCAAGATCATGTTCAGGGCTTTGGCACTGGAAGCTCCTGATGAATGATGCACTATGATGGGGGAGGGGAAGCCGGGGTCCCTGAGCCGTGATTCACACTCAAAGACCAGGCCCAACCCGGCTGCAGAAAGGACCTTCCAGCCGCTTGCCGGGTCCATCTGGGCATGAGGCTGGCCCCTGGCATGGGCAACCCTTTCCTCTCGCCCACCGCAATCGCTGCACTGGGCTGACTCCAGGGTAAGCCTCAGCATTCAAGTCCAAGCTCACATCTGCAGGGAGCCCTCCTCCACTCCTCCAGCTGGACGCCATGTCCCCCTACCCTTCAGATCAGCCAGAGACTCTGGCTCCACAGAAGGTCCTGCTGTTAAAGACAAGGTCCCTGAGGTTCTGGCAGTCTGCTCCCCTATCCCCTACTCCCTGCCCCTGAGCCCTCCCTGCCTGCTGCCCTCTGACCCTCAATGCCCCCCCAGTTCAGCCCCTCCCCACCCCACATCCCTGGGACAGATCAGAGCCTCCCTCTGAGGGTCAGCATTCCCTTTCTTCCCCAGAATTATCGACAGTGAACAGGGAGACTGAGTCCACCCAGCCCTGTGAGCTCAACTTTTCCCTCCCTGGGCTCTGGTTCATACCGATTGTAAATTCAAAGACTGGCTAGAAAAGAGGCTCTTACCCTGACTACACAGTAGCCTCAGTAAGGAACTTCAAGAAACCAAACCTCATGGTGACCTCATCCGAACCAGGACCAGGTCAGAAGCTTTGAATCTTGCACTTTGGATAGATCTTTTAATCACATTTGCAAATTACTGCCTCACTGAGTCACACGGGTCTTCTACATGTTGATGTGTTTTGTTTTCTGATACCAAGAAGGCACATTTGTTAATATCACCATGAATCTCACCAGAGAAGCCTTTCTGCACTGGGGTGCTGGCCAGCTCATGGTAGCAGATGCAAGGGCCACTAAATCCTAAGTTCCATTTGAAGATTCAAAGTTTACCAATAATATTATGATTAATACTGTCAGCTATCTTCCTTGAAATCACAGGCTTGCGTTGCTCATTTTTGAGAAAATGTCTTCCGAGCACCCAAGTCTGAATGTTCCTAGTCTGTCCATCACACCATTCTTTCAGGTAAAAACCATGTTTCATGAAAACAGAGCCCAGTTTAGTTTGTAACTCGAGTGAAGTGAAAGTCGCTCCGACTCTTTGGGACCCCATGGACTATACCGTCTATGGTTCCAGGCCAGAATACTGCAGTGGGGAGCCTTTCCCTTCTCCAGGGGATCTTCCCAGCCCAGGGATGGAGCCCAGGTCTCCCACACTGCAGGCGGATTCTTCACCAGCTGAGCCCCCAGGGGAGCCCTTGTTGCTCAAGCACCACCGTATTCAGCGTGCAGGACGTGTGCCCTGTGTGTGCTTTCCAACCGGTCACCCAGAATATTAACACAGCATGTACGCAAGGGCGGAGATTTAATAAAACTAGCAGTTTTTACTGCTTCATTAAGGACACTCCCGAGTGAAGCTGACAGTTTTGTTTTACTGCGGATGTTTGGAGGCACAATCTTTTCAACAAAAGGTCCTGGGAAAACTGGATGTCCACATGCAGAAGAATGACGTTGGACCCTTACCTAAAACTACATAAAAATTAACTCAAAACGTATCAGGAACCCAAATATAAGACCCAAAACAACAAGAGAAGAAAACTTAGGCCAAAACATTGATTAGGCGATGATTTTGGGGGATATGACACCAAAGGCCTGCTGCTGCTGCTGCTAAGTCACTTCAGTCGTGTCTGACTCTGTGCGACCCCACAGACGGCAGCCCACCAGGCTCCGCTGTCCCTGGGATTCTCCAGAACACTGGAGCGGGTTGCCATCTCCCTCTCCAGTGCATGAAAGTGAAAAGTGAAAAGTGAAAGTGAAGTCGCTCAGTCGCCTCCGACTCCCTGCGACCCCATGGACTGCAGCCCACCAGGCTCCTCCGTCCATGGGATTCTCCAGGCAAGAGTACTGGAGTGGGGTACCAAACACCAAAGGCCTAAGCAGCAACAACCCAAAAATAGACAAATTGGATTTTAGGAAAATTTTAAAACTTTGTGCATTGAAAGACACTATCAACAGAGTGAAAAGGAAAACCATACAATGGGAGCAAATGTTTGGGAATCATACACCAGGTAAGGGACTGATATCCAGAATGTGCAGAGAATTCATGAAACTCAATAACAACAAAGACAACTCAGCACAAAAACGGACAAAGGACTTGAACAGACATTTCTCCAGTGAAGTGAAGTCGCTCAGTCGTGTCCAACTTTTTGCAACCCCGTGGACTGTTGCCTACCAGGCTCCTCCGTCTATGGGATTCTCTAGGCAAGAGTACTGGAGTGGGTTGCCACTTCCTTCTCCAGTGGATCTTCCTGACCCAAGGATCGAACCCAGGTCTCCCGCATTGCAGGCAGACGCTTTCACCTCTGAGCCACCAGGGCAGCCTCAATGGTCAGACATGCAAATGGACAGTAAGCACAGGAAAAGATACTTAGCACCCCCATCAGGTCAGGTTAGGTTAGGTTTAGTCGCTCAGTCGTGTCCGACTCTCGAGACCCCATGGCCTGTAGGCTCCCTGTCCATGGGATTCTCCAAGACAAGAACACTGGAGTGGTTTGTCATTTCCTTCTCCCCGGGATCTTCCCAACCCAGGAATTAGGGAAGTGCAAAGAACAAGTGTGAGGTTCCACCTCCTACCCATTAGGATGGTTACTCTCAGGAAAACAGAAAGCCACCAGCCCTGGCCGCGGAGAAGCTGAAGCCCCTGTGCACCCCTGGTGGGAATGTAAAGTGGAACACCTGCTGTAGGAAAATGGCAGTTCCTCAGAAAACTAAAGTCAGAAATACCGCGTGATCAGCAACCCACTTCTGAGGGTAAACCCAAACGAACGGAAAGCTCGACCTTGAAGAGGTCATTGAGCACCCCTGTTCACAACATCATGATTCACAAAGTAGAGAAGCAACCCAGGTGTTCCCTGACAGATGAACGGATAAACAAAATGTTGCACATACATACGATGGAATATCATTCTGTGTTTAAAAGGAAGGAAATCCTACAGTATGAATGAGCCCTGAGGACATTATGATAAATGAATAAGCCAATCACAAAAGACAAATATCATATGATTCCACTTAACATGAGATACTTGGAGTAGTTCAAATCACAGAGACAGAAAGTCAAATATTGGATTTCAGGGCTGGGGGAGATGGATGGGAGTTACCATTTAATGGATATAGAGTTTGTTTTTCAAGATGAAAAGCATTCTGGAGATGAGAGATGGTGATGGCTTCATGACATTACGGATGCATTTAATACCACTGAACTGTACATTTTTAAACGGTTTAGACGGAAATTGTAATGTTCTATATATTTTACCAGTTCAGTTCAGTCACTCAGTCGTGTCCAACTCTGTGACCCCATGGACTGCAGCACGCCAGGCTTCCCTGTCCATCACCAACTCCCGAAGCTTCCTCAAACCCATGTCCATCGAGTCGGTGATGCCATAATTTATAATGTTTTAAAAAGTAAAAGCAAAAAATCATTAGAAAACTAACAAAATAGTGAACATCAGCTGGCCAGGATCTGTGGGGAAACGGAAACTGAGCCGATGTTTCGGGGAAGCTGGAAGGCTGAGCTCTGCCTTACCTGCTCATGGGTGTGGAGGTTCTGGTGAGCCCCGCTCCCAGCTTTGACCGGGACACGAAAGGGCCTCAAGTGTGCTAGAATCAACAATGGTGAGCTGGAAGCAAACGGGCTTCTTCAGGGAACGTAAGTTACACTTTGTCATCTTTCAATATCTGGAGTTAAACTGAGGAGCACGGTAAGCATGTAAGTCAGTTCTTTTAATTCTGAAGTATTAATCTAATCAGATTATCTAATTTTTCTTGAATTAGTCATTAGTTTGGGGTACATTTTTAATACATTAATATAAAGTTGTTTTTGTTTAATTATCATTTGAAATAATTGTACCTGTTAATACATTAGTGTTTTATAGTATAAAAATACACATGTATTTTTATCTGTGCATTTTCTCTTACCATGAAAATATTAGCCATAGATTGTCTGTTTTATGAGTAAATAGTGAAAGAAAAATCACTCTTGGATTAGTCTAAAGTACTATTTTTGTTTTAAAATGAATTAATTTTTGAATTGATTCCTAAGTACTGAAAAAATAGACAAGTTTAAAAAACTTACCATGTCATGGTAAAATTTTCAGTGCACTAGGAAGGTTTAAAAATTCTAAATATATGTGCACCTAGGAACAGAACCTCGAAAAAAAACAGAAAATAAACACAGACCCACAAGGAGATATAGACGAACGTGGGTTTTTTGCTTGTCCATTTGCCATACTGAACGGGATGTGGGATCTTAGTTCCCTGACCAGGATAGAAGCCACTACCCCCAGGAGTGGAAGCACAGAGTCTTAACCACGGGACCGCCAAAGAAGGCCCGAGAGGTATTTTGATACATGCTTCAGGAATTAAAGGAACAAGCAGAAAAATGTCAGCAAAGATAGAAACAAATTTGAAGAATGTGACTTAAAAATGGGGCATTTGCAGCGACTGCATAGCAAGCTCTATTTTTTAGGCTCCCATATCAAACACTTGGGAAATGTTGGGGCATCAATCAAGTCTCAACAGATCTTGAAGGGATAAAAAGATGTCCGATCTATTTCATTATGATGTCTCGAGAAGATAACAACAAGCTTCCTCCAGGGGCAGAGCCTAGGTGGAAGAGGTAGCCGCATGGACAGCTCAAGAAATGGTTGACGAAAGGCTGCCCACGGCCAGGGTGTCAGCTCAGGACTCCTGGGAGCTTGAGACACCCAGGGGGTCTGCACACCCACAGGCTCTGTCCCCTGAGCGCTCCAGAAGGTCCTGCAGGAATGCATGAGACCACGAACAGCCACAGAGAGCAAGCTCCGAACACAGCCGGTGACCACAGAGCCCCTCCCATCCTCAGGGACAGGGGAACCGAGGGAGGGAAGCGGCACTGACTGCTGCTGCTGTTCAGTCAGTAAGTTGCATCCAACTTTGCGACCCCATGGACTGCAGCATGCCAGGCTTCCCTGTCCTTCACCGTCTCCTGGAGTTTGCTCAAACTCACGTCCAAGTCGGTGATGCCATCCAACCATCTCATCCTCTGTCGTCCCCTTCTCTTCCTGCCTTCAATCTTTCCCAGCATCAGGGCTTTATTCCAATGAGTCAACTTACTGCTGTGGGGGCTGGGGGGTTGGGGGGGGGGTGGCGGGACCCTGGACCCTGATCCCGTGTCAATGCAAAGCAAAGGGTGGATCCACCCTTGGTTTCAGTTGGGGGAGGGGCTGCTAACTTCGAAGGCAGTCCCCGGCCCGGAGACCCAAGCAGAGGGCCTGTGACGTGGTGCCAACCCAGCCTCTGTGGGGCTGGGTCTAAGTCAAGAAGCGGTTGATGAATGGCTGCCCATGGCCAGGGTGTCAGCTCAGGACTGCCGATGGCTCTGCTGAGTCATCCCCAGCAGAGGGCCCTTGGAAATGGCTAAGTATCCATTCGCCGGGGGCACCGGCACCCCGACAACGACACAACACAGTCCTGGCCACCCACCTGTCACTCATTTAGTCTCCGCGGCCTCCAGTGGAACATAAAGTGCACTGGACACGGACGCGCCCTGAAGCCAGCCACCCGGGCACCCGGGCAGACTCTGCGATCACCCGCTGGATGGAGCACTGGGAAGCGCCGGATCTGATCACAGCTAAAGAGCCATTTAAGAAGAGCTTGCTGCTTGCCGAGCACTGGGCTTGACCTGTAACCCACACAGAGACCCCGTGAGATGGGCACTGCCACTGGAATTTGTGGGTGAAGAAGTGGGCACAGGGAGGCAGGCAGCTGTACTCCTGCGGGGAGACAGGAGGCTGGTTCCCAGATCCCTGTGACCCAGAACCCGTGGGAGCTTCCCGGCCTCCCTGCCTCCGGGGACGGAAGTGCCTCATCCATCCTCATCCCACAGTCGCCGAGGCTTTGGCCAGACCCGGCCCTGGGCCCCACACTCCAGGGGTGTCTGGTGACCAGGGTGGCTGCTCCTCGCTACTCAGTCCTGGGCTCTTTCCTCACCTCAACCACTTCCTGAGGGCCTGATCCTGAGCCCCTCCGTCCCACCGGGAGCCCCAGCCGGGCAGCCCAGGCCAGCCCCTCCAGGGGCCTGATGTGAAGGGAGCCTTGACCACACAGCCCGCTCCGCCTGCAGTCATCAACAGTCCCGCCGAGGCATTTAGGGCACAATTAGCAGCCCCACGTTTACAACCCAGATAAGCTCCTCTTTAATGAGAATACTTTTCTTCCCATTATTTTATGCGCAGCCAGTTAGAGATGCTTAGTAACCATTTAAAACAGCAATAAGGTGGCTGATGGGAGACTATGGGGTCCGGGCCCTGAGCATCATTTAATGCTGTAAACTCAGTGGAGAAAGCTGAGTCCTCAGAGAGCAGCGTGGGAGTCAGGCCAGCACGCAGCTGCCCGGGGTGCGCATTCGGAACCATATGCGCCAGCAGAGCCCAGGGCCCAGGGCCGACAGGGCTGGAGGCCAGCACGGGAGAGCAGCAGACACCCAGGTCCAGCTGGGGAGAGAGACCCAGCAGAGAAAGGCCTTAAAGGCACAGCTCCTCAGTGGCTCAGACGGTAAAGAATCTGCCTGCAGTGCAGGAGACCTGGGTTCGATCCCTGGGTGGGAAAGATCACCTGGAGAAGGAATAGGCAACCCACTCCTGTATTCTTGCCTGGAGAATCCCATGGACAGAGAAGCCTGGTGGGCTATGGTCCATGGAGTCAAAAAGGGCTGGACACAACTGAGCCACTAACTCTTTCTTAGCTTCCCTGACGGCTCAGATGGTAAAGAATCCACTGCAATGAGAGAGACCCAGTTTCAATCCCTGGGTGGGGAAGACCCCCTGGAGAAGGGAATGGCAACCCACTTCAGTATTCTTGCCTGGAGAATCCCAGGGACAGAGGAGCCTGACAGGCTACAGTCCACGGGGTCAAAGAGTCAGACACAACTGAGCGACGGTACTTTCACCTTCTTTTCAGAGCTAAGACCAGGGGGAGGTGAGAAGAAGGTGCAGTGAGAGGCAACAGACACCGGGTCCCGAAGCGGAGTGCCAGAGCAACAGTGCAGGTGATGGAGTTTCCCAGCCGCGACACGGTAACCATGACAGTGACCTGCTGGAGATGGGGCCAGTGCTCTGCACCCTACCTCTGTGCCCTTCGAGCTGAGGATTACACCGACCCCCGACTTACGAAGGAACAGAGGCCCAGAGAAGCATGGAGTTTTAAACCCACCCCAAAGGCATGTTTAGGTGTAATGAGGGTCGTGAACTCGCCTCCGCCTTCACCCCACGACCCCAGGCTGCCCACAGTGGGCAAAGCAGGGAAGTTCAGTTCAGTCAGTTCAGTCGCTCAGTCGTGTCCGACTCTTTGTGACCCGTGAATCGCAGCACACCAGGCCTCCCTGTCCATCACCAACTCCCGGAGTTCACCCAAACTCATGTCCATCGAGTCGGTGATGCCATCCAGCCATCTCATCCTCTGTCGTCCCCTTCTCCTCCTGCCCCCAATCCCTCCCAGCATCAGGGTCTTTTCCAATGAGTCAACTCTTCGCATGAGGTGGCCAAAGTACTGGAGTTTCAGCTTTAGCATCAGTCCTTCCAATGAACCCAGCACTGATCTCCTTCAGAATGGACTGGCTGGATCTCCTTGCAGTCCAAGGGACTCTCAAGAGTCTTCTCCACCACAGTTCAAAAGTATCAATTCTTCGGCATTCAGCTTTCTTCACAGTCCAACCCTCACATCCATACATGCCCACTGGAAAATCACATGCACCACAGCCTTGTCTAACTCAGTGAAACTAAGCCATGCCCTGTGGGGCCACCCAAGAAGGGCAGGTCCTGGTGGAGAGATCTGACAGAATGTGGTCCACTGGAGAAGGGAATGGCAAACCACTTCAGTATTCTTGCCTTGAGAACCCCATGAACAGTACGAAAAGGCAAAATGATAGGATACTGAAAGAGGAACTCCTCAGGTCAGTAGGTGCCCAATATGCTACTGGAGATCAGTGGAGAAATAACTCCAGAAAGAATGAAGGGATGGAGCCAAAGCAAAAGCAATACCCAGTTGTGGATGTGACTGGTGATAGAAGCAAGGTCCGATGCTGTAAAGAGCAATATTGCATAGGAACCTGGAATGTCAGGTCCATGAATCAAGGCAAATTGGAAGTGGTCAAACAGGAGATGGCAAGAGTGAAGGTCGACATTTTAGGAATCAGCGAACTAAGATGGACTGGAATGGGGGAATTTAACTTAGATGACTATTATATCTACTACTATGGGCAGGAATCCCTTAGAAGAAATGGAGTAGCCATCATGGTCAACAAGAGTCCGAAATGCAGTACTTGGATGCAATCTCAAAAATGACAGAGTGATCTCTGTTCATTTCCAAGGCAAACCATTCATATCACGGTAATCCAGCCAGTAAAGCTGAAGAAGCTGAAGTTGAACGGTTCTACGAAGACCTAAAAGACCTTTTAGAACTAACACCCAAAAAAGATGCCCTTTTCATATAGGGGACTGGAATGCAAAAGTAGGAAGCCAAGAAACACCTGGAGTAATGAAAGGTTGTTGTTGAGTCACGCGAAGACACCAGGATTCTTGGCCCCCGGAGGAGAAGAATTCAGTCTGGGGCCAGAGACGAGGCTTGATCTCTCAGAGCTTCTGTGTAATAAAGTTTTACTAAAGTATAAAGGAGATAGAGAAAGCTTCTGACATAGGCATCAGAAGAGGGCAGAAAGAGTACCCGCTTGCTAGTGTTAACAAGAAGTTATATACTCTCCAGTGAATCCAAAGAATATCTGGAGGTTGTAAAGACCTCATCAGACCTACTCCCATAATTTACATTTTAAGATAACAGAATTAGCCAGAAGGTTTAATCCAAAGACTGTCCTTAGGCAGGATACATTATTGTTATATAATCCTAAGGAATGTGGAGAAAGAAAAAAAGTTTGTCCTTTCTCCCTCCCTGAGAATTCCAGACCCCTCTCTCCTTGGGGACCCCTATACTCCTTATCCTAGGAAATGACTCTCTCGGTAACAGGCAAATTTGACCTTGGAATATGGAATGAAGCAGGGCAAAGGCTAATAGAGTTCTGCCAAGAGAACGCACTGGTCATAGCAAACACCCTCTTCCAACAACACAAGAGAAGACTCTACACATGAACATCACCAGATGGTCAACACCAAAATCAGATTGATTATATTCTTTGCAGCCAAAGATGGAGAAGCTCTATACAGTCAGCAAAAACAAGACCAGGAGCTGACCGTGGCTCAGATCATGAGCTCGTTATTGCCAAATTCATACTTAAATTGAAGAAAGCAAGAAAACTTGGTCCCAAATTCCATTTGGTCTTGTTGATCCCCAGCTGGGCAGGCTGTCTGAGCACTAGAGCTTGGTTTCTGGCCCCAGACACCCCCAGGTCCGTCCCCTCCCTGCCCCACCCCAGATGCACCACCAAGGACAGAGGCTGAGAGAACCCAGCATCCTGGCAGCCAGCCGGGAATCAGCTCCTGCGGGAAGGGGGCTGAGACCCTCGGGGAGCCTGAGAACCACACTCTGCCCCCACCCTCCTCAGACTTAGAGCCCCCGTTAGAAAGCACCACCTACCCTCTGGTGTAGCCAAGATTGGGGCAGGTGAAGCGGGGCCCAGGCCATGGGCAGAACTTCAGAGCCGAGGCAGCAGGGCCTGGAACCCTGGGGAGGGGGAGGGAAGGTGTACAACCAGGAGCAGTTTACCCCCACAGAGACGACTGCAGATCAGAGGGACAGGCAGGCGTTTTCAAACATTAAAGACTTTGGGAACTAAAGCCCCTGTGAGCCCTTCTTGATAAAAACCACTCAGATAAAATGCATCTGACCAAGAGATGAAGCCAGAAAATAAACTAGGAGTGGAGAAGGATGGAGGGGAAGGGGGAAGGGAAAGAGGGAGAGGGGAGGGGGAAGGGGGAGGGGAGGGGTGAAGAGGGAGGAGGGGAGGGGAGGGGCGGGGATGAGGGAGGGATTACGCACAGAAATACAGATGTACATACACACACACATCCGAAATTGAGCTGAGTCCATATTAACAGGTAACTAAGGCTTTTAAACAACTTAAGGAACACAGTCCCACTGGAATGGTAACTTCATAAACCTCGGCAAAAATAATATAAGCAACAAAACTTGGCAAGGGGGCAAGGGAGAGCTAAAAAGAGGTGTAAAAACTAGATAACTGCGTGTTTCTCCAGCTGTCAGTCCTTACTGTCCAAAATCAGGGGAGAAAATTATCTTAAATAATAATGACTCTATGCTTTAATGGTTTTTATAATTTATTTCCTTATTCTTAGAGAGATCATTTAGGAGTTAATATCTCTTGCGGCTAAAAAAATGACCTGAAGTTCAACAAATCTTTCCATTTTGTATCTTTTTCCTCTGTTAAATTCCAACAGAGTGAAATTTATGTTAATTCATAATTTTGAAGGCATGATTAACTAATCCCATTCTTACGAAAGGGCTTATATGAATCTACTTCTGTAGATTCTCCACCTGCCATACAGCTGATACCCACCCCTTGTGAGTTGTATTCAAGCCTGAAGAGTTGTCTGGGAAGATGGTCACTCGTGGGAGAGCAAGTTTTTTGTGTGATTCACAGAAAAAAGTTGTGTATTTCATACATTTTAACTGTTGGCTTCAGGACTGAAAATTTAAGTAGGTCATCGAGGACCCAATATTTTCCTGTCTTTCTACACTGTTCTTCTCAGAATAGCTCACTCGTGGTTGCAAAGTGGCTGCAACTATTCCATTAATCACATCTAGAGAGAAGAGTAGAAAGAAAACCTTATCTTTTCCTGTGTGTCTCTCTTTCAATAGCTGACGGAGAGTGAATTTTCCAAAGATGGATATGGTCATGTCCCCTCCTCAAAAGCTCTGGGCGTGTGACCTTGATCGTCCTTCCCTCTGAACTGAGCTCGCCTCGGGTACCCACTCCCAATGGCGAGGACACGCTGTGACCCACAGGAGGTTGTAAGGAGGCTTTCGGCCTCTGGAGCAGTCTCTTGGACACTCACTCTCCACGTCCTCCCTTTGGGGCACCCCCTCTGCAGACCCAGCCCCCTCACTGGGGAAGCCTCAGCTGCATGGAGAGGTGGGTGGTCTTCGTGAGAGTCCCCACAGCCCAGGCACCAGACATATGAGCAAAGGCCCCTCTGGAAGTTTCTAGCACCTGCCAATCAACCCACTCCTAGCCAATGGAGTCTCCCCCGTTGAGGCCCCAGGGACTGTGGAGAAGAGACACCCCCCAATCCCAATCCCTGACCCCAGAACCCAAGAGCAAGGTGGTCCCTGTCTCATGCCCCGTGTGTGGGCTTGTGATGACAGACAGCTGGGAAGCTGTGAACTGGGAGATTATTTCTGCATAGCAGGAATTTAGTCATTTGTTGCTTTCTTTGTGTGTTCATTAAGCTCAGTCATGTCCAGCTCTCTGCAACCCCATGGACTGTAGCCCAACAGGCTCCTCTGTCCATGGGATTCCCCAGGCAAGAATACTTCAGTGGGTTGTCATTTCCTACTCCAGGAGAGCTTCCCGACCCAGGGATCGAACCCATATCTCCTGTGTCTCCTGCGTTGGCAGGCGAGTTCTTTACCCCTGAGCCACCTGGGAAGCCCTTCCTTCTTTATACGTGGCTTGAATTAGTTTAATGAGTAGCTACAGCTCTTGTGAAAACAACAACGCCATTACTTGTTGAAAATGACCTTTCTGTTGCAGTATGCAATCCATCAGAGAACTGATTTCACCTCAAGTTATGTCTGTAAATCTGTGTTTCCGCATCCCGAGTTTATTTGAAACTGCATTCAGTGGCATGAGACTGCCACCTCCCTGGGGGGCAGTCTGTCCGGGGCTGGGGAGAGTCGCCTGCAGAATCGAACCCTTTGCAGCCGCTCCTGCCGCTGATGAGGACAAATTACCCAGTTTTGAATGCAAGTGGCCTGATTCTCCAGATAATTGTTTGTGTTCCAAACCACTTTGTACTGCACTCCATTGGACAAATGCTTCTTGCCTCTGCCAGTTTGGGTGAAGGGCTTAATTCCCTGAAAAATCAGCTTGGCGGGCTGGTGTATGTCAATGCCCCTCCCAGGGAAAGCAGTCCTGGCTCCTGTTACTCAAGAGCTGCTCTGTCTCTCAGCACCAGAATATCATCCTAATTAAAAACCTCTCTGCTCCAAATAGCTCCCTTTACTTAAGGCTGTTTCTTTCCCTAATCACAGCAAAGCTGTTCCAAAGTCACTTTTTTTACATAAGACCCATATGTCTGCACTCTAGCCCATTAATGGGACCGACCCAAGAACAAAACAGAGAGAAAACATTTAATGGCATGTAACTGCAAGTTCTCAGAGTGAAGCAAAACACCATCAAAGTCTGTTTACCAATATGTTTATCAGTGGGTCAGGTGCATTAAAGGGATGCATGGTAATCATCGGGAAATTTGATAAATGAGTGGAAGATAAAGGAACCGAATGTAAATGGAACTTGTTTGATGTTTCAGGGCATTTTTCGGCAGGCTGGAAAAATTGTCCTTGGCAGAAAGCACTGAGGCTGAAATCTAGGATAGGCTGTTGCCTGAGAGCCCGGGCTGTGGAGTCAGATGGGCTGGGTTCATCCAGGCGGCACCTCCTCCAGGCTGCAAGACCTTGGATGGATTACGGACCATCTGGGCCAAGGGATGGAACCCTGGGGCTGTGTGAGTGATCACACGAGACAATCTCTGTAAGGCACTGGCCAGGAGACTGGCTCACAACTTCACGCAATGACTGCTGGCTCATGTTATCTGACCCGCATCCATGATTAGCCAGCAGTGACCGAGTTCCCCATCACAGGAAGACACCTCACCAGGGGTGGGCTGGAGCCAGCTTGCACAACTCAAGGTTATCAGCACCCTTCCTGGCTCAGCATCCAGTGGCACACGGGCGTGCCTGGAAATGGGCCGTAGGGGAATGTCTACAGCAGGGAAACTGGCAGAGTGTAAGCCAAGGCTCTCCTCCCCATAGGAAGTGGAAAGTGAGAGTGTTCGTCACTCAGTCGTGTCCAGCTCTTTGTGAACCCGTGGACTGTAGCCCGCCAGACTCCTCTGTCCATGAGATTCTCCAGGCGACAGCACTGGAGTGGGTAGCCATTCTTTTCTCCAGAGGAGCTTCCCGACCCAGGTATCGAACCTGGGTCTCCCACACTGCAGGCAGATTCTTTACCACTGAGCCACTGGGGAAGCCTGTTTCCCCATAGGGTGGCCATTAAATACTAACTGGCACATCTTGGACCCAACAGAAGAGAGATGAAAGGGAACCACTTAGGGGACCCGGAAGCACCGGATGTCGTGAGGAGGCTTGTGCATCCAACCACATGACCTTGAAGAGTCACCCCCTTGACCTTCAAACACAGCAGACGTTTCAGAGCCCTGGGGACAGAGCTTGGGCAGCAGTGTCAGAGCTGAGCTGAACTCACCCATTTTAGAGATGGGAGAATTGAGGCTGGAACCTGCTCAGGACATGAGAGCCAGGACTGGAGCTCAGCCCCTCCTTGGCTCACGGTCTCTGCCTCTTTCGCTCACCAGGGAGCCCCTCTTGTCTGCCCACCCTGGACCCAGAGGCACCGAGAGAGCCTGAAGACGTCTGAAGAGCCGTGGGACCCAGCAGGTGTGTGTCCAGGACACAGAGGACAAGCTGCGGGGCCTCGATTGAGCTTCTGGTCTGAGATTTGTGTTTTTCCACGATAACTACAAGAACCACAGCAAACAGACGCTGGACGCCCCGGATGAACCCATGTCATTAAACCCCACTGGAAAACAGCTTAAAAGAAAAAGGATTCCACTGATTTCCGTATTCATTTGCACAAGCTGCAGAGCCTCTTTCTTTTATGTTTATCAGGGAACATGTTGAACCAGCCCTCCAAATTAAGGAAATAACTTTACGAACTCCAGTTTTACGTTTTCTTATTTTAGAAATATTCATTGCCTTCCTATGTGTCCCTCATGTCCTTATATAAAAGCATTTTTCTCTCCCATTTGCCAATTTTTAATGATTTTTCTTTCCTTCTACTTACAACAAAGCCATCATTTCAAATTAATTAAGTTTTCATTAAAATGTATGATTGTAATGTCCCAGGTACTGAAGAGTGATTTTGTTTCTGGGAGAACAAGCCTGCAAGAAAAACACTATAAATTTTGCAAGTTGACACTTTCAACCCAGTTCCTTCCTCCAGCATCTGGCACAGGGAATTTGTACACAGTAGGTTTCAAATAAATGCTTGGGAGAAGAGCCAATGGGAGTTGTAAGTATTAGAATCGTTAGTAAAGAGGGCACATTTATAGAGGGTTTTCAGAAGCGTGCAGCTACTCTGCATACGCCATTTCATTCTGTTCCTGCCCTTCTCTGACTGTCATTGTTCAGTCGTGAAGTCGAGTCAGACTCTTTGCGACCCCATGGACTGCAGCTTGCCAGGTTCCTCTGATGTAGACCCATATATGTCCTTTTTTTTTCTTTACTGTTTAAAGTGAAAATCAAGACCCAGAATGTGAAGTCATTCACCAAAGTTGCCACTTGAACGGGGGTCTTTCCACCTCTAAGTGCATTTGAGTAGGGGATTTGAAGGAGGGATGGGGTCTTGGTACCAGAAGAAGTGAGGCACCTCTCAAGTAAGCTCCCCCAGCCTCACTCCCAGACCATGGTGATCCTCAGTTTGGGGCATGGCTATTTGCTTTCCAAGATCAGCAAGTATGATTCAAAATCAGTCATTTTCATGTTTTAAGAATATCAAGGAGCTTAGAAAATGTGAAGACTGGAGGAAAGACAATTCCCACGTTATTTAGGGAAGATGGAAATCGACCTCAATTTTGAGGACCACTAAAACTTCTGCTCTTCGCTCCCTTTTAGTAAGACTGCTTTCACGCTACTGATGGGCGGCCAGGTACCGTGACGGGGATGGAGACTTGAGCGAAACCTCCAAGTGTTCTCAGACACTTGGAGTCTCGGTGGGGGAAAAAAAGTGGGAAACGGCAACCTGGATGATTGAAGAGATCACAGATGCTTCTGTCTTGGCATCTTGCAGACTTGGTCTTGAACCTCCTGGGGTGAAAACTCTGAGTCTTAGGAGCATTTCTGTAGCCAGTAACTGAGCCTCGTGGCTGATAGGATGGACACAGGAAGCCAATCTGGGTTGTTTAATGCAAATATGACAAATTTCTTCTCTGTTCAGTTTTGAGTTTTATACTCTCCTTCTCCGAGCGCCTATCCTCACATCTGCCTTATTCTGCTCCCCAGGCAGAGTGGACACACATATCCCCATCTCATCCCGTTCCCTGAGTCGAACATTCCTGCCAACAGGTCTGTCTTGGGCACCGTCAAAGTCACACCAGCAGGACAACGGCCGTCTCTACTTCACCAGCCTGGAGGTGAAACACTCCGGGAGGCACCTTGGAGATGCCAAAGCTGCCTGCTGGGCCGGCCGGCCTGCCCCAAGCCCACCGTGGTACGTCCTCCAACTAGAGCTCAGGGTGGCGCGGTCGGTGGGGAGCGCTGTGGCAGACAGGCAGTGTGTCCAGCACCCCAAATCCTGCCTGGGTGTTAGGCGTTGTCTCCCCTTGGTCACAGTTAGTCCTCTGGCTCCACGGGTAATGCCCATAAGATGCTACCTTACAGGTTCTGAGTAACTCAGTGAAGTGGCACACTTGTAGGGGGCACCATGGAAAGTGTGTGCCAATGTCAAGACCCCGTCGGATGACAGCTGGTCCATACCAAAGAGACAAAGGCAGACATTCTGTTAACGCAGCACTACCTGAGTGGGCTGGGGCGGGCCCCCCGGACCCTTCCCGGGGAACGTGGAATTGAGCCCAAGAACAATCTGTGTCTTCCAGGAGCTGGACTTGTACCATCAGGTCGGGGGCTGCAAGAGGCCAGGGGGGCAGGGACACAACTGCAGAAAGAGGTGCACGTGGAGACCAGGGAGAAAGTGAGCAGGGACACGCGTGCTTCTCCCGATCTGACCACGATCTGACCCCGACCCGACCCTTCCCCTTTCCCAGGGTCCAGTCCACACTCCTCCCTGCACCACAGGAGACACTCAAGAGCCCCCGTAAGCAGCTCCTGTGTCTTGTTTACGGTGAGCTATTTGCTTTTGCGATTTGCGAGCAAATGGCTTCACTTGCTGCCATGAAGAAGGCAGCCAGGCGAGCTCGCATCTCATGAGCTCACCTCCCTTCCCTCCACCGCCCTCTGCAAGCAGACCCACCCAGCAGACGACATTTCACCCTAAAGTAAACCATCGCCCCCTCCACCCCGAGCAAGGCTGCAGGGAGGGGGCCCAGAACCCACTTGGAGCCCTACTAAGCTCTGGAGAAGCCAAATTCTCATTGCAGGAGGCCCTAGGGCCCTCGCAAACATGTGATGTTCCCCCAGGGGAACTGCACCTGCACGGACGGGGCAGGCAGAGGAAGTGAGGGGGGCCTGGGCACCGGGCCTGAGGCTCAGCTGGCTGCCACCGCCATGAGCTGCAGGACACTTGCCAGAGCCCCCCCCACCACCTGCTGCTGCCTGGACATCCCCCTGCCCCGGCCCGGCCTCCTCTGTGCCCTGGGCACGGCCTGTGCTCCAGACTCCAGCTCCCACTTGGCCGCTGCACACAGAGTGGCCAGGGCAGGATGACAGGCCACTGCAGGTCAAGGTCAGAGCCTGGGGCGCTGCCCCCTTCAGATGGCACTGAGTGTCAAGACACCCCCATTCGTTGCAGTAATGGCTCGTTGGCTGGAATGAAACCCACAGAATTTATGCTTCTTGATTCCTGGTGACATTATTTAAATTGCCTCTGATTTATCACTAACTCAATATGCATTGTCATTTTTAAGTAATTACAGAAAATATTGTAATCTAAGTGCTATTACATCAGGAGCACAGCTCCAAATAAATACCGCCTCTGCCTTCAGTCACCGCGGTAATATGAATCGATACCTACTGATGTTCTCTGACTCGAACATGGTGAGCGGTCCCAGAAGCCCCTTTGCTGGGGTGTAAATCCTCCTTCTCTAGGGAACTAGTGCTTCCCTGGTGGCTCAGCTGGTAAAGAATCTGCCTGCCATGCAGGAGACCTGGGTTTGATCCCTGGGTTGGGAAGATTCCCTGGAAAAGGGAAAGGCTGCCCACTCCAGCATTCTGGCCTGGAGAATTCCAGGGACTGTATAGTCCCTGGGGTCACAGTCAGACACGACTGAGCGCCTTTCTCTTTCACTAGGGAACACGAGTCGGCGGCAGCTCACTCCCCCTCACATGCTTCCATAGGGGCCGGTCTTCTCCGGGCCCTGCAGGCTGCCCTTTGGGCCAGTGCCCCTGGGGGTCTGCAGGGGCAGAAGGCCCCGCAGGATGGGTTCAGCCCCAGCCCCTGCCTGAGACATATAAATGCCACTCTCCCCCGAGTGCCTTTATCAAGCATTTCATTTATGTCAGTACATCTCAGGCCCAGGCGTGTGCCACATCCAAGGAAGGATACCAGGAAAGAAGATGTGGGGAATTCCCTGGTGATCCAGTGGTTAAGAAGCCACTTTCCAATGCAGGGGACATGGGTTCGATCCCTGGTCAGGGAATTAAGATCCCACATGCCTTGGGCCAACTACTGAGCCTTCTCACAGCAACATAGAGCCCACGTGTCAAAACTAAGACCAAAAGAGTCAAAAACAAACAAAAGGTTGTGACCCCCGCCTGAGCAATGGACTGAGTCCCACGTGAAGAGCTTGATGCAGGTGTTTAAATAATGAGATGGTTTGAAGTGTGGTTCTGGTCTGCTTCTTACTGACTGGGTGGCCCTGTGACAGTCCTAACCTCTCTGAGCCGCGTTACCCTTAAAAGCCAGGACCCCTGTCTTCTTCCCATTGCAACTGGTTGAAATGACATCTGAGTTGATGAAGAATGCATTTTCAGGTTGCAAAGCGCTGTAGAAGAACACAGAGCTGACATTATAATAGAAGGGCCGTGACTCGAAGAAAGAGTCCATTAAGGGTCGGAGGAGCGAGAAGAACTCTTCATAGAAACACACGCCGTCCCACTGACCTTCTTGAACATGAAAGCAGAAGTCATAAAAGCACTTAATATAAACAATAATTTTAAAAATGGGATCTGTTTCCACAAAACTGTCATTGAAAGAAGGAAATAGAAGATGGGACAGAGGTTGTTACATGGGCAATGTCTAAAAATTCTTGTTGCTTGAACAAGAAGAGAGATGAGAGAATCCATGAGCCCAGCAAGAAGCAGATGGTGAGAAACAGGAAGAAAGAGAGAGAAGCACCACGAAGGAGTGCCGGGAGCCGGCATATTGCATATTGAGTGCATATTGCATATTGAGTGCAGCACTTTTCAGGATCTGGAATAGCTCAACTGGAATTCTATCACTGCCGGTAGCCAGCGTGAGGAACTCCGCCCATGACAAAGGTCATGAGGAAGGAGGCTCGGCATACGCAAAGGCGGGATCGAGCTTCAGGAGTCCCCCTGGAAATTCTCGAGCATATACCCCCAAAACCAGAGTCTGCCTACTTTCTGCTTTGTGCTTTCACCTACACCTCTGACTTTGCGGGGGGCTGTCCCCCACTACCTCTCTGAAAAAAGTTAGCTTACAGCTCCAGTTAATAATTCCTGGGTGTGACAGTGTTTAACCTACAAACTCCTTTGGAAATCCTCTAGCCTGCCTGAATAGGTTTTTCCGGCCTCATGTGATTGTTCAGAGCCTCCCAACTGTGAGAGGCAGGAGATGTTCTAAACTGTCTAAACACAGATTCTTTTGAGTAGTTAAAAGATTGATTAGAAATTGTATTGGTGAAGGGTTTTTCACTTGTTGGGCCAATGTTTGCTGCATCCCTTACCTGCTGTGTCCCTGGCAGTGTATTGATTAATATAGTTGGTGTAAGTAGTAGCTTTAATGTTTGTAACCTGGGACCCTTGAGTTAATTCTTTTTCTTGTTATAGCCCACCACACCTTTGCTCTGTAGGAATGCAACTTTATCTAATGCTTTTGGAGGGTGGCTCCTGACCAATCACCTTTAGAGAAAAATAAGTTTTCTGAAGAAAAGGTCTTAAAATGTTAACAGGCCTCCGGGCCAGAAGATGATGCAAATCACCTAAGCTTTTGCATATGATAAGTTTGCAGGAAGAAAGCCTGGTTTGCTGCAAGACTCTACCCCTTCCCCCATTATCCTCTGTGCATAACTTAAGGTATAAAAACTACTTTGAAAAATAAAGTGTGGGCCTTGTTCACCGAAACTTGGTCTCACCATGTCGTTCTTTCTCTTACCTTCTGGCTGAATTATTCAGCCTCTTTTCTCCACTGAATTTCCTCACTGAGCTATCCTTATTTCAGCCTCTTTTCTCCACTGAATTTCTTCACTGAGCTATCCTCATTCTATTACTCTTTATATCCTTAATTAACATTTAATTAAGCAATTGTTTCCTAATCTTCGCCTACGCCGTCTCTCCATCGAATACCCTGGATCAGCCGGGGCTGGTCCCCGGCAAAGGAGAGAGCCCCCCAGGACCTGGGGAGGGGGGCTGTCGGAGGGTGACAGGGAGAACCAAAGATGCTCCAGGGTGAGGGACAGAAGCTGAAAAATGGGACTGGGGTAAAAGCCAAAACTCCCCTCATCACAACACAGGAATGTTCTGATAACAAAATCAACCCTCAGAACATGAAGCAGCTCCAGGTGAAGCTAATTGCATGGAACAATCCGACGACAACTAAAAGCATTACGTTTAGGATGCTTAAAGAAATAGCAGAATCGAATGAGGGAGAAAGTCCCCTTAAAAGCACACAAACGATCGAAAAATGAAAAAGGCAGATAAGCAATAACAACGGACTTTCCAAAAGCAATTAGAAACTGGCGGAGGGGGAGAGAATTTAAAATTCTTAAAATAATATATGTGATAAAAGGAATGCATTTTAGGCAGAACACAGTTAAAGAGAGAATTAGTACATCGGAAGGGATATTGAGGAATTCACCTTGAATACCACCTGGAGAGACATGATTTATGCGGTCATATAGATGTGGACAGTATGAGCACCTCCCCCACACACACACACTGCATTTCATCAGGCCCATGTGCATTTTTTCATCCTTTAACATTTCTGAAATTGGAATACCTATTGCAATTGAAGGTCACTTACAACCACTCCTAGTCTAGATGGGAGACAGCTCCCAAGAGAAGTTGCATTTGCCCTGCCAGGCATGGGAAAGTACTACTGACCCATGCCGACTGGAGGTTAAAATACATGGTTAAGACTTGAATTCAAACAGCAAACCCGAGTGTGTAGACTTGATTTAAAATCTCAGGGGAGAGAGCAGTGATCCTTGCTCCCTCCTTCCACACAGTGGGTTTCTTTCTCATTTACAGCAAGGCTGCAGCCCTACGGGATCCCATCTTTATGCAGCTGTCTCCAATCAGACTCTTCACCTTGGGTGTGTTTTTTTTAGGGACTCATGAGGAGAAAGTGCACTAGTGCCGAGGGCAGAGATGGGCACCTGGGACAGATGGACACTGGGACAGATGGACACTGGGACACTGCCGGTCCCAAGATGGGCTTCACTCCAGGACGTCCACGTGGATGCAGTGCCAAGCAGTAGACTTGAACCTCACTGTGGTGTGATAGGAAGTTTAAAGGAAGGAGGAAACAAGCCACTTGACGTCTCCTAGCTACTGCTGAGTCACTTCAGTCGTGTTTGACTCTTTGTGACCCCATGGACTGTAGCCCACCAGGCTCCTCTGTCCATGGCATTCTCCAGGCAAGAAAACTGGAGTGGGTTGCCACTTCCTTCTCCAGGAGATCTTCCCAACCCAGGGACTGAATCCACGTCTCCCAATCCCCTGCAGTGCAGGCAGATTTTTTACTGCTGAGCCACTGGGGTAGCCTGAAGTCTCCTAGAGCCCCATGTGAATAAGTTTATGAAAGTAAACATCAAGGCAAGAAGTAAGACTGAATTTAGCAATTGTTTCATCCAAGAGCATTGAGCAATTCCTCTGAAGATCTGTTAAGCCCCCTTCCTCAGAAGCCTCAACAGCAGCCCCTGAATTGTGCAGAACCTTTCCCAGGAATCCTGAGTCTGACAACTTGTCCCAAAGACCCTTCCTCACCCAGCCGCTCTGCTCACCCCTTCCACAACCAGGACATATAAAAGCCGCTCCCACCCCCTTCCATCCCTCTTCTCTGGAGCAGACTTGGAGCCTCAAGTCTCTACCTCACTTGGGGAGGAATTGGTCTTAAGTTTTATTAAAAATTACAGTCTGCATTTTTCCAACAAGTGTATTTATTTCTGTGTGATTTGCCATGTTATGTGGCAAACATTATGTTTGTGGAACAGCATATAAATGAGATATATTACCGCCTGCAAAGCAGCAGTTTGTCAACAACCATAGCAAGTGTTGGCTATCTGGAAGCAAGGCTTAAACATTTTACATCCTAATACACTAGGTTTTTAGTTTTATAGGCATTTTTCTAGGCTTTAGATACAGTCTAGGAAATTGGTTGAGAGTTTGGGACGGATATATAATGCATTATAAAATTTTCCCTTTTCAAGTGGTGGGAAATACACTCTTGGTTAACACATTTACACAGAACTGACTTTCAGTGGTTCACAGGGGACAGACAGGAGAAAGGGAAGCCTGGATTAAGTATGTGCATTTCCTTAGAAAAAATGTATAGTTAAATATTAATGTTTAAAATTTTAAGGAAAAACCACTAAGATCATACAATTAAAATATATAACCTCCAAACCAACAAAGAAAAAAACCAAATTTATAAAATACTATTAATCCCATAGAAGGCAAAAAGGGAAAAGAAAAGAAAATGGTTAAAAACAAAAGAACACAGAATAATCTTGATATAACTCTAAATACATAAGGAATCACAATATGTGCAAAATGATTAAAATCGTGGAATAAAAGGTCCAAAGTATGATAATGGATTTTTAACCATCACTCAGTACTGATTATAAGAAACACGCGTGCACACTAAGTGTGTGCATGCCGAGTCGCCCAGTCTCTATGGACTGTAGCCCATCAGGCTCCTCCGTCCATGGGATTCTTCAGGCAAGAATGCTGGAGTGGGTTGCCATGCCCTCCTCCAGGGGATCTTCCCAACCCATATAAGAAACATATCAGAAAGCAAGTCACACAGAGAAGTTGAAAATAAAGAGATGGAAATATACACACAAGAAAAAATACTACATAAAAGAAAGGGATATAACAAGACAGAGGGAATATTATTTAAGCCAAAAAGATTTAATGGGGATTAAAAAAGGAACATTACATAGTAAAAAACAAAATAAGACTAAAATAATAAAAACCATGAACTTGTAGGACATTTTTCCAAATCTACAGTTATTATGAAAGATTAATTTATAAGGAATTAATAAGATACTGGCTTCAAGCATGTTTTTCACAGCTTCTAGCAAGTAACAGGGCTTCCCAGGTGACAGTGGTGTTAAGGAACCTGCCTGCTAATGCAGGAGGTGCAGGAGACACGGGTTCAGTCCTGGGGTCGGGAAGGTCCCTGGAGGAGGGTATGGCAACCCACTCCAGTATTCTTGCCTGGAGAATCTCATGGACAGAGGAGGCTGGCAGGCTACAGTCCATGGGGTCACAAAGAGTCGGACATAATTTAGCAACTGAGCACACACACACTATATCAAACAAATTTAATAAGGATTTGAAATGTATAGGAAGTGGCATAGGAACTAGAACAGCCAAGACAGCTGAGGGGAAAAAAGAACAAAGTCAAAAGAGCCTCAGTGATTTCAAAATGCACTATAAAGCCTCAGTCATCAGGATGACTTGGTATTGGCAAAAGGATAGACATTTAGATCAGCGGAACAGAATAGAGTCCAAAAACCGATCCACATGAATGTGGGGAATTGATTTCTGAAAAAAGTGCAAAGGCAATTCAACCAATAAAGGGGAGCCTTTCCAACAACTGGGCATCCATCTTTGTGCCAGAGGAGAGAAAGAGAAGGGAGGGGGACTTGACCCACGTCTGCAGCTTTTACAAAATTCAACTCAGAGTGTATCAAAGACTTCCATGTAAAGTGTCCATTATAAAAGTTCTCCAGGAAAGCAGAGGAGAAAATCTCTGTGACCTTAGGTCAGGCAGAGAATTTTTAGGTACCACACCAAGAGGACCTAAAACAAAAAAAAATATATATATATATGTAAATGAGACATTTCAAAAATTAAAAACTTTTGCTCTGGGCAAGACATGGTTAAGAGAATGAAAAGACCAGCTCAGGCTTGGAGAAAATATTTGCACATCACATAGCCCACAATAGACTTGTATCTGTAATACATGAAGCACTATGAAAATTCAGCAATAAGAAAACAACACCACAAATTTTAAAAAGCAGGCAAAAAAAAAAAAAATTGAGCTGACATTTCACTGAAGAAGATACCCGCGTGGCACACGAGCACACAGACAGGGGCTCAGCATCACTGTTCACGAGGGAGAGGCAAATTAAAACCACAAGGAGATAACATTTTCATCCATCGTTGTTGAAATTAGCACAAAGCCAACAACAACCACAAGGCCAGGGGACGGTCAGGCTGCAGAAAGAGCAGCTGAACTCCTCACTCACGGCTGGTGGGGATGCCAAATGGTACACCCACTATGCAGAGAGGTGTTTCTTATAAAAAGGCCGTTTCTTGCAACATTCAATATACAGTCACCAAATGACCCAGCCAATGCATTCCTTGATGTAACAAGAAATTACAACCTCGAGTCACACAAAAATATGAACATAAGAATTTATGGCAGTCCCAAGCTGGAAACTGAAGCCCCAATACTTGGACCACCTGATGCGAAGAGCTGACTCATTGGAAAAGACGGTGATGCTGGGAAAGATTGAAGGCAAGAGGAGGAGAGGACGACAGAGGGTGAGATGGTTGGATGGCATCTCTGACTCACTGGACGTGAATTGAGCAAGCTCTGGGAGACAGTGGAGGACAGAGGAGCCAGGCGCGCTGCAGTCCATGGGGTCACAAAGAGTCAGACACGACTCAGTAACTGAACAACAAAGCTGGAGACAACCCAAATGTCCTCCAACAGACAGACAAAGACAACTGAGTTAACGTGGCCAAGACCCAGAAAGCTACCCCAGACCTGCGAAGCCGTTTCAGTGGAGACATCAACTGTATTTGTACAAAGAAGTACACCCAGAGACACAAAAAGTAGCTCTTGACTCACAGCAGCAAATGGGCAACAGAGCCGCATTCTGCCAAGTAGCAGGGGTCTGACCACAAGGCTGCGTGCAACGCTCCATTTCAGTGACATTCTGAAAAAGCGATGCTTAGGGATGGAGAACAGATTCAATGCAGCCAGGACTTGGGGGCAGGGAGAGGAACGGGTCACGGAAGAGCAGTGGGGGGCGCTCGGGATCTGCCGCAAGCCCTCTGAGCCTTCACTGCCGGGTATACACGGCTATTTGTCCAAATGCATTGCTCTACGCAATAAAATTTAACTCGACTACATGTAAATTCTTATTTTTTAAAAAATAAGGAGATACACCCAACTCAGACACCAAAACTGGAAAAGACAGTATAAAAAGAGAAAATTATAAAGCCATCTTACACAGACATACAAAAAAGATACCAGCAGTATGTATGAAGCACTGAATATCATTACCAAGTATTTCATGGGAATTCTGAAACAGCTCAGCATCAGAAAAGCTATTACTGTGATACCCCAAAAATAACAGGATAAACAGGAACAAATACCATGACCTAAATAGATGCCAAAAATGGCATCTGATAAAATCCAATGCCCACTCAGGACACGAATGCTTAGCAGAGAGCAGAAGGTGACTTTTTTAGGGTGACCCAGACTTTCAGAAAACCTACTGCGAACTGCAGCAGTCTCGGTTAGAGGCAGCAGCCGGAAAAGGAAGCTCTTTCTCATCGCTTCTCTCCTGTCTTGTACTAGACGTCTCCAGAAGCAGGAAAAACAAAAAACAAAGGGAAATGATCAAACACAAACATTACATTATGAAAGTGAAAGAGAGTGAAAGTCACTCAGTTGTGTCCGACTCTTTGTGACCCCATGGACTACACAGTCCGTGGAATTCTCCAGGCCAGAATACTGGAGTGGGTAGCCTTTCCCTTCTCCAGGGGACCTTCCCAACCCCGGGATTGAACCCAGGTCTCCTGCATTGCAGGCAGATTCTTTATCAGCTGAGCCACAGGGAAACCCATGGACTGTAGCCCACCAGGCTCCTCTGTCCATGGAATTCTCCAGGCAAGAGTACTGGAGTGGGTTGCCATTTCCTTCTCCAGGGGATCTTCCCAACCCAGGGATCAAACTGGGTCTTCTGCATTGCAGGCAGATTCTTTACCAACTGAGCTACTAGGGAAGCCATTACATTATGAAGGAAGGGACAAAAATCTTCATAATTTAGAAACTATATCATTTCATGTTTTATCAAATGGATATGCTGAGACAGCTCAGAAAGCATATGTTCACTGAGAACGTTTCATCAGGACAAGTGGAAACCCAGCACCCACCAGGAGCCACTCCCATTACCCCCACTTCTCGCCCTCCCACTCCTGTCCTTGTTGTTCGGTCACTAAGTCGTGTCCAACTGTGCAACCCCACGACTGCATCGCGCCAGGCCTGCCTGTCCTCCACCGTCTCCCGGAGCTTGCTCAAACTCATGTCCGTGGAGTAAGTGGTGCCATCCAGCCATCTCATTCTCTCTCACCCCCTTCTCCTCCTGCCTTCAGTCTTTCCCAGCATCAGGGTCTTTCCCAGTGAGTCAGCTCTTCACATCAGGTGGCCAAAGTATTGGAGCTTCAGCTTCAGCATCAGTCCTTCCAATGAACATTCAAGGTTGATTCCCTTTAGGATGGACTGGATGGATCTCCTGGCAGTCCAAGGGACTCTCAAGAGTCTTCTCCAACACACAGTTTACAAGCATCAATTCTTCAGTGCTTAGCTTTCTTTACAGTCCAGCTCTTATATCCATTCATGACTATTGGGAAAACCATGGCTTTGACTAGATGGACCTTGGTCGGCAAAGTGATGTCTCTGCTTTGGAATACGTTGTCTAGGCTTGTCAAACCTTTTCTTCCAAGGAGCAAGGGTCTGAACTTACTGTCTTTCTCTAAGATTTGCCTGTCTGGGACATTTCACTGAAAGAAGAGTTCTACAGTACGTGGTCACCGGGGCCAGCTTCTCTCACCGAGCGCTGGGTTTTCAATGTTGTCATGCTGTAGTATGCTAGCACGTCATCTCATTCTGTTGCCAAACGGTGTTCCATTTTCTGCACACAGTACTTTCTGTTTATTCATTCATCAGCTAATGAACACTGAGGTGTTTCCACTTTGGGGCTCTCATGAATAACGCTGCTCTCAGCTTTTGTGTACAAACTGCCGTGGACGCTTGTCTTCCTTGCTCTCAGGAATGAACTGAGGAGTATAATTGTTGGGTCATCTGGCAATTCTATTTCACTTCAGAGAAAATGCCTCTTCTGTAGCCTGCCAAGGCTCTTCTCTCCATGGAATTCTCCAGGCAAGAATACTGGAGTGTGTTGCCATTTCCTTCTCCAGGGGTCTTCCCCACCCAGGGATCGAACCTGAGACTCCTGCGCTGCGGGTGGCTTCCTTACCATGGACTATTGCAGAAGCCCTCTCTTAGCTCAGGCTGCTTGAACCACAGACCAGGGATCGGAGGCCTAACCAGCCATTGTGCTGCAGGCTGGGAAGTCCCACATCAGGGTGGGGTTCTGGTCTGCACTTTTTCCCTGTGTCCTCAGAGCTAGAGAGAGTCATCCCGTGTCTCCCATCTTCTCTTACAAGGTGCTCATCCAGTCGTGAGGACCCCACCCTCATACCCTCATCACTTCCCAAAGCCTCACCTCCAGACACCCTTGACTCAGGGATTAGGGCTTCAGGGTACGAATGGAGAGGTGGTACGAACATCTAGTCCCCAGCATTGACAGCCTGTTTACCAAGGAAGCTGTGCCATTGTGAGATTCTACCAGTAGTGCCCGAGGATTCCAATTTCTCTACATTATCCCCTGCATTTGTCATCATCTATCCTGTTTTATTATACTGTCCTAATGGGTTTGAGGTGGTAACTCATTGTGGTTTTGACGGGCATTTTTCTGATGACTAATGATGTTGAGCAGCTTTCCATGCACTTATTGTCCATTTGTTTATCTTCTTTGGAGAAAGGTTTATTCAAATCCTTGCCTATTTTTAATTGGGCTATTAATCTTTTTACAACTGAGTTTAAAAGTTCTTCATATGTGCTAGATACAAGTCCCTTCTGTGGTTTGCAAATATATCCAAATATATCCTTTCATTCTGCAAATTGTCTTTTCCCTTTCTCGGTCATGTTCCATGCAGAATGAAAGTTTTTGGTTTTGATGAAGCCCAACTAATCTGTTTTTTTTTTTTTTTTTGCTTGTGCTTTGATGTAGTAGCTAAGAAACCACTGATTTTTCTAGTCCAAGGTCATAAAGCTTTACACCCTCATTTTTTTTCATAGTTTCAGCTCTTACAGTTTCATAGTTTTAGCTCTTATAGTTAAGAGCTAATTTTTATCTGCTTTACATTTTGAGTTGATTTTTATCTGTGTTGTGAGGTGAGGGAGTAACTTTATTCTTTCATGCGTGGAAATCTAGTAGTCTCAACGCCAGTTGTTGAAAAAGGTATTCTTCTCCCCATTGAGTTGTCTTGGCAGTCTTCAGAAATCAAACATAGACACATGGTTTTATTTCTGGATTCTCAAATCTATCGCACAGACCTTCCTGTCTATCCTTATGCCAGTACCACACGGTCTTAATTATGGTAGCAACGCAGTAAAGTTTCGAAATCATAGAAAGTGAGTCCTCCAACTTTGTTATTCTTTTTCAAGATGGTTTTGGCTATTCCCGATCCATTGACTTTATGTGTGAGTTTTAGGATCAGCTTCTCTATAACTTCACAAGAGGCAGTAGAGACTCTTATGGGGATTGTGTTGAACATTTATATCTATTTGGGGAGTATGGTCATCTTCACAATATTAATGCTTCCAAACCATGCTCATGGGGTTTCTTTCTACTTATTAAGTCTTCTTCAACTTATCAACAGTGTTTTGTAATTTTTCAGGTATGTGTTTTGTGTTTACTGGTTAAAAGTATTTTAAGATATTTTATTATTTTAATGCTATTCTAACTGGAATTACTTTCTAAGTTTTATTTTTAAATTGTTCTTTACAAGAGTGTAGAAATAAAATGGGTTTTTTATATTGAATTTGCATCCTGAATCTTGGTGAACATATTTATTAGTTTAATGGTTGGGGGGACTCTTTGTGGTTTTCTGTGCACAAGTTTTTATCGTCTGAAAATAGAAAAAGTTTGAATTCTTTTTTCCCATTCTGGATGTCTTTTATTTATATGCTCTACCAATAACTTCCAGGACAATACTGAAGAGATCTGTCAAGCACTGACACCTTTATCTTGTTCCTAAACTTAGAAGGAAAGCATTCCACCTTTGACTATTACCTGTGATGTCAGCTGTGGCTTTTCTATAACGTCTTTTATCAGGTCAAGGAATTCCTCTTCTTATCCTAGTTTCTTGAGGATTGCTTTTAATTATGCAACAGTGCTGAATATTGTTAGAGGCTTTTCTTGTGTCTGTTGAGATGATCATGTAGTTTTTGCTCTTCATCTTTTATTCTACTGACATAACATATTATATTATTTGCTTTTCAGGTGTTTAACCAACCTTTCACTCTTGGGACAAATCCCATTTGGCCATGTTCTGTACTTTTATATATTACTAAACTTGGATTCCTAGTATTTGTTAGAATTTCTGTGTCTATATTTGGAACATAGTTTATTTTTCTTTTGATGCCTCTGTCTGTGTTGGTGTCAGGGTAGTACTGGCCTCCAAATAAATTGGAAAGCATTCCCTCCTCTTATATATATATAGATTTTTTTTTTTTTTGGGAAGAGTCTGTTTAACACAAAACCTCCCACCAAAAGTCAAGTTCTCTCGACTCCTCTTACCTGATATAGTGTGCCTGGCTCTGAAGAACACGAACAACGAAACGTCGCATCAAAGACAAGAGGAAACACAAAACAAGGCTCGTATGTGACGGGGATTTTGGAATAAACAGACCAAGAATTTAAAACGACTATGGTTAAGTGACGATGTGTCTAGTTGTTAAGGTTAAGGGCTTTCATGGGAAAAGCAGACCCCATGCAGATCATATGGGTGCTCTAAGCATAGAGCTGGGACTCTAAGAACGAACAGGGGGACATGCTGGAGACCACGCACACTGCGCCAGAAACGAAGGACGTGTCGTCAGCAGACCAAACACAGCTGAGCAGAGAGCCAGCGAGCTGGAAGACACGCAGCAGTAAAGTAACTCGTCAAACTGAAATGCAAAGGGGGAAAAAAGAATGAAACAACATCCAGGAGGTAGGGAGGCATATGAAGTTGTGAGGTGTGTGTAATGGGGATATCAAAAGAAGAAGAAAGAAGCAGAATGAATATTTGAAATAAAAAAGGCTGAGAATTTTCCAAAGTTAATAACAGACATCAAACTACAGATCCAGGCATCTCAGAGAACACCAAGCAGAATAAATAGCACAAAATCTCCACTAGGCATATCTTATAAAATAAAAAGCACTGAAAAAAATTTGAAATAAGTCAGATAATAAGCACACTTTACCTTTAAAAGAACATGAATAGTAATTATATCGAACGTCTCACCAGGCAAGAAAAAGAGAGTGGAACGAAATGTTTACAGTGTTGAAAGGAAAAACAGCCTAGAAATTCCAGGCAGAGAAGTTATCTTTCAGAAGTGAAGGGAAAATAAAGCCTTTTTCAGGCAAAGGCTTTGGAGAACTTCATCCCTCTATCAGTAAAGGGCAGATCCGGCCAGCAGAAAATCAGTAAGTATATGGTTGAATTGAAGAGCTCCATCAGACAACTGGGTCTAATTGGCATTGATAAAATAGGTCATCTAACACAGCAGAGACACATTCTGTTCAATCTCACATGAAACAGTCACCAAGATAGATCCCATGCGGGCCCATAAACACACCTTAAGAAATTTAAAAGAATAGAAATCATATAAAGTATTCTCTCAGACCACAATGGACTTCAATTAGAAATCAATAAGAGAAAGCTGAAACACCTCAAAATTTGGAGAAAAATTTGGAGAAAAAATATGTTTCATTTTTCAATTTGGAAAGTAAATAACTTTTGTATTGCATTTGAGTCTTCCTCAAGAAGTCTCAAGAGACATTTTAAAATATATTGAACTAAATGAAAATACTTTTTTAACTGTGGTGTTGGAGAAGACTCTTGAGAGTCCCTTGAACTACAAGGAGCTCAAACAAGTCCATCCTAAAGGAAATCAGTCCTGAATATTCATTGGAAGGACTGATGCTGAAGCTAAAACTCCAATACTTTGGCCACCTAATGCAAAGAACTGACTCACTGGAAAAGACCCTGATGCTGGGAAAGATTGAAGGCAGCAGGAGGAGGGACGACAGAGGATGAGATGGTGATGAGATGGCATCGCCAACTCAATGGACACGAGTTTGAGCAAGCTCCAGGAGCTGGTGATGGACAGGGAGGCCTGGAGTGCTTCAGTCCAGGGGGTCACAGAGTCGGATACAACTGAATGACTGAAATGAACTGAAATGAAAATAAAAATACAATGTATCAGAATGTATGGGATATAATTTTTTAAAGTGTTTAGAGGGAAATTGATGGCATCGATAAATATTAGAAAAGAAGGACAATTGTAAATGAATGATCTAAGCTTCCACCCGAGGAAACTAAAGAAGGAAAAGCAGCATAAGCCTAAAGCAAGAAGAAATTAAACCTAAAGCAAGGGGGGGAAATTAAATAAATAAAATTTAGAGCAGGTATCGCTGAAATTGGAAATAGGAAACAAATAGAAAAAAAAATCAATGAAATCAATAATTGATTCTTGTAAAGATTATTAAAATGATCTAGCACTCCAGTACTCTTGCCTGGCAAATCCCATGGATGGAGGAGCCTGGTGAGCTGTAGTCCATGGGGTCGCTAGGAGTTGGACATGACTGAGCAACTTCCCTTTCACTTTTCACTTTCATGCATTGGAGAAGGCAATGGCAACCCACTCCAGTGTTCTTGCCTGGAGAGTCCCAGGGACAGGAGCCTGGTGGGCTGCCGTCTATGGGGTCGCACAGAGTCGGATACGACTGAAGCAACTTAGCAGCAGCAGCAACAGCCAAGAGGGTGGTGAGGGAAGATGCGGAGTCCATGCCTCCCTGCCTAGAAGGCTTACCAGGGGTTAGTGGGGGCAGCCAGCAGACAGGCAGAGCCCCAGGGAGAGCCCCGGGAGACCAGGGGTTGTTGTTTTTTATTCTTGATTCTCGTTCTGCCTTTTTTTTTCCTTTCTCTCTTTATTTTTCATTTCTTTTTTTTCCTCCCTTTTTTTCCCTTGCTTTTTCCCCACATCCCAGGGCTTGTGGGATCCCGGTTCACAGGCCAGAGATCAGGTCTGAGCCCCTGAGGTTAGAGCACTGTGTCTGCACTGCTGGAGTAACAGAGAACCCCGGGACCCAAGGAATATGAATTGGAGTGAAGTATCCAGAAGTCCACGTCTCTCCACCAAGACCCCGCCCTACCCAACTGCCCGCAGCTTGCACGGCTGGAAACCTCAGGCCAAACAACTAGTAAGACAGGAACACAGTCCCACCCATCAAAAAAACAATGGAACGACAAAAACATATGTTACAGATGAAGGAGCAAGGTAAAAAATTACATGTTCAGTTCAGTTCAGTCACTCAGTCGTGCCCGACTCTTTGCCACCCCATGAATCGCAGCACGCCAGGCCTCCCTGTCCATCACCAACTCCCGGAGTTCACTCAAACTCATGTCCATCGAGTCGGCAATGCCATCCAGCCATCTCATCCTCTGTCGTCCCCTTCTCCTCCTGCCCTCTATCCCTCCCAGCGTCAGACTCTTTTCCAATGAGTCAACTCTTCACATGAGGTGGCCAAAGCATTGGAGTTTCAGCTTTAGGATCAGTCCTTCCAAAGAACACCCAGGACTGATCTCCTTCAGAATGGACTGGTTGGATCTCCTTGCAGTCCAAGGGACTCTCAAGAGTCTTTTCAAACACCACAGTTCAAAAGCATCAATTCTTTGGTGCTCAGCCTTCTTCACAGTCCAACTCTCACATCCATACACGACCACAGGAAAAACCATAGCCTTGACTAGACGGACCTTTGTTGGCAAAGTAATGTCTCTGCTTTTTAATATGCTATATTGGTTGGTCATAACTTTCCTTCCAAGGAGTAAGCATCTTTTAATTTCACGGCTGCAACTACCTAACAAATTAAGAGGAAATAGGGAACCTATATAAAATGATTTAGCGAAGCTGACAGAGAAAAAGGACACGAACCGCTAATATCAACCATGAAAGAGGAGTCGTCACCATTGATCCCAGAGACATAAAAGGACAATAAAGGGATGTTACAAGCAACGCTATGCCCACAAGCTTAATAACATAGATGAAATAAGCCAATTCCTTGAAAGATAAAAAACACCAAAACTCACACAAGAGGAAACAGACAATCTGAATCTGAATCTATTATAATAAAATGAATCAATAATTAATAACATTCCAAACCAGAAAGCAGTAAACCCAGCTTGCTTCACTGGTGACTTCTATCAAACATATAAGCAAGAAACGATACACGTTCTCTCCAAGTTCTTCCAGAAAATAGAAGTGGAAGGACGCTTTTCTAATTAAGGCATGAGGTTACCATCGCACTTAGGCTAAAACCAGATAAAGACATTACAGGAAACGACAACTGCAGGCCAATATGCGTTGTGAACAAAGACACAAAAACCCTCAACAAGATATTAGCAAAGTGAATCCAACCGTGTGTAAAAACAATTATACACCACAGTTGAGTGCCATTTCTTTCAGATATACAGTGATATAAGTCACTTCATCACCGGTGTGATCAATGATCATATTGATAAATGCAGAAAACTCTTTTGACAAAACTCAACCTCCACTCATAATAAAAACTCTCAGCAAACTAAAAATAGAAGGAAATTTCCTCAACTTGATGAAGTATATCTGCAAAAGAAAACTTACAGCTAAGATCATACTTAATATTGAGAAACTAGATGCTTACCCCCTCAGATCAGGACCCAGGCAAGAATTTTTCCTCTCAACCTCCTATTTAACACTGTATTAGAATTGGTAGCAAAATCAGTAATACAAGAAAGAAGCCCATCTGAAAATGCTGAATACTGCATGTTTCCAACTATAGGACATTCTGGCAGAGACAGGCCTATGCAGTTAAAAAAGAGGGGGGCCACAGTTGCCAGGGGTTGTATCAATATGAGTTCATCTAGCTTGTCTAGTTCCCGGACTGTGGATCAAAACCCACTGTATCGGGAGTGCGGAGTCATAGCCTCTAGACCACCAGAGAAGCCCCAAATCCCATGTGCCCCAACTGAAAAGATCCTACATGCTTCAACTAAGATCCAGGGAAGCGAAATAAATAAATATTTTTTACAGCTATCTATGGGTTCATCAATGGTAACGAATGGACCACATTTACAAGATTACAGAAATAGGGATGATGGGGGAGAGTTCTATGGAAACGCTCCATACTTTCTACTCAATGTTTCTGTAAAGCTAGAACTGTTTTTAAAAATGAAATCTATTCGTTTCTTAAACATATTATCAAGATGCATAAGACACCATGATTAAGCTGGAAAGAGCTCCGTGTTCGTGCAGGGGAAGGGTCAACATCAGGAAGATGTCACATCTCCACGGCCAAGGCTTTTATCACAACGATGATCCAAGTCCAGTGGAGTGCTTTGTGGAATCTGACAAGCTCTCCCCTTAGAGTCCATCTGGGGGAAGAAAGGCTCAGAACCAGCTGAGGAGATCCTGAAGTAGAAAACAGGGATGGGCTTTATCCCACCCCAAGCAGAGCGACGCTCACACACGGACAGAAAATAAGCCAGTGGGGCAGGACACACTGCAGAGAAACAGACTCATGTGTCAAAGAAAACCTGAAATTAACAGAGGCGTGGGGACCCCTTCCCCCTAATACTTGGGAGCAACAAAGAGCCGAGTCGTCCAGGAACGAGAGCCCAGCTCCCAACCACAGTCTCCGAGACAGAGGAAGGAAGGACCCTGGGCTCCAAGGACCCCTGTTCCAGCCAGTAGCTTAGGACATCTTCTCCAGAAGAAGATGATAAAGACCCCAGGCTTAAAACTAATTCTACGGTTTTCCACGTATAACACCCAACATCCAATCGATATCAGCCCAGTGCACAGCAAGGCAAAGCACAGATCAGTAGGGAGCAAATGAATTATTCCGTAAATGTTGCTGCATTGAGTGTTCATGCACAAAATATAAAATAAAATCCAAGCCCGGACACAGTCCTGAAGAGTGTGGGGCTGGAGGCTTTGGCTAAAACAGTTTATGGCAGGAAGAGGCTGTTTTTATAAGTTCAGATAATAGATACATTCTCTGCTAATACTACAGCCAGTAAGCCTGCGCTCTCCGTGCTGAGCAGGACTGCGGGCCTCCTGCTTCCTGGCTGGGGACACGCTGGGCTGGTGGCGATGGTGGCAGATGGCATTGCTGTCTTTCAAAGAGGAATCTCCGAGTTGTCAATAATCTCCTCGTAGAGGCCTTTTATGCCTTTATGGGCTTCCCTGGTGGCTCAGATGGTAAAGGGTCTGCCTGCAATGCAGGAGACCCAGGTTCAATTCTTGGGTCAGGAAGATCCCCTGGAGAAGGAAATGGCAACCCACTCCAGTATGCCTGCCTGGAGAATCCCATGGTCGGAGGAGCCTGATAGGTTACGATCCTTGGGGTCACAAAGAGTCAGACGTGACTGAGTGACTTCACTTTAACTTTAAAGGCCTTTTAGGTCTCCAGACTCGCCATGTTGAAACCCCAGCATGTAGATCCTGAAGATCTACAGGACACAGCCCGGAAGCCAGCATCCCCTCGTGGGCGGTGTTTTCCTCCATCACAAGCCCACCGGGCTGCACTCGCCACATCACATGGAAAGCTGACCAGAAAGCCAAGGCTTGCAGCTCAGAGACGTGTGCGCTGGGCAACATGTGCCGTCAGCAACCCCAGGGGCAGCTGCTCCCACAAGCCCTGCCTGGCTCAGCACACGCACGTCCTCTGCTGCTGGACCGAAGGCATCTATGGCGAAAGAAACCTGCAGAAGCTTTAAAAAGAAAATACAGCAGGATATCTTCAGGACCTAAACGGAGAGAAATCCACAGGTTCTCAACAAGGCCTTCTAGAGCAAATTGCAGGCATGCAGCGGGAAAATTCTGAGCTGAGTCAGGACATGAGCTCCAGAGCCCCATCCTGGGGCTCCGCCTAGCCCCTCACCCTTGTGTGCCCGGAAACTCAGGGCGGCTAGATGAAGAGGGGGCTGGGAATCCCTGGGAGAAGAGAGGCGGGCAGCGCTTCTGAGAGGAACTTGGACGGGATGACATGGGGCATCACGGCGGCCCATCGCCCCGCAGGACACACTGGCACCAGTTGCCTCCTGGCTCCTGGATCTGGGGCGATGTGGGGGTGGGGGGGCTCAGAAACAAGCTGCCTGCCTGGCTGCCTTCTCACCCAAAGGCAGCCTCGCTTCCACGCAGGAATGGGCAGGGGACAGGGTCCTTGACGAAGGAAGGCGGGGACAGGGAGGACTCCTGCTGGGGAGGGAGGCAGCGTCTGAGCCGCAGAGTCACACTCCAGAATGACCGGCAGTCAGGGGCCAGGGCTCAGAGCTGGATATTCTGAACACAGGCAGGATTTATCGTCCCGCCACTCACCAGAGGCACTCACAGTAAAACTTGACATCGCAAGAGTTTCTGCAACAAATATTCATTTGTTCTCGTGCTCTGGCTTTGTGGCCGATCCGTCTCTGAGTGTGTGAACAGAGAGCCTCCCAGAGCGCGGCGGCCGGGGGTGGGGGCCGGGGTTGGGGCAGGGGGCAGGCTGTCCCCTCCAGGCCCATGAGTCAGGGGGCGAGCACTAGCCACCCAAGCCCGGGGCTCGGGGGTGCCCACACCTCTGAGCTACTGGTTAAACGGGGAGCCTGTGGACAGACCCGTGGAGGTGAGGGACCAGGCCCCACGGCCCTCCGGGCACGGGCTGTCTGCACCTCCTGAGCTCTGGCCTGGAGTCTGGATGTATGTGCACAACTGAAGCTCTCTATTGTACACCTGAAACTAACCCAGCGCGCTAGTCAGCTCGACTCCAGTGTTAAATAAAAGTCAGTAAAAAGAGTATGGGAAGTGGGTCCAGGCCTGAAAAAAAAATGAAATCCAGTGTACATTAATTACAGTGTCAGGATGACATCTTAAGTAAATAAGCTTCTTTGTTCTTGGCTTTAAAAAGAAAATAGTTAATGCATAGAAAGGATCTGTTTTTGAAGAGTGCCCCAAAATAAAGGTATCTGCAGACAGCCAAGTAAACAAATTAGTTTGGGTCCCATTCTACAGATGAGAACACTGAGGCTCGGGAAAGGTGAATAATCGTCCAAGGCCATGCAGACAGTTAACCAGCAGAGTGGAGGTTTGAAGCCAGATCCACCTGTACCCTCCTCCAGTGCCATGCTCCTGCCATCACAGCGGGGACCCCACAGCCCGCCACTCCATGCATGAGGGACTTCACAGGCATGGGCACTTGGCCGGGCCCAGTGTCCCCAGGACCACCAGAGGAGCTTCAGACTGTCCTCCCCAGGCCCTGCCACACTTCACATCTGCCAAGAAGCCCCCGCGCCTCCTGCCCACCCTCCCTCGCCCCCACACCGTCGGCGGCTCTTCTGTGGCCCCCAGGTACAAGGCTTCCCATCTGGCACCAGAGCCATGGACTCGGGCGTTGGCCACCAGGCTCCTGCAGGGGACGCAGTGGACCCAGGAACCCAGGATGGCGGCTGATCCAGGTACGGGAGCACAGAGAGCAGTGGGGACCGTGAGGCGCCAGGCAGCACTGGCCCTGCCGAGGGGATGGCCTGCCCCTTCCCACTGGACTGCGCCATGGACTGCCAGGCCGAGGACGGCCAACTCTCTTAATTTTTCAACAGGAAGACAAATGGAAATACAGAGTTCTGGTGAATCTTCTCAGGGTTTGGACACTGGTTTGAAATCTTGCGAAAACACTTAGCAAGGCTTGCCGGCCGGTGGGCAGTGGCCCTGAGCGGCCTTCACTGTGAACAGGGCAGTCAGCCAATAGTGGGAAGGATGCAGGGCAGAACAGAGTGGCAGCCATGCCTGAGCAAGCCGTACCTGAAGGCGCCCTCACTCTAAAGAACACCTCACCAAGGAAAGGCACTCCAGGGAGGCAGGCCGGGGCGCACGGGGGTGGGTGGGATCAGCTCCTGGACTCAGGTCCTTGAGGGGAGGAACGCCGTCGGGCCCACTTGCATCTACCCTGCACGCACGTGGACCTCAGTGACAGGACTCTGTGTGGTGGCCAGCAAGCCCTCTCACCTGCTCTTTCCTGTTTTATATTTTTGAACAAATCTTCTCCAGTTGACGTGCAAAGCTCTTGTTTTCTAGAGTCGAATGCATGAGAAGCCCTCCTGGCTTGGACACGGAATGGCCTTTTGAGATAAAGCTGTTTATCCCCACAGTGCTTCCGGGCCTCGGCCAGGGCTGCCCACAGAGCTGGAGGAACCCACGGACGAGGGGTCCGAGGGAGGCCGGCTGAGCTCCCACGGGGTCTCTGAGCACCAGCCGTGACAGGCAGCTTGGGGCGGGGGTCTCAAGCTGGAGCACACGGCAGCCCACCCAGAGAAACAGACCTCAGGCTGTGACCCAGAGCTCCCGATGCAGCCCGTCTGGGTGGGGCCTGAGGGTCTGCATTTCTAGCAGGTTCCCGGGGCGGTAGCACCCTCAGTGAGCGAGGCCTAGGACCTGCGGGCGAGCCCGTCCAGCTGAACCCTCTGGTCTCAGCAGCCATTATGGGAAGCAGCAGGCAGGTCCTTGCTGGACGGTGAGGGCTGGGCCCAGTGGGCACCTCCTGAGCCTCCTCTGCAGCCGTGGCTCCCCTGGAGCCAGGGGGACAGCCGCACAGGGCTTCTGTGGGCCGTGGGCACCTGGTGCCCACAGCACTGCCCTGCCCACTGCCGCCTGCCCTGCCCTGGCGCTCTCACAGGTCTCCCTGGCAGCTTCTCTCAGACCCCTGTCTCCCCAGAGCCGCAGCACCTCAGCCTGTACCCTGGACACCCTCGCGGCCTGGGCGAGTCCTGCCCACCATGCCTGCACCTGGCAGCCCTGCCTGCAGCCCTTCACTGAGACAGCCTCTGGACCACAGTGCCTGGCCCGTCCTTGCCACCCACCAGGTAGGGGCTGGAGAGGCGCTGAAACCAGCCAGGCTGAGGGCCCGCCCTCTCCTCTGGGTGATCACACAGTGAGCAGAGAGAAGAATGCCCAGAAGCCCTGTGAGATGGCGGTGGACACGTGAGGAAGGGAAGGGAGATGCAGGTGTGGGCACCTCCTGTGATGGGTGTGTGTGCAGCTGCACATGCAGCCGCCTTATGTGTGGCTGCGTGTACACCGCGTGTACCCCTGCGTGTACACCGCGTGTACCCCTGCGTGTGCAGCTGCCTTTGTGTGCTGCTGCGTGTACACCGCATGTACACCTGCATGTACAGCTGCCTTGTGTACCCCTGCATGTGCAGCTGCCTTGTCTGCGACTGTGTGTACACCCACATGTACACCTGTGTGTGTGTCTGCCACGTGGGTGGTTCATTGGCTGTTTTAGGGCCTTGAGTCCATCAACTCATCACAAACTCAGGGCAATGGGGAGGGGAGGGCGATGCTACTGCAGCCTGGAGACGGGGAGACAGAGGCTCAGGAGGCTGAGCAGTCAGGCACTCATGGTGCGGACGGGGTGGGGCCGTGTCTGTATGACCCCCAAGGACGCATTCTCCTCCCATTCCTCTGCCTGCAGACGCAGCTCTGAAATACTTGCCCGCATCCCTACCCTGCTCACTGGTCAGAGCATTGCCCCAAAACCCTGACTCCCTGCTCCTAGGACTGAGCCACTGGATGCCCAGGGGACCTGGCCCTGTCCTGAGAGCCTCATTGTCCAGAGCCCAGGGAACCCCCAGCCTCACCCCTTTCTGGAGTACCCCATCTGGAGTAGGTGGAACGGCAGCCCCTAAAATAAAAACGTGTCCATATCCTGGTCCCCAGGCCTGTGAACATGACCTTATGTGGAAAGTCAGTCTGCAGGGTGATTAAGTCCTGGGTTTCCAGGCGGGCCCTGAAACAAAGGACAGGTGTTCCTATGAGGGACTAAGAGACACATGGGGTGGGAAGAGGCGGTCACGTGGTGACCGAGGCAGAGACTGACAATGCAGCCACAGCCCAGGAGCACCCGGAGCCCCCAGACATGCAGGGGACAAGGAGGGACCCTCCCCCAGAGCCTCCAGAGGGAGCACAGCCCCCGACACCTTGAAGGTGGGTTCAGGCCCCAGAACTAGGAGGGAACCAGTGCCTGTCGAGGGAAGCCCCCAGTCCGTGGTCACTTGTTCAGCTGCCCCACCTGCACCTCCCTCCATGGGCTGTAGCTCGAGCCTAGCATCCAGGCAGGCCTGAGTTCAAACTTCTGCTCCTGGACTCACGGCCTCTGGGACCCCAGTGCCCCCTGCCTTTTTATAACGGTGGAGACAGTGCTGCTCTCACCATGAGGACTGGACAGGATGAAGGGCAGGGAGAGTCAGCACAGGCCGAGTGCCCAGGGGCCGCTGCAGGGCAGAGGGAACAGGGAAGACTCGGGGGCTGGGCACAGAGGATACGGCCGCCAGAGGGCAGCTGTGAGCAACAGTGAGGAGACCAGCACCGGCCTCCAGGGCTGCCCTAGAAAAGGCCACCAGCTCGGTGACTTCAGCCACTGACACTTGGTCTTGAAGCTCTAGAAACATGAGTCTGACCCAAGTCTCACTAAAGTCAAGGTCACACGAGTCTGGCTCTTTCCGGAGTCTCCAGGGAACACAGTCTCCCTGTCTCATCTAGTTCCTTGGCTGGGACCCCTTCCCGCATCCTCAGAACCAACAGCACATCATCTACAAGTCTCTCTGCCTCCCTGACCTCGGCCTCCATCACCACATCTCCTCCTCTGATGCTGGCCCTCTGCCTCCCTCATGATGGACCCGCCCTGTGGCCCAGACCACCTTCCCATTCCAAGATCCTTAACTCGGTCACATATGCAAAGTCCCTTTTCCACGTAATGAAATATCACCCGTTTCTGGGAACTGGGTTGTGAGCATTTTTGAGGTCCTTGTTCTTCCCGTCTCAAGCGGGCTCACCCTCCTCTCTGCCTCTAACTGAGGCGTGATCCTGGGCAGACCTTGGCCTTCTCAGGCTTCAGTGGTGAGGACTGGGGCCATGAACACGTGGACCCAGAACTTCTTTGGCTCTTCATATCAGGAGACCAAAGTACTGGAGCTTCAGCTTCAGCATCAGTCCTGCCAATGAATATTCAGGGTTGATTTCCTTTAGGGTGGACTGGTTGGATCTCCTTGCAGTCCAAGAGCTGACTCACTGGAAAAGACCCTGAAGCTGGGAAAGATTGAGGGCAGGAGGAGAAGGGGATGACAGAGGATGAGATGGTTGGAAGGCATCACCGACTCAGTGGACAGGAGTTTGAGCAAGCTCAGGGAGATAGCGAAGTGAAGGACAGGGTAGCCTGGCACGCTGCATTCCACGGGGTCACAGCGTCAGACACAACTGAACAACTGAACACCAACAACATCTCTTCGGCCTTGGGCAGAGTGAGCTGGAGCAACCCTGGAGCATGAGGGGAGGTGAACCTGAGGAAGGGCTGGGGTGCCCAGCTTTGGAGGGAGCAGCCCAAGCTAAGCTGCAGAGACTCAGAAGAGCCCCCAGGCTGCTCATCTCAGCCGAAAACCAGTGACGAGGTTGCCCAGCGTCTTCTGGAGGCCATACGTTCAGGTCTCTTTCCGTGCAACTGCTGGTCAGGAAGCAGGGATTCCTGCAGGGAACATGAGGTAGCTGGAGGGGATGGCCCCACGGATGGTGCAGGACAAAGCCAAGACCAGCATCCCGGCAGCTGTGGACGCCCTCTAGACCCTCCCCAAAGGAGCTCGGCAAGTCCCAAGAGCCAGCCTCAAGGGGCCTCCACTGAGTAGCCTCTGTGATGGTCTTTGATGTCAATGTGGCCAGGATCTGGCCATCAGTTCCGAAGCTGACATTAACTCTATGTACCAGCCAAGCTCCCTCTGAGTTGCTCCCCAAAATGGTCTCAGAGTTACCCGGAGTTCCATGTTCAGTAGAGGTGTAATAAAAAACTGGCAGCTATGAAGCCCCTTAGAAGGTGGATCCAGTGACACCTCTGTCTACGGGGACCCAAGTGAGGACATACCCATGCACACAGGCCTGGCACTGCCTGCCTCCCTGGAGCTTCTTTCCTCGGCAAAGCATCTTGAGAGAGATGACACCGTCAGGTACGGCTTGCTCAAGCACAGCCATCACTCTTCACAGCAGCCTTCACATCGTTCACAGTGATGGCCACACCGGCCGCTCTCCAACAGCAAACAGGCCTCACCAAGTGTTTCAGCAAATCTCAAACACAGGACTCAGACGGCAAGGCAAGGAGGGCCCACCGGAGTGGGAAGGAAGCCTGGCTGTGGCACCAACACACACACAGAGCCTCTGTGTCCTCTCGGAGAGCCTCTTGGCCTGCCCATCTCTAGAGAAAGCGAGACCACACTCCACAATTCTGGAGGCCCCGAGGGTCTCATGTTCCTAATACTACCAGCTCTTCTCTGCCCCCGTGAACATCGTGACCCCCCAGGACTCCACGGAGACAGAGAACATCTGTCCCTGTGGCTAACTGAGCATAAAAGGTGTCTGAAGCCCGAAAGCCAGGAAAGCACTTGGGACAGACGCCTCCCCTCAAGTCTCTCTTCTCCGACCCCTCCCAGGAGGCCCCCACCCCGAGGCCAGCCACCCGCAGTGTGACTCCCCCGGTGCCCCCCACCCCGGCGACTCAGAGGAGGAGCTGCCTTTGGCTCTGCACTGTAAGGCCTGCAGAGGATACATTACAGGAAACAAACCCTTCTCCGGAAATAAAACCTCAAAAACATGTTTAACAAACGGGCATCCACGTCTCTCCTGGCGATGGGCAGCGTGCCTCTCTCAGCAAACCTGGAGCCGTAATTCAAGCCCATTTCCCTACATCAGGCAGCAACGATCCTCGGAGGATCCCCTGGAATAATCGGCCCATTCCACTTGTTAGGACGCGGTCTTTAAAACTGAGTTATCCCTGAACATCTTGGGAAATTGGGGCTCTCCATCTCACCAATTATGAAATACAGCAGACGTGGTCTGTAGTTGGAAGGGAGGATTTATCGCCAAGTCCGGACAAGGCTGCCGCCCCAGCTCCATCATTTTGCAAGGAACCTCTGGGGAGGGTTTCAGCACTCAGCAGTCAGGGAGGATGCAGCCCCTGGGTGCCCCTGTCAGAGGAGGGAGTGATGGAAGGGGGCGCCCGCCGGATTTACGGCCCGAGCAGGCGGGAGCCCACCCCCTTCCCCCAGCCACTCACTCATTCCCTCGCCCGCCACCACCCAGCACCTCCTCTGTGCCAGGGGGCTGCTCTGGGGGCTGCAGAGGGGGATGGGAAGGCATCTCTGGTAGTAACCCCCACCCGTCCCCTGTAAGCAGTGCTGGGTGGGCGCCCAGAGGCCAGGCTGGACCCCGCTTGGCAGGAGGGCAAGGCTGAAGCTGGGAGGTAGCGTTTGCAGAGCTGACTTGAGCTGAGGCTGAGGATGCATGGGAGGCATGCGCACACGTGCAGGAGCAGCTTTCCAGGCCGAGAAGAGACGTTTCCGGGAAGGAGGCCTCTGAGCACCTGCTGGCACCTGGCCCCAGCCGGGACGCAGGGCACCGGGAGGTTTCACAGGGCCATCGATGGGGCCAAGCCCAGCGGGCCCGCCCCGTGCAATGGGGAGATTGGGTCTTACCAGCAGAGGGGGTCGGGGTCTTTGGGTGACTTCAACCAGCTGTGGCACAGCCAGCTTCTCTGTGGCCGCTGCAAAGCCGCTGGCTGAACGGCACGGGGCTGGGCGACCAGGGGCAGGCTGTGGTCAGTGCAGACCGGCTCACTGGCCCTGGGAGGGGGGAACAGAGTCCTGGGGGCTTCGGCTGCTCACAGAGGAGACTTGAGCTGCAAAGCTCAGGGCTGGAAGGGGCGCTGTGGTGGGCCAAGAATCACCTCCCACCCCCAGACCTGGAGCTCAGAATGCGATTTTACTGGGGAAGAGGAATTTTCAGATGTAATAAGGCTTTCAAGATGAGATCGTCCTGGATCAGGGTTGCCGCAAATCGGATGATGGTGTCTTCAGAACAGAAAGAAGAGGGGACACAGATGGGGAGCAGGTGACAGAGGACAGAGGGAAACTTCCTCCCTGACTGATCTGAGATCACAGAAGAATCACAGGGAGCTCCCAGCAGGAGCCCCAAGAGCAGGGCGGCCGGCTCAGCCTTGGTGGCATCGTCTCGGTGCCCCCATTCCAGCAGGAAGGGCCCATGGCATGCCGGCGCTGGGGTTCAGGCCGCAGGGAAAGTTCCAGGTTTAGTCTCCTCTGCAGCACAGACATCTGAGGGAGAGGGGAGTCCACAGGTGGGAGAATCTGGTCCATGTGACATGTCGTACCGACAAGGACACCCAGGTCTGGATGGGAGCGCGACACCAGGTCAGCTGCGGCACCTGCCCTGGATCCAGCTGGCTGAGTCCTGGCCCAGCCATCCCAGGGGGGCTTGATTCGATCCAGGCCCGGGGGACAGGGACGAGGCCCCGCCGGTGCAGGCTCCGCAGCCAGTGGGGCAGAAGGAGGGGGCAGGGTTCCACCCTCCACTCCCAGCTGCCCAGGCCGCTCCTGCCAAGGCTGGAATCACAGTGTGAGAACTGATGTATTCCCTCTGGTTGTCATAGATTAATCGGAAAGCTCTGCAGTGATGGGGAGACAGTGTCCTTTTCCTCAAAGAGCCAGGCTGGCATGGTCCTAAGCCCCCTTCTCGCTGGTGACAGTGAGCCCCACGGAACCTCTGTCTCGGATCTTTCCTACATCTTGATGTTCCGGGGGTGGGGAGGAGAGTCCAGCACAGAGGGGGCGTTTCCCTTCTCCCTCCCTCCTGCTCTACTGTGAATCTGTGGACCATCACCCAGTTCGAGACGTTTCTAATGCAAAGGACAGAAGCTTCAGCAGGCCCCTTGGGAGCGTGGCCATCCAGCGGGGTGTGAGCCTCCTTCAGGCGGGGTTGCATCAAGTCAGCAGGGTTTCCGCACACACACTGTCTTGGTGGAGAAGAGCCAGAGGAGGCTGAGTGCCCAGCGCCCTCCCCACTCTCTGTTACTGAGGCAGGTGTAAACAGAAAGTGGCCGAATCGGTCACACGCATGGACCCCCTCATTCATCTGAGAACAGGCCCTGTCACCCCCCGTCCTCAATACTGCACCCCACCCCAGCCTCCATGGCCTCCGCACCATCCATGGAGCTGCCTCAGTTCAGGCTTTCCTGCACACACTGCTGGAAACTGCGGCCCCACACCCCCACTCATCCTCCAACAATCCTGACCGCGTCCACGCGGCACCGACAGCCTCGTGGCCCAGCCCCTGCCGGGACACAGCCCTGGTCTTAGACCCCCACGCGGTGTCCCTGACCCAGGATCGCCTGTCTTCCAGCTGGATGGTGATCCCGGGAGCAGGGTCCCCTCACAGCCTGGACCCCGGACCCCCAGCCTGCACTCCAGTGCCCAGCGTGGCCACCTCCCAGGTCCCACTCTGAGCACAGGCAGTCTCCAGAGTCCTGGCCACATCCAAACAACAGGGTCAGCATCGCGCCTTCCAGGCTTCTAGGCAAGGTGGTCCTAGACACATGCGTTTGGGGTGGGGTCACGGAAGCCACGCTGCAGGCCACAGCAGACCCAGCGCTATGGGGCTCACACTCCACAAAACGTGATCGGGGTGAACACCAGGGGGCGTGCCTGGGGCAATGGGGACGTGAGACGCAGGAAATACCGCAGGAAAGGCATCCTCCCTGGGGGAGCCGTCAGGCGAGACCCAGGCAGCGCCTGCCACAGGGACGCCAGCACGGTAAACCCTCCCTCAGCTGCCGTGGAGACCAGAGACACGCACGCGCGCTCAGAACAGGCGAGCCAGAGAAGCAGGTGCTGCACCAGTGTTCAGATCTGCTCAGGGTCAAGAGGCAGACGAAGATTTCCGGTGCAAGCATGAACTCGGGAGCTGGAGGAGGACTCCGAGAATTTTTACCCTGAGCCTTGAGGCCCTGCTCCATCGCAATGTGGCCCGTCCTCCCCTGCGAGGTCACAGAGCCAGAAGGGCAGGGAACCCAGGGCAGGGACCATGTTGGGCTCAGAGTCAGGACAGAGAACGGGAACCAGGACCAAGAGGTGGGAATGTCCCTGGAGCCTCATCACCTCCTTAACAAGGACTCAGAGTGTCGTGGAGGGTGTCATGAGCATGACGGTGTTAGGTCGTTTCCAGAAACCTGTATTTAATGCATTCGGGTGTGGATTTGTCACTGTGACCTTTCCTTCTGCTGCTGTCTTTACAGAGCATGAGATGAACCCTGTTTGTCCTTGCAAGTGCCTCTATGTTCGAGGAGAAGCCCTGGAGTTCTGTTTCCAGTGTGGGAAATATACCATCCATCCCCTTGGCACATCATGCTTTGGTACACTGAGCTTTCTGTAAAATCATTATTGAGAATACATCATCAATACTCAGTGTCACCAATAATCAATGCAATGCAAATTGAAACAAAACTTAAAGCACTTTTTAAACGGCAAGGTTGAAAGACAGTGGTTTCCTCCTCCTTTTAGAAATTAACCAGAAATCGTAAGAGAAAATAAGAAACAGAAACATGTCAACAGTCCTGAGCCTCAGCATATGAGGAAGGGCCGCCACGCGCGGTGAAAGCCACATGAAAGGGATGCCCCGGCCATCCAGTGGTCAGCACTCAGCGCTTCCAGCACCAAGGGCCCAGGTTTGATCCCTGGTCGGGGAACTAAGTCCCTGCAAGTGGCACACCACGGCCAAAAGTGAGAAGAAGAAGAAAGTCACACAGACACATGGAAAAGGGCCAAGAAGTGCTGTCTGTGAGGGCAGGCGTCGGTGGTGGGGGTACTCAAAACCACCGCGGAAACTTTCCGCTCAGTTTTGGACGAGGTGAACAGAACGTGGACCTGTGACAGGAGCATCCATGGGCCAAGGTTACAGGTTTCTAGAAGGAGGAAAAGGACTGAACCAGGGATTCCCCTGAGACGCCCAGTTGGCAAGAAGCTATCATTGGAGGGACTGCTGCTGAAGCTGAAGCTCCAGTACTCTAGCCACCTGATGTAAAGAGCCAACTCATTGGAAAAGACCCTGATGCTGGGAAAAATTGAGGGCAGAACGAGAAGGGGACGACAGAGGATAAGATGGTTGGATGGCATCACCAACTCAATGCACATGGGTTTGAGCAAACTCAGCGAGACATTGAAGGACGGGGAAGCCTGGCGTGCTACAGTCTTTGGGGTCACAAAGAGTCAGACATAACTTAGTGACCGAACAACAATTTCTTAAAGAGCCGGAGAGAAGGGAGGCTGTGCTGTGGGCTAAGTGATAGCCCGGTGGGTCCAGGGAGAAGTAAAACCCAAATAACACACCTGGCTCCTTAGAGATTTTCTGCCGCTCTATAGTTTATACCACATATTTCACCACAATCAGGAAAAATGTGAAGTTTAGTGGAGAGTCTATTCTACACAAATAAGAGCTCAAATCAGAGATTGAAGTATCAAGAGAAAACAAAGATGGATGAAAAAGTGACAAAGCTCAGGGAACAAGCGGAAGGAGAACATAAAGCCACACCTGAAATGTAAACCAGATGGACGTGGTGCAAAGACAGACAGAAACACGAGGAAAACTCAGGGACAGATGCGAGTGACAACTGAGAAAGGCCAGGAGGCGAAGCGGAGGCCCACGAGGGCCGAGAGGATGACAGAGAAAAGCACAGACGCGGAAGACAGAGCAAACGAAGCAATATGCAGAAGATACGTCATGCAAGCACAGTTCTCACAAGAGAAAAAGGACACACGTCCACAAACGGGAAGGTACATGTTGCAGGAAAAAAATTAGCAAAGAGTGCTAGCAAAGTAGCTCAATTTTAAAGACGAAGAATTATTTCAGCAGCCAGAGGGAAAAATCAAGTCACATTAAAGGGAATATCCTTAGTCTGGCCTCAGACGTTACCATGCCAACAACCAAGGCTGGAATCTGGACACTGAAGGCCTGCAAAGCCTTCAAAAAGAAAATTGGAACCCAAGAGCTTCATAGCAGCCAGCTCGTATCTTTCAAATATAAAGACAAAGGACAGGTGCGTTTCGAAAACTCAAAATCTAGAGGTAAATCCTTAAAATGAGCTCATCCTGAAGAAATGAGCCAGAAGCCAACTTTGTCCAACCACAAGACGACAAAGCGCAGAAAAAGAACCAGCGGTGCATGTGGTCACACCTTTAACTACAGACAAAACCACCGAAACGGATGCAGTGTTTCAGTTAGCTCCCAGAGGAAAGGTGAAGGTTAAACATGAGAGCAGTCTAGAAATACTGTGACTCTCAAAAACTGGAAGAGAAAGGACACCTTACTCCAGAGGTGGTGTAAGAACGCACATTTCTTCATCTGTCGTAGCCAGAGGCAAAAATGTATTTAAGTCTGACAAATCAATTATTAGATGTATAAAGACATGCACAAGTGTGATGGCAAACTCCAAGGTCTAAAAAGAAAACCAAGAGGAAGTAGAGGCGTGCTTCTTCCAGAGCTTCTCATCACGTGGAGACAGTGACGGCTGAGTCGAATTAGAAAGCCCCAACGATAAGACGGTCACCAAACACACTTTCACACAATAAACATAAACAGCGGAGCAAAGGACACCGAGAGCATAGAGTGAAAACCGTGCTTGAGGCGCAATCAAAAGGGGAAACCGTGACAGAAGGAACCTCAGACATACCAGCACGTCGCTGGAGGATTAAACTTAACTAGGAGGAGAGCCCATCTCCAGGTGGCATTTGGGGATTATTCCCAGATCCGGTGCCTGGAAGTCAGAGACATGCACACAGACAAATGCATAAGAAATGCAGGCGCGACAGTCAACGTCAGAAAGGGCTCATGTGGGGACAAGTTCAGTTCAGTCGCCCAGTCGTGTCCGGCTCTTTGCGACCCCATGGACTGTAGCCTGCCAGGCGCCTTTGTCCACGGAATTCTCCAGGCAAGAATACTGGAGCGGGTGGCCATTAATATGGTCCAAACCTAGAGACGCCTAGGGAAGCCCGTGGGACCGTTGGCGGTGCTGCCTCAACCACATGACGGTGGCACAAAAACCAGAAAAGAAAACGAATGCAACCGCGAGAAAATTATTTGAATCATCATGCCGTGAAACATATAAACTAAATCAAAAGACAACTATAAACTGGAGAAAGGGTTTGCAATTTATGTCATAAACAATGTCTATTTCTTTTTAAAAATAAAGTTCTTTGGATCCATAAGGAGACCAAAGGACAGCAGAAAAATAATTCAAACATGAACCCAGTTTACAGAAAAGAAAATACAAATGGTGCATGCATGCTAAGTCACTTCAGTTGCGTCTGACTCTGTGCGACCCGATGGACTGCAGCCCGCCAGGCTCCTCTGTCCATGGGATTCTCCAGGCAAGACTACTGGAGTGGGTTGCCATGTCCTTCTCCAGGGCATCTTTCCAACCCAGGGATGGAACCCCCATCTCTGGCAGGTGGATTCTTTACCACTAGTGCCAGCTGGGAAGCCCAAAAAATGGTACTAAGAATATAAAAACTACTCAGCCTTTTACACACAAATGGACATGCACACACTTCTGAAATTAAAACTGCAGGGAGACAGCGTCTTCAGTTTGACACCATCAATGTGGACATGTTGATAAGTCCTCTGGTTAGGACATGGAGCCGCAGGTGCTAACACCAAACCCTGCTGTTCTGGGGCAAAGGGACACATTCTAGGTACTTCAACAAGACGCGGTTTCATGCAGGCAATTAGAGGCTTACAGAAACTGTTAGGAAGAGTGAGGGTTAGGGAGGGAATCTTCTGGAGTTCGGGAATCTCAGGAGGGCAGAAACTGCAAGGAATCCCCTGCGGATCTCAGCTGTGCAGGCATGGGATTTACAAGAAGCCACACCTGAAGACCACTGGTGGACTCAGCCCAGTCTACATTGAAACTCACATCTCACACCCTTGCTTCTTCCACTGCGCTTCTGAGTCTCCTACCAGGGGTCTTGCTGGCAGACACTAAACAAGATCTCTGCTGCCAAAGGATTTGTGGAAAGTATTTGCAGGCTGTGACCCTGCAGTATAAGGGGCAGAGGGAGAAGGAAGGAGGAGGACAAGGAGGTAACAGATGACCCTGGAAAGCAGGCTGGTTGGTTCAGTCTCTTTAACAGCAACAGCGACTCTAACGACATCCATCAAACTTGCCCTTTGACCTGGTGAGGACACCACAAGGAATTCAACCTACTGGCATTCTGCAACAAGTGCCAAGTGGCACCGAGAGAGTAGTCACTGCACTGTTTGTAATATCAAAAGGCTGGAAACTCCGTGGAAGCCCATTAGTTCGTGACTGGTAGGATCAGTTAGGGTGCATGCACGCAACAGAACCCCAGGTATCCATTAAGAGCAGTGAGGCGGCTCTCCATGACACATGGCTCCATCTCCAGGACACGCTGTTGAGCCAATAAAGCAAACCCGGTGGATGCAATGTGCCGCCGTTTGTGCTGACAGCTTAGAGGTACGTGAAGATTAAAATAACTATGTACACACAAGCTTGTCTGTGCACAGACTTAATCACCCAAGACTCACAAGAAACAGCGAGTGCAGTTACATCTGGAGAGAAGAGGGCGTGGGCTGGTCAGCAGGGTCAGCCGTCTCTGCACGTCCTGTCTGCTTCCCCATGCACTGCCTCAGCACAAATGAAGACATTGTTTGTGTTGATCAAGGTCCAGTCAGAGAAGTGGGGCCAATCAGTGTAGAGCTGGACCTGGACATGGACACAGTAATGGAGATGGAGATGGAGGAGGAGGGGGAGATGGACCTGGAGATGGAGATGGAGATGGAGATGGAGATGGAGGGGAAGGGGGAGATGGACCTGGAGATGGAGATGGAGATGGAGGGGGAGATGAAGATGGAGGGGGAGATGGACCTGGAGATGGAGATGGAGATGGAGATGGAGGGGAAGGGGGAGATGGACCTGGAGATGGAGATGGAGATGGAGGGGGAGATGAAGATGGAGGGGGAGATGGACCTGGAGATGGAGATGGAGATGGAGGGGGAGGGGGAGATGGACCTGGAGATGGAGATGGAGATGGAGATGGAGGGGGAGATGGACCTGGAGATGGAGATGGAGATGGAGGAGGAGGGGGAGATGGACCTGGAGATGGAGATGGAGATGGAGATGGAGGGGGAGATGGACCTGGAGATGGAGATGGAGATGGAGGAGGAGGGGGAGATGGACCTGGAGATGGAGATGGAGATGGAGGAGGAGGGGGAGATGGACCTGGAGATGGAGATGGAGATGGAGATGGAGGGGGAGATGGACCTGGAGATGGAGATGGAGATGGAGATGGAGGGGGAGATGGACCTGGAGATGGAGATGGAGATGGAGGAGGAGGGGGAGATGGACCTGGAGATGGAGATGGAGGGGAAGGGGGAGATGGGCCTGGAGAGGGAGATGAAGATGGAGGGGGAGATGAAGATGGAGGGGGAGATGGACCTGGAGATGGAGATGGAGATGGAGGGGGAGGGGGAGATGGACCTGGAGATGGAGATGGAGATGGAGATGGAGGGGGAGATGGACCTGGAGATGGAGATGGAGATGGAGGAGGAGGGGGAGATGGACCTGGAGATGGAGATGGAGATGGAGGGGGAGATGGACCTGGAGATGGAGATGGAGATGGAGGAGGAGGGGGAGATGGACCTGGAGATGGAGATGGAGGGGAAGGGGGAGATGGGCCTGGAGAGGGAGATGAAGATGGAGGGGGAGATGAAGATGGAGGGGGAGATGGACCTGGAGATGGAGATGGAGATGGAGGAGGAGGGGGAGATGGACCTGGAGATGGAGATGAAGATGGAGGAGGAGGGGGAGATGGACCTGGAGATGGAGATGGAGATGGAAATGGAGGGGGAGATGGACCTGGAGATGGAGATGGAGATGGAGGAGGAGGGGGAGATGGACCTGGAGATGGAGATGGAGATGGAGATGGAGGGGGAGATGGACCTGGAGATGGAGATGGAGATGGAGGAGGAGGGGGAGATGGACCTGGAGATGGAGATGGAGGGGAAGGGGGGAGATGGGCCTGGAGAGGGAGATGAAGATGGAGGGGGAGATGAAGATGGAGGGGGAGATGGACCTGGAGATGGAGATGGAGATGGAGGAGGAGGGGGAGATGGACCTGGAGATGGAGATGAAGATGGAGGAGGAGGGGGAGATGGACCTGGAGATGGAGATGGAGATGGAGATGGAGGGGGAGATGGACCTGGAGATGGAGATGGAGATGGAGGAGGAGGGGGAGATGGACCTGGAGATGGAGACGGAGGGGAAGGGGGAGATGGGCCCGGAGATGGAGATGAAGATGGAGGGGGAGATGAAGATGGAGGGGGAGATGGACCTGGAGATGGAGATGAAGATGGAGGAGGAGGGGGAGATGGACCTGGAGAGGGAAATGGAGGGGGAGATGGAGGGGGAGATGGACCTGGAGATGGAGATGGAGGGGAAGGGGGAGATGGGCCTGGAGAGGGAGATGAAGATGGAGGGGGAGATGAAGATGGAGGGGGAGATGGACCTGGAGATGGAGATGGAGATGGAGGAGGAGGGGGAGATGGACCTGGAGATGGAGATGGAGATGGAGATGGAGGGGGAGATGGACCTGGAGATGGAGATGGAGGAGGAGGGGGAGATGGACCTGGAGATGGAGATGGAGATGGAGGAGGAGGGGGAGATGGACCTGGAGATGGAGATGGAGGGGAAGGGGGAGATGGGCCTGGAGAGGGAGATGAAGATGGAGGGGGAGATGAAGATGGAGGGGGAGATGGACCTGGAGATGGAGATGAAGATGGAGGAGGAGGGGGAGATGGACCTGGAGATGGAGATGAAGATGGAGGAGGAGGGGGAGATGGACCTGGAGATGGAGATGGAGGGGGAGATGGACATGGAGATGGAGATGGAGATGGAGGGGGAGATGGAGATGGAAATGGAGATGGAGGGGGAGATGGACCTAGAGATGGAGATGAAGATGGAGGAGGAGGGGGAGATGGACCTGGAGATGGAGATGGAGATGGAGGGGGAGATGGAGATGGAGGGGGAGGGGGAGATGGACCTGGAGATGGAGATGGAGATGGAGGGGGAGATGGACATGGAGATGGAGATGGAAATGGAGATGGAGGGGGAGATGGACCTGGAGATGGAGATGAAGATGGAGGAGGAGGGGGAGATGGACCTGGAGATGGAGATGGAGATGGAGGGGGAGATGGAGATGGAGGGGGAGATGAAGATGGAGGAGGAGGGGGAGATGGACCTGGAGATGGTGATGAAGATGGAGGGGGAGATGGAGATGGAGATGGAGGGGGAGATGGAGATGGAGGGGGAGATGGACTGGAGATGGAGATGAAGATGGAGTAGGAGATGGACATGGAGATGGAGATGAAGATGGAGGGGGAGATGGACCTGGAGATGGAAATGGAGATGGAGGAGGAGGGGGAGATGGATCTGGAGATGCTGATGGAGGAGATTGGAGATGGACATGGAAATGGACATGGAGGGGGAGACGGACATGGAGATGGTGATGGAGATGAATATGGAGGGGGAGATGGACATGGAGATGGAGATGGAAGGGGAGATGGACCTGGAGATGGAGATGGAGATGGAGGGGGAGATGGACATGGAGATGGAGATGGAGATGGAGATGGAGATGGACCTGGAGATGGAGATGGAGATAGAGGAGGAGGGGGATTTGGATCTGGAGATGCTGATGGAGGAGACTGGAGATGGACATGGAGATGGTGATGGAGATGGAGGCTGGGGGGAGATGGAGACAGGTTTGTTACAGGAATTTGACCTCACACAAGGGTGGGCGCTGTGTGGAGGGTGGAGATTAAGGCATCTCTCCAGGGACCTGACCACCCAGAGGGCAGGCAGCATGGAGGAAGAACGGAACCCACATCCTCTGTTGTCTCTGACCTTGGTGCCGTGGGTGTCCTCAGGATCTGCCGTTCATCACGGACTTCAACATGCTTGCTCGAGCCAGAAGCCGGAGGAGATGGAGGAACCAGGAGCCATCCTCATGCTCTGGAGTCAGGGCAGCAGATAAGGCCACACGCATAAGCCCACGTTTGTCCCTGCGTCTCCCTCCGTGGCTCACACGAGATCCCCTCGTCCCTCCCAATACCACACTGCCCTGCCCAGGACGCCCGGAAGGGGATTCTGGGAGGTGTAGTTCACCCAGCCAAGCTGACACACCATAAAACCACCAAACTTGCAAAAATAATAGTGTGGTCGTATTTCATATCCACTTTTAAAAATACTGAGAAGTGAGTCTTAATCCTGGCAAGGGTTCAATAAAGTCAATGCTGTCATATGTCCTCGGTGTCAGTCTAAATTGGTCTGGACTCAGCAACAGCCGTTTGCACAGACAGGTCGAGAAGCACCGGCGCCCTCACTTCACTTCTGGGAACTGGACGAAAGATAATCACCCTCCAAAACCGGGGGAGGGGGAGAAGGGAGTCTCCATTGCTCTGTAGGGGCATGACCTGTAACAACAAGACACAAACTCAATACCTTAGCTGATGCTTAGGTAATGAATGAAAACTTAGCTGATGCGCACCGTCTTACTGTTCCCAATTGTTACATGTGTTTCCATGCTGCAAGCTCTAGCCGGGTGAAAAATGCTCCACCAGGAAGGGAAACAAAGTGGGGCGCTGGCATGCCAGCGCCCTTGGCAGCGTCTGCAGAGTGAAATGAGCTCTGTGAGACCCAGGGCCCGCAGGCAGCTCCACGGAGGCGCCCTGCACCGCAGCCAGTGGCCCTGACACCTCCACAGCCATCAGCCCTTTTCCAGGAGGAGGTGCCCGAGGCTGCCACGTGTCCACATGAGAGTCTGCACACATGTCATCAACGACGCTTCCAGCAGCCCCAACAAGGCAGGCCTCCTCAGCCCCGTGTCAGCTCTGAGCAAACGAAGGTTCAGGATGTTTAAGCCCAAGATTCACCGCTCAGAGCGGCCGACCAGCCTGGGCATGCTGGCCCCTCTCCGCACCAGACCACACGCCCTCTGTCCTCCTGGGGACCTCAGCAGGCTGCATGAGCTCCTTCCGACAGCTCTTCTCAGGAGAATCTGATCTTCACCCTACGTAGAGGAGGGCTTTGGCAGGGGTTCCTATCCCCTCCCCATGTCCGTTCGTGTTCCATGGACAGAATTTCCAATTGACTGAAGAGCCTCCCTTCTGGGGTGCCGGTCCCGGCAGGCTGGACATGCTTCCAGCTCAGCTTCTAAGTGTCTCAATAGGTACATGTTTCCAGCTCAGCTTCTAAGTGTCTCGATAGGTTTTGGAACAGAGCCGACTACAGGAGAGAAGCTTCCCAGGAGAGCCTGTGGGAAGATGGTGCTCACGAATGAAGGGGCTTGAGCAGCGGGCATAGAAAGGGCTTGGCCCTTTTCCGTTCCCACGTGGAGAGGATGCCCACATCGTGGGGGGTGGTGGGGGGTGAAGCCCAGCACCCTCTGCTGTCTTGCAGGAACTGCCCCACCTCCTTTATTCTCCTTCCTCCTACGAAGAAGGACCAGATGCTCATCTGACTGCTCGACCTGGGTAGTCCCAGACAGGGCCTCTGGTGGATCTTCTCCAAAAGTAGCCCCACTGACTCCCCGCCAAATCTCTGCTCCTCTGTGCATGACTCTCAGCTCCTGTTATCAAGAAGCACAGCTTGTCTCCACCCACTGGTCTGGGCCGAATGGTAGAACATGCTGGAAGGGATGGACAGTGCCCCAGTCTGAGCCCAGGCCCCAAGCAGTCACTTGTTCTTCTGAAAACTTGCTGGTGGCCAGGGGCACAGCAGGGCCAGCCTGCCAGGTAAGAGAGACACATGCCCCACCCTCTACTGCTCCAGCGGACAGTCTGCCAACCCTCAGGAGCAAGGCCACCCTGCTGACCCAAGGCTGACCACCAACAGGGGAGCGACAAGCCCTGAGAGGCCCAAAGAACTGGCCAGCAGAGCCCAACCCAAACAGCTGACACGCTGCATCGTGGGCTGAACATCTGCTTTGTGTTAGCCTCTAAATCACAGGCGCTCGGGATAGACGGAGAGATTCCTGCAGATTTACTAATGCGGGGGCGGGGGATCTTCTCTCCTAATTCTGCCTGTGCCTCCTCGCCCCTCCCCTCCTGGCAGAGGGAGGGGGCTGAGCCCAAGCTGGCCCGAGGCCTAGGCCCCCTGCCTTTCTCTGCCCAGCCCCCCTCCCCACCCCATGTCACAGGAGCCTTGCCTCAGGCCCAGCCTCAGCTCAGTGATAGCCATGGCCATGCTCAACACACCCTCCTCGCAGGCGGGCCATCACCCCCACGCCACCTACCATCCAGGGTTGGCTCACTTGGTAAAGAATCCGCCTGCAATGCAGGAGACCCCAGTTTGATTCCTGGGTCAGGAAGATCCGCTGGAGAAGGGAACAGCTACCCACTCCAGTCTTCCTGGGCTTCCCTGGTGGCTCAGCTGGCAAAGAATCCCCCTGCAATGAGGGAGACCTGGGTTCGATCCCTGGGTTAGGAAGATCCCCTGGAGAAGGGAACGGTTACCCATTTCAGTATACTGGCCTGGAGAATTCCATGGACTGTATAGTCCATGGGGTCTAGTCCATGAGGTCGCAGAATCCGACAGGACTGTGCGACTTTTTCACCTACCATCCAACAAGGAATCCTGAGGAGGGAGGGGACCCAGGGACCCCTCTCAAGTCTCAGAGCTAAGCTTCAAACCCAATCTGGACTTGTGTGGAAGGTGACCCTAGACACTCGCATTTGGGTGGGGCTCACGGAAACCAAGCTTCAGGCCACAAGTCACCTCTTTCAAAGGGAGCCCTCCTGCATGGCTGGCGGGGCTGTAAACTGTGCACCACTGTGACAAACAGTGTGAAGGCCCCTTAAACACCTGGAGGCAGACCCAGGGCTGCCGAGCGACCCAGCAATCCCGCCCCCGGGCATGGATCTGGTGTGCGCTGTGCGCTCAGTCCTGCATGACTCTTTGCGACCCCGTGGACTGCAGCCCTCCTGGCTCTTCTATCCATGGGATTCTCCAGGCAAGAACACTGGAGTGGGTTGCCATTTCCTCCTCTAGGGGATCTTCCTGATCCAGGGAATGAACCCATGTCCCCTGCCTTGGCAGGCAGATTCTTCACCATGGCACCACCGGGGAAGCCCCATATATCTGGAGAAAACTATCATTTGAAAAGATAACACGGCCCTGTCTTCTTCCCTGGAGAGCCTCACAGAGGGCCAGGCAAATCAACCCTACTCACCAAAGTCTCATGAGACTGACCAAAGCCGGAAGACCATCATCCCTATATCACACTCAGGGAATCTGAGCTTGGGGGTCACAGCACCCACCCAGAACCACAGCTCAGCGGCGCCCAGTTAAAGCCAAGTCCAGCCTCCTAGTCCTCCAGCCACATCACCAGCCACAGCTGCCTACACACCAAACTCCCGACCACTTCCCCAGCCCCAGCTCCCACCCAAGTCCTGTTTCCTGGTTTCTTTGCCCACCACGTGCCCCATCCAGCTCACACACAGGTCTCCCCAGACGTCACTGCCTCCCGGGACTCTAGCCCCACCTGCCCAGCATTGCCTCCTGGCCAGGGCTCCTGGCCAGGGCTCTGTCCTCCCAGCCCCTCCTTACTGGGCAGCCAGTGGCCTGCACTGCCCCAGCTGCACACGTGCAGTCCTGGGCTGGTACCTGAGGGGCCCATGGAGATGGGACGCAGGATCAAGGTGCTGGTCTGACTGCTGCTGATGCTGGAGAGTTTCCACTCATCAAATCATTTTATTCCTCAAATATAGGGAGGGTGTAAAGCAGTTTTACTTTGGTATGAAGTTCATGTTTTCAACTCTTACCTTGAAAAAGTTTTCCTTCACAGACAGAATATGGGATTAGTTGAAAAAGTTGATAGTATCGTCCTTCTGGGATTTCTCCTTGAGGCCAATCAATAAATCGTTTCTGATGGCTTTAACATAGATTAACCAACTAAATAAGTCAAGCCAGGGTTTATTTAGCTCCTTGGAAGGGAGAGATTTTCAACACTGAACTTTAGGAAAGTTAAGAGAGGTCTGCAAGCCGTGACGGTCTGGGGTCTTTACAAATGGCTGGATGAGGTATGGGGTGTGGGGGAGGAGGCCTGTCACTTCAGCTGCTACCATCCTTACACATCCAACCCCTGCCTACCACATGAGTCAGAATTGGGGTGTCTGGGAGTTGGGGTGTCAGCCGCAAGCACTATCGTGGACAGCCATTCTGAGTTTATTCCCCCAGAGGTGCCCAGAGCACTGATGTCTGGGGAGAAGGAGAGGCCATAAGGCAGGAGGGGACAGAACAGGAGTCGGGTGGACAGAGGAAAATCAAGGCGGACAAGCCAGAGCAGGAAGGCAGGAGGCCCTGCTGGACAAGCCCCATCTGACCACGGCCGCTCCTGGACGGGCAGGGTGGGCGCGAGCTAGGACTGAGCCAGTGCCCTAGACTCCTGCCCGACGGAAGCTGTTCTAATTTCCAGGACATGACATCTCTTCCTCGAAATTCAAAGCCCCCGGAGGATCCAACTGGCCCAGCTCAAGTCAGATGACCATCCCCAGACCACCCTGCTGTGTCCAACAGGGGGCAACGTGAAAACATGGCCGCCAGGAATCACACCCATCTGCAGCCAGAGGACCTCTAAAGCAGGACCGGACACCTCCTGTAGGGGTCTACCGCCAAGCAGGAAGTCTTCCAGCATCTAGAAGCCTCAGGGAGGCATGAAGTGACCTGAACAAAGGAGCGTGGAGTGGGTGAAGATGGGAACTCAGGCGCCCGGGGTCCGGGAGCTGGATGCTCAAGGGAGGGACTCAGACTTTGGGGTCGTGGAGCAGGGTTCACACCCAGCCCTGCCATTGTTGCTGTGACGATGTCTCCAAACGTCAAGGGTTTCATCTAGGAAGTGAAAGGATGAGGTCATTTCCAAGGCAGGGCTGGGTGTGTCCCCCTAAAGATGCTGGCGTTTTCTCACCCCAGCACTCTGCTTAGAAACAGAGCCATTGCTGATGTAATCAGTTAAGACGAGGCCACCAGCATTAGCAGGGGTCCTAAATCCAACGTGACTAGTGCCTTTACGAGAAAAGAGACAGACGCACAGAGAGAAGCCGCGTGAAGACAGAGAGAGAGACTGGAGACGCACAGCTGCAAACCACGGGCAGCCGATGGTGCAGACACCAAGGGAAAGGTTTGGGACAGTCTCCCCGGGGTCCTTCAGACGGCGCCGGCCTCCCAGCACCCTGATCTGAGGCACCAAGCCTCCACAAGAGCGAGAGAAGCTGTGTCTGTTCCTTGAAACCCCTCGGTTGCTACAGGAGCCCCAGAGAGCTCGCACACTCCCCCTGCGCTTGCCCACCGGCCACAGGATGGCTCTTCCTGCTCCAGCATCGCTTCTGTTTTCCAAACGGGAGGCAAGGTTCCCACCAGCAACTTCTCACGTCTTACCGGAGAGAACTTGCATCATCCAGCCTGAGTCCCAGGGGAGGATAGAAAGTAGAATCGTTGATGTTTTCAGCTGGACACATTTCTACACCCAATGGGTTCAGTATTCTGTTGGTAAGAAAGCAGGGTAAAATGGACACTTTGAAGGCAACTAGCAGTGATATCAGGGAGGGTGGATAGTGTCCCCAGATATATATGGGCTTCCCCGGAGGCTTCGCGGTAAAGTCAGCCTGCCAAAGCAGAAAATGCAGGTTCAATCCCTGGGTCAGGAAGATCCCCTGGAGAAGGAAATGGCAACCCACTCCAATATTCTTGCCTGGGAAATCCATGGAGAGAGGAACCTGGTGGCCTCAGTCCACAGGATCACAAAAGAGTAGCAACTAAACAACACATATATATACATATACATATATATACGTACATAAATAAATACACATATGTATTCTGTATAATGTAGTGCTTATCAGGCATCTAATGTTTATTGTGCGCCACATGCTCCTCTAAGAGCTTTACCCGTACAACTGATTTAATCCTCACAATACATGTATGAGAGGCGACCTCTCGTCCCATTTTACAGATGAGGTAACTGAGGCAAAAAGCAGTTAAGAAACTTGCCCACAGTCACACAGCCAGAAAGTGAAGGAGCTGGAATTTGAACCCAGTCTCTGTCATCTCTCTGCAGTGCTTATCCAGCTCTGCTAACATCATCACTGCTCAGAAAAGCATTTATTTGATTAACTGGATTTGAATTTGTTGTTGTTCCGTCTTTAAGCTATGTCCATGCTTTAAGCTTTGCAACCCCATGGACTGCAGCACGCCAGGCTCCTCTGTCCATCACTATCTCCTGGAGTTTACTCAGATTCATGTTCACTGAGTCAGTGATGCCGTCCAACCATCTCATCCTCTATCGTCTGCTTCTCCTTTTGCCTCCAGTCTTTCCCAGCATCAAGGTCTTTTCCAATGAGTCAGCTCTTCCCATCAGGTGGCCAAAGTATTGGAGCTTTAGCTTCAGCATCAGTCCTTCCAATGAATATTCAGGACTGATCTCCTTTAGGATGGACTGGTTGGATCTCCTTGCTGTCCAAGGGACTCTCAGGAGTCTTCTCCAGCATCACAATTCAAAACCATCGATTCTTTGGCACTCAGCCTTCTTTATGGTCCAGCTCTCACATCTGTACATGATTATTGGAAAAACTATAGCTTCGACTATATGGACCTTTGTCGGCAAAGTGATTTCTTAATACACTGTCTGTGTTTGTCATAGCTTTCCTTCCAAGGAAGCAAGCATCTTTTAATTTCACGGCTGCAGTCACTGTCTGCCATGATTCTGGAGCCCAAGAAAATAAAACTTGTCACTCCTTCCATGTTTTCCTCTTCTATTCACCGTGAAGTGATGGGACTAGATGCCATGATCTTCGTTTTTTTAACTGGATTGAGTAGGAAGAAAAATAAATTCAAAACTCTCATTTAGTCTCTAGTGAAAACCGCACAAAACCACATGAATATGCTTTAACCCTCAGAAGCAGTGAGCCGGGCAGTCAGGGCCCTGCCCATGGGAAAGCCCCGGAGGCCAGCACTCACCACACAGGCTGTGCCCTTTGTGACATGGGAAGAACTCCAATTTCTGAAAATTACAGAAGAAAATTCTTAGGTCAGCATCAGAAGCGTCTAGGAAGCTCTCCTCAACTGTAAACCAGAAGCAAATACTTAACCAGATTGAGTATTTTCTCATCTGCTGTGTCAGTCACAGCATCTCTGCCCAAAGCCACTTGAATTTGGGCGGACAATTTGCATTTTCAAGCATCCCGCCCGCCTGCCCACCCAGCATTGTTGCAAACCTACAAATCCCATCCTCCGAGTCGCCTCAGCCCTGTTCCGGTTTCCCATGTGGATGTCACAGGCTGCACACTTCATCAGAAGGGTATTATCATAACCGTTATTAGTGTATTATTGCCATTATTAAATGAAATCTTGCCTCCAGTTGAGTTTCTGCCCGCTCCCCTGTGGCAATGAAACCAAAGCACCATGAAGTTTGTCCTGATTTCAGAGAAAACAGCCCAGCTTTTCTACCAGCAACACCACTGGTGTGGCCCAGCCCTGCCCTGGGCTGTCCATTCGTTCCCAAATCACAGCGGGGCCTCCACTCCCTGGCTCACAACTTCATCCTGAACCTTCTTGGCTCAGTCTCGCTGGCTCCCAGTCTGCCCACAGCTCCTGGCTCCTCGCCTGCTCCTCACTTCTGTGACTTCTTCTTGTGCCTGGACCCTCTCCAGGCTCCCGATAACCATTCATTTCTTTATCCAAAGAGAGTTCCGGAACCCAGCTACGAAGCACACTATCATAGGCACCAGAGGGAGCAAGAAAAACAAAGACCCAGCCTCCTAGAAGCAAACATTCCGGTGTGTGAGTCAAGCAACACACAGGGAACAAATCGACGAACTTTCATTCTGGTGGATATGTGTGCATGCATGCAAAGCAGCTTCAGTCGTGTCTGACTCTTCGTGACCCTACAGACCGTAGACTGCTGGTCTCCTCTGTCCATGGGACTCTCCAGGCAAGAATACTGGAGTGGGTTGCCATTTCCTCCTCCAGGGGATCTTTCTGACCCAGAGATCAAACCCGTCTCTTGCGTCTCCTGCATTGGCAGGCAGATTCTTTACCTCTAGCGCCATCTGGGAAGTCCAAACAAAGCAGGGCAAAGGCTTGACGATGAATAAATAGGTATTGGCTACAGTATCCAGACACGAGATGGCCCCCCGGGATTCTCACCTCCTAAATGCACCCCCTGCGTACTGCCCTCCCACGTCAACAGTGGTGGCACCTACTACCCAGAGCAGACTGTGGAAAGGACAGGGAGAATGACAGTGGCTGAAAGGCACTGACATGGCTGCTGCCACTCGCTCTCGCGTCCCTCTCTCGGGAGGAAACCAGCGGCCGCGCGGGAGGGCACGGGAGCACGCCCGTGGAGGGCTCCTGCCGCAACCAATCTCACATCTCCAGCCAGACGAGGGCGCCAGCTTGGAACTGGCCCTCCGCTCCAGGCAAGTCTTGGGGTGGCCAGAGCCCTGGCTGGTGTCTTCAAGAAGTGACAGATGGTCTTGAGATGGAGCAGGCCGATCCCCTAATTCCTGACTCATGGAAACTGCGAGAGGTTATAAATGCTTGCTGTACTTCTCTGGTGGCTAAGATGATGAAGAATCTGCCTGCAATGCAGGAGACCTGGCTTCTACTCCTGGAGAAGGGAGTGGCAACCCACTCCAGTATTCTTGCCTGGAGAATCCCATGAAGAGAGGAGCCTGGCGGGCTATGGTCCATGGGGTCTCGAAGAGTCGGACACGACTGAGCAAGTAACACTTATGCAGCAACGGATAACACATGGAGGTGCTCTTCTGGCTAGGTGATGAGGAAAGTTCTCTCCAAGAGCTGCCCTATGAGCAGAGATGTGCATGAAGTGAGAGAGGCCATGGAAAGTTGTGGGGAAGAGCATTCCAGAAAGAGGGCACCAAACATGCACAGGCTCTGAGGTGACTTTAATCACTGAGGCCTTTTTAATGAATAGCAAGGAAGCCATGTGACTAGAGTGAGTGATAAAAAGAGATGATTGAAAATAAGAAATAGAACATAGGTATAACAAAATACTTATCGCATAGTAAAAATGGAAACCATTTTAAAATATCAGTAATCACCTTAATTGTCAATACACTGGGACTTCCCTGGCTATCCAGAGCTTCCAGTGCAGAAGACAGGGGTTCAGTCCCTGGTCAGGGAACTAGGATCCCGCATGCCTTGTGGCCAAAACTGTAAAATGTGGTTTAAAACAGTTTAAAATATAAATGGATGGCTATGAACTGAATCATGAGCCCCTCCTGTTCATGTGTTGAAGCCCTAATTGCCAACATGACAATATTTGGAGGCAGAACTTTTAGGAAGTAATTCAAGTTAAATGAGTTCATAAGGACGGGGCCCTAATCCCATGAGACTGGAGGCTTTTAAGGAAAAGGTAGAGGTGGTCTGCCATCTATGGGGTCGCACAGAGTCAGACACCACTGAAGTGACTCAGCAGCAGCAGAGACCTCTCTGTCTCTCCCCACACGACAGACCAGAGAGGGTCCATTTGAGGACATGGTGACAAGGCAGCCACCGCAGGGCAGAAGGAGTGTCCCCCAGGGAAGCACGTTTGTTGGAACCTTGACCTTGGACTTCCAGCCTCCAGAATTATGAGAAAATTGATTGCTCTTGTTTAAACCTCCCAGTCTGTGATGTTTGATTAGGGTGGCCCGAGCTGACTAAGACATGGACATAACCCTTCAATTAAAAGTCAGAGGTTGTCAGGCAGGATTTTTAAAAATCTATATGGTGTTTCTGTGAATCACACCTAAGCATAAGAAAACAGAAGGGTTTAAAGGAAAGAATCACTGTGCGAGTATGCTCAGTCATGTCCGACTCTTTGTGACCCCATGGACTGGAGCCCACCAGGCTCCTCTGCCCATGAAATTCTCCAGGCAAGAATACTGGTGTGGGTTGCCATTTCCTCCTCCAAGAGATCTTCCCCACCCAGGGATCGAACCCACGACTCCTGCATCTTCTGCATTGGCAAGCGGATTCTTTACCACAAGCACCAGCTGGGAAACCCAAAGGAAAGAATGGGGGATGGTATACCTGCAAACTCTCACGAAAGGACACAGCTGACGAATATCAGTATTGGATCGATAAATCTGAGGGTAAAAGATCACCAGAGACATACACTGGCTGTTTATATTGATAAATGTTTTAATTCACCAGGAGTATATAATGATTCCTACGTCGGCACCTAAAAAAACGTGACCTCAAAATATGTAAAGCAAAATCTGACACATGTACCCAAAAAATAGGCAGATCCCTAATCATTCATGATTGATACCTCAATCAGAGTGGGCTAGGCGGGGAGGAAGGAGCAAAAAGACCGAAGCGTGTGACCAAAAAGTGACACAGTAGAAAACACGTGTGTGGGGAGCGTCGCAAAGCCAACAGCTAGTTCTGCAAAGAAACAAACACAATTCATCAATGATGAATCTGATGATGGAGAAGGGACAGACAGGGAGAAGAGAGAGAGGGAAGCCCAAAGCAATATTAGGAATACGAAGGTGATGGCTACAGAACCTGCAGATAGAATCTGCCTTTGTGACAAGAATTTTTCACAATTTAGATGAAATTCCTAGGAAAATACAAGGTACCAAAACTTCCAGAAGGAAAAAGAAAACCAAAACCGTGCTATAAATAATAAAAAATACTGAATTAGCAATATAAGAACTTTCCCCACAAAGAAAACTCTAGGCAAAGATTTAATCAGTGGACAGCTCTACCAAACACTGAGCAAAGAAAGAATTCCAAGTGTATACAAATTAAAAGAAAGTAAAAGGAGATGGACGAGAGTAAAAGGGACATTTCCCAATTCACTTTACAGAACTAGCCTGCCTCTGCTCCTAAACCTGACAAGGGCAGTAGGAGGAGAAGCAAAAGAAAGACTAACCTCAATTACGAACATAGACACAAAAATTCCAAATGAAACATTAGCACACTGTGTTAATAATTATCTAAGAAGGATGACAACTACATAATGACCAAATCTGTTATCTGTTTACTCCCAGAGCGCAAATTTGTTCTTAACACTAGAAAATAGATCTATATAACTTGCCACACTGACAATTAAAGGAGAAAAAGCATGATCATCTCAAAACAAAGAAACTATGATTTGAAATTTCTATATTCATTCATGATTTTTTTAAGTAACTAAATCAATTTTAAAATGGAATAAACCGTCATTAATCTGAGAAGGTGTGTCTTCAACAAAACCTATACTAAGGATTCTTCTCTTTTTCAGTTGAATATAGTTGCCTTAGAGTGTGCAATTTCTGCTATACAGCAAGGTGATCCAGTCACGCTTATATATGTTCTTTTTCTATACTCTTCCGTTATGGCTTGTCATCGTTCTCTGCTATAGGGCAGAACCTCGTGGTTGATCCGTCCTGTATATAACAGCTTGTATCTGCTAGTCCCAAATTCCCAAGCCTTCCCTCCCCCAACCCCATCCCACTTGGCAACCACAAATCTCTCTGTGCAGGAGTCTGACTATGTTTCATAAGTGAGTTCATTTGCATCATATTTTAGATTCCACGCATAAGTGGTAGTACATGCTGCTTGTCTTTCTCTTTCTGACTCACTTCACTTAGTATGACAATCTCTAGGCCCATGAACCTTGCTACAAGTGGCATTATTTCATTCTTTCTTACGGTTAAGTAATAGTCCGCTGAGGCTTCCCTGGTGGTTTAGCGATAATCTGCCTGCAATGCAAGAGACCCAGGTTCAATCCATGGGTTGGGAAGATCCCCTGGAGAAGGGAATGGCAACCCACTCCAGTACTCTTGCCTGGAGAATCCCATGGACAGCAGAGCCTGGAGGGCTGCAGTCCGCAGCGTCGTACAGAGTCAGATGCAACTGAGCGGCCGAGCAGCAGCAGCAGTACCCCACTGCGCGTGCACCGCACCTTCTCTATCTGTTCACCCACGAGGGGCCTTTAGGCTGCTTCCACGGCTTGGCTAGTTGAACAGCATGGTGCTGCTATGGACACAGGGAGGCATGTGTCTTTACGAGTTATAGTTTTGTCCAGGTATATGTCCAGGAGCGGTCATTAATGGTGAACTATCTAAATCTTGGCTTAGAGACCAGGAAAGGTCAAGAATGCCCTTATCACAGCTCCATCCAGTATCTTAGAGAAGCACTGGGTGCTCCATTAAGTCAAGGCAAAGAAATAATACACGTGGGAACTGGCAAAAAATTAAAGAAACTGAACTTTTACTACTTGCAGAGGCTATAATATAAAGATAGTGCAAAGGAATGTGCACTACGTATTCTGAGCTAATACAACGCTTCCTAACACAGCAGGATATAAAAATCAATATTAAACATCAATATTTCTCTGCATACCAGAAAACAATTTTTTACAGATAACATACATATGCCTTTCAGTTTCTGATAATAGTGGATAAGCCTATTTCAAGCTAATCCTCTTGCTGATAACAATTATAAACTCTGGGGAAAATGTAAAAAGCAACTTTTTGAAGTCACAGGCGAGCAAACAAAATTCTGTACAAACTGGTTGGAGATCTCACACACAGAAGCTAGGCACTCTAAAGAAGTTACAGCATACCAAAATAACAGAAAAAGAGTCTATAAGCTCAAACTTATTAGAAGGAAGGGAATTATAAAGTTGACAGCAAAAATAAAGTGGAAAAAAGACGGAGAAGATGGATGAAACCAAAATTTGGTTCTTAGAAAAACTAACTAATTTGATAAACATCTAGTACATCTGATGAAGACTGTACAATAAAATACACAAATCTGTCTTCAGAAATGAAAGATATGACAGTTACAGACCTCACAATCATTCAAATGGCAATATGAAAACATTATGAAAAAGGGTTATATGATGTCAATAAATTCAACCACTTCTATGAAACAGACAAATTCCTTGAAAGACTCAAATTATGAAAACTGACTCAAAAAGAAATGAAAGATCTGAATAGCCCTCTAACTGTTGAAAAAATTAGATTCACAAAAACCTATCTACCAAAATAACTCCAGGCTCAGATGACTTCACTGATGAATTGTACAATACAATTTAAAAAAATTGAAACAATTCTACACAATTACTTTAGGGGAAAAGGAGGAAGATGGAATACTTCACAGTTTATTTCATAAAGCCAGCATCAGTTCAGTTCAGTTCAGTCGCTCAGTCATGTCCGACTCTTTGCGACCCCATGAATCACAGCACGCCAGGCCTCCCTGTCCATCACCAACTCCCGGAGTTCACTCAGACTCACGTCCATCAAGTCACTGATGCCATCCAGCCATCTCATCCTCTGTCGTCCCCTTCTCCTCCTGCCCCCAATCCCTCCCAGCATCAGACTCCTTTCCAATGAGTCAACTCTTCGCATGAGATGGCCAAAGTACTGGAGTTTCATCTTCAGCATCATTCCCTCCAAAGAAATTCCAGGGCTGATCTCTTTCAGAATGGACTGGTTGGATCTCCTTGTAGCCCAAAGGACTCTCAAAAGTCTTCTCCAACACCACAGTTCAAAAGCATCAATTCTTCGGCATTCAGCCTTCTTCACAGTCCAACTCTCGCACCCATACGTGACCACAGGAAAAACCATAGCCTTGACTAGACAGACCTTTGTTGGCAAAGTAATGTCTCTGCTTTTGAATATGCTATCTAGGTTGGTCATAACTTTCCTTCCAAGGAGTAAGCATCTTTTAATTTCATGGCTGCAGTCACCATCTGCAGTGATTTTGGAGCCCAAAAAAATAAAGTCTGACACTGTTTCCACTGTTTCCCCATCTATTTCCCATGAAGTGATGGGACCGGATGCCATGATCTTCGTTTTCTGAATGTTGAGCTTTAAGCCAACTTTTTCACTCTCCACTTTCATTTTCATTAAGAGGCTTTTTAGTTCCTCTTCACTGTCTCCCATAAGGGAGGTGTCATCTGCATATCTGAGGTTATTGATATTTCTCCCGGCAATCTTGATTCCAGCTTGTGTTTCCTCCAGCCCAGCGTTTCTCATGATGTACTCTGCATAGAAGTTAAAGAAGCAGGGTGGCAATATACAGCCTTGACGTACTCCTTTTCCTCTTTGGAACCAGTCTGTTGTTCCATGTCCAGTTCTAACTGTTGCTTCCTGACCTGCATACAGATTTCTCAAGAGGCAGGTCAGGTGGTCTGGTATTCCCATCTCTTTCAGAATTTTCCAGTTCATTGTGATCCACACAGTCAAAGCCAGCATCACCAATTACTAAAGCCTGACAAAGGCATTTCAAGAAAAGGAAACCAGCAACTGATATTCCCATGCATGTATGTATTCACATATGTCTGTGTGTGTGTGCACGTATATATGTGTGCGTGTATGTATGTACGTATGTGCAAGTTCAGTTCAGTGGTCGCTCAGTCGTGTCCATCTCTTTATGACCCCATGGACTGCAGCACGCCAGCCTTCCCTGTCCATCACCAACTCCCAGAACTTGCTCAAACTCATGTCCATCCAGTCGGTGATGACATTCAACCATCTCATCCTCTGGTCGTCCACTTCTCCTCCTGCCTTCAATCTTTCCCAGCTCTTAACAAATCAAATTCACCAAAATATAAAAGTTGCATATTTCAGAAATGCAAGTTTGTTTTGGCATTCAAAAAAATCAAGGCAATTCGCCATACTAACAGAATCTAGGAGAAAAACGATATGCGCTCCTCAATAAATATATGCTAAATGCTAAGTCACTTCAGTCGTGTCCGACTCTGTGCGACCCCATAGACGGCAGCCCACCAGGCTCCCCCGTCCCTGGGATTCTCCAGGCAAGAACACTGGAGTGGGTTGCCATTTCCTTCTCCAATGCATGAAAGTGAAAAGTGAAAGTGAAATCGCTCAGTCATGTCCGACTCTTAGCGACCCCATGGATTGCAGCCTAACAGGCTCCTCCATCCATGGGATTTTTCAGGCAAGAGTACTGGAGTGGGGTGCCATTGCCTTCTCCGCAATAAATATAGGAAAAGCATATAAAACATTTTGACATCCACTTGGGTCAACAATTATCCACAAACTAGAAATAGAAAAGAACTTCCTCAAAATGTAAAAAAAAAAAAAAAAAGCACCTACCAAAAGCCTACAGCTAACATGACATTTAATAATAAAATATCAAACTCTGTGCCCTAAGACTGAGAACAGTGCAAGAGTGTCCATTTTCATCACTTCTGCTCAGCGTGACTGGAGGTCTAGCTAGTGCCATGAGGCAAGAGTTAGGGATGAAAGGCATCCGTATTGAAGAGAAAGAGCAACACGCTTGTGTTTGTAGACAACAGGCCTGTACCTGATATCATCAACTGAAATGAATCAGAGAATTACATATAAGTAATAAAACGACAGAAGTTCTAGACAAAGATCTTTGCAACCTTGAGAGCAAAGATTTCTTGGCTACGACACAAAAAGCACAAACATCAGATGAGCTGTTGATACACGGGACTTCGCAAAATTCAAAACTTCTCCTCTTCAAAAATATCACAGAGAAAACGAGAAGGCAAGTCACAGACTATAAGCTGATATTTGCAACCCAATATCTTAACAAAGAACTGGCACTCAGAACATAAAAAGAACTCCTTCAACTCAGTTATAAGAAGACAAGTGAAAATGGAAGATATGAAAACATCTTTCATAAAAGAAGATAAAAATAGTCAATAAGAACATGAAAGAAATAAAGAGAAGTCACTCAGTCGTATCCAACTCTTTGCAACCCCACGGACTGTAGCCCACCAGGCTCCTCCATCCATGGAATTTTCTAGGCAAGAATACTGGAGTGGGTAGCCATTTCCTTCTCCAGGGGATCTTCCCAACCCAGGGATTGAACCTGGGTCTCCTGCATTGCAGGCAGACGCTTTACCGTTTGAGGGAATCCCATAAGAACATGAACAGACACTTAAATCACCAGCCATCAGAGAAAAGCAGATTAAAACCACAATCATATACCATGATACATCCACAGTAACGGCAAAAATATGCCAAATGGGGAGGATTTGGAGTAACGGAGACCCTCACAGTAATGCAGTACTAGAATTAAATGCTTACTACCATCGCTTGAAAATACCTTAAATACCGATCTGATGGGTATTTAACCATATACCCGCCCTAAGCCTCAGACATTGTACTTACCTAAGATACACAAAAACACTTTCTAAGACTTGTACATAAATGTTCGTAACAGCTTTATTCAAAAGAGCCAAATACTGAATGCAACCCAAACAACCAACAGGTGAACAGGTAAACAAACTGTGATACAAACACACAATGGAATACACAGACAAATACCAGGAAACCACCAGAAAGAACCAACGCACCCACAGAAATGAATGCATGTGCAATATACCAGCCACCTGCAACAGCGACTCTAGAATCATCACCCAGTGAAAAGCTCCAGATGCTGAACAGTGCCTACTGTAGGACCATTTATATAAAATTCTAGAACAAACGAAGGCTATCTCTAGTGATGGAAAGGAAACCAGAGATTTGGGGCCAGAGACCGGGGTGGCAACTGACTGCAAAGAGGCGGTAGGGAGTTTGGTGTGATGGGATATTTTACGTCTTGGCGGGGGTGGTCATACCTTCATGTGTACCATTTGTCAAAAACGCGTCAGGCAGCACACTTAAAGTGACGGTAATGTGTTGCATGTACAATGTGACCTTCTAAAGCTGCTTTCAAAAAGAACAAAGGACTTGACCAGACACATCGCAGAGAAGATGTCTGAGTGGCCAATAAGCCTATGAAAAGATGCTCGAGATCATTTAGTCATCGGGGAAATACAGATTAAAATCACCATGAGTGGCACTTAGCGCTCACTTGGGAAGGGTGAAATTACAACCCCAGACAACACACGTGAGCACAGGGGGCTGGGGACTCTCAGACGCGGGCGGCGGGCGTGGAGAATGGTGCAATCACTTTAAAGCTTGTTTGTATTTTCTCATCAGGTACACATCCCCCCATCCCACAAACCAGATATTTCACTTCCAGATATTTAACCAAAAAATGAAAATACACATCCACGCCAAGACTTCTACCACAATGTTTACAGAAGCTTCGTTCCTAATTGCCAAAAACTAAAAACAGCGTGAATAACCATCCACAGGTGGCTGACAAATGGATATGCTCATCCAATGAAATGCCACTGAGAAATAAAAAGGCCTGACTGCAGACACACAGATGCAGACGGAAAAGGCAGCCTCCTCCAGTGCTCTTGCCTGGGAAATCCCATGGACAGGGAGCCTGGCAAACTACAGTCTATGCGATTGTGAAACTGTCACACACAACTCAGCGATTAAACAGCAAGAACAAACCACAGACATGCAGAACGTGGCTAACTCTTACAGGCGTTGAAGGGAAGAAGCCAGACACCAAAGGGTAAATGCTGATTCTGTTTATACAGAGTTCTAAATCAGGCAGATCTGATCCACGATGACAGAAATCCAAATAGTGGTTGTCTCAGCAAGAGAGATGGGACAACTTCCCAGAAAGAGGCACCAGGGAACTGTCCTGATTGAGAGCTTGTTACCTGGAGTGTGTGTATATGTCAAAACTCATTGAACTGTACTCTAAATTCCGTGTAATTTATTGTACGCAAATTATACCTCCCTGAGACAAGCTCAGGAAACGAATTTACAACAGCATCTAAAAATATGAAGAAGGGATAAATCTAACAAAAGCGTCAAGGTCTCTATTCAGGAAATGATAAAACATGATTGAGACATTTAAAAGAAGCTCTTAAAACAGAGAAAATACCGTTTGCACTGATGGGTGGACGCAAGATCACACACACGTTAATGCTCCCCACACGTACATTCTCTGTAATACCAAGCAAAATCCCAAAAGCATATCTGTGGATCTCAGTGTGCTAGTTCTGAAATGGTTATGGAAATTCAAAGGGCAAGAATAGCCAGACCGTTTTGATAAGCAAGAAAAATACTCGAGAGTCTTTGCTCTGCCAGATGCCAAGTTTTTTTATAAAGCTCCTGTAATCAGCTTAGAAGCAGGCCATGGATATGTGGATGCTTGATTTAGAGCAAAGATGATTCTGAAGAGCATTGAAGGAGAGAAATGGTTCTGGTTCAACTGGTTACTCACGGGGAAAAAAGGGACTCGACCCCTCGACCTCTCGTGGTACCCAAACATTGACCCCATGCACACTGAGATCTCAATGTGATAGTCAAAACACTTAACGAAGCTTTTAAATGATGATATACGAAAATAGCCTCATGCCCTTCAGATGGGGAAAGATTTTTGAACAGGATTCAAAATGCAATAACCATCGAGGGAAAATTGGATGAAGTTGGCCGCATAAAAATTAAGTATTTCTATACATCCAAAAACACCAGGAAAAGAGTGAAAAGGCAAGACGGGTGGCAGAAGTATTTGCAACACGTATAACAGGCAAAAGTCTTGTATCTGAGATATATAAAGAACCCTTGCAAAGCCAGTCGAAAAATGAGCCTGACACATGAACCAGAACATCGCAAAAGCTGGTCCCCAGCTGCCAGTTAACTAGAAAACAGTGGAGCATTAGCCATGAGGGACGAGCAGGTCTAAAACCTCAGGGAGAAATGACCACAAACCACCAAGAGACTGAAAGCAACTGGCTAACTACAAAGAGATGGGACCCTCCCGAGACGCTGTGCACCCTCAACAGAATCGTCTAAGAAATGTACAGATGCACGTGCTCTGTGACCGAGGGTTTCACTCCAAGGTATATATACAGCCAGGAGAAAAACGTACACACTCATTTCTGGTATTGTTTAGTAGCTACATCATATCTGACTCTTTTGCAACCGCATGGACATAGCCCACCAGGCTCCTCTGTCCATGAGATTCTTCAGGCAAGAATACTGGAGTGGATTGCTAGTTCGTCCTCCAAGAGATCTTCCCAACCCAGGGATTGAACCCACATCTCCTGCATGGGCAGGCAGATTCTTTACCGCTGAGCCACCTGGGAAGCCCTGCACGTTTGTACCAGGACCCAAATATCATTTACTAGCAAGTAGGTGAGAGTGTCTCAGTATCAGCAATGAAAATGAATGCTCACAGCCACACACAGCCCTGAGGATCAAACATAAATTTTAGAACATAAAGTCGGGTCGAGCCAGCCAAACCCCAAAGCACCTCCTATACAGTTTCATCGGCATAAATATTTAGAACATGCAGAACTAAACCATGGTACCTGAAGATACCTCCACAACATGCTGGAGGATGGCAAAACAATAGAAGAAGCAAGAAGGTGATGGTATAAAGGGCAGGATCGCAGTCACCTTCCAGGAGGACAGGGCCTGGGAATGGAAGGGCTGCTCGCGGGCGTGGGGGTCCGGTGACTGGCTGGAGGTGGGAACATGGGCAGAAGACGGGGGTGCTTCAGAGTCAGAGTCAAGGAAGGGTCTCTTTTTGACCTGGGAGCTGGTGCAGCTCATGGATGCTGGCCATCCTGGAACAAAGGAGCAAGATGGTGATGCAGGAGGGCTGCGGGAGGGGACCATAGGGATGAGAGTCTGGATACAGGAAGGGCTCTGGGTGGTTCATCCAACAGAAAACAGGTCCAGGATAGGAGGCTGTTAGGTTCAGAGGTGGGAAGATGAGGGGATTTACTATCTGGTCCCTCCTCCTTCCTCTGAGAAATAAGAAACAGGGTCAGAGGTGCCACACCAGAGCTTCTGGAACCACCTAGGCTTCTCAGCATCCCTGGGCTGGGTCCAAGAGCAGATCAGGAGGTCTGCCCTCCAGCTGCTGCCCGCTGACAGGGAGCAGGGTCTCACCAGGAGAGGAGGGTCCACAGAGAGAGCACGGGGCCCCCCGACATCTAAGGGTCACACTGGCCCCTGCGTCCAAGTGAAAAAGCCAGGCTCGGGGCTGTCACCTGGTACTGCAGAAACCCATCCCTGAAGAAAAACGCTCATGAGAAAACACCATCTGTGTTGCGAAAAAAAAGACACAACCAGCTGCTGGGTGAATGGAATCTTCCACGCGTTCGATGATCATGTTGAAGACTTTGCAGAAGCACCAGGCACATCTCATCAGGAAGTCCAGGGGCAGCGACAGGAAGCAGGAACGCTTGCTCTGAAAACTCCAAATTCAAGTTCTCACACGCGAATTTGCCTGTACGTCGGAAATGATAAACCTGAGGAATTTGGTAAATACCAGCTGTTTTCAGCTTTCTGGGAAGAAATGCGGTCAGAGCCCCAGCGCTGGTCCCTCACAGCAGAGAGATTCAATCTGGGGTTTAGGACTAAAATACAGATTTTTTTTTTTTTTACTGATTTATCAAAGCAAAGTCACTGGCTTCAAAAACAGCTTACTTCATTGCCATTTGTTGAGCACTGAAATGAACTTATTTGAAAATTGCAGGAACTGTATGAAAATATGGTAACATTTAATGATAAAGTTGATGGATTCGAAGCAAAACCATCAGCAATGCTCACCCATGATGTTTAGTGAGGGTTATAATTTGAATCCTAAAGAAGAATTATTAAGATTCCGGGAGCAACATCTGTGGATGCTGAGGGAAATGTCATCGTTATTTTGAAATATTTGATATAAAAAGTTCAATTAGATTCAAAATCCATTTGCATTATCACCAAAAATCCCAACATTATATTTGTCAACGCAGGAAAAAGACGATTGTTAGATCAGAAGACGGAGTGCTCCCTTGGAGTTCAATTTAGACATGAAATGATTCGGATTCTGGTTAATGGTGAGGAAGGAGGTTCTGCCCGGCTGAGAAATGCAATCAATGATCAGATCGGCCGTTTGCCGGCGGCCTTGCTGGGGTGTCTTACGGGGGCGGGCGGAGCTGCAGTCAGACAAACTGTCCCCAGAACTGCCTGGAGCCATCTCAGGTAGAAACCCGCCATGAGGTGGGCCACGTGCCAAGCTCTGCCTCTCGTTCTTAATTTTTGAGAGGGCTTGATTTGGAAGTTTGATAGCAATTCAATGTTCAATCTGTCTACTATTGCTTTGCATCTTTTGCTAAAAATTACACAGTATGAAAACCCACAGACCTTTCACCGTGACCCTGAGTCCCACGCAGCATGCCCGAGCTTGGTGCACAAGCGTGGAGAGTCTTGTGTCTACAAGACACGAACAAGGCCCAGAAGGTTTTCCGTCTCAGGCCCGGGATCAGAAAGGCGGGCTCCAGAGACTTCCCTTAAGTGGTTAAGAATCCACCTTCCAGCACAGGGCACGTGGGTTCCATCCCTGGTCTAGGAACTAAGATCCCACCTGCCGTGAAGCAGCTAAGCCTACATGCCACACCTGCAGAGCCTGCATGCTGCAACTAAGGCCAGCACAGCCAAAAATCAAAGTGAAAGAAAAGTCACAGTGGGCTCCAGACACAGGGGGCCCACATGGAGAACCCTAATCCCTCCAGAGACCCTCGGGTTAGCAACTGGGCCCCTCTGAGCCTCCATCTGCTCCTCTGTAAAATGGGTCAGGTAAGTCAGCAGGTTTCGGCAACATTACACAGGCGAGCCCCGACCCCAGAGAACACGCCATCTGCGTCCACCACATCTGTGCAGAAGGCGGGCAGACAAGTCCAAAAGGCAGACCCAGGCTGACCTGCGTGACCAGGTGTTCAGGTGGGAATGCTGTCCCGAGTCCTGGCTGAGTCAGGGCAGAGCCTGGCCAAGACCCCCAGGCCTGCCCCCAGGTCAGGGCTCAGCCCCCAGTGATTCCTGGGGAGGCAGCTGGGTCAGAGGCCGGTCTGAAATGACCCCAGCCCATCCACACACTACACACCTGGGGGGCACACAGGCCCACTGTCCCACCCCCTCCCCATCTCAGCTAGCCTCAGGGGGCCAGGCCAGCTCTCACTGGGGCCTCCAGCACGGGGAGGTGCTCAGGGAAACATCCGGACATGATGGTGCCCGCGGCATTTGAGATACAGCTGGGCCGGGCAGTGCAGGCCACAGGCAGCGGGAGACCCTCCCTCAGGGCTCCTGACCAGCCAGAGCCACCCCTAAGAGCCCACCGTCACCATCCTGACGGGACACAGGCACGCAGGACAGTGGCCTCTGCCCCACCGTGGCCAAGTGAACAATTTGTATCTAAAGCGTTTTTGGTTTTTTTTTTGGCAATCTATTTGTTTTTATCTAACTATTTGGCTGGGCCAGGTCTGAGTTGCAGCATTGGGCATTCTAGTTGTAGCCTGTGAGCTCTTAGCCTGAGCACATGGGGTCTAGTTCCCAGACCAGGGATCGAACCTGGGCCCCCTGCATAGGGAACACAGAGTCTTAGCCACCGGGCCAGCAGGGAAGTTCCTAAAAGTATTTTAAATATCTGTATTTTTCTATCCCAACATATATACACACTGCTAAGAATTTTCCCTGGAGATATTCTCATGGATTTGCATAAAAATGTCCCTGTGAGTCCGTCATCTTCACAAGAGGGACACGCAGGGAGCAATTGAAACGGCACGTCTGCAGTTCAGACAGCTGCAGACAAGCAGCGTGAGGCAGGAGAAAAGTTTAAAAGAGTTTATAAAGCGGAAACAGCGACCTCAAATCAGCTGCAATTAAATTGTCAACATAGGCTTACCTTCATGTGTGCACAGGGACTTCAGGCGCACAATTAACCAGAAAAGGAATCAGAGGAACTTAGGGAAACTTAAAAAAATCTTAGTGGTCATCCCTGGGTGCTAAAAGGCAGGGAGGTAACTTGGTGGCCCCAGAGACTGCTGGTGAGCAGTCCTGGCTCTGAAATGCAGGCACTTTTCCCCTCTGGGCTGTTCGCTGTGTCCTCCAGCCCATGTGTGACGGGCACGAAACGCCTTTGCACCCCAGAAACAAGTGTTTCAAGAAATTAGTAGGATCTAGCTGCTGTGACCCATCACAGCTCCGTTCTAGGTGTCTGGGGCCGGTGGGCCCCACCCAAGGTGTGTGCACACCACTGGTGCAAGAAACTTGGGGACGATGCCCGTGGGACGATGCCCGTGGGATGACAGTCACAGGGACAGCACAAGGGCGCACCCACTCAGGGCCTGGCACCACTCCCACACCTGCAGCCCGCTGACCGCTCCTTCAGCCCCACTGCGGGGCTGGCGGGGGTGAGCCCTGGGAGCCCAGTCTACCACTGAGCGGCCTGACCCACAGCCAGGTCCCGCTGCCCGGGTGACCCAGGCTCCGGGTCCCAGACACACGTGGTCCAGGTAGGCGGTCTGTCACACAGTGACGCAGGCGCCAGCCCAGTGATCTCGGGCCCAGCCACCTCCTCCAGGATCCAGGGACAGGCAGAGAACTCAGAGGACCCGGGAAGGGGCTGGACATGGAGCAGGCCGTGGAGAAGGATTCAAGGATCTGCCCATGAGAGGCAGCTGGTCACCCCCACCACGGGGTCCTTGCAGCTTAGAACCTTCCTGCATGAATGGCACGGTGTCCCTCCCTCGCACACCTAGTTGGCGGGGGGCGGGGGGGGGAAGGGTGGGGAGGCAGTGCACAGCCCTTATCCTTTAGAGTGGGGCTCAGCGGGCTTGGGCGCAGCCAAGGGGGCTGGCAGGAGAGGCCTCTCTTATCTGCCCAGGCCAGGGCGGGCCTGCAGCAGAGACCAGGCAGCCAGCCTGTCTGTGTAGGAAGACAAAGCCCAGCCGCAGGGAGGAGGTGGAGGCCCGTGACGGGCTGGCAGAAGCCCCCGAGCAGAGCCCCCGTTGCCCCTTGGAGACCACAGGTAGCTGTGATGGCTGCTCCCACACCCTGCACGGAGGATACTGAGGCTCAGAGAGACAGTGGGCAGGCCACCCCCACGTGTGGACCAGGGGCTGCCAGGGGTGGGTCTCGAAGCAAAGGCAGAGCTTTGTCAAGCCCCCCGTGGGCCAGCTCGGGGCCACACCTGTGTTCTCCCAGCACCTCGCCTTGTCATCTGGCCCATCATCCCTGCTGGGGCCAGGGAGTGGGTGCCCACGTGACACGGCTGGCCAAAGGCTGAGCAGGTGTCAGACCGGGAAGGGGACAAGCCCAGCCCCATGCTCCCACCCTGGGTGCGGTCACTGTGAGCACCAACTCAGGGCAAGGGGAGGCTCTTTGCTTTGTGAGCCTGCAGACAAGCCAGACACGGACAGCAAGAAAGCAGTGACCACACAGCAGGACAAGGGTCAGGACGGGGCACGCAGTGGGCATACCCAGTCCAGACCTTAAGGGCAAAGGAAGGCTTCCTGGAGGAAGTGACATGTCACGTGAGACAGCATGAGTGCATGGTGTAGCCAGGCCCATCAGTCAGCCTCTGCTGCAAAACAAATGGCTCCAAACTCAGCTGCTTATGCCCAGAGGCATTTATTTTCATGCCCCAGATCTACAGGTAGAAGTAGTGGTTAAGAACCCACCTGCCAATGCAGGAGACATAAGAGACGAAGGTTTGATCCCTGGGTCGGGAGATCCCCTTGAGGAGGGCATGGTAAAACACGTCAGTACTCTTAATCCCATGGACAGAGGAGCCTAGTGGGCTGCAGTCCATGGTGTCGCACAGAGTCGGACGCAACTGAAGAGACTTAGCAGCAGCAGCACAATCTACAGGTCACCTGCCGATGGGCTGCCAGGCTGGGTCCAGAGCCGTCCCTCCAGGGATGAGCAAGTCCGTCCACATGAGTACACGCCACATTTGCATCCTAACATTCCTGGGGTGGGAGAAGAAGCCAGGAGGGACTGGGAAGAATGTTCCAGAATGTTCCAGAGTGTTCCAGCCAGCAGAACCAGCAAGGTTAGAAGCTCAAGATGAAGGAGAGCCCAGGAGTGGGTGAGGCCCCGATGTGAACAAGTGGCCTGAAGAGGTCAGAAGGACCCAGAGCCCGGAGTGCCTCATCCTTGCACTTGACTCTCTTCCAAGAGTGGGACGGGGCTTCTCCAGTGGCTCAGCTGGTGAAGAATCTGCCTGCAATGCTGGAGACATGGGTTCAATCCCTGGGTTGGGAAGATCCCCTGGAGAAGGAAATGGCAACCCTGTCTAGTTATTCTCGCCTGGGAAATCCCATGGACAGAGGATCCTGAAGGTCTACACCCCGAAGGGTCTCAAAGAGTCAGACACGACCGAGCACACACGCAATAGCGGGCCAGCAGTCCTGGAGCAGGATCTGGGAGCAGAGAGCCCAGTGGCCACCTCCAGTCCGCCTAGAACACCCTCAACGCCCAGCCCCACCCTGGATGGGCTGCCTGGGGACCTGTCTCTGAGCCTCATGGAAAGTCTTCTGAATGCTGCAGAAGGCAGGCACGGAACACCTTTGCACACCCTTAAGGTGTCAAGTGGGGGGACCTCGACTGACAAAATCAGTATTGGCAAGTACATTTCACTGCATCTTCCCAGCGAATTCCCAGCCCTCCCCACTTCAAATATTGAAAGCTCGCCTGTCATGGCAGGGTACGGACCGGTAATTAACTCAACCAAACCTCCGGTGGAAACCAGTCCTCTTTGATTCTTGTCAAATTCCTTTAATTATGAATTTGCAATTGGCCTGCTCATAAACTCATCTTACATGGGAGGCAGCCTGCCTTCTGCCATTCTAAGTTTTAAAGAAAAGTTTAATGAGCCTTGAATTTATAGCAAAGAAACCGAACTTTGTAAAACACACTGGTGGGTAGAGACTGGGGAGTCCCAACCCTGCAAGATACCTTCCCTGACCAGCCGAGCACATCTGACGACTCCTCCTGGGGGCTTCTACAGAACATCTGCCGGCCCACCCCACCCCATCCCCAAATGCCCACCCCTTGCAGCTCCTCCCAGGAGAGGCAGAGTCTGAGCTTCCCCTTGAATCTGGATGGATCTCTTTGGACAAAGCAGCCAACAAAATGACGTCACCCACTCTGAGACTGCCCTCGGGGCCTCCACGCCTCCCAGCGGCCAGGCCGGCCTGCCGCAGGGTCAGAGACGAAACAGAGAAGCAAGCTGTCCCTGGCAGCCCAGCCGGACCTGAGCTGGCCCGCCCTCTGAGCACCAACGCAGGAGTGAGCCCAGCCCAGCCTGGTCAGGGCCGGCCGCGCAGACCTGCAGACCCAGAGAAAGAAGCGATTGCTACTTTGAGTTAGTGAACGCGAGCATAGCTGGTTACACACTGAGAGCTAACTGATAGAGTTCTGAGCCTCAGCTTTCTCATCCGTGAAATGGAGATGCCGATACCAGCCCAGCCCAGGGCAGCCGCTGCATCCTTCTAATTTGGTCACTTAAATCCCTCCTGGGCTGTGAGTTCCCAGCCTAGGTCCACCTCACACACACACACACACACACACACACACACACACACACACACACACACACCCGTACTGTGAGGGACCCTGGGAAAAGCCTTCCAAAGCACAGAGCTGGCCCTGATGACCCCCCAGCTCAGGTTACCCCAGGGGCACCTTGGGCCCCAGACAAGTTCTTGAATCTTGTGCAGGACACTGGGCCCTTCCTGACCCAGCCCCACCCACAGCACCCTACCCTGCCCCCTTAACTGCCCCCTAGAGCTGCTCCACCCTACCCCACCTTCCTGATGGCCCACCGCCAGCACCAACGTCTGCAGAGTCCCCAGTGGGCAGCAGCGGGCAGAGCGGTCAAGAGTGGGCGCCACCTCTGCCACTGACCAGCTGGTGACCTCAAGGCCCTCCCTGTGCCCTCTGAGTGTCGGCTGCCCACCACTCATGTGGTCATGATTCTTGAAAAGTCCCCACCATGTCATCACGAGGAGGGGGCCGTCCACATGAAGGCCTGTGCCAGCAGAGAGGCTGGGGCTGAACACCAAGACTGAGCCCCCATCCCTGCGCCCCCTCCTGGCCTGAATCCTAGTCGCCTTAGGGGTCCTCACAAACCCACGGAGGACTAAGTGGGGGATATTAAGGAAGGCGGTTCGAATCTGGCCTTCGAGCCACAGGTCTGCGCTGGGGGAGACTTGGGCGTCCAGCCCTCACCTCCTCGCCCGGTCAACCTGCCCCAGCGGGTGGCCCACCTCTCCTTCCACCCGAATATACGGAGACTCAGACACGATCTGCAATCCCATCCGTGCGAGGCAATTAGTGCACGACCCGCAGCCTCTGCTTTTTGAAATTCATCCTGAGCTCGCGCAGCCTGCTGGGTTTCATCTCAAACGCCAGGCGCCCTTTCATCTTCCCAGCCGCCTTCATTAATCCTCACACCCTGGCTCGGGCACCACGGCCGCCTCTCCTCCCCGGGGCCTCAGCCCTGCAAATTGACAGGCGCCTCCTCCTGCCTGGCATTTGCACCCCGGGAGACGGTCCGCGCGTCTGCCACCGGGCCGATCTCGCCCTTCCCTGCGATTTGCAGGAAGCCCGAGGCCCCCGGCGGAGGGAGGTGAGGGTGAGTTAATTGGCAGAGCCAGAGGAGGTCTGGTCCGCCCCAAAGCGGCCGAGCAGCCCTGGAGGAGTCACCGTGTAATTGGCTGCCTACGACCCTCTCCTTTTGTTTTGGATTTAATTCTAACTTTTAACATTTGAAGCCGCATCAATATTAATTACCGCCGCCTCTTTCTGAGGCTTCGCTCACCCAGGAAAGGGCAGGTCCATTTCTCAAAGGCAGGAAGGCAGCTGCAGCCTCTGTGGCTGAGGGCAACCTCGGAGACTCTGCATCATGGGCCCCAGCAGATGGGGAAGCCCAGGCCGAAGAAATGACACCTCCCCAGGCCTGGCATCATCCTGACTCTGGGGCACACCCTCCACTGCCCTATGCCTGCGCCTGACCTCTGTGGGTCACAGCGGGAGCAAGAGTGGAGGACAAGTGGACAACATTTGGCTCTCCGGCCCTCCAGCACCCCTCAGATTTGGGAGGACACTCTCTGGCTGTTTCTGAAGGACCGCAAACTCAGTCTGCCTCACTTAGTGCCAGCCAGCTGGGCTGCTTTTCCTAGAGCATGTTGAAAGGGCTGTGAAGGCCTGAGGCCAGGCCTGGGCGGACGATCTCGGAGCTGAGCCCTGATCCCCAACAGCGGAAAGAGCCTGGCGCCCCACCCGGCTCTCCAGGTCTGAACAGGGCCAACAGGTGTCTGGCTGCTGAGCGTGTGCCCTCAACCACCCAGCATGGCCTCCCTGCGGTCCCTGCCGCTCAGCACACATTAGCGAGAGATGTGATCAGAAAAGGCCCTCACCTGTCTCCATCCACCCCGCTGCCCCAGCAGGATGCCTCAGGCCAGACGGCTTTCCTTCTCCCAGCTGTGGGAGTTGGGGGGCCGAGCTCAAGGTGGGGCCGGTTGGGTGCCTTGGGGAGAGCGCCAATGACCGCTCTGGGTCTGCAGACTACCTGCTCTTGCCCTGTCCCCTCATTGAAGAAGAGGAGAGAAGTGAAGTGAAGTTGCTCAGTTGTGTCTGACACTTTGCGACCCTGTGGACTGTAGCCCACCAGGCTCCTCTATCCATGGGGTTCTCCAGGCAAGAGTACTGGAGTGGGTTGCCATGCCCTCCTCCAGGGGATCTTCCCGACCCAGGGATCGAACCCAAGTCTCCCGCATTGCAGACAGGCGCTTTACCCTCTGAGCCACTGCTGCTGCTGCTGCTGCTGCTGCTGCTGCTGCTGCCAAGTCGCTTCAGTCGTGTCCGACTCTGTGCGACCCCATAGACGGCAGCCCACCAGGCTCCCCCGTCCCTGGGATTCTCCAGGCAAGAACACTGGAGTGGGTTGCCATTTCCTTCTCCAATGCATGAAAGTGAAAAGTGAAAGTGAAGTCGCTAAATCCTGTCCGACTTCTAGCGACCCTATGGACTGCAGCCCACCAGGCCCCTCCGTCCATGGGATTTTCCAGGCAAGAGTACTGGAGTGGGGTGCCATTGCCTTCTCTGCTGAGCCACTAGGGAAGCCCTAATGAAGTCCCCTCATTAGAGGACAGTAATCCCAGCCCCGTGACCCTTCATCTCCCACAGGCCCCATCACCTGGGGGAGGGGGACGTTTCAGCACAAGAGTTGGAGGGGACACGTCCAGCTCGGAGCAAGGACTGAGACGCACACTTGCTGTCCCAGAACGCAGGTGTGAAATCTCTTCTGACCTCAGCAGAGGCCCACCCAGGGCCGACCCCTGTCTGCCCGATCTGCAGGGGAAGCGAGGCCAGCGCCCTCTGGTGAGCAGCTTGTGCAGGACTGCGAGCCCCGCGCTCATCCCTCCCTGCCAGCCGGGGGCTCTGGAACAGCCACATCCCCTCTCAGGGAGGGGGGTCCAGGCTCCCTCTGCTCCCCCTCCAGGCCTTCACCCCTAGACTCATGCTTCTAGGCTGCCCCGGGTCCAGGTACGGGGACGTGGGGTCCTCACGGCTGCAGATCTGCCAAGGGTCCGACAACCATCAGCAGAAACCGGTGCTGACGGATCGAAGTGCAGAGAAAACCCCCGGGAGGATGTGGGGTGTCTCAGGACTGAGAAGCTGGAGAGGAGGGTCTGGGGTCGGCCAAGGGAGGTGGGCGCTCCCTGTACCAGCCTCATCCCCAGCTCTGGGGCCGACCAAAAACGCAGGGAAGGATGAAGCCCTCCAGTTCTCCCCGGGTAGCTCAGCAGTAAAGAATCTGCCCGCAATGCGGGAGACCCAGGTTCGACCTCTGGGTCAGGAAGATGCCCTGGAGAAGGAAAGGGCAACCCACTCCAGTATTCTAGCCTGGAGAATCCCATGGTCGGAGGAGTCTGGCGGGCTACAGTCCATGGGGTCGCAGAGAGTCGGACAGGACTGAGCAGCTAACACACCCCAGTTCTCCCAGGCTTGCCCTCAAACGCAAAGTCCTGGGGGAGAGAATCAGATGATGGAGCTTTGGGCTCCTGCTCACCCCTATCCCCTCCCACCCACCCACCGCTCACACCAGGGTGACCGGCCTCCCAGTCGCTGACTGACCCTATCCAGACATACCGGGGCCTGGAGCTGCCCTCACAGCTGATCGAGGGGATGCTCCTCCCCACGGGACCCCTCGGCCGCCTGCCTGGAGTTTCAAGCCTGCCTTTTCCAGAAGCCCCACTGTCGGGACAGAACGCGGCCCTCTGAGCTGCCTGCCTTAATTGCAGGCAGCGATTACTCCCACAGCTTCAGGGCCAACAGCCGGGCTAAGTGGCCGTCCCCAAAACCCATTTCCTGCCTGGCTGGGCACCGAATGTTCTTTCCCTCTAAGTAAAATAAACAGGCCTCAGCTCCCTGGACTTTTCTATTTGCCGTCCACTAAAGCCTTCTAGCTCCTGGGTTTTTATACAACGAAGATTTATAGTATCTATTCTCACCAGCGCCGAGTCCCCAGATAATGTTAATAGATGGCTAGTTTTGCCAATAAATCCCTCCAGCAGTGGAAAGAAATACCTTTTTCAGATGAGTTTTTCTGGAGCGAAATCCACATTCCAGGTGGTGGACGGGAATGGGCTGAACTGACTCCACTCAGCAGGCCAGAGCCCCTCTGCATCCTGTGTCCCCACCTCGGCATCCTGGTACCCAGAGGGATGCCAGGGCCTGCGGGGGAACCCTGGCGTAATGCCCCTGAGCTGGGTAGACCAGAAGGCCCCTCCTACTACCCAGTGACCCTGCCCAGAGCAAGGGTCTGATGAATGTTCAGCAGCTGGGCAGTTGATCAACCACGCACAGCGTCCCCACTCTGGGGCAGCTCCCTTGAGCAGCTCAGGTTTCACCCAGGCGACAATCTCAGAAAGAGCACTGACCCCTCCTCTTCCAGACGCCTGCCCCCAGGCAGTCAGCTCTCTCTGCTTCCAGCTGATCCCTCTTCCCGGTCCTCGTGGCGGGATCTGCTAACCTCAGACTCTCCCTGCCATCCATCCTCACCCCATGGCCAGTCCACTCATCCCAAAGAACTGACCATCCTTGGTAGAGACCGTCGGCCTCTCCAGGTCTCCATGTGAAGCTAGGACAGTAAGTGCCCAAAGGTATTTGAGGTGATGCTCCCAGGGCGTTCAAGGCTCTGCGAGGTGAGGGTGCAAGCCAGCTGTCCATCATGGCCACCAGTCCCCCTCACTCCCCTCGGACACACAGACCCACACTGGACCCTTCTCCCTCACCCGCCGCCCCCCAGCTGAAGCCGCCCAGGTTCCTGAGACCCCCACAGAGGCCACCACCCTCAGGCAGCTTTCCCGGTCGTCTGGTTGGCTGAGTGCAAAGACGCACAGTGCCCCGTCCCTGTGCTGGGAAGAGGGCACACACCCGCCTGTCCCTCCCCCCGTGGGTGCCCTGCTTAGAGCCGGGAGTGAACCCCTGCGGGACGCCGACGGCCAGAGCGGTCAGAGCTCTAGGCTGGTCCCGGGGGGACAAACTCTCTCCTACCTGCCAGGTGGCCCGGGGTGGGTGAGCCTTCCAGAAATGGGGCCGAGGACTCAAAACCAGCTGCCACTCCTCTGCATGCAGGAGACCTTCGTTCCCTAGGGGAAGGCCCCCATGGAAGCAGAGGGGCCCCAACTCTGCCCCCTGGGGAGTCCAGGCCATTGCTGGACTGAGAGGCTGGGCATCGCGGGGACCCCTGAACACCCACCCAGGCTTCAGGGACCACACGCTCAACAGCATTGAAACCCTCGACACCCACGGCCAAGGCCCCCGGGGCACAGTCTGACCCCTCTCCCCTGCCAGCTGGCTGCCCTGCCAAGGGGCTCACCCTTCCTTCTCTGCCCATGGGCCAGGCGGCCTCTCAGTGTCGTGTCCACTGCGGGCAGGTCTCGGCTTCCCTCCCAGGAAACAAGCTTCTTGGTCTTTTCTGAGTGCAGGGATGAGGGAGGGGACTGTCTCCCACCCCCCACACCCCCGCTGTGCAGCAGTCGCTCTCCTTGCCGATACCACCTGCTGGAGCCCCAGAGCTAACCTGTGATTCTGGGCGCTACAGCTCACGGCTGCCGGGGGCCTCTGCCGGCCCGGGCTGGCGGGGCCTCCAAAGCTGGGAAGACGGCAGAGCCCCGGGAGACGGGAGGGAGCGCTGTGGACGGCCAGGCCAAGGCCGCCAGGGCCGGCCAGTGGTGAGGGGCCTCCGACGAGGCGGGCAAGGACCACCAGTCCTGTGCCGTGGGGTTCTCAGGGAGAGCCCGCCTTCGGAAGGCTCAGAGCTAGCGATCTGGCCTGACAACCGAGAGGAAGGGCCTCAGTCTCCTGGGCTCCCGGCAGACTAAAGAGCTGGAGGACCTTCTCCCCCAGGTCGGCTGTGTCCTGGCCACGGGGCCGCGGTGGTCAGATGGGCTGGAGTCAGGGTCTAGAAAGGGGTGGTCGTGGCGGGGGTCTGGTCCAGCGGCTCTTTTCCTGTGCTAGGAGAAGGGACAGTCTGGGCCAGCATACAGGAAGGGACAAACGTCCTTCCCCCAGCGGAGGCGCTCGGGGCCTGGGCGGCCTACACAGGATCTCTCAGACGCTATCGTTGCCCTAAACCGTCCCTCCCTCTCTCACAGGAAAGGAGCCGCTGGGCCAGACCCCCGCCACGACCACCCCCTTTACAGGACCCGACTCCAGCAGGGTGAGGCTGATGGGGCGAGGAGTGGGCGGGGGTCCATGCAGGCCCACATGGACCTTCTCTCCTGAGCCCCAGGCATCGAGCAGCAGAACCTGAGTCTGTAAGAAGGTCCTGATGAGGGGCTGTGGGGCTGAGGACAGGGCAGGGAGGGGGAAGGGGGAGGAAGGGGCAGGGAGGAGGGGGGAGGGGGGACGGTGCAGGGAGTGGGGAGGGGAGGAGGACGGGCAGGGAGGGGGCTGGGTGCCCACACTGGCCAAGATGCCACCTGAGTTCCCACCCTCAGAGAGCAGCCACCCAGTCAACACCGCTTTGAGAATGGGGACGGTGGCGCTGCAGCCATCCCAGCTCACTCGGATGGACAGCCAGGGGACCCTGAGGCTCACACAGCCTCGGTCTGGCTCCCTGGAGGAGTGGCCCCTGGAGGCAGCGGTGGGTGCACGGGGCTCAGCAAGTACAGAAGTCCCCCCACCCAGTGATGCCAGGCCGAGTACAGAACCTGCCCTGAGCTCCCAGCTGTGCCCCGGAAAACCAGGCTCCGTCCAGCTCCACAGCCTGAGGCTGCTCATCGTGGGGGCTGGTGGCCCACCCCTCAGCTCACATGCCCAGTGTGACCATCGCCTCTCAGTCTCCTTAGAAGCTCAGGGTCATCCGTCCATGAGACAGCCGAGCCTCATGCCTTCCAGATGAACTGGCCGCTCCTCAGGGCCGCAGGCTCAGCTGTGCAGTCCTGGGGGCGGCCCTGGGGGCCCACAGAGGGGGCGCAGGGACACCGCAGGGGGGCCTTCCTCTCTCCCCTGGCCTGACTCCCGACCTTTGATGGAGTGGTGTTTAAGGCCGTTTTATCAACTTCCCCTCTGCGGGGGGACTGCCTTGATCCGGGAGCTAATTGTATTGACATTAACCTGTTTTAACAGGTCTAAAGTACCAATAAATCATTTTTTAGTAGCTCTTCTTATTACACCACTTTGTTAATGTATTGCACTTGAAGTGACAAATAGCCCGAGAAATCATTGCTTTCCTGGAATATACTTTGTCTTTTTAAGTCCTTTCTTTCCTCCTGGTAGTTCAGAGACTTTCTAATGTTGATTTAGAGGTGAATAAAAATGAAGGCAGGGCCGGGGCTGTGCGCTGGGCCGTAATCCTCATCACCCGCCAGGGCCCCATTTCACCCGACAACAGCCACTCGCTCTTCCCTCCACGCCCATAAACAACCAGAATTTGAATAACTGCATGTTATTTACTTGTTTCTCTGTGAGAAGGACCTGGGGATGTGTATAATCAAGGACTTCTGAGAACTGCAAAGAACAATCTTCATTTAGGCCATTTTAAAATATCAAAATCAATAGATGAGCAAAGTGATGAAAACGGCGAAAGCTTCAGCAAACTTAGAGGATGCCAAAACCTGGCTCTGAGCTTACCAGAGGCCACAGCAAGAAGAGAAATAATACCTTTTCATTTTTTTAACGGAAGTACAGTCAATGTCTTCATTTCAGGCATACAGCACAGTGATGCAGTTATACACACACGTATCCCTTCCCATGTTCTATCCCACTGTAGATAACTGCAAGGTGCTGAACGCTGCTCCCTGTGCTATATGGCAGGACTTGGCTGTTGATGATTTTATGCATAATAGAGCGTAACTGCTAATCCCAAACTCCTAAGTTACCGCTCCCCTGAACACATATTGCCCTTTGGTCACCATAAATTTGTTCTCTATGCCCATGAGTCTGTTTCTGTTTTGTAAGTAAGTTCATTTGTATCATTTTTTAGCTTCCACATGTAAGTGATATGTGAGTTTTGTCTTTCTCTGGCTTACCTCACCCAGGATGATAATCTCCAGGCCCACCCATGTTACTGTAAATGGCATTATTCCGTTCTTTTTATGACTGAGGAGCATTCTGTTGGGGATGTGGACCGCGTCTTCATCCATGCTTCCGTTGATGGACATTTAGGTTGCTCCCATGTCTTGGCTGCTGTGAAAAGTGGTGCAGTGAACACTGGGAGGCATGTATCCTTTGGAATTAGAGTTTTCTTCAGGAGAAGGCGATGGCACCCCACTCCAGTACTCTTGGGAAAATCCCATGGATGGAGGAGCCTGGTGGGCTACAGTCCATGGGGTTGCAAAGAGTCGGACACGACTGAGCGACTTCACTTTCTTTCGGGTGCATCCCCAGGAGTAGGGCTGCTGCCTCATGTGATAGGTCTGGTTTTAGTTTTTTAAGGAACCTCCATGCTGTGTCCCATAGCCACTGTACCAATTTACATTCCCAGAGAAATACTTTTGGGATTTAATTTGTATTTGGAATAAAATGTAAGATGGCTGTTTGTGCAGGATCAGTGAGCTTTTGTGTGGTTCTGAATTATAAGAGGAAAGCGTCAGGCAAGTCCTTCTGGAAGGCATACCACGGACAGATGAGAAGTTATAGTGGTTCATCCATACCCGGCTCTCGTCCGCCCGCGGGGAGGATGGAGGGAAGACGGGGAGTGGGAAGGCAGGGACTTCTCCACCCCCATGCCTGCCTCGCAGCCTCTGTCTCCCTTGGCAACGCCTCCCCACCCCAGGAGCCCATGGCCTCCCGGATCCACGTTCTCTCTCCGCAGCAGGTGCCCAAAGCAGATGCGCTTCTTGTTGGAAACTGCACGAGTCCAGCAGGCGGGACTGACAGGGGTCTCACTGTCAGCCCAGCAGGTTCCCTGAGTGAAGGAGGAGAGGATGCGCTGATACCACACACACACACACACACACACGTGCATGCATGTGTGCAGTTCACATGGGGCATATGCACACATGCAGGTGAGCACACGTGTGCATGTGTGAGGGCCTATGTGCACACACATGAGCACATACATCTGCACATGTGCCTATAAACGCAGGTACACGCGGGCACACAGGTGGACACACAAAGATGCATGTGGGCACCTGAGTGTTCACGTCCATGCGAGCCTGCAGACACGTGTGGGCACGTGCACATGTGTGTGCCGATACACACGGACATGTACGTGCATGAGCACACACGTGTGAGCAAGTGCAGACACGCAAACCATGAGCTCCCGTGACTGCTCTGGTCTGCAAACTCACTCCAGCCCGAAGGCAGGCCTGCACTGTAAGGGCCGAGCAGCATGACCACCCTCACCCGTCCTGGGTGGGTGAGCGAGGGGGTCAGAGGGCCCCTGTCCAGCACTGAGGCCCCTCTGCCACCACGGTGCATCCCACCTGTCATGTCATCCGATCCATGGCAGCTCCATCAGGGACGGGCCATTCCAGTTTCCTAATGAGGGGCCCTGAGGATCAGAGAGGGGCAGCAGCAGACACAAGGGTGCTCAGCCAGCGAGACGCAAGGCCAGCCCGGGCCCAGGCCAGCCGAGCGGATGGGTGTTGGTCAGTATAGACACTTTCCAAAGCAGCTTCTCCTATCTAGAGCCAAGTGTGAAAGGTGAATAGACACCCTAAATCAAAGGACATGCCTCTATTAAAGCCCCACATTGCTTGGTCTGCAGGCGCATTGCTCACAACCCTCATGACCCCCATGAGATCACAGCCACCAAGCCCAGCGCTGCACGTGGTTGGAAACATGTGACCCTGTGGCGGGGGTCGTAAACAAACCAACCACAGTCTGTCTTTACTTAAAATCTTGATATTTTGTCAATCACAGATTGTTTTGCATTAATTTTGATTTTTTTTTAATTTTGCTTTCAGTATGATCAATATATCCAGTGAATACAATTTGATGAGTTTGGGCATAGGCAAACACCCGCAAAACCATCCCACATCCACGGTAATAGCAAAAGGCAAAGTTTCCTTGTGTCCTTTGCTTTCTGGTTTTTGTCTCTTGTGCATTTGGGGGTAAAAACTCTCAGCACAGGAAGGAAATGTCCTGTCTCCTGCTGAACATGATGTTCAGCGCACAATATAGGTTTTGTTAACAGCAGGCCCGACGTGCACAGCAGAGCTCCGCTGTGTAGCCATCACCTGGTCCCCACCGACCAGAAGCCCCCTCCCCACCTCCAGCCCCAGCAACCCCCATTCTACTTCCTGCTCTGTGAGTCTGGCTGCTTGAGATTTCCCAGGTGAGTGGAACCGCAGAATTTGTCCTTCTGCGTCCGACTCGTCTCACTCAGCACGCCACCCTCCAGGCCCATCCGTGTTGTCACAAATGGGAGAGGCTCCTCCTTTCTGACGGCTGAGCGATACTCCCTTGGATGTAAAGACGACTTTGTTTATCCATTCATCTGCTGACGGACCCCTGGGTTGTCTCCACGTCTCCACTCTTGTGAATAACCCTGCAGTGAACATGACCATGCCGATGTCTCTTTGAGACCCTGCTTTCGATTCTTTGGGGTTTATTATACCCAGCTTCCCAGGTGGCGCTACTGGTAAAGAACCCACCTGCCAATGCAGGAGATGCAAGAGACGCAGGGTTCAATCCCTGGGTTGGGAAGCTCCCCTGGAGAAGCAAATGGCAACCCACTCCAGTATTCTTGCCTGGAGAATCCCATGGACAGAGGAGCCTGGCGGGCTACAGTCCATGGGGTTGCAAAGATTTGGACACGACTGAAGCCACTTAGCATGCACACATATCCAGAAGGACTTGCTGGGTCATAAAGAGACTCTATTTTTAATTTTTGAGAATTCTCCATACTGTTTTCCAAGGTGGCTGCACCAGTGAAGACACCCATCAACCCTGCAAAGGGTTCCAGTCTCGTCACACTCTCACCAGCAATTGTTAAGTCATTGCACTGAAAAGTCTTTATCTTGATGACTGAGTCCTAAAACCTCTTCAATTTCGTGCTTGGAGTGCATGCCTGCCTGTCCCTTTGGTCCGTTTACGGGTTTCCCTTTTGGAGCCCATTTTCAGCAGAGATTTGATTCTCTGCAGGGCAGTGTGGACAACCAGCCCCCACCAGCCAACATATTGGTTTAAAATTGGCCTTGAACATTTAGCAGGGAGCTGATAGCTCGCGGCCACCCAGGTCTATTAAAATCCTGTCTCTTTCCTGCTGTGAGTTAAGGAGATCCATTCCTCTCGGTTCCCACTTCCTGATTTCAGCCCAGAGAGAATAATTGATTCTGTGGATCCCTAATTGACTTCAGGTGGTTCCAATACCAAACACTGACACCATTCCCTTAATGAATAATTTCTTTGCTTAAACTGATTTCGGTCTTATTTGGAAGAAAAGAATAAGAAAATTAAAGCCACGGGAAGATAGCACAGCAAAGAAGCATATTTACGTGTACAATCACCACCCCCTCTGTCCTGGGAAAAGGCTGGGGAGAGAGCTGCAAGCAGAGACAGAACAATCCCCGCCGGGAAGACGACACGGGAGCACGTGCAGTAGGCCCAGGAGGCTGGCGCTGGAGAGCCTGGGGACTGGGCGCCAATGCCACCAAGGGCCCGGAGTGGCCAGGACACCTGGGGGCCAAGCCACTGAGCCACAGCAGCATCAGACACCTAGAATCTTCCACGGCTGGGATGGCCATGGGGATCATAAGTCCTCAATGGCCACCGGCAGGGGCCCTCAGGCTGCTCTCCTGGAAGGGCCGTTCTATGGAGGCACAGCCTGCCAGGGCGTGCGCTCCCAGCAGACAAGCAAGGAGATGCTCAGAGCTGGAAATTGGAGGCAAGACTTTGGCTCAGAGAGGCTAGACGGCCTGCCCGAGTTGACACAGCGCATAGGTGACCTTGTCGAGACAGGAACCAAGCCTGTCTGACTGCTGTCCTCTTAGCCACAAGACCTCAGCAAACAAGTCCCACAAAGTCCCAGGCAGAAAACACTTCACACGCTGCAGACCACTGCTCAGCTCTGCTGTTGTAGGGTGAGAGCAGTGTAATGTACAAGGGGATGAACGCTGTTGCGCTCTAATAAACCCTTATGGACAAAAACAGATTATGCATGGGATTCAGCCCGTGGGCCACAGCTGGCCAGCCCCTGCCCTGCCATCTTACCAGATCACTTGCAGCTCCCTGAGTGTGTGGCATCTTTGAAGAGGTCCTGGCTAGGTTAGGGGAGTATGTGGAGCAGAAAACAAAATAGGGTCAGGAGGCAGAAGGGAACCAAGGCAGTGCTCCAGCGGGTGGGCCTCTCTGAGGAAGCGCGGTTCCCTGCTGAGAAAAGGAAGCAGATGGCATGGCCAGCAGGTAGAATGTAGAGAAGACAAAGAACTGGTCAGGGATCTTTCAGTCGTACTTGGCAGAATTTCAAGCCAAACCAGACCAGACAGAATCACAAGCACAGGATCCCTTGGCTCACGTCTGTGGAGCGGCTTCAGGAGTGGCTGGATCCAGCACCTTTCTCGTCTCCTGGAGTTTTCTCATCAAAGCTCCGCTTTTCTTTACCCAACAGGTTCTCTTTGTGTCACAGTGTCGTCACCACCAGAAGCTCTCGACCTGCCTAATCCTCGCTGGTATTCTCCATGAGAGCAGGTGGGCTTTTGGCAGCTGAACTTTAGAATGCAAGAAAGCATTTCACTCCCTCCCAACCCTCCACACAAACATCAATAAGGAGGAGTTTTAAGGAGGATAGGAGAACAAGAAAAGAGACTCCAAAGCAAGATGACAGAAGCTGCAGAGCAGCCTATGGCTGGCAAGTGGGTCATCTAGCCTGAGAAAGTCAGATCCCAAATCTGCAGCCTGAAAGTTTGAGAACTAGTCAGACCAACAGGGCTAGAAACTGAGACGCCAGGCCCTTCTGGAGGTGGGGATGAAGGGAGACTGGCAGACATGAAGCGGGTGGAGGAAAGCTGCGTGAGAAGTGGTCACATCCGCTTGGTGCTGGTGATGCCCCATGTGCCCCCACTACCCCCCACCCCGTGGAAGGTTGGAGGATCACTCCCTGGACAAGGTAAACAGACTCTGGACTGGGCACTCCTGCTGCGTTGAGGGCACAGGCCCCAGGAGGGCACGAACATGGGGTTCTGAATGCAGGAACCTCCCCAGGACATGAAGACTGGCAGCCAGCCCTGTTCCCTCCAGGAAGGAGCCTGGAAGATCCATCAACCCCAGAGGGAAGTCCAACTGCTGACCTCGGGGGTACTCCCAGACACGGTCTACCCAGACAGCCCTGCCCTGAGGCTCAACACTGGCCAGCCCCACTGACACACAGTTTCCAAAAGCTTCTCGGACCTCCACTCCTGACTCTGAGCTGGGTGCCAGGGAAGAGCAGACATCTGCCTGCTGCATAGCATACGCACGCCAAAGCTGAAGCACTGCAGGTTACTGTGGGGCTCCCGGGCACAGGGGCCTTTCAAACAGTTGCTAATCAGGGAGAGGAGGGGATGCAGAGACAAGGGAGTAACAGTGGAGAAACCAGAGTGCAGCCTTGGGGCAGGTCCCAGCTCCCCATCAAGGGACACACAGAACAGTGTCCTTGGCTCTTCTGCAGAACTAAAGTGTGTTAGTTGCTCAGTCGTATCTGACTCTTTGCCACCCCGTGGACTGGAGCCCGCCAGGCTCTTCTGTCCCTGGAATTCTACAGGCAAGAAAACTGGAGCGGGTTGCCATTCCCTTCTCCAGGGGATCTTCCCAACCCAGGGATTGCACTCGGGTCTCCTGCATTGCAGGCAGACTCTTTAACGTATGCCTGAGAGAAGAGCCACCAAGGAACCCCCAGCAAACAGAAGACGTTAGCATCCTTCATTCCAGAGAAGATCAGTTCAGTCAGTTCAGTTCAGTCGCTCAGTCGTGTCCGACTCTTTGTGACTCTGTGGACTGCAGCACGCCAGGCCTCCCTGTCCATCACCAACTCCCAGAGTCTACCCAAACCCATGTCCATTGTATCAGTGATGCCATGCAACCATCTCATCCTCTGTCATCCCCTTCTCCTCCTGCCTTCAATTCTTCCCAGCATCATGATCTTTCAAATGAGTCAGTTCTTTACATCAGGTGGCCAAAGTATTGGAGTTTCAGCTTCAAAATCAGTCCTTCCAATGAACACCCAGGACTGATTTCCTTTAGGATGGATTGGTTGGACCTCCTTGCAGTCCAAGGGACTCTCAAGAGTCTTCTCCAACACCACAGTTCAAAAGCATCAATTCTTCAGCACTCAGCTTTCTTTATAGTCCAACTCTCACATCCATATATGACCACTGGAAAAACCATAGCCTTGACTAGACAGACCTTTGTTGGCAAAGTAATGTCTCTGCTTTTTAATGTGCTAAGATCATGGCATCCGGTCCCGTCACTTCATGGCAAATAGATGGGGAAACGGTGGAAACAGTGTCAGACTTTATTTTTCTGGGCTCCAAAATCACTGCAGATGGTGACTGCAGCCACGAAATTAAAAGACGCTTGCTCCTAGGAAGAAAAGTTATGACCAACCTAGCCAGCATATTAAAAAGCAGAGACGTTACTTTGCCAGAGATCACAGTTTGGTGACCTGGAACAGCTCAGCAGGAGAGCAAGTGAGTCTAGCTGAAAGGAGGGCAGGCCCTGCCCGCACCCAGACGCTCCTCAGCGACCCTGCCGTGAACCCGTGCTACAAAGCTCCTCACCAGCTCTCCCAGACCAGGACGCGGGTCTCAGGGCCGGAGCCCACCGTGTGCCTCTGCCTCTCGCAGTAGTGAAGTCTTCTTTTCTGTGTGTGCTGTGCTGCTCACTCGTGTCCAATTCTTCAAGGCCCCGTGGACTGCAGCCCACCAGGCTTCTCTGTCCATGGAATTTTTCAGGCAAGAATCCTGGAGTGGGTTGCCATTTCCTCCTCCAGGGGATCTTCCCCATCCAGGGATTTTTTTTTTCCTACTTCCCCCAAAATTCTGTCTCCAAGATTCGACTCAGCACTGAGGCACAGAGGCCAAGTTTTCGGCATCAAAACCAAACGTGGGAAAGGTCCCCAGGGAGCAAGCCAGGCTTGAGGGAGAAGAGGGTTCCCTTTCTACCCTCAGAGGAAGAGCTATGGCGTCCAGGAAACAAAACCAGGAGGGCCTATGCAAGTGGAGGCATAAGTGGAAGTCGCTCAGTCGTGCCTGACTGTGCGACCCCATGGACTATACGAATTATCCACGCCAGAATACTGCAGTGGGTAGCCTTTCCCTTCTCCAGGGGATCTTCCCAACCCAGGGACTGAACCCTGGTCTCTCACATTGCAGGCAGATTCTTTACCAGCTGAGCCACAAGGGAAGCCCAAGAATACTGGAGTGGGTAGCCTATCCCTTCGCCAGTGGATCTTCCCAAACCAGGAATTGAACTGGAGTCTCCTGCATTGCAGGCAGATTCTTACCCACCTGAGCTATGAGTGGAGGAGAGGATGTCATTTAAAAGGCGAGAGGGGGTCGGGGCTCCGTCGGGAAGCTGCCTGGGCTGATGAGTGGCGTGTCTTAGGCAGCCTGCCTGCTGGCGGGTGGGGCTGTGTCCCTGCCCAGCTGCTTGCCTGGCCTGGAGCCTCCCTGAGCCTGGGTCTTGGCACTGCTGGGCTGGAAGGAGCAGTCCTCCGTGGAACTGCCAGCACCTGGGTCCCCTTGGGAGCGTGAGTTCCCAGGGGCGGCTGCTGCCAGCATGTGCGTCCCCAGGGTGAGCTGTTGTTACCTCCTCTATCTGCAGGAGACTTTCCAAAACCAGCAGGTCAGGGGCAGAGCGTTCATCTTTAATGTCCACTATTTTCCGGCGGCCTCGCTTCTCGGCCTTGTGGCTAAGATCACATGTAGTGTGGGGGTTTCCCACATGGCTCAGTGTAAAGAATCCGCCTGCCAATGCAGGAGACACAGGGGATTAGGGTTCAGTCCCTGAGTGAGGAAGGTCCCTTGGTGAAGGAAATGGTAACCCAATCCAGTATTGTCACCTGGGAAATCTCATGGACAGCAGAGCCTGGCAGGCTACAGTCCATCGGGTCACAAAGAGTCAGACACGACTGAGTGACTGAGCTCAGCACACAAGCCCTGAGAATCCAGGGATGAACAAAGTAGACCCTCAGTGCCCTCAGGGAGCTGACCATCTCCTGGTCTTCTTAGCCGGAGTTCAGCCTGGCAGAGGAAAAGCACCTTGGGAAAGGAGCCTTTGGAAACACAGGGTCTTGCTGATGACCACCAGGGCAGAAGAGGCCCAAGTGCAAAGTCAGGTCTGCCGTGGCCCCCGGGAGCACACACTGTGTACAGGAAGAGGCTGGGCTTAGGCTTCTGACTTCTTTTCAGAATGGAAACAAGGCAGCCTTCCATTTTCTCCCCATCCATTGAATGCAATGAACAGTACAGTAAAGCACCAGTTTGCAAACTCCAAAAATAACAGTCATGAGAATTTCCCAGAAAGGAAGATCATTAGTTGGCAAATTTAAGAGGCCGCCAAGTGCCCAGGACAGACAGATGAGAAGGGCTGCACGGGGCACGCCACGGGGAAAGTGCAGCACCCAGGACACGGGGGGAAGATTCTTCAGCCTTCCAGAGGGGGCCCAGAAGGGACAAGAAAACAGGTCACACGCAAAGACTCAGAAAGCAAAATGGATTCGGACATTTCGGCGACAAGCCTGATATCCAGAGCACAGCGAAGCGAAGCCTCCCGAGTTCTCAGGGGAGCTAGTTCCCAGCCAGAGCCCTTTACCCAAGAAAACACTCAGACAAGCATGCAGGAGTGTGGTGACATTTCAGACGCACAGAGACTCAAAATCTAACTTCCTCGCTTCGGTCCCCAAGCAGCTCCCGGTGGGTGACTCCGCCAAAACCGACGCGTAGAAGAAGAAAAGAGACAGTTGACTCAAGAGGTGGGGGTGCGCAGAGAACCCCCAGGAGGGGGCAGAAGGAGATGGGCCCCGCATACGGGGTTAGAGGCCAGGCTGAGATGGCCCGACCCGGGAGACAGACACGCTCAGACGCACAGACCAAGATGCTCACTGCAGTCACACTGGCCTGTCAGCCTAATGGCAGACACTGGCCCATGTCATGACCTGAGCTGGACTTGGCCACCTACAGAAGGAGCCCCAGCTCCCCTGCATCCTGCTTGCAGGACGGCAGAGCCCTCAGGGCAGTCCATGGCTGCGCTCTGCAGGCACCTGGTCCAGAGACCAACAGACAGAAACACGGGTAAGCACGTCTGGATGCTGTCAACGTGGGGAGCCCTGGGTCCCCCCACTCAGGTCTTGCCCATGGATTTCCCCAAGAGGGACTTGGAAACCCTCAGGGTGGCTCCAAGGCTGTTAGCGTCTCTTCATCTGATGGATGAAGCGCCCTTCACCTGTGCGCTGCCTGGAGCGTCTTCAGTACTTCACAACAGATTATCCTGGATGATCCAGAAAGACAAGAAGGGACAAGTCAGTCTCCTCTCACAAAGGATCCCCAAAGAGGGGTCCCTCCTCTGGGCTCGCCGCTTTGGGGGCTTCAGATATTAGAAACATCCCCCAGAACATAACCGAGTCCAAGCTCAGTCTGCTTGCCACACACAGGCCAACAAATCCGAGAGATGAGGTGTGGAGGCAAGCTTATTCAGTCCGACTCTTTGCGATCCCATGGACTGCAGCACACCAGGCTTCCCTGTCCTTCACCATCTCCCGGAGTTTGCTCAAACTCATGTCCATTGAGTCGGTGATGCCACTGAGCCATCTCATCCTCTGTTGTCCCCTTCTCCTCCTGCCCTCAATCTTTCCCAGCATCAGCGTCTTTTCCAATGAGTCAGTTCTTTGCGGGTGGCCAAAGTATTGGAAATTCAACTTCAGCATCAGTCCTTCCAATGCGTATTCAGTGTTGTTGAGACAAGGAATATGACTTTATTTGGAGAGTCTGCTGACCAAAAAGATGGCAGACTAGTGTCTCAAAACCATCTTTTCAGGGCTGGATGCCAGGTTCTTGTATAGAACAGAGATGGGGGAGGTGAGGAGGTAAAATTAAAAGGCCATTAATCTTACAAATAATCTCCTGGAATGGCTAGGCTCGGGGAGGGGATGCGCGAATTCCTTCCTTCCTATAGCCATCCTCGGGTGGACAGGGTCCTGGACAAAGGCACTGTGGTTTAGCATTCAGGCAGAGGGGCAGGGTTCCCCAAGGCAGGCCATTATGCAGGAACAGCATCCTTTCCGTGAACAGAAGCGTGGGAACTAAAGGTTAAAGTGAAATAAACAGATCCAGCGTGAGGTCAGCTCTTCCCTGTAACAAGAGTCAACTACTGAAGAGCCCCTGGGCTCACCCCTCACTCCTATCCAGTGAGACCCTAGCCCCAAACTCCCAGAGAAGAGCTTCCCACCTCCCTGCTTCGGAGGCCAGGGAGAGGGGCTCTGATGCCCTCTCGTCAAAGGCAGATGCTTATTTCAGGGAGATTTCAGGCTTTGGGAGGAAGAAGCACAGGAGCAGGAGAAAAAGCAAACCATCAGATTCTTCCCTCGGAGAGTGAGGATGTGGTCCACTCTGCAGACCCATCGTTTTATCCATCTTTTCAGTTTGGTTTCTGCCCCATCATCCTGAGGGACCACTTTCTTATCTCTCTTTGGACAGTATCTCTGGATTCTGAAGGCCCCCACCAGTCGGGAGGGACTGGAAAGTGTCACACACAGAAGCTGGGGACCATTTTGCAAACTTAAGTAACTCTTCTCCATTTACATCTATGTAGAATTAAATAGAGCATGAATGAGGCTTGGCATCTATTCTTTGCATTGTCTCAGGAATCTTGACATTGACAATGAAACATGATGAAAACCATGAGAGAAGTGATTGTGAGTTTCCATGATGAAATTAAAATAAGATGTTTCCCATGTTAATGATTATGGGTAATATGCAACCTCATTACAATAATTAAAACTTGTAAGTAAAATTTCAAAGAAATTTGGTTAATTTCTAAATCAATATCTTTTTTCAAGAGTTTTATAGACCGTCGCAGCTACGACTGCCTCGGCAGATCAAAAAGTTTCTCCAAACTGAAATTAATTTTCAAAAGCTTATCTAAGAACTACAGTGACTCAAGAAAGGGTGTCTAATTTGTCAGTACTGTCAATAAAATGCAAATTGTGTGAAAATCTTAATTATAGTAACATAATTAGTGATATTGTTGAAATGAAGGCAAGAAAATAAATTTTATAGAATAAACATACAATAATTTATAAATTATGCATGCTTTTGTTTTATTACTCTTCGAAGCATTATTGGCCTGTCAACAGAACACCCAGGCATCCCCAATAATAATTAAATGCAGTTCTCTTTGATACTTTGCCAGCTTTCAGTTATCAAAACATAACTTGTAGTTTTATACATCTTTTCAATTTTGCTGTTATGAAGATATATTTGTCAAAGCAAAAGCTAGAACATTTTTTATTTTTAACAGTTCGTTAACTTGATTTATAATTTCGACATGTGGTATGTGGGGCTGTGTATGCACTCTTGCCCTGAAAATGTTAGTGAAGGAGGCAGACAGGATTAGGAAGGGGTTTGGAGAGGCTCTAAGGCACCACAATATTCTATTTCCCATCCTAGCTGGCACATGTGTGGGTGTTTGTCTTGTTACTTTTCTGTAAACTGTATTTATATGTTATGCATTCTTTTGAATGTATGATATATATGACAGTAACACATAAAATAAGGCTGAGAAAAAGAGCCCGCCCTGTCTACCACACAGAGGCTGTCTGCTCACTCGATACTCACATACAGCAAAGCACAGTGTAAACCCCAAACCTTGCTCCAGTGCAAGCCGCCCTCGTTGTCTACCTGCCTCTGACCTGGGGGGTTGGATATCACTAACTCAGTCGAGAATGAGAATCCTGTTGACGTTTTCCTTACCAGAATTTTTAATATCATGTTTTCTTCTGCACGGACTCTAAACACAATACTCACCCGTCTTGGAAATTTTGGAAACTACGAAGAAAAAAGAAGCATATGTCATACCACCCAGAGAAAACCCCATGGAAACATTGGCCTTTTTCAATCTTAAAAAAAAAAACAAAACAAAGATCTATCTTTCAATCAATCTGTAATTTTGTATGGATGAGATCAGCCTCCAAATAACATTTTCTATCTGGTTGTTTTTCTCACTTAATATGCTAGACATTTCCTCCTGTTATTACAAACTCATTGTAAGCATCTTTGGCTGCATAATTTACTTAATCATTCCCTCATTACAGTGCATTTAGGCAGGTTCTAATTTCCCACTCACAGATTACCCCGTGATGAATAAACAGCACTCTTCCGAAGTCTTTGTGTGGACTTCAGATTCTTTTCTTAGGATCAGTACCTAGAAATGGTCTCAAGAGATATTTTAAGTCCTGGACATTTATTTCACCTTGCACTGACCTTTCTCACTTGGGCATGGGCGTCCTGGCAGCCTGGAGGGTGAAGTCAGTTACTAAGGGAGTCTAAAAGCCACAGAGGCAGATCAGCCAGGGGTCCATCCTGGCCCTGCAAACACTGTCAGACGACCTCAGGACAGTCACCATCTGCACACGCCTTGATTTACTCGCCTGTGACAAAGAAAGAACTGTGACAACGACAGGTACTGTGCTTACAAGGATGACGAGCAACGTAGGCAAGCCCCTAGTCCAATGCCTGGCACACAGCAGATGCTCAACAAATGACCGCTAACACTAAACTTTTTCCAAGAGCCCTTTTACGAATGTTTCTGGAGAAAGGGTCCCGAGCCAGACTCTGACTGGCCTGCCCGGAGTCCTGTGCCCTTCACTGAGCCGGTTACCAGTGGCTCTGACTGGTCAGCCCTGCGTGTCTTGTGCATCCTGATACAGGAGGTGGACATGGGTCAGCCTAGCAGAACCACAAGGACTGAGAGCTGGGGTCCCACAGGGAGGAATTCTGCGGCCAGGAGGGCTAAAGGGGCTGGACCACAGATGCCTAGGCCTGAGGCCCAAGACCACGTGGGCACGGGAGAATAATCCTCATAGTAAGTGTTTACATGGGGGTAAAAACCAAGGCAGACCGAAGGTGAAGGTCACTGATGGCTATCACAGAGGGGTCTCAAGGCCTGGGGAGCAGCTGACCCCAGTGAGCTCGAAAATCTTTCCAACCTTGAAAGACTAGAGCTACAGGCAGGTCTCGAAAAAGAGCAAGTTCACCACTCAGCTGACTCAAGATCTCCTGGGCCCTAAGGCTGACCCCCTGGTACTGCACCGGGCTGGAGCTCAGGTCAGCAAGAAAGCCTGCTTCCCCCAGCCCAACCAGCGGTCCCCTGCTCACTCAGGGGGCAAGATCATTCCCAGTCATTCCCGAGTCCCCACTTAGAACTCAGTTTTGTCCAAACCACTCCTTCCATGGTAGCCACAGTTAGAAAGGCCTGAAGAGCATCACTCCGTTCAGGAGAGAGGATCCCACTGCTTCTCCCAAAAGCCCATCCCCAAGCCTCATCTTCTTCATGTAATCCAAAATTTGGGCATCACCACCCAGCACATGGTGCTTCGTAAGGTTGACTATAAGTCAGTTTAAGGGTTTGATTTTGAAAAACTGTAGAAAACGCATGCTGACATTTGCCTGCTGTGTCCGTGCCTTGGCGGCATCTCAGATTCAAATTCAAAACTGTACTAATGTTCAAGCTGGAAAGAAATATTCAGAGGAGAGAAGTGGACGGAAGGAGACTGAGGACAATTGCAGGGCTCTGTGGGCACTGCAACAGCCGGTTCTGTGCAGGCGGAGGTAAGGATGGATGGACTAAGGCAAGTGGGTTTCCTGGAGACACAGGGGACAGAGCTGGGCCCCTGGGTGGCCTGGGGGGGCATCAGGTGACCCCGAGGTTGGGCTTTCAGGGGAGCCAGCCCACTGCTGGCAAATGCAGTGGCCTCCACTTGCCACTGCTTATTAAGTGGCATTATTTAAACCCTGCCAGTCATTCAGTCTCAGAGCTGGCAGATTAATTGTATCTTAACTCTTTAGCCAGTGGATATATATCAAAATGTAGCTTTTTGCAACCAGACTTGGTGACAAATCAGAGGTTCTAGCTGTACTCGAGCAGCGTCTGCTGAGGCCACACACCAACAGAAGCCCTGCTGGTGCACGTCCACCCCTTAGGGGAGCGAACCGAAGGGGCAGACATCTCAGTTTGGGTCACAGCTGTGTCCCTGGGGCATAAAGCAGTCCCTCCCTGGCCCAAAGCAGGCATCTGCCAAGGCCGTGTCAAACGAACAGTCACTTACCGCAAACACACCCTTAGCTCCTACTGTGTACAGGTCATGGCCTTGGAAGGACTACGCTGGGGTCAGGGACATGATGACAGCAAGCAACGCAGGAAGCAGCAAAGACCCCAGGAAAGTACCCGATGCCAAGGGGATCACTGGCATACAAGAAGAGAGCTGATGTTCACGCCTTGAGCACTTTCTCTGTGGCAAGCACCGTTCAGACACTTTATATAGTCCTTCCTTCCTCTTCCCAGTGACCCTCTACTGGAGGAGAAATTCGTACCCTCACGTCCACTTTTTGGAATTGCAAAGTGAAGTGAAAGTGAAAGTTGCTCAGTCATGTCTGACTCTTTGTGACCCTGTGACCCCATGGACTATACAGTCCATGGAATCCTCCAGGCCAGAATACTGGAGTGGGTAGCTTATCCCTTCTCCAGGGCAGCTTCCCAACCCAGAGATCAAATCCAGGTCTCCTGCATTGCGGGCAGATTCTTTACCAGCTAAGCCACAGGGAAACCCAAGAATACTGGAGTGGGTAGGCTATCCCTTCTCCAGTGGATCGTCCCAACCCAGGAATCAAACCAGGGTCTCCTGCATTGCAAATGGATTCTTTACCAACCAAGCTACCCAGGAAGCCCCAGGAAACCACGCTGCAATCACCTTCCTATGCTTCTCATAGGTCTTTGCATGTCTCTCTGTGGGATGGAGCCCCAGAGTGGGATTGTGGAGTCAAGAAGATCCAATGCAAGCTGACTTTTGCTGGAAACTGAAACTGAAAAATCCGAAAAAATTCAGATTTTTTTCTGAATCCATCAGAAAAAAAAAAAAAGCAGTGCCTATTTGATAGTATAAGGAAGCTGTTTCCCACTGCTGTACCAGCCCTAGACATCAGTAACGTTTAAAATTTTACAAACCTGAGAGCGGAAAAATACTACCTCATTGTGTTTTAATTTGGAGTTTTTAAATTATTGATGAAGATGTGCCTGTTCTCCAGGAATCATCAGCCGTTTGATTTCGTCTTCCGTGTCTTGAAGCAAACGCCTCCTCCCAGCATGGCAGCTGCTGTGGCCTGACGCTTCCATCCTTAATCCGAGAACTCTGAGCCTGCGCTCTGGGTCTGCCGTGTCTCTGTAACCCCTAACAGCGCTGGCCCACCCAGAGCGAACGGACGGCAGGAAATGACTATTCACTGAAAGCTTGCCAAGCGTCCTGTGCGGTGCTTGACATTTTGCCCCCAGAATCTCACATCACCCTCACAGCAACCTGTGAACCAGATTCAGTCTATCATTACCCCAAAACCCCAAAGTCCAAAGAGCTCCAAAACCCAAATGATTGTTTGTAATTTATTTGGCACACAAAATCTGAACTGGACTGTCATGCAACCATTAGTCATCTGCTTACCACTTTAAGAACTCATCAGTTCAGTTCAGTCACTCAGTCACGTCCGACTCTTTGCGACCCCATGAAACACAGCACGCCAGGCCTCCCTGTACATCACCAACTCCCGGAGTTTACCCAAACCCATGTCCATTGAGTCGGTGATGCCATCCCACCATCTCATCTCCTGTCGTCCCCTTCTCTTCCTGCCCTCAATCTTTCCCAGCGTCAGGGTCTTTTCAAATAAGTCAGCTCTTCACATCAGGTGGCCAAAGTACTGGAGTTTCAGCTTCAACATCAGTCCTTCCAATGAACACCCAGGACTGATTTCCTTTAGGATGGACTGGTTGGATCTCCTTGCAGTCCAAGGGATGCTCAAGAGTCTTCTCCAACACCGCAGTTCAAAAGCATCAATTCTTCAGCACTCAGCTTTCTTTAAGAACTCCTGATTTACTGCTAAAATTAAAACTTGGTTCCGGGGTATTTGTCCCAGAGTTGCTGACAAATTAGTAATAGGTAACCCACGCTGGATTATTGTTCCGAAATCTGGAAGAAAAATTGTGAAAAGGAAACCCACAAGCTCCGAGAGCTTCAGCTGAGGGCTGCGGACCTAGGCTGTCTCCCTGAGTCATGGCTAAAGACACTGGCCCCCAAGCCTGTGCTCCTCACCCAGCCTCCGTCTGCCCTCAGCCGGACTCCTCATGCCACACGATGGGTCCCCCGACCTTTGGGAGCAGCGAGAGCTCAGTGACAAGCCCTCATCTGTGGAGGCTTTACTTCCGAAAGACAGGGACAGGGCTGTTAAGTTGACTGGTCTCCTTGAGATTTAGATTCCAGGATGTTGTATGGCTCACAAATGCCACGCAGGATCCTGGATGCCCCCCAGGCTGTGTTCCCGGAGCAGGACAGCTCTGTCCCTGGTCCCGCCCCACCCCGTGAGGCTGAAATCTGCCGGGTCAGGAAGCAGGCTGGCTCCTCTAATAGATAAGTTTAATTAAAAGTGGGCTGGATGCGTGGCCCGAGTGGGAGACAGTCATTAGACAATCAAAATGCTTCACTACAAGGAAGTAATTGCATTGCACGGAGACCTTTTTGCCATCAAGGCAGAATCAATCAATAATTAAATTAGAAGTGAAAATTAGTCGCCCGAGCCCACGGCTCATTGACTGAGCAGGCACTCCGTGATCCCAGGATGGGCTGAGGGCCTGTAGATGAGGGGGCTTCAGCCACCAAAGTCCTCGAGCCCAACCCGGCAGCGACCCGACCGAGTGACCCCTGCTCGCCTCATGGGTGGGGCGAGGCTCCTGGCACTGTTGATTCTAAAGTACAACAGTGTGGCATCTTCTGTTTGAAGAAGCTGAAACAAAGAGGAAGGGGGGATACAGTGGTTAGCTACTGGTCCATAGCAACCTCCCCCCAAGACTCAACAGGGCGTGAGCGGTGGGGGCGGATTTCAGGGCGTGTACAGGTGGGCTGGGGTGGCCCTGCTGACCCTGGCTGGGTTTGCTCTGTGTCTGCAGGTAAGCTGCGATTGTCTGACCCAAGCCGGGGGCTCCTTTCTAGCAGCAGGAGTGGGGCGGCCTTGCCCTCTCCTCCTGGGTGGCTGGCCGGCATGTGGCCTTTCAGTGGTGACGGCAGAAGACCCAGAGGGCAAACAGAAGCACATGCAGCCCTGTAAGGCTGAGAGCCGGCACAACATCGCTTGTACCGACACCTGCCCAGCCCCGAGTCCAGGTCGACACCTGAAAAGGGCTATGCAAGACACCAGATGTATTTATCTGAGATACACCCGAGACAAGGTCTATTAGGAGGACACCTGTGATGAGACACGGCCAGGATGTGGAAGGGGGCTGGAAGGAGTGGAGAAATGGGGCTGGTAGTTCAGACCCGCCCCCCCAACCCCCGCCGCCAGGGAACTCAGACTTGTTTTGGGCTCCTTCTGTCAGCCAGGCTTCCCTGGTGGCTCAGCTGGTAAAGAATCCACCCACAGTGCAGGAGACCTGGGTTCGATCCCTGGGTTGGGGAGATCCCCTGGAGAAGGGAACAGCTACCCACTCCAGTATTCTGGCCTGGAGAGACGCATGGACTGTATAGTCCATGGGGTTGCAATGAGTCAGACACGACTGAGTGACTTTCATTTCTGTCAGCAGTCACTGTACGCATGCTATCTCAAGGAACCTGAGCTGCACCATCCACGCAATGCTCGTGATCACTCCCCCTTAACAGACAGGAAAGCTGAGACTCCCAGAAGCAACCCGGCCAAGGTCATCCAGCTAATGAGTGGCTGGACAAAGACCCGCCTGCTTCTGGATCATTCCACCACCCCACTGACTTCACCCCGGCCTGCAGTCAGGGAAGCCAGTGATCATCTGAACCCTTCCCCACCTGCAGCAGGGGGCCGGGGCAAGGCCCTCCCATTTCTGGCCGGATTGTCTTCATCTGTGGACAAGGAAGCTCCCCAGGGCTCCGGAGGGCCCTGGAGGCTCTGCGAGGCCTGGGTGTAAGGCTGACCTGACGCAGCAGGTTTCTGTCATTCTCATGAAATGGCGACAGGGCGGAAGTGCAGACCACAGAGGCTGCAGGCTGGCTCACTGTGTTCGACTCAGAGGCTCCGGGCTGGAAAGGACTTTCGGGTTCACCTGGCCTCGTGCTTCCAGCTATTTCTGCCCATGACCATGGTAGGCTGGATCCTGGTCCCCAAGGCTGCCCCGCCTTAACCTGGGAATCTAGTTCTTTACAGGGGAGAAGGGACTTTGCAGGTGGGAGCTAAGCATCCTCGCTGGGGAGATTATCCCAGGTCAGTCAGATGGGTCCATTTGCACCCCGTGGGTCCTTGAGACCGGGGCCTTTGTTGACTGCAGTCAGACAGAGACGCAGCAGCAGAAGAGGCGGGGGAGTCCCAGGCTGCCGGCTGCGCAGAGACAGCCAGGGGGTGAGCCAAGGGACGCGGCGCCTCAGAGGCTGGAAAAGCAGGGGAATGGATTCCCCGGAGCTTCCAGAGAGCCCTGATGTGACCTGGGTTCCAGCCGGCGAGTCTGCCTGCAGACGTGTGACCTGGAGGACCGACCTGGAGGGCTGAGGGAGAGCCACACACACTGGATTTGTGGTCACTGTTACAGTGGCAGCTGGAAACTCATACAGTGACCCTCAGGACAGAACTCAGCTCATGTCACAGCCCTGGGCACAGGCGTCACATGCACACACACTCTCATACATACGCGCACACACCACACAGAGAGACAGACGTGCACACACATGCACACGCCACACACACAGCCACACACCACACACACGGACCCACACACACCCACATATAGATACATGCACATCGCACACACACACACACATGGAGAGACCTACATATACACACATGCACATGCCACACACAGACCCACAATCACACACACATCCACACATACAGACACACATGCAGACACATACACATGCCACACACACACGGACACACACACACACACACACGTACACACACAAGACTCCCCACACATGCATCCACACACCACACAGAGACCCACATACACACACATACACATGCCGCACACATACACACACACAGACCCACAACCACACACACATCCACATCCACACACGTACACATCCACACACACACACGGACCCACACACACACACATACACGTACACACACATGCCACACACACACCACACACAAGACCCCCCACACATGCATCCACACACCACACAGAGACCCACATACACACACATACACATGCCGCACACATACACACACGGACCCACATACACACACATACAGATACATGCACATCGCACACACACACACACACGGAGAGACCTACATATACACACATGCACGTGCCGCACACAGACCCACAACCACACACACATCCACATCCACACATACAGACACACATGCAGACACATACACATGCCACACACACACACGGACCCACACACACACACACACGTACACACACAAGACTCCCCACACATGCATCCACACACCACACAGAGACCCACATACACACACATACACATGCCGCACACATACACACACGGACCCACATACACACACATACAGATACATGCACATCGCACACACACACACACACACATGGAGAGACCCACATACACACACATGCACATGCCGCACACATACACACACACAGACCCACAACCACACACACATCCACATCCACACACGTACACATCCACACACACACACGGACCCACACACACACACATACACGTACACACACACACCACACACAAGACCCCCCACACATGCATCCACACACCACACAGAGACCCACATACACACACATACACACACACACATATATACATGCACACACCACGCACAGAGACATACATGCACACACATCCATTCACTCACACCACGCTGACCCACATACACACACATACACATGCAACACATGTGGAGACCCACATACACACAAAGGCACGCACACACGCACGCACGCACCACACACATGAACAATGTGCATACACACATGCCACACATGCATGGACATACATGCACACACCACACACACACACATACATCACACACACCCCATAGACACACACCACACACACACACACACACCACATACACACACACACACCCCACACACACACATACATACACCACACACACACCACACACACACATACATACACCACACACACACCACACACACATACATCACACACACCACACACACACACCACATACACACACATACATCACACACACCACACACACACACATATACACACCGCACACACTGCTTCCTGGAGAAGGCAGACCCTGAACTGAGACTTGGAGGAGGAGGAGATGCTCGGAAGAAAGCTGGAGAAAAGAGAACGTGGCTCCAGGGAGCGGCCCGCTCGGCAGCCAGACACCTTCAGCAGTGTAGATGAAGGGTGAGAGGCGAGTCCGACAGAGGGGACGCTTCATGATAGGAGTGCACTAAACAACCGGGGCTTCTTGGGGACGCTTCACGATAGGAGTGCACTAAACAACCGGGGCTTCTTGGGGAGGGAAGGGAGGAGACGCCACCAGCAGAGCTGTGCTTTACAAAGATTCATCAGAAGGGACACGAACACTTGAGACTAAACGTTGGCTTCATTAAAAACCAATGGGGATCTAAGTTTAGAAAACAATGATGTCAACTCACACCAACTAAACTGGAAAGAAATGTACGTCTCTGGCGGGGAACAGCCGTCTCTGCTCCGCCGGTGGGCGTTTCACTGGCGCGACCACCAGAACAGGTTGGCATCACCTGGTGAAGTTAAAGTCACACACACAGACTTGCAACTAAGCACCTGGGGTACAGGCGATAGGAAGGCTCCACAGGTGCCCGAGAACGCCCAGGGCCCGCTAGGACAGCAACCCACAGAAATCGAGAATCAGAGTGCGCAGCAGCAGGAGAAAGGACGGCCCAACTCTGCTCCGCCTCGGCAGCGGGATCCCCCTCCTGAGGGAGAAGTCAGGAGCCAGGCTGTGGACAAGGGACCGCTGGGCAGGTTCTCAGGGATGGGCCATCAGAGTGGGTGCCCTCGATCTCCTTATGCAGAGACCAAGACATGCCAAACAGCAGTGCGCTGAAGACAGGCACGCAGGTGCAAAACTTAGGGACAAAGCGGAGAGGGGTGGATATGAGACTCAGGGCAGCAGCCGCTTCTCGGGGGAGGGGCCTGGGCAGGACACAAGGGCAAACCCAGCGGCCGCAAAGGGAAGCAAGTGGAAGCCGCTCAGTCGTGTCCGACCCTGTGCAACCCCGTGGACTCTACAGTCCATGGGATTCTCCAGGCCAGAACACTGGAGTGGGGAGCCGTTCCCTCCCCCAGGGGATCTTCCCAACCCAGGGATCGAACCAAGTCTCCTGCATTGCAGGATTTTTAGCTGAGCCACAAGGTAAGCAGGGTGCAAAGGTCACGTGTAATTCCCCAAGGTCGTGTTTCCTTACTGCCAGGGCGCTCAGTGATGTGTTTATCTGGGTGCTCTACAGCTACTGGATGTATATTATTTTGATTCTACTCAATATTTCATTAAAAAAAAAAACAAGAAAGAAATATGAAAAAATGAGAGAAATTTCAGGAAAATAGAGAAAAATGGGGATTTCTAGCTACATTAGTAGTTAAAATTTTGTCTTATTATCTAAGCATTAAAAATAAATTATTCTTTATTTTAAATTAAACTATGGTTGCTTTGCAATGTTGGGTTAGTTTCAGGTATAAGTAAAGTAATTTCATATCAGATCAGATCAGTCGCTCAGTTGTGTCTGACTCTTTGCCACCCCATGAATCGCAGCACGCCAGGCCTCCCTGTCCATCACCAACTCCCAGAGTTCACTGAGACTCACATCCATCGAGTCAGTGATGCCATCCAGCCATCTCATCCTCTGTCGTCCCCTTCTCCTCTTGCCCCCAATCCCTCCCAGCATCAGAGTCTTTTCCAATGAGTCAACTCTTCTCATGAAGTGGCCAAAGTACTGGAGTTTCAGCTTTAGCATCATTCCTTCCAAAGAAATCCCAGGGCTGATCTCCTTCAGAATGGACTGGCTGGATCTCCTTGCAGTCCAAGGGACTCTCTCAACCACAGTTCAAAAGCATCAGTTCTTCGGTGCTCAGCCTTCTTCACAGTCCAACTCTCACATCCAACTCATCACAGTCCAACAACTCAACATCTCACATACATGATCACAGGAAAAACCATAGCCTTGACTAGATGAACCTTTGTTGGCAAAGTAATGTCTCTGCTTTTGAATATGCTATCTAGGTTGGTCATAACTTTCCTTCCAAGGAGTAAGCGTCTTTTAATTTCATGGCTGCAGTCACCATCTGTAGTGATTTTGGAGCCCAGAAAAATAAAGTCTGACACTGTTTCCACTGTTTCCCCATCTATTTCCCATGAAGTGATGGGACTGGATGCCATGATCTCCGTTTTCTGAATGTTGAGCTTTAAGCCAACTTTTTCACTCTCCACTTTCACTTTCAGCAAGAGGCTTTTTAGTTCCTCTTCACTTTCTGCCATAAGGGAGGTGTCATCTGCATATCTGAGGTTATTGATATTTCTCCCGGCAATCTTGATTCCAGCTTGTGTTTCTTCCAGTCCAGTGTTTCTCATGATGTACTCTGCATATAAGTTAAATAAACAGGGTGACAATATACAGCCTTGACGAACTCCTTTTCCTATTTGGAACCAGTCTGTTGTTCCATGTCCAGTTCTAACTGTTGCTTCCTGACCTGCATACAAATTTTTCAAGAGGCAGATCAGGTGGTCTAGTATTCCCATCTCTTGAAGAATTTTCCAGTTTATTGTGATCCACACAGTCAAAGGCTTTGGCATAGTCAATAAAGCAGAAATAGATGCTTTTCTGGAACTCTCTTGCTTTTTCCATGATCCAGCAGATGTTGGCATTTTGATCTCTGGTTCCTCTGCCTTTTCTAAAACCAGCTTGAACAACAGGAAGTTCACCGTTCACATATTGCTGAAGCCTGGCTTGGAGAATTTTGAGCATTACTTTACTAGCATGTGAGATGAGTGCAATTGTGCGGTAGTTTGAGCATTCTTTGGCATTTCCTTTCTTTGGGATTGGAATGAAAACTGACCTTTTCCAGTCCTGTGGCCACTGCTGAGTTTTCCAAATTTGCTGGCATATTGAGTGCAGCACTTTCACAGCATCATCTTTCAGGATTTGGAATAGTTCAACTGGAATTCCATCACCTCCACTAGCTTTGTTCGTAGTGATGCTTTCTAAGGCCCACTTGACTTCACGTTCCAGGATGTCTGGCTCTAGGTCAGTGATCACACCATCGTGATTATCTGGGTCGTGAAGATCTTTTTTGTACAGTTCTTCTGTGTATTCTTGCCATCTCTTCTTAATATCTTCTGCTTCTGTTAGGTCCATACCATTTCTGTCCTTTATTGAGCCCATCTTTGCATGAAATGTTCCCTTAGTATCTCTGATTTTCTTGAAGAGATCCCTAGTCTTTCCCATTCTGTTGTTTTCCTCTATTTCTTTGCATTGATCGCTGAAGAAGGCTTTCTTATCTCTTCTTGCTATTCTTTGGAACTCTGCATTCAGATGCTTATATCTTTCCTTTTCTCCTTTGCTTTTCGCTTCTCTTCTTTTCACAGCTATTTGTAAGGCCTCCCCAGACAGCCATTTTGCTTTTTTGCATTTCTTTTCCATGGGGATGGTCTTGATCCCTGTCTCCTGTACAATGTCAGGAACCTCATTCCATAGTTCATCAGGCACTCTATCTATCAGATCTAGGCCCTTAAATCTATTTCTCACTTCTACTGTATAATCATAAGGGATTTGATTCAGGCCATACCTGAATGGTGTAGTGGTTTTCCCTACTTTCTTCAATTTAAGTCTGAATTTGGTAATAAGGAGTTCATGGTCTGAGCCACAGTCAGCTCCTGGTCTTGTTTTTGCTGACTGTATACAGCTTCTTCATCTTTGGCTGCAAAGAATATAATCAATCTGATTTCGGTGTTGACCATCTGGTGATGTCCACGTATAGAGTCTTCTCTTGTGTTGTTGGAAGAGGGTGTTTGTTATGACCAGTGCCTTTTCTTGGCAAAACTCTATTAGTCTTTGCCCTGCTTCATTCCGTATTCCAAGGCCAAATTTGCCTGTTACTCCAGGTGTTTCTTGACTTCCTACTTTTGCATTCCAGTCCCCTATAATGAAAAGGACATCTTTTTTGGGTGTTAGTTCTAAAAGGCCTTGTAGGTCTTCATAGAACTGTTCAACTTCAGCTTCATCAGCGTTACTGGTTGGGGCATAGACTTGGATTACTGAAATATTGAATGGTTTGCCTTGGAAAAGAACAGAGATCATTCTGTCGTTTTTGAGATTGCATCCAAGTCCTGCATTTCAGACTCTTTTGTTGACCATGATGGCTACTCCATGTCTTCTGAGGGATTCCTGCCCACAGTAGTAGATACAGTGGTCATCTGAGTTAAATTCACCCATTCCAGTCCATTTTAGTTCACTGATTCCTAGAATGTCAACATTCACTCTTGCCATCACTTGTCTGACCACTTTCAAGTTGCCTTGATTCATGGACCTGACATTCCAGGTTCCTATGCAATATTGCTCTTTACAGCATCGGACCTTGCTTCTATCACCAGTCACATCCACAGCTGGGTATTCTTTTTGCTTTGGCTCCATCCCTTCATTCTTTCTGGAGTTATTTCTCCACTGATCTCCAGTAGCACCTACTGACCTGGGGAGTTCCTCTTTCAGTATCCTATCATTTTGCCTTTTCATACTGTTCATGGAGTTCTCAAGGCAAGAATACTGAAGTGGTTTGCCATTCCCTTCTCCAGTGGACCACATTCTGTCAGCTGTCTCCACCATGACCTGCCCATCTTGGGTTGCCCCATGGGCATGGCTTAGTTTCATTGAGTTAGACAAAACTGTGGTCCTAGTGTGATTAAATTGACTAGTTTTCTGTGAGTATGGTTTCAGTGTGTCTGCCCTCTGATGCCCTCTTGCAACACCTACCATCTTACTTGGGTTTCTCTTACCATGGGCGTGGGGTATCTCTTCACGGCTGCTCCAGCAAAGCGCAGCCGCTGCTCCTTACCTTGGACGAAGAGTATCTCCTCACCGCCGCCCTTCCTGACCTTCAACGTGGGATAGATCCTCTAGGCCCTCCTGTGCCCGCATGACCACGCAGTTTGCAGTTATTTAATATATTAAATAACTATAATCATATAGTTATTTAATATATTCATTTTCAGATTCTTTTCCTTTATAGGTTGTTATAAGATATTGACCACAGTTCCCAAAATAAAATTATTCTTGGTACATACTTTCTATAGTCAATTTCCTTCCTCTATGTATCCATACTGGGTCAGTAGAATTTTTTGAAAGAATGGATTTTTAACATGATTATGTTGCTTAAAATGTTTTCTAAAATTGCTTGTAACAGTCGTCAAATCACATTTTTAAATTGTTAACATTCCACCTGAGTCCTCTCAATGGGGCATATTTTTAATTTAAAAATATTGTCTCTGTAGGAGTGGAAGTACCTGGTGAGCTCAGAGTAAATTCTGTGAAATGCAGAGTTTGCAGGTCTAGTCTTTCGGCATCAAAATGTGGGGAGATTGCAGCAGCAGCATTGCCACAGATCCTTTGGCCTCCATTCAGGGTACCGTGCTTCAACGTGTATTTTTTCACAACAAAATATATCAAATACATCATCTCTATTCACGATTCCTTTGATGTTTTACTGAACATCGACTCTGTATCATCTTAGCCTGGGCCTTCTGGTAGCTTACATCCCTGTCCACATCCTCTATTTATTCGAATAAACACAGAAGCATCACTGAAAGATTCCTCCTGGTATGTCCAAACAGGCCAAGGTTTAAACAAAAATCTCAAAATGAGAACAGAACTTCACCCTATACCACACCCAACTCCCCCTGGCTTTCTTAAGGATGAATTCCACTATCTTCCACTTGTAAACTCTGTTTGTAAATCATCACAATAGGTGAAAAATGTTCATAACTGACATTTTGTGGCTTCCATCCATTAAATGCTTCAATTAAAGATTTCCAACTAATTTCGTACAATCACATCCACCATTTAGAGGATTTGTTTATAACGAAAGCTCAGTACTATTAGAGGACAAGCGAGCTGATATTTTGAGTAAAGGCTCAAGCATTTCTCAAATCTGGTTGATGATGGGAAAAAGGAAAGAAAGTTCCACCATGCTGACAAAATTAAACTGTAGGTTCTTTAGAATTTAACCCCATCACCAAGTTGTTTATTTCGAGTCAGTCTGGGCACACACTTAACAGATTTTGACAACTACTGCTTCTATTCAGTTGGCAGATCTTGGCAGCTTGTTTCAATGCATCACCAAAACACAAGCCCATTTTTGCACTTAATTTACAAAAAAAAAAGAAAAAGAAACATTGTTTTTTTCCCTTAATTTTTTATTGAGGTATAGTTGATGTACAATATTATGTAAGTTATACATGTATCATATAGTGATTCACAATTTTTAAAGGTTATAATCCACTTTTTAAAGATTTCTTTTGGTGTGGACCATTTTTCAAGGTCTTTATTGAGTTTGTTACAATATTGCTTCTGGTTTTTTTGCTTTCGTTTTTTTGGCCTGGAGCCATGTGGGATCTTAGTTCCCTGACCAGGGATTCACCCCACGTTCCCTACATTTGAAGGTGAAGTCTTAACCACTGGACCACCAGGGAAAGCCCTTAAAGGTTGTGATTCATTTATAGTTACTGTAAAATATCGGCTTTCATTTATAGTTGCTGTAAAATATCGGCTTTCATTTATAGTTACTGTAAAATATCGGCTTACCAGGGTCCAGCCCCGGTGGATCCAGGGAATTCGAAGCGGGGACGGCGTCAGTGATCAGGAAACAATAGCTTATTTAAATGTTAATTAAAGATATAAAGAGTGGTTAAATAGGGATAGCTCAGCGAAGAAATTCAGTGAAGAAAAGAGGCTGGATAACTTGGTTTACATGGAAAGCTAATAAAATTCCAAGACAAGGAATTTTCGTCACCTATGTAGGCCACAGGCATCCTCCTGTTCTCCCAAAGGAGAGGAGACACTAAGGCAAAATTAGTAGGCTTGACGAGCCTCCACGCTCCAGACGGGAATTCAGCCAGAAGGTGAGAGAAAGAACAACATGGGGAGACCAAGGTTTGGTGAACAAGGCCCGCACTTTATTTTCCAAAGTAGTTTTTATACCTTAAGTTGTGCATAGAGGATAATGGGGGAAGGGATAGAGTCATGCAAGGACAGCAGTCCTTGATCCCTATCAAAGCCAGGCTTTCAAACTTACCATATGCAAAAGTTTAGGGATTTACATCATCTTCTGGCCAGGGGGCCTGTTAACATTTTATGACCCTTTCTTCAGAAAACTTATTTTTCTCTAAAGGGGATTATTCTAAAGTCAGGCACCACCCTCCAAAAGCATTAGATAAAGTTGCATTCCTATAGGGCAAAGGTGTGGTGGGCTATAACAAGAAAAAATTAACTCAGGGGTCCAAGGTTACAAACATTAAAGCTACTACTTACATTCCTATACACCAATTACATTAATCAATACACTCCCAGGGACACAGCAGGTAAGGGATATGGAAACTTAGCAGCAAACACTGGCCCAACAAGTGAAAAACCCTTCACCAATACAATTTCTAATCAATCTTTTAACTGCTCAAAGGAATCTGTTTTTAGGCAGTTTAGAACATCTCATGCCTCTCACGGTTGGGAGGCTGTGAACAATCACATGTGGCGGGAAGAACCTGTTCAGGCAGGCTAGAGGACTTCCAAAGGAGTTTGTAGGTTGAAACACTCTTGTCACGCTCAGGAACTTTATTAACTGGAGCTGTAAGTTAACTCTTTTTCAAAGATAGGTGGTGGGGGACAGCCCCCCATAAACTCAGAGGTGTAGGTGAGAGCACAAAGCAGTAAAGTAGGCAGACTCTGGTTTTGGGGGTAGATGCTCGAGAATTTCCAGGGGGATTCCTGAGGCTCGATCCCACCTTTGCATATGCCGAGCCTCCTTCCTCATGACCTTTGCCACGGGCAGAGTTCCTCACGCTGGCTCCCGGCATCGCTACCTCCCCATGTTGCCCTTATTTTACGCCAGTAGCTCGCACCTCCTGCCCCCCTCCTCCTACACTGCCCCTGCCCTCTCCCGTTAGTAACCACCGGCTTGTTCTCTGTCTGTGAGTCTGTTCAAAGGACATTGCTTTTACCATGACACCAGCTTCACCAAAGGAACAGTGTTTTACTAGCAACGGGAAGAGCTTCAAAAGCTTTATTTTGATGCCATAAATTAGATGAAAATGATTAAACTATCATTGGAATTAACAGGTTTTCTTTTTGAAGCCTCTGGGAAAGATGATACAAAACTGGAATAATTTAGATGATTCCAAGTTCTGGTAATGGAGCCAACACATGCTCAGCCATCGCTCCAGGGAAAGGGGCAGTGGCCGCTGCAGCCCCTACCCCCAGTCGTAGACTGGTCAGCTCACCCCTGACCTGGGCTGGGATGGAGGAGCCGGCAGGGTTGAGGTCAGGCTGTCACAGGAGTGCTCACAGCGTTTGCCAAACCCACCACTCAATGCAGCTCCGGAGGGCAGAGCTGCATCTTAAGGGTGAGAAGTCTGGCACGGATGCTGAGAGAATCAGGACGGTGTTGTCTTGCAGGTGGGACACTGATGGCCTCGGGGGTGCATGAGGACCACGTGGGCCCGTGTCCTCACCATCCCAGGGCAACTCCAGGGTTTTCTGTCTTGTTACCGTCATTGAATGCCTTTGAGGGCAGTTGAGAGATTATGTTAATGATCTGGAAGTGGGGAAGCCTGGGATGGGGTGTTGTTGGGAAGGATGCACACTGGCTGATGAACCTCAGGGCCCTCACCTCTCCCACCAGGGGCATGTTCCATATGATTTCTGCTCTGTTCCAGACGCGCCATCACTAGAAACGGGGCAATGGAATGTTACTCAGCCACAAAAAGGGCAAAATAATGCCCCGTGCAGCGCCATGGATGGACCTGGAGACTACCACTCTGAGCGAAGTAAGTCAGAGAAGGACACACATCATACGATATCACGTATATGTGGAATCTAAAAAAATTGTGCAAGTGGTCTTATTTACAAAACAGAAATAGAATTACGGATATAGAAAACAATCTTATGGTTCTGGGGGGTGAGGGGAGAGAGCAATAAGTTGGGAGATTGGGACTGACGTATACACACGACTACATATACGTAGATGACTGATAAGGACCCACTGTGAACTTCCCTGGGGGCTCGGACAGTAAAGAATCCAACTGCCAATGTAGGAGACCTGGGTTCAACCCCTGGGTTGGGAAGACCCCTTGGGAGAAGGGAATGGCAACCCACTCCAGTACTCCTGCCTGGAGAATGGACAGAGAAGACTGCAGGCCAGCCCCTCCCCTGTACCTGCCCTGGCAGGCCCCGCTCGGGGCAGCTGATTGTACAGCAAATCCAGGCCCTGGGGGTGGCCCCATGGAGGCCTGAGGGCGCCCCCTGCAGGTCAGGGTGAGCAGTGGTGTCTCGGGGCTCAGGCAGCGGCTGGACCCACCGGGATGCTGCTCCAGCTCCGCCCATCCCGTCTCCCAAAGCTGGAGCCTGGAGCCAGCTGTTTTTGTGAACACCGCTCTCCCTTCCCTGACGATGACTCTTCTGAAGTTTAAACAGCTATGATTTCTGTTTTATGCCCTGGCATTTGTTTTCCCAGAAGATGATCATCCATTCATGGAGTAGTAATGACCTATTAACATGGAAAGATGGGAGAGAGAGCTGGGGTAGTGAAAGAACACACATTTTTATTCAAATACATTACATGGATGTTTGATTAAAATGCTCCTCTTGGAATGGACACGTAGTCACAGCCCTCTCTGGGCACCTGCTACCAATCCCCCTCCTTTATTACGGCCATGCCGAACAAAAGGGCTATTCAGAACGCAGGCTATGTGCAAGCCCAGGACCCTGGCATTCTCATCACTTGTTTCGTTTGATACATCTCGTCCCCCACGTACGCTTCTTCCAAAAAGAATCAGACGTGCGGGCTGGTCCGGAGGGAGGAGGTACTCTGGCCCCAGGTCCTGCTCCTCCCAAGCCTCCTCCTGGCCAGATTCTCACAACTGGGGATCCACGTCTCTGCAGACCCTTTCCAAGACTCCTTCCTTGACCACGGCAGCCACGTTGCACTCAGGAGACCCCTGCCCTCCTCCAGCCCCCACCCCCACCCCCATCCCAGAGCACGGCCCTCCCATCAGATGCGCCACAGCCCTGCTGGCCATTACTTCGTGGAAATCAGGAAGTTCTGATGCTCAAGGAGGCCTGGGTTCGAGGCCTGCCTGCCCCTGTGAGGGGCAGAAGCAGTTTATAGAATTTCACCAAGGGCAGCATCCTGACATGAAGCCCCCACTTGGTGGCACTGTCGAGGAGTTGAGAGCTCACAGTGCTGGCGTAACGCTGTCTCCATGGCCCTGCTGAGGACAGAATAGCCCCCAGCTCTGTCTCCAGCCCCAGAACACAGGTTCTCCCACTGACGTGTATCCCAGCTGCCAGCTTCAGCCTCAGGCAGCCACAGGCAAGGCCAGGGGTTTAGGCTGGGGACAGACACTCCCCCAGGCTTGGGTGGGCTCCCCATGTCTCTGCCGAGGAAGTGGGTCTCAGAGAACCGGAAGGCCGCCCGAGGGCACACACCCCAGCAAGGGTGGGGGCGGGGGTGGGGCTGGAGCAGGTCACCGGGGGAGCGCCAGCTCGTAAGTGGCAGGGTCTGGACTTGAACTCAAGCCGCCTGGCCCCGTGGTGCTGTGCTGCCCCTGGATGAGATGATGCCTGTAAATGCTCCCCTGGCAGCGCAGTGATAAATAACCCAGCTGCCAATGCAGGAGACACAGGAGACACAGGTTTGATCCCTGCATCAGGAAGATCCCCTGGAGGAAATGGAAACCCACTCGAGTATTCCTGCCTGGAGAATCTCACGGACAGAGGAGCCTGGCAGGCTACAGTCCATGGGGTCGCAAAGAGTCGGACAAGACTGAGCGTGCGTGCGCACGCACACACACACACACACACACCCGTCATGCAGCACATGGCCACTCCTCAGCCAGCGTTGCTTCCCTCCCCCGGCCTTCCACACATCCCTCAATGCCCATCTATCAGAGAGCCCCTCCTCCGAGAGGCTGCTGGGATACTGAGATGCTGTTCCTTCCCCCTTGTCGGAGCTCATGCTCCACGACTGAAGTTTAGCGAGGGGCCCATGTCACACGGAGCCCCGAGGCCCAAGTCCTGGCCACAGCACTCTTTGGCCACCCAGTCCTGGGGTCAGGAGACTGTTGTCCCAGACCTGCCCTAGTCTGCTGGCCGGGATGAGTCCTTCTGTTTTTTCAGTCTCCTTACGTAAAATGGAGAGTTTGGACTGGGTAACTTTATGTGACCCCTCCCAGGTCACCTAGAGACTAGTGTCATCTGCTAGAGGACCTCCCCGGTTCCCTCCTGCCAGGAAACCTCTCCCCAGGTAACCTCCTCCAGGTATCTCCTCCCTCTCCATCCTACTTGGAACACCCTCCCACCCCAGTGCAGAGGCCCCTTGAGACGGAGCCCGAGAGGCCCCTGGGCCGCAGCCCTGCTCAGCCTGTACACGCTGCAGCCCTCACCAGGTCCTGCCCTCACAGACGGATGCCAGCTCTCACCTCTTTACACATTCTGCAGCATTCACTTCCCATTCTGTATCTGAGGACCCCAGAGTGTGAAGTCCCAGGCTCACGTCTGTTGCATGTTCTTATTGACACTCGCTCACGGCCTGTGTTCTCCCGGTGTGATGGCGGACTTGTCACTGTGCTGGCGGTCTCAGTGTCTGGGGGTCCAGGAGGCTTCAAGGGGGCTCCCCATTCCACGGGGGCAGGGGTCACTGTCTCTCTTCAGGATCCTGGGGTGGTGCTGAGCTCAGACCTCGGGGCCGCAGGTCAGCTGCGGTCGGATGGGGCTCAGGCCCCGCCTTGCTGGGGCATCGGGCAGGGAGGCGCGGCCCCGGGGCAGCGCTGCCGCAGGCTCAGCGTCTCACCCACCCTCTGTCTGTGTCCTGAGTCTTGTCCCTCCTACTTCTCCCTTTGTCCTGAAATGCACCAAAAACTGTGTCTGCGGCGGAGGCCTGCTTCCAGTTAGGGTGTAGGAGATAAAGGCCTTTAGGGAAACAGCAAGAACACATATGCAAACTGCAGAATCATGCTTGATAAGCCTTCAAAGAGCTATAAATGCAAAACACTGCAAATGAAGCAAACTCCAGAGAAAGACAGGGCCTTCACAAGCGAACACACCGACGTCTGCCCCTGAGGCTGGGCCTCACTCCTCAGCCTGCCCCAGACGAAGACGCTCCAAGGCACGAGGATGAGCCAGCAGAGCGTTCAGCCCTTTGGGCTCATGCGAGACTAGATTTATTTCTTTAATTTTTATTGAAATATTGTTGATTTACAATGTTGTGTTACTTTCGGGTGTACAGCAGTGATTCAGCCATATATATATAACATACAAATATAACATATTGCGTATACATATCTAATATATATGTCTACATATGTGAATGTGCGCCTATGTTACATATATATGTATATTATATATATATATATTTGTGACCCCATGGTCTGTGGCCTGCCAGGCTCCTCTGTTCATGGGGATTCTCCAGGCAAGAATACTGGAGTGGGTTGCCATGCCCTCCTCCAGGGGATCTTCCCAACCCAGGGATCAAACCCAGGTCTCCCACATTGCAGGCAGATTCTTCACCATCTGAGCCACCAAGGAAGCCCATATGAATATATACTTGTATGTATTACATATATGTATACATATGTATATACGTAATACATATGAGTATATATACATCTTTATATACACACATGCATATAATATATGTATATGTAGTGAAAGTCACTCAGTCATGTCCAACTCTTTGTGACCCCATGGACTGTATCATCCATGGAATTCTCCAGGCCAGAATACTGCAGTGAGTAGCCATTCCCTTCTCCAGGGGATCTTCCCAACCCAGGGACCAAACCCAGGTTTCCCACATTGCAAGCGAATTCTTTACCAGCTGAGCCACCAGGGAAGTCCATGTGTTTGTAATATACATATATATTTATAATACATATGTGCTAAGTCACTTGATTCGTGTCCAGTTCTTTGCTACCCCATGGGCCATACCTCGTCAGGCTCCTCTGTCCATGGGATTCTCCAGGCAAGAATACTGGAGTGGGTCGCCATGCCCTCCTCCAGGGGATCTTCTCGACCCAGGTACTGAACCCGCATCCCTTGCATTTCCTGCATTGGTAGGTGGTTCTTTACCACTAGCGCCACCTGGAAAGTCCATAATACACAGAAGTATATACATATATATGTGTATATACGTATCATATGTATTCTTTTTTAGATGACAGACTGGAACTGGAAGGAGCCCCAGAGGTACAGCAGTCCCCATCGCCTGGTAGCCCTAAGTTAGAGACCGCTGGGGGACGGTGGAAAGCAGAGCTCCATCTTAAAACTTCACCATGTTTAGATCCCAGGGCCCTTCTGGGGATGAGATGGTGTCTGACTTGATTCTCAAGAGTTGAAACCACAGGTGAGCTAGGACCAATCAAAGCTGTGACAAATCCCCGGAGAGCTCACTTCCTGATGAGACCACAGGGATCGCCCCTTCAGGAAGATGCAGGAGGAACTGGACTCGGGGCTGAGGGCAGAGAGAGGTCTACATGGCCTCCCAGTGCCTGCAGGAGGAAAGGGTCTGCCCTCAGCACATGTGATACCAGAGAGGAGCCAAAACACAGACGAGCTGAGGCCAGCCCCCATCCACTCGGCCTCTTGGTTGAAAATGACCAATAATCAAGAGAAAAAACAGTTCGTAGAAATGCCCAGATGACCCAGATGTTGGAATTAGCACACAACAACTTTACATTTTTATTATACGTTTGGTGAATAATTTAGAAGAAAATACGAATTCAGAATGAATGAACAGAGACTACTGACTGCATGAAGCAATGCTAGTGTCATATTATGGTTATAAACAAGTAGAAATAAAATACACGACAGTCACAGCACAAAGGGAAGGGAGTTTAAGCGGCTCGCGCAGCTGTGAAGTCCTCGTGGGCCCCTTGTGCTTGAGGCGGGGTCACTTGTTCATTCGCCTGTGTCAGGGCTGTGTTATGGCACGTGGATCTTTCATTGCAGCCCACAGACTCTCTAGTCATGGTGTGTGGGCTTAGCTGCTCTGTGGCATGAGGGACCTTAGTTCTTGACCAGGGATCAAACCTGAGTGCCCTGCACTGCAAGGCAGATTCTTAACCACCAGACCACCAGGGAAGTCCCAATGAGAGCAGTGCAGACTGTGAGCTTTTAAGGATTTGTGTTACGCTACCCAGAGCTATCACTTTAAGAGAAAGAGGTACTGAAAGGTCAAGAGAGGAAATTCAATTGAATATTCTAAAATATTCAGTGAATCCAGGAGAAAGCAGTAAAGAATCAGAGAACAGATGGCACAAATAGAAAGCAAATAGCAAGAAAGTAGATGTAAACCCAACTTGATCAGTAATTTAATTAAATGTAAGTGGAATAAACACTCCAATGAGCAAGCAGGATTGTCAGATGGTATAGAATTAGCAGTAAGTAAAATTGTAGGACAGAATCTCCTAACATCATGCAAAAAGTTTGAACAAAGTATTAGCAAAGCAAAACCTGTGTGTGTGCATGTCATGCCCAAGTGGGATTCATTCCAAGTGCAAGGTTGGTGTAACATTTAAAACTCCGTATAATTCACCAAATCAACAGAATGAAGGAGAAAAGAATGATCATCTCCATAGTTGTAGAGAAAGCATTTGAGAAGATTCGACACCTATTCACGGAAACAGCTTTCCATGGAAAAGAAAAGTCTTAGCAAAATGGAGCAGAAGAAACACCTCCAATCTAATAAAGAGCACACGAAACCCTGCAGCCAATGTCATCCTTGCTGACGAAATATTGAATATGTTACTAAGATTAGGACCAAGGCAAGATGCCCTCCTCCACTGCTTCCACTGGCATCATTGAGGAGGGCCTATCCTAGATAGTGAGGGAAAGTAAGAAGAGAAATGAAAGGCAAACAGAATGGACAGCAAGAAGCAAAACTGTGTGGGCCAATATGACTGTGTATAAGGAAATAAGGAATGTATGGCAAAAACAACTAAAAGGAGCAAACCAATTCAGCAAAATTGCAAAATATAAAGCATATACAAAAACTAATTTTATTTCTATATATTACTAGTAAACAATTGGAAATGAACATTTTAAATAGCATTTATAATAGGATCAAAACATGTCAAATGCCTAAGAATCCCTCTAATAAAAGATATGGAGGATCTTTACACTGTAAACATAAAACACATTGAGAGGAATTAATGTCTTCAAAACCTTGTGCAATTCTCATAGATTAGAAAATGCAATTTTGTTAGCATGTAAGTTTTCCTTAAACTGGTCTATAAAGACCATTCAATCCCAGTAAAATTCCAGCAGGCTTTTTACAGAAATTGAAAAGATAATTCTAAAATTAATCTGAAAATGTAAAGAGCCTAGAATATCCAAGAAAGTCTTTGGGGAAAAAACAATAAAGTTGGAGGGCACTGTCTAATATCAAGATTTACCGTTGTTGTTGTTTAGTCGCTAAGTCATCTCCAACTCTTTGAAACCCCATGGGCTGCAGCATGCCAGGCTTCCCTGTCCTCCACTATCTCCCAGAGCTTGCTCAAGTCATGTCCATTGAGTTGGTGATGCTATCCAACCAAAGTTGCAATAATTAAGACTTTGTAATAATAGTACAAAGATAGACAAACAGATCAATGGTGTGGAATAGAGTCTAGAAATCGGTTCACACATGTAGAGTCAACTGAGGCACCAGAGCAATTCAGCAAAGGAGAGCCTTCTCAACACACAGGAGTGAAACTAGCTGACAGGATGGAAAAACTAACCTTCAGTCCCTCCCTCACCACACACATGCACATCCATTCAAGACGCACCCTTGACTAAAAGGAGAAAGGTAGAACGATGAATCTTCTAGAAGAAAATGTGAGAAAACAGCCTCACTACTTTGGAGCAGGCAAATATTTTTTAGCGAGGACACAAAATAGTCATAAAGAAATGTATAAATTAAATGTCACCAAAATTTAATTTCATCAAAATTTAATTTCATCACAATTTAAAGCTTCTGCTCATCAAAAACACTTTTAAGTGAAAAACAATCCATGGATCAGAATATACATTTCTGACCAAAAAGACTCATAAATTTTATATATAAAGAGCTGCCATAAATCAATAACAAAGAGGCAATCCAATTAAAAATGGGCAAGCAACATGAATGGGTGATTGACACAAAGAGATGTATTCGTGGTCAGTAAGTACAGGCAAAGTGCTCGAACTAATTGCCTTAAACGCACAACGAGATACCGTTTCTGACTCACTGGAAGACTTAGGAAGGAAAGACTGACAGCAACAAGCTTTAGCGAGGATGAGGAGCCGCTGGGACTCTCATAGTCCTCCAGGTGGGAATGTAAAATGATTAAACCACTTTAGAAACCTGTGTGGTGGTGTATACTGAAATTAAGCTTACATTTACCATATTACCCCGCAATTCCACTGCTAGGAATGAACCTCAGAGAATGCATATGGCCACCAAAAAAAGAAATCATGATAATAGCTAGAACCTGGAAACAGTCCAAACGCCCATCCACAGGGGAATGGATGAACCGTCTGCCATCCATCCACATGGGCTGTATTTGGCAGAGACAGAGACCAGCCCACAGACATTGTGTTGAGTGAAAGAGCCGGATCCCCCAGAACACGGACTGCATGATTCCTTCCACAGGTGGTCAGGAGCCTGAAAAACTGGCCACATGAGATGATGGGGCTGACTGGCCTAGGGCATCACCCACTACGGGGCGGGGTGGGGGTCTCCAGACAAGACGTGAACTCCCCAACACCACCACTCAGGGCTTCCTTTCTCCATACCTCTGGAATGGGGAGGCTGACCCTCCCAATGGGACGGGATGTGACTCGGGTCACTGGTGGGTCCTGAATCTCAAGGGTAGACTTGGTCCTCAGCTTCCCTGTGCCTAAAACAGAGAGGGAAGGATGAGCAGAGACCAGATGCTCACAGTGCTTACCCCATGGGCACGCAGGGCCCCTCTGACAGCACCCTTCCTGGGACAGGGACACAGGACCTTGTCTGGGGCAAGTCACAAGACCTGCCGAAGCAACGACCTCACCCCCATCGCAAAGGCCAGTGCACCACGTCTGCAGTCTGCCTGACGCATGGCCTGTCTGACTGCATTCCATGACCAACCACGAGGCCAGCGAGACCCCGGTCACCTTTCCTACCACCTACAAGCCCTCCACCCACTGCGGTCAGAATCTGCTCTGGGCCCAAGTGGGGCTGAGGACTCACACCCCCCGGAAAGGGCAGAGTCTGCTGTCCTATCCCACGTGACCCCTTGACTCTGGGTCACTCCTGGGCCTGAGACTGTGATTAGTTTTTTTTCTGTAGAGAAAATGGATTTAAATTTAATTGTCGCTTGAAAGAGAAGGGGTGGGGTGGGGCAGCTGGGGAGGAGGGACTGGAACAAAAGGAGAAAAGCAGAGGCCTGATCAATTGTTTCAATTTAAAGAGGCTGCAGTCAAATGGCTGGAAGACAGAGTTATGTGCCTCCCGAAAATGCGGCAATAAATAAGGGAAATCACCCAGAACAATAGCGCCAGCTGTTTAGATGAAAGAGGAGCCAGGAAACGTGAAGAATGGACGATCACAGCCAGAAATGACAGGCAGGGCCAGCGGGGCTGGGGGTGGGGAGCAGAGACCCCCGGGCTAGTGCCCCGTCCTGGGGAAAGCCAGGGTCCTGCATGCTCTGTTTAGGGACCCTCTAGCCTCTCAGCCTGGCATGCCCTGGAAGGGGGAGCTTGGGGAGCAGAGAGTCCTTGGGGGGAAACTGCCCAGCCAGGACACTGCGGTACAGACACATCACAGCCAACACTCATTCATTCAACTGACACCCATGAGCTCCAACAGCTCATATCTCATCTTCACGCGGCTCCACTTTATAGGCGAGGAACTCGTGTTAAGGGCAGGCAACTGGTCCACCCAAGGTCACACACCATCTGACCCCATCACCTGCCTGGATGCCCTCCCTGATGAGCCACTTGGTCCCTGAGATCCCAGAAGAGGCCAGGTCGGGTTGAGCAGGACCTTAGCACCCAGAGCATTAGGTGTGCAGAACACTCCTCCCTTCCTCACCTGGGTTCAGAAGTGTTACACAAAAGGAAGTCCCTCCATGTGGAAGCATGAGAGGTAGAGAAGAGACATTCCCATTGGTCAGCTATGAGCAGTGGCTAGATGGAAAGAACAGCCGTGGCAAGTCACCCATGGAGCCTCAGTTTTCCCATCTCTGAGATGGGAACAGTACAATCCCAAAGTTGAAAGTGGTCACAGAAGTCACCAAATTCAAACCCTTGGACCATGATCACAAGGCTCTCCTTACACTCCACTGAAGTCAGAAGCTCACTACATCTCTATATGATCATTTTATCCCCACCCTGGATCTGTGGGGTTAAATTTTTTCTGTATATTGAGCCCAAAATGCTCTGTCTTCCCCTGAAAGCACTCAGAATGCATGCAGTTTGGTGCAGTTCTCCCTAAGCCTTCACCACCCTCCCTGAGCCTCCCTCCCATGCTCCATAAAATGCCTGGATTCCCAGCCTAGGTCACATCAAGGGCAAACAGTCTGAAGAATCACCACTCACTTAGAATGATCATCTCATCCTTGCCTGAGGGCAAGCAATTTTTTCCAAAATGTTTTCTGCCTCCATCATAAACTGCTGGATAATGAGGATGCTGGTCAGTGTCCAGCCCTGGTGTGCTGTGCAACATGGGGCAAGATACATTAGCCTCTCTGTGCCTCAGGGGCCCCACATGAGAAGCAGGAATGATACTATCTCCTCAGAGAATTCTGTGAGGATTAAATGAGTTTATTTAGGAAATGTTTTCAGTAGTGACCAGAGAACAGCTGGCACAATACCTAACAGTCATCACCATCACTATCACCACCTCCACTACCACCATCATCACCACCACCACCATCATCATCACCATCAGCACCACCATCGCTGTCATCACCACTACTATCGTCACCACCACCATCACCACAACCATCACCATCATCATGATCACCACTGTCACCAACTTCACCACCACCATCACCATCATCAACATCATCACCACCATCACCATCATCATCACCGTCATCAACTTCATCACCACCATCACCACTACCATCATCATCACCACCATCGTTACCACCACCATCACCACCATCACCACTACCATCATCACCATCACTGTTGTCAACATCACCACCATCACCACCATCATGATCACCATCATCACCATCAGCACCACCATCGCTGTCATCACCACTATCGTCACCACCACCATCACCACAATCATCACCATCATCATGATCACCACTGTCACCAACCTCATCACCACCATCACTGTCATCACCACTACTATCGTCACCACCACCATCACCACAATCATCACCACCATCATGATCACCACTGTCATCAACTTCACCACCACCATCACCATCATCAACATCATCACCACCATCACCATCATCATCATGATCACCACCATCGTTACCATCAACAGCATCACCATCATCACCACTACCATTGTCATCATCACTGTTGTCAACATCACCACCATCACCACCATCATGATCACCATGATCACCATCACCAACATCATCACCATCATCACCACCATCACCACCATCATCACCATCACTGTCACCAACCTCATCACCACCATCATGATCACCACCATCAACATCATCATAACCATCATCATCACCATCATCACCGTCTTCATCATGACCATCACTGTCACCAACCTCATCACCACAATCACCACCATCAACACCATCATCATCACCATCATCGTTACCATCAACACCACCATCATCATCACCATCACTGACATCAACATCACCACCATCACCACCACCACCACCATCACCACCATCAACACCACCATTACCATCAACACCATCACCGTCATCACCACTACCATCGTCATCACCACCATCACCACCATCACCCTGATCACCATCATCACCATCACCGTCATCACCACTACCATCATCGTCACCACCATCACTGTCGTCAACATCATCGCAACCATCATAACTATGACAATGTTGTTGTTGTTTACTACTTTTTTCACCCATCAAGTGAGGTTGTAATAGGTTCTCTGAAAGGGATGCTCCTGTTCTGGAACTGAGACTCTTGCTCTCGATCTCTCACACATTTCTGCTGTCAAGTCACTGCTGCATTGCAGACTTATGTGAGGTCACTTGTCCCACTGGTGTAATTGACCTAAACAGCCTTAATGAACTCGGTGCCTCCCCATCCCGCCCTCAGGATGTAAAGGGCTGCTCCGTCTCCGCTCATCCCTGACACAATGGCCTTCTCTGGGCAAAGTGTCAGTCAGACGAGACTGGTGACATGCATCTCATTGGCAACTTCATTTAGACACTCCAGCTCCACCTTCACATCTATAAACCCAAGATCATTGCTGGGCTGCTGCATGGCCACCCTGCTCACATGGGAAGGGGAACATCTTATGTTTCCATAACAGCAACCTGACCCATCTGTTCACCCATCTCTCCAGCACGCTGGGGATTTGGGACCCTCACTATCATGCCAGGACCCAGGCCCATCATCTCTCTCCTGGGCCATCCTCCACACTGCCATCCTCCAAGTAAGATTTATAAAAGCAAATGTGATCAGATCACTTGGCATTTAAAGACTTCAGAGCTTTCCATTGCCCGCAATACAAAGCCCAAGCCACTCAGCCTGAAACCAACGACCCCAGGTTATGTCCCTGAATCTCAACGTCTTCAGCCCCATCTTCTGCTAACTTCCTGCCCCCACCTTCAGGATCCTTCTGCTCTCCATGCCAACTCTGTGCGTTCTGTTCCTTCTGATCAGGAGGCCCGTTTCCCAGCCCCTTTCTGCCCAGACCAGCACGCAGGCATCTCTTAAGGCCCAGCTTACACAACTCACCTCTTCTGGGAAGCTCTCCTGATTCCCCAGTAGACATGCCCTTCATTTGACCCCACGACACCAACCTTATTTGTCAGTATGTCTGTTTACAGATTGGTCTTCACCAAGTATGCTCTGAAAGACTTAAGGGTAAGAACCACAGCAGAGCTATCCCTGAATCCTGGAGCCTAACACAGAAGGATGCTCAGGAAGTGTTTAATAATAAATGACTGAATGGATGGATGGATGATGGTGGGTGGATGAATGGATGCCTGGGTGGATAGATGGATAGGTGGATGAACAGATAGGTAGTAGCTAGACAGATGGATGGGTAGATGGTGGATGGATGTTCGGAGGGATGGTGGATTAAAAAGATGGTGGATCAATGGATGGATGGTGGATCAATGGATTCATGTTACCAGCAAGGGTAAGTGTGCCTTCTGCTGGGTCCCCAGGCAATCAAGACTGCCTCTGACTGAGACAGAGTGGGGCTGGAGCTAGGTCACCAAGCTGCTTCAGGACCCACTTTAAGATTCATGGATGGCTGGGTGGACGTGTGAGTGAATATTTTTAAACTCAATTTGAGAATGGATTTTCCTTTAGTAAAGACCTTATGCCTTTTTATTTGTTTATGACCTGACTGAGTATGTTTGATCTGCTGTATGTTTGTTTTATGCTTTTTGAGTTTTATGCTTATTTCTTGTGTTCTTTCATTTCTGGAAAAAAAAAATTGTATGTGTTGATAGTGGTCATCTGGGGCTTTCATTCTTAACCAGTGATTCCAAAAGGATCAATCCTGCTTTTAATTCTTTCAGACTCTGCCTTTATGTTGTTAGAATTATTCTTTAGTCTGCAAGTCTCTGAGGTCAAAGACAGAAATGAACCTTTATCTTTTGACTCCTCCTTTTTAAGAAAAATGTATTGAACACACTCCCTTTGGGGCCTGTCTGCCCGGGTCTGTAGAATCATCCAGAAAGACTCAGCATTGAGGGCCCGATTCGGGGAGGCAGCTGGGAGGAGAGGCTGCCGGAAAGAGAGGCTGCCATGGTTCTGAAACCCAGCGCTTGGGACCCCCTTCTCATCTGGTCTCTGTGCGTGTCTGCAGTTGAGACTCTTGGGTCAGCTCCGGCCTCCATGGGTGTGCAGACAGCAGAGCGGTCATTCTTGTACTTGGGGAGGCTGACGTCCCTGCACCCAAGTCTGGGTTTCTGAACTTTGCTATAGCAACCACGCATTTTGAATGAAAGTGCACCTGAGTAATTGAAGGTCGTTTTGCCCATTGTTAAACCAAGGGAAGCCCCACGTTGGCTGTCCTGTGTGGGCAGGGTGCTCAGATCTGTGGAGGAAGACCATGTTCCGTGAAAAAAACACTCCGAGGCCAGAGCGGGAGCAGCCGTGTCCGTGTGCCTACCCCTCCCAGCAGGAGGCTGGCTCCTTCACACACAGCCTGCCGTTTCACTCCCCTCCAACAGCCCTGGGACTCGAGCCCCAGTGCCTAAGTGGGGGGCCCAGGAAGAGATAGGGCCCTCTCCACGACGGAGCAATGAGCCAGAAGCTGGGACTCCAGCCCCAAAGTGTGCGTCCTAGTGCGATCTCAGACGCCCCAGGGCTTGTCCCGCTGGGTCCCCTTGCCCTCTCCGCCCCCAGTCATGAGGCCCAGGACCCCTCACCCCCTGCTCCGATCTGCCCAGAGGGCCCCAGGGTCTTGCCCTGAACTGAATGAGGCCCCCTCCCCAGGCACGCTCCTCCCTGCCTGGCTCAACCGCAGTGTCCCCCAGCCATGAACGTTCACCTCTTCCTCCCCCGCCTCTGTGGATCTTACACATCCTTCCAGGTAGAGGTGTGGAGGTTCTGAGCACAGGCCTCTGGGAGAGACCACCTGACCTGAAGTCCCAGCTTGGCCCCTTTCCTGCTGGGGGACCAGGAGCAACTTCTGGAATGCCCGCGAGCCCCACTTCCTCGGTGGCCCGGTGGCTAGGACTCTGGCTCTCACTGCAGGGGGCAGGGGTTTGGTACTTTGTCAGGGAACTAAAAGCCCATGGGCCATGTGGCATGGCCAAAAAAACATTTCTTTTAAAGCTCATCAAGTTTACTATCTTAACTAGTTTTAAGTGTACATGTCAATGGCAGTAAGCAGAGTCATATCATTCTGAAACAGATCTCCAGAACCTTCCAGTCTTGCAAATCTGAAACTTCTATAGAAATTAAATAACATCCCCCCTTCCCCTCCAGCCCCTAATAATAATCATTCATTCTTTTCTGCTTCTATGAATTGGACTACTTTACATCATTCATATTAGTGGCACCATAGAGTATGTGTCTGTGACTGGCTTACCTCACTTAGGATGAGGCCCTCGAGATGTACCCATGTTGTCGTATGTGACACAATTTCCTTCATTCTGGGGGGTGAAAATGCTCCATCATACGTATGGACCTCACTTTGTTTATCCATTCAACCATCAGTGGAAATTTAGGTTGCCTCCACCTCTTGCCTACTGTGAATAATGCTGCTCTGACTATGAGTGTGCAAATATCTCTTTGAGACCCTGCTTTCAATTATTTTGGGTTTATACCCAGAAGTGCTGCTGTCCATGGGGTCACAAAGAGCTGGACACAACTGAGCAACTGAACTGAACAGACCCAGAAGTGAAATTTCTAGATCATATGATGGTTCTATTTTTTATTTTTTTTAGACATTCCATACTGATCTTCATAGTTAGGTCACCATTTTACAATCCCACCCACAGTACACAAGGGCTCTAATTGCTCCATATATTTCCTCACCAATCCTTTTTTCCTGCTGTTGTTGTAGCTTTTTAAACAGTAGCCATCCTAACGAGTGTGAGCTGGTATCTCACTGTGGCTTTGCTTTGCATCTCTCTGATGGTTAATGGTATTGGAAACCTTTGCATATGCCTGCTCACATTTGTACATCATCTTTGTAGAAATGTCTATGCAAGTCCTCTGTCCATCTGTTTTGGTTTGGTTTTTATTTTTTAAAGTATGATAACACATTCACAGGGGACTTGTAAATACAGAACAGAGCTACAGATAGTTCCACTGTATATTACAGTTTTTAAGTAGTAATAATTTTGACTAAAAATTTTAGTTGGACTGTCAATATCAAACTCTCAAAAGTGAATAGAATGAATAGCCTCTGTCCATTTTTAAAACTGGATGATTTGGGACTTCCCTGGTGGTGGTCCACTGGCTAAGAATTCATCTTCCAGTTGGGGGGATAAAGGTTCAGTCTCTCGTTGGTGAACTGAGACCAAATGCCACAACTAGAGAGCCCCCAAACTCCTGAGCCCACGCAGCACGACTAGAGAGACGCCCACGCACAGCAGTGAAGATCCTGCGTGGAGCAGCTAAGACCGACACAGTCATAAATAAATATTTTGCTACAAAACAGGATGATCTGATCTCTGTTGTTGTTAAATTGTGGGAGTTCTTATATATTCCATATATTAAGCCCTTGTAAGATATATGATTTGCAAATATCCTCTTTCATGCCATACACTACTTTTTGACTTTGTTGATTGCGTCCATTGATGCACAATAGAGTATACGTTTGATGTCGTCCCATCTGTCTGGTTTTGCTTTTGTTCCTGGTTGCCTGTGCTTTTGATGTCATCTCCAATAAAGCATCGCCAAGTTCAATGTCATAAATCTTTTCCCCTATGTCTTCTAGGAGTTTTGTAGTTTTAGGTGTTATGTCTAGGTCTTTAATCCTTTTTGAGTTAATTTTTGTACATGTTGTAAGATAAGGGTGTGACTGGTGGTAGAAGCAAGGTCCGATGCTCTAGAGAGCAATATTGCACGGGAACCTGGAATGTTAGATCCGTGAATCAAGGCAAATTGGAAGTGGTCAAACAGGGGATGACAAGAGTGAACATCGACATTCTAGCAATCGGAGAACTGAAATGGACTGGAATGGGGGAATTTAACTCAGATGACCGTTATATCTACTACTGTGGGAAAGAATACCTTAGAAGAAATGGAGTAGCCATCATGGTCAACAAAAGAGTCCAATATGCAGTACTTGGATGCAATTTCAAATTGACAGAACGTTCGTTTCCAAGGCAAACCATTCAATATCACAGTAATCCAGGTCTATACCCCAACCAATAATGCTGAAGAAGCTGAAGTTGAATGGTTCTATGAAGACCTACAAGAACTTTTAGAACTAACACCCAAAAAAGATGTCCTTTTCATCATAGGGGACTGGAATGAAAAAGTAGGAAGTCAAGAAACACCTGGAGTAACAGGCAAATTTGGCCTTGGACTACAGAATGAAGCAGGGCAAAGGCTAACAGAGTTCTGCCAAGAGAACACACTGGTCATAGTAAACACCCTCTTCCAACAACACAAGAGAAGACTCTCCACATGGACATCACCAGATGGTCAACACTGAAATCAGATTGATTATATTCTTTGCAGCCAAAGATGGAGAAGCTCTATGCAGTCAGCAAAAACAAGACTGGGAACTGACTGTGGCTCAGATCATGAACTCCTTATTGCCAAATTCAGACTTAAATTGAAGAAAGTATGGAAAATCACTAGACCATTCAGGTATGACCTAAATCAAATCCCTTATGATTATACAGTGCAAGTGAGAAATAGATTTAAGGGACTAGATCTGATAGACAGAGTGCCTGGTGAACTATGGACGGAGGTTTGTGACATTGTACAGGAGACAGGGATAAAGACCATCCCCAAGTAAAAGGAATGCAAAAAAGCAAAATGGCTGTCTGAGGAGGACTTACAAATAGCTGTGAAAAGAAGAGAAGTGAAAAGCAAAGGAGAAAAGGAAAGATATACCCATTTGAATGCAGAGTTCCAAAGAATAGCAAGGAGAGATAAGAAAGCCTTCCTCTGTGATCAGTGCAAAGAAATAGAGGAAAACAATAGAATGGGCAAAACTAGAGATCTCTTCAAGAAAATTAGAGATACCAAGGGAACATTTCATGCAAAGATGGGCTCAATAAAGGACAGAAATGGTATGGGCCTAACAGAAGCAGAAGATATTAAGAAAAGGTGGCAAGAATACACAGAAGAACTGTACAAGAAAGGATCTTCATGACCCAGATAATCATGATGCTGTGATCACTCACCTAGAGTCAGACATCCTAGAATGCAGTCAAGTGGGGCTTGGGAGGCATCACTACGAACAAAGCTAGTGGAGGTGATGGAATTCCAGTTCAGCTATTTCAAGTCCTGAAAGATGATGCTGTGAAAGTGCTGCACTCAATATGCCTGCAAATTTGGAAAACTCAGCTGTGGCCACAGGACTGGAAAAGGTCAGTTTTCATTCCAATCCCAAAGAAAGGCAATGCCAAAGAATGCTCAAACTACTGCACAATTGCACTCATCTCACACGCTAGTAAAGTAATGCTCAAAATTCTCCAAGCCAGGCTTCAGCAATACGTGAACCATGAACTTCCAGATGTTCAAGCTGGTTTTAGAAAAGGCAGAGGAACCAGAGATCAAATTGCCAACATCCGCTGGATCATCGAAAAACAAGAAAGTTCTGGAAACACATCTATTTCTGCTTTATTGACTATGCCAAAGCCTTTGACTGTGTGGATCACAATAAACTGGAAAATTCTGAAAGAGATGGGAATACCAGACCACCTGACCTGCCTCTTGAGAAATCTGTATGCACGTCAGGAAGCAACAGTTAGACGTGGAACAACAGACTGGTTCCAAATAGGAAAGGAGTGTGTCAAGGCTGTATATTGTCTCCCTGCTTATTTAACTTATATGCAGAATACATCATGAGAAATGCTGGGCTGGAGGAAGCACAAGCTGGAATCAGGATTGCAGGGAGAAATATCAATAACCTCAGATATGCAGATGACACCACCCTTATGGCAGAAAGAGAAGAAGAACTAAATAGCCTCTTGATGAAAGTGAAAGAGGAGAGTGAAAAAGTTGGCTTAAGGCTCAACATTCAGAAAACTAAGATAATAGCATCCAGTCCCATCACTTCATGGCAAACAGATGTAGAAACAGTGGCTGACTTTATTTTTGGGGGCTCCAAAATCATTGCAGATGGTGACTGCAGCCATGAAATTAAAAGACGCTTACTCCTTGGAAGGAAAATTATTACCAAACTAGACAGCATATTAAAAAGCAGAGATATTACTTTTCCAACAAAGGTCCGTCTAGTCAAGGCTATGGTTTCTCCAGTGGTCATGTATGGATGCGAGAGTTGCACTATAACGAAAGGTGAGCACTGAAGAATTTATGCTTTTGAACTGTGGTGTTGGAAAAGACTCTTGAGAGCTCCTTGGACTGCAAGGAGATCCAAACAGTCCATCCTAAAGGAGATCAGTCCTGAGTGTTTATTGGAAGGATTGATGTTGAAGCTGAAACTCCAATACTTTAGCCACCTGATGCGAAGAGCTGACTCATTGGAAAAGATCCTGATGCTGGGAAAGATTGAAGGTGGGAGGAGAAGGGGATGACAGAGGATGAAATGGTTGGATGGCATCACCGACTCCATGGAGATGAGTTTGAATAGACTCCAGGTGTTGGCGATGGACAGGGAGGCCTGGCATGCTGCGGTCCATGGGGTCATGAAGAGTTGGATGCGACTGAGATACTGAAATGAACTGAACTGAACTGAAGGGTCTATCTTCATTCTTTTGCATATGGACATTCTCAACATCATCCATTTAGAAGAATTTTTCTTGTCCCATTGGGTTATCTTGCCACCTCTGTTGAAGATCACTCATCCATATACGCAAGACTTTATTTCTGGGATTTCTTGTCTTTTGCATTGATCTATTTATCTGTCTTCGTGCCAGTACCATGCTGTTTCAATTACTGTAGCTTTGTAACATGTTTTGAAATCAGGAAGTGCAAGTCCTACAACTTTGTTCTTTTTTTTTCCAAAATTATCTTTTGCTATTTGAATTTAGATTCCATATGAATTGTAAGATGATTTTTTCCTACTTCCACAGACAAAAAAATATTCACTGGGATTTTTGTTGTGATTGTGTTGAATCTGTAGATTGCTTTAGGTAGTGCTGACATCTGAACAATATATTCTCCTGATCCATGAATGTGGCTCTCTTTACGTTTACAAATGTGTCATTTTTAGTTTATTTCAGCAGTGTTTTCTAGTTTTCAGTTTGCAAGTCTTTCGCTTCCTTGGTTAGACTAACAAATAGGATTTTTTGATAATGTATAATGTAATGTGTCAACATTTGGAATATACGCATAACTCAAGTCATTTTCCAAATGACCAATGCATAGTGTCACAAAATCATAAAGGGCTAAATGATCCGGTCAGAATGCAAAATAGACAAACAGGGTTCAATGTAACAGAAAAGGTCATTCATAAGGCTTTAGGTTCCACAATGCCACTAACCTTCAAAACACCACCACTTGCCAAAGAAGGATATCCACAATTATTTGAAAAAACTGTTATAATAGCTCTCCCTCTTCCAATTACATATGTGTGGTAAGCCAGGCTTTCTTCAAAATGCAAAACAAACAATCTATTCCCACAGACTGAATGCAGAATCAGATATGAGAATCCATCTGTCTTCCTAAGTTCAAAACTATAGAGATTTGCAAAAATGTAAAATTATGCTATTTTTACATATTTTCTTTGTTTTAAAAACATGTTTCATTAAAATAATGTTATTTATGTTAACATGTACTGAATTTATTATTCTGATTTTTAAGGGAAGTAATTCATATTTTCAAATTTTTTCAGTTTTTAATTTTTATTACAGTATCAATAGATACTACCCACATAAACAAAAGTTCTTTGGGTTCCTTAATGGTTTTTAAGAGGTAAAGGAACTGCTATATAAGGCAAATGGAGAATGTGAATAATCTATAAATGCACAGTTAAAAATCATAACTAAAACTGAATTATACACTTAAAATTGTTAATGGTCCACTTTATGTTATGTGAATTTTATCCCAATAAAAAAGAAATGTAACCACTTAAACAAAACATACACACACTCAATGATCAAAAATAAAACAGAAACAGAAAACAAAAATGATAACGTCGACTACAAAATACAAAATATTTAAGGTTTGATCAGAAAAAAAACATAATTTTAAAATCATGACAGAATTAAAAGGAAATTATCTTATCAATCGGAGAAGGCAATGGCACCCCACTCCAGTACTCTTGCCTGGAAAATCTCACAGTGGAGGAGCCTGGTAGGCTGCAGTCCATGGGGTCGCTAAGAGTCGGACACGACTGAGCAATTTCACTTTCCCTTTTCATTTTCATGCATTGGAGAAGGAAATGGCAACCCACTCCAGTGTTCTTGCCTGGAGAATCCCAGGGACGGGGGAGCCTGGTGGGCTGCCGTCTATGGGGTCGCACAGAGTCTGACACGACTGAAGCGACTTACCAGCAGCAGCATAGAAAACAAAAGTACTCTAAGATTAGGTCACAAAAAAATCCATAGCCACCTACACACAAGAAACACAGACTTGTGGATACAGGAGGGGAAGGAGAGGGCGGGACAGATTGAGGGAGACAAATTGCAACGCATGCGTTAGTGTGTGTAAAATAGATGACCAGTGGGCATTTGTTGTATGATGCAGACAGCTCAAAGCCAGTGCTCTGTGACAGCCTGGAGGGGTGGGATGGGGCGGGAGGCCGGAGGGAGGTTCAGGAGGGAGGGGACGTAAGGATGTCCATGGCTGATCCATGCTGATGTGTGGCAGAAGCCAACACAATTGTAAAGCAACTGTCCTCCAATTAAAAACAGATAATCTTTTAAAAATGAAGAGACACGCACCCCGATGCGCATAGCAACACTGTTTACAGCAGCCAAGACAAAGAGGCAGCCTAAATGTCTGACAGATGAATGAATAAAGATGCGGTGTTTACACACAACAGAACACCAGCCATAAAAAAAGAAATAATGCCATTTGCAGCTACATGGATGGACCTAGCAATTACCATCCTAAGTGAAGTAAGTCAAAGAGAAAAGTAAACAGGATGTAAAGTCACCTCCATGTGGAATCCACACCACGACACAGATGAACTATTCCACAAAACAGAGGCTCAGAGCCGTAGAGAGCAGAGCCGTGGTCTCCAAGGAGGGCGGCGGGGGAGGGACGCACGCGGCCAAGAGTTCGGCTCCCTGTCCACTGACGCCAAAGAGAAGCATGGAGACAGAGATTGGAGGAAATAGAAAATAGCTTTAGTATTTTTGCCAGGCCAAAGGGAAATATAGCAGGCTAGAGCCTCAGGAAACGGGCCCCCTTCTCTCGGGAATAGGGAGAGGTTATACATCCTCCTGAAGGTCTTGCTTTTTTCCCTTCTGCAAAGTCTCAAACAGCCACAGCTGGCATCAGGCAACTCAGCAACCCGGTCTGGTGTTGCTGAAGTTAGCGGCCCCTGACCTTTCTGAAATGCAGGATGCCGCAGGAGAGTGTAGGAGGAGAATGCCAGGTGCAGAGTGTAACCTGTATGGAGTCAGAGAGTAAGTAGCTTTGGGAAGGACCAGTCCAGCTACAAGTGTTTGTCAGTCCACGTGCTACGTGATCAGTCACTCACTCGTGTCTGACTCTTTGTGACCCATGGATCGTAACCCACCAGGCTCCTCTGTCCATGGGATCCTCCAGGCGTGAATACTGGAGTGGGTTGCCATGCCCTTCTCCAGGGGATCTTCCCAACCCAGGGATCAAACCCAGGTGCCCCACATTGCAGTGGATTCTTTACCCTCTGAGCCACCAGGGAAGCCCATATGAATACATACTTGTATGTATTACATGTATGTATACATATGTATGTACATAATACATGTAAGTATGTATAAGTATGTATACATGTTTACAAATATACATATTGCAAATGTACGTGTAGGGAAAGCCGTTCAGTCATGTCCAGTTGTTTGCAACCCCATGGACCATACAGTCCATGGGATTCTCCAGGCAGGAATACCAGAGTGAGAAGCCATTCCCTTCTCTAGGGGATCTTCCCAACCCAGGGATCAAACCCAGGTCTCCTGCATTGCAGGCAGATTCTTTACCACTGAGCCACCAGGGAAGCCTCACCCAGGACCAGTAAACTAAATAGGTACCACTACATAATTGGAAATTAGAGAGAAAATCAAGGATGAAAAAAACAAAGATCACTGAATTTAAAAAGCAGGGAAACGGTCCAATAAATTACTATGATGACTTCTATTGTTTTGTGTGAGAAAATAGATAAATCTCTGGAAAATGTAATTCTAAAAGTAAGAAAACAAACAAAATGCATAAATTACAAGAATACTAAACAATTGTCCCTTGGTATCCAGCGGGGATGTGTTCCAGGAGCGCCCCCACCAGACACCAAAATCCACAGACACTCGAGTCCCTTGTATAGAATGGTGTGGTATTTGCAAGTAACCTATGTACATCTTTTGTAGATTTTATTTTTTTATGCTTTAAATCATCTCTAGATAACTGCTGCTGCTGCTGCTGCTGCTAAGTCGCTTCAGTCATGTCTGACTCTGTGTGACCCCATAGACAGCAGCCCACCAGGCTCCCCCATCCCTGGGATTCTCCAGGCAAGAACACTGGAGTGGGTTGCCATTTCCTTCTCCAATGCATGAAAAGTGAAAAGTGAAAGTGAAGTCGCTCAGTCGTGTTCGACTCTATGCGACCCCATAGACAGCAGCCCACCAGGCTCCCCCATCCCTGGGATTCTCCAGGCAAGAACACTGGAGTGGGTTGCCATTTCCTTCTCCAGTGCATGAAAGTGAAAAGTGAAAGTGAAGTTGCTCAGTCGTGTCCGACTCTTAGCAACCCCATGGACTGCAGCCTACCAGGCTCCTCCATCCATGGGATTTTCCAGGCAAGAGTGCTGGAGTGGGGTGCCACTGCCTTCTCCCTCTAGATAACTAGTAACACCTAATCCATTAAATGCTATGCATATAGTTGGTGACTGCAGAAATCTAAGTTATGCTTTTTGGAACTTTCTGGAATTTTTTTTCCAAAAATTTCTAATCTGAAGCTGGTTGAAACTATGGCTGCTGAACCTGTGGCTACAGGAGGCCAATTGTGCAAATATTTATGTTAAAGAATTCTGAGCTCCCCACGAAATGGGACATTTTCCTGGGGAAATATAAATTATAAAAATTCTATACTATCACAATGAAGAATAACAATGCCAGGAAATGTTAAAATTTAATATAGGAATCTCCAAATCATTCCAGGTTCAGATGGTTTCAATTAACAGATTTCTCTCCGGTGTCAGATGAGTAGCTTCTGACTGTTAAAAACGAAGTGCCCCGGCTGGCCTTGGAACAACATGTAACCGTTGTAAACAGTAGGACAGCGAGGGGACCACAGAACCACGTGCCACGCTCCCTCCTCTTCGGGGGTTTGCTCCATGGCCGGCTCGGGGCTTTGTCCCCGGGACGCCGGTGCTCTGGGGCCAACTCCGACCCTGCTGAGGGCCGGCATGGGCTGCCTGAGGAGGAGACACCTGAGTGGGGAGGACGGGCCTGAGAGGCTCCAACACGACGTCCGGGTAGAAGGAGGCGCCTGCACAGCGGCCTGCCAGGAGGGCGCTGGACACGGGATCGGGACGCAGGAAGAGGGCTTCAGGGCCGGCCAAGGGGTCCTGCTCCTGATGGCGCCCGAGGCGATGTCTTAACCACGAGGAGGGCTGAGGACGCCCATGGTCTTTGGGATCTTCTTTGGGGTTCTTCCCCACAGTGCAAGGGAAGAAATCTCAGTCCACTGAGCAAAACCACTATTAATACCAACAAATGGCCCAACGAGTGGGTGCTCAGCTCGAATCATCACAAGTCACGATACTTTGAGAACAGGAGCCTGATCAGATCAGACACTAGTCACGTGGATGGTCCCAAAGGGAAGCACTTCTGCCCCCCCAACCCCCAAACCCATAGACGACCTGGAAGGCAGTTGTTCAAAGCCTATAGTGTGTCTTTGAAAGCAGGGACTCTCCAGAGCACCAGTGCCTCGCAGGGACGTGCAGAAGCATTCCCACCAGCAGGTGCAAACCACGGAAGCTACGTTCACATTATTATTTTGCCATTTTTTGAAGCTGTAGCAGGTACTTTGGTAAAACAGGAAGTTCCTGGTGGCTCAGATGGTAAAGAATCTGCCTGCAATGCAGGAGACCCAGGTTTTATCCCTGGGTCAGGAGGATCCCCTGGAGGAGGGAAGGGCTGCCCACTCCAGCATTCTTGCCTGGAGAATCCCATGGACAGAGGGGCCTGGGGACTCTATGGGGTCCCAAAGAGTCAGACATGAATGAGCAACTAAAACTTTTCTCTTTTCACTTGATAAAACAGAACTAATAGGTATAATGAAAGGAAAGGAGGTAAAAACAGTTTCAACTTTACCCAGAAAACCCAAGTGATTGTCAAAGAAAAGCATAAAAAACCTGCAATTAATGACAGTTTGGCAAACCAGTCAGATTCTAAATGAATATTTTAAAGCCTCTAGTTTTCCTATTGGAGAAGGCAATGGCAACCCACTCCGGTACTCTTGCCTGGAAAATCCCATGGACGGAGGATCCTGGTGGGCTGCAGTCCATGGGGTCGCTAAGAGTCGAACACGACTGAGCGACTTCACTTTCACTTCTCACTTTCATGCATTGGAGAAGGAAATGGCAACCCACTCCAGTGAATCCCAGGGATGGGGGAGCCTGGTGGGCTGCCGTCTCTGGGGTCGCACAGAGTTGGACACGACTGAAGCGACTTAGCAGCAACAGTTTTCCTATAGAGTAGCAATGACCAGTTAGTGTCCATAAAAGGAAAAAAGATTCCACTCAAAATAGCAACAGATAAAAAAAACAAAAAAGTAAACACCTAGAAACAGCTGCAACAAAAATATACTCAGTATTTGAGTCTGGTGGCTCAGACGATAAAGGATATGCCTGCAGTGCAGGAGACCCAGGTGTGACTCCTGGGTCAGGAAGATCCCCTGAAGAAGGGCATGGCAACCCACTCCAGTATTCTTGTCTGGAAAACCCCATGGACAGAGGAGTCTGGTGGTGGGGGGGCGGGGGCGGGTCCTCTGTCCATGGGGTTGCAAAGAATCAGATACGACTGAGCGACTAACAAATACACACACTCAATCACTCACACACACACACACACAGAGTACTTGTAATGCAGAGAAAGCTTAGGTCCTACTGAGAAAATAGTTCCGTCAGTATATGGAAGGGCATACCATCTTCATGGAAAGTCCAAACAAGATGCCCAGGTGGCGCTAGTGGTAAAGAATCCCCCTGCCAATGCACGAGACTAAGAGACACAGGTTCAATCCCAGGATCGGGAAGATCCCCTGAGGCAGGGCATAGCAACCCACTCCAGTATTCTCGCTTGGAGAATCCCATGGATGTAGGTGCCTGGAGGGCTACTCTCCACAGGGCCACAGAGTCAGACATAACTGAAACGACAGCACACACGCATGCCCACTCTCCCAAAATAATTCAAATATTCGGCCCAATCCCAGCTCAAGTCCTCATTAAAAAAACAACAACAAACTCAGCAGCATTGCTGTAAAATACAGCCTGAAATACTCTCAGGAGATAATTGTAAAGGAAACTTGTAAAATAAAGGAATAACTTTCCCTGCCAGATACGGAAATATTTATTTAAAGCAATAGTCACAAACATATTGTGGTACTAAATACAAAGAACAAAACCAGTGGAGGTGATGGAATTCCAGCTGAGCCATTTAAAATCCTAAAAGATGATATTGTTAAAGTGCTGCATTCAATATCCCAGCAAATTTGGAAAACTCAGCACTGGCCACAGAACTGGAAAAGGTCAGTTTTCATTCCAATCCCAAAGGGGCAATGCCAAAAAATGTTCACAGTACTGTACAATTGCATCCATTTCACATGTGAGCAAGGTAAAACTCAAAATCCTTCAAGCTAGGCTTCAATAATGGAGAAGGCAATGGCACCCTACTCCAGTACTCTTGCCTGGAGAATCCCATGGACGGAGGAACCTGGTAGGCTGCAGTCCGTGGGGTCGCTAGAAGTCAGACACGACTGAGCGACTTCACTTTCACTTTTTACTTTCACACATTAGAGAAGGAAATAGCAACCCACTCCGGTGTTCTTGCCTGGAGAATCCCAGGGACAGGGGAGCCTGGTGGGCTGCCGTCTACAGGGTCGCACAGAGTCGGACACAACTGAAGCGACTTAGCAGCAGCAGCAGCAGCATGCTTCAATAATACATGAAGTAAGAACTTCCAGATGTACAAGTTGGATTTAGAAAAGGACGGCAAGGAGATCCAACCAGTCCATCCTAAAGGAAATCAGTCCTGAATATTCATGGGAAGGACTGATGCTGAAGCTGAAGCTCCAATACTTTGGCCACCTGATGCGAAGAACTGACTCACTGGAAAAGACTGGGAAAGATTGAAGGCAGGAGAAGGGGACAACAGAGGATGAGATGGTTGGATGGCATCACCAACTCGATGGATGTGAGTTTGAGAGAGAGTGAAGGACAGGGAAGCCTGGCGTGCTGCAGTCCGTGGGGTCGCAAAGAGTCGGACACGCCTGAGCAACTGGACAGCTTTCTGTTGTCGCCAACCAATGGCGACATCGATGAACCAAAACGGATAGACACGAGATAGTCCTTAGCACATCTAAAGACTTGTACACACAAGATAAACTATTAAAATTATTTCAGAGGGTGATAAAGATGTACTGAAACTGCTTTATGGTGATGGTGGCACCAGTTAGTGAAATAAATCACCGAGATGTGCCCTTGAAAAGGGCAAACAACGTGACAGGCGAAATACGTCTCAATAAAGCCACTTGGAAAAAGTAGGGATAAGAGGAATTCCAGGCTTAACTCTTTTTCTGCCCCAAATCTCATGTAAATAATATATAAAGAGAAGAATAAACAGCAGCACCAGGGGGTAGGAGAGGATGAATTAGCAAATCACAACTTCTGAGACACTTTTGAAATCCGCAACATGTGTGAGACAGACTGATGCAGAAACTGGGTTGACAAGAGAAGTGTGAGCAGGCAGCCCAGACATCAGAGAAATGGGTCTGGTTTCCCAGTAAGTCAGCCTCCCTTGGACAGCAAGGAGATCCAACCAGTCCATCCTAAAGGAAGTCAATCCTGAATATTCAGTGGAAGGACTGATGCTGAAGCTGAAGCCCCAGTACTTTGGCCACCTGATGTGAAGAGCTGACTCACTGGAAAGGACCCTGATGCTGGGAAAGATTTGAAGACAAAAGGAGAAGGGGGCTACAGAGGATGAGATGGTTAGATAGAATCACCAACTGAATGGACATGAACTTGAGCAAACTCCGAGAGATAGTGGAGGACAGGGGAGCCTGGCATGCCACAGTCCATGGGGTCACAAAGAGTCAGACACTGCTTAGCGACTGAACAACAACCTCCAAGCCCCCAAAGCCCCAGGACATGGTGGACAAAACTGGAAGAGAAAGCAGCCATGGAAAGTGAGGGAGAGGGAGGCAGAGGGCTGCAGAGCTGGCTGGCCCCTCGGCCACAGGCAGATATCAGGGAGACCAGGCTGGGAAGGCAGGATGGGCAGATAGGAACAATTACTCCATGTAGCTGGGAAGGGCCACGGCTCCCCCCACCACCAGCCACGGGCCAAACGCACAGGCAGGCCTGGCAAAGTCTCCGACACAGCCACACGGCCGCTTACACACCTTCCAGGGCAGCTTTCCTGCCACAACAGCAGAGCTGAGCAGCTGCGACAGAGGCTGTAGGGCCTGCAAGCCTGAAAATATTTACAGAAGAAGTTGTCAACCCCCAGCTCAGAGAGAAAAGCATTGTGGCAGCTTCCAGGACCACTTCAGGCCACTTCATCAGAGACGGATAAAAGATATACTTATCTATAGAAAGAGTGGTTCGCAGGGCAGTCAGAGCCTCGAAATCACATCTCCAGCATGACCCGGTGGTCAACTAATCCTCGATGAAACAGGATTAGTGCACGAAACAGAAGAGAATTTGAAATTTCTAATTAGCAACCGCCGAGAGCTTCCAAAGGATATCGTGTCCGTGGAACAGGAACTGGGCATGATTTTTTAAATGGGGGATTAAAGAACAAGAAAGAGATCATTGAAATTAAAAAACATGATTACTAAAACACTGCAGCTCTAAAGAAGCAGTGGATAACACAGCTGAAGTCCAAACTGGTGAGTTAGAGGCGAAATCCAAACTGGTGAGTTAGAGGCGAAGCCCAAACTGGTGAGTTAGAGGCGAAGCCCAAACTGGTGAGTTAGAGCTGAAGCCCAAACTGGGGAGTTAGAGGCGAAGCCCAAACTGCTGAGTTAGAGGCGAAATCCAAACTGGTGAGTTAGAGGCGAAGCCCAAACTGGTGAGTTAGAGCTGAAGCCCAAACTGGGGAGTTAGAGGCGAAATCCAAACTGGTGAGTTAGAGGCGAAGTCCAAACTGGTGAGTTAGAGGCGAAGCCCAAACTGGTGAGTTAGAGGCGAAATCCAAACTGGTGAGTTAGAGGCGAAGCCCAAACTGGTGAGTTAGAGGCGAAATCCAAACTGGTGAGTTAGAGGCGAAGCCCAAACTGGTGAGTTAGAGCTGAAATCCAAACTGGTGAGTTAGAGGCGAAATCCAAACTGGTGAGTTAGAGCTGAAATCCAAACTGGTGAGTTAGAGGCGAAATCCAAACTGGTGAGTTAGAGGTGAAATCCAAACTGGTGAGTTAGAGGCGAAATCCAAACTGGTGAGTTAGAGGTGAAATCCAAACTGGTGAGTTAGAGGCGAAGCCGCTTCTATCTATGCCTCTTGGGGCATAAATAGAAGTGAGAGATGGAAATTATAAGAGTTAGGGGGCCTTCCCTGGTGGTCCAGTGGTTAACACTTCACCTTCCAACGCAGAGCGTGCCGGTTTGCTCCCTGTTCAATTCAGTTCAGTCGCTCAGTCGTGTCCGACTCTTTGCGACCCCATGAATCACAGCACGCCAGGCCTCCCTGTCCATCACCAACTCCCGGAGTTCACTCAGACTCACGTCCATCAAGTCAGTGATGCCATCCAGCCATCTCATCCTCTGTCGTCCCCTTCTCCTCCTACCCCCAATCCCTCCCAGCATCAGAGTCTTTTCCAATGAGTCAACTCTTCGCATGAGGTGGCCAAAGTACTGGAGTTTCAGCTTTAGCATCATTCCTTCCAAAGAACACCCAGGACTGATCTCCTTTAGAATGGACTGGTCTCCTTTAGAATGGACTGGTTGGATCTCCTTGCAGTCCAAGGGACTCTCAAGAGTCTTCTCCAACACCACAGTTCAAAAGCATCAATTCTTCAGCGCTCAGCCTTCTTCACAGTCCAACTCTCACATCCATACATGACCACTGGAAAAACCATAGCCTTGACTAGACGGACCTTTGTTGGCAAAGTAATGTCTCTGCTTTTCAATATGCTATCTAGGTTGGTCATAACTTTCCTTCCAAGGAGTAAGTGTCTTTTAATTTCATGGCTGCAGTCACCATCTGCAGTGATTTTGGAGCCCAAGAAAATAAAGTCTGACACTGTTTCCACTGTTTCCCCATCTATTTCACATGAAGTGATGGGACCAGATGCCATGATCTTAGTTTTCTGAATGTTGAGCTTTAAGCCAACTTTTTCACTCTCCTCCTGATCAGGGAGCTAAGTTCTCACATGCCTGGTGGCAAAAATAAAATAAAATAAAATAAAAAAGAAGCAATATTGTAACAAGTTTAATAAAGACTTTAAAAATGGTCCACATCAGAGAAAATCTTCAAAAAAAAAAAAAAGAGAGAGATTAAGAGTTCAGTTGAGAGTTGGGCAACGTAGATCCAAAAGAAGCAATATCACTCCAGAGGGGTCCAGGGAGGAGGAGAGGGAAATGTAATGAAAGAAATAAGAGAAGAAAATTTCCTCTGAGGTGAGAAAGGCTTGAGCTTTCAGCCCTTGGGCGTACGAAGAAGGAATTCGTGGGAGAATCGTACATTTCATGTATATTCACACATGCTGGTGAGGTGTGTGGCTCCATGGATTAGAAAGACCTTGAAGATCCCAGAGTAAAAGAAAAATAGATTGCCTATAACAAGAAAAAAGGTCTGCTCCCACTGGTTATTGTCATCCGTTCAGCTCAGTTCAGTCGCTCAGTCATGTCCGACTCTTTGTGACCCCATGGACCGCAGCACGCCAGGCCTCCCTGTCCATCGCCAACCCCTGGAGCTTACTCAAACTCATATCCATTGAGTCAGTGATGCCATCCAACCATCTCATCCTCTGTCATCCCCTTCTCCTCCCACCTTCAATCTTTCCCAGCATCAGGGTCTTTCCAACAAGTCACTTATTCGAATGAGGTGGCCAAAGTATTGGAGTTACAGCTTCAGCATCATTCCTTGCTGAACACCCAAGACTGATCTCCTTTAGGATGGACTGGTTGGATCTCCTTGCAGTCCAAGGGACTCTCAAGAGTCTTCTCCAACACCACAGTTCAAAAGCGTCAATTCTTCAGTGCTCAGCTTTTGTTATAGTCCAACTCTCACATCCATACATGACCACTCGAAAAACCATAGCCTTGACTATCCCAAACTTTGTTGGCAAAGTAATGTCTCCGCTTTTGAATATGCTGTCTAGGTTGGTCATAACTTGTCATCTGCAATAGCTGCAAAGTTTCAAAGAGACAGGATTTCAAACCTCAAATTCCACACCCAGACAAAATGTAGTTCCATTGTGTAGGGACCTTATTTTCAGGGACTCAGAGAGTATACCGCAAGCTGTCCCCTTGGAAAAAAGAATAATCATGGCATAGCGTCCAGTACAACGAAAGAAAAAGACAGGGGTGGCACTGGGGCCCAAGAAACAAGGGTGAGCGGACAATTAAAGCAGAGGTTATGTCCAAATAATTGCTGAGAAAATGAGGTTTGATGCCATTGTTAGAAAATAATTCCACAGATAGCAGGCACAGAGCATTCCTAAAGTAATTGCCATAATGTGAAAGAAAATTAATAACGTTCTGGAGCTCAAAATTCTGAATGATTGCAATAAAATTGTGCCAAATGTCTTGTCACATCCAAGTGGTAATTCATAGCTACTGATGAACTCTTAGAGTTGGTAGAAATATGTGTTAATATTTTATTGATTAGGACCCTTTGGGTTGCATGGAAGAGAAACGCAATTTAACCCAGCTCGAAAACCATGACTCTATTGTGAGGACTCTGGGATGTCTCTCAGGACCCAAGAAGAAGACTCGGGGTGGGGCTCAGAACAGAAGGAACTGGAAATTCACACACGTGCCTCCCCTGCTCACAGCTCCCCACCTCCGCCTGAGCACCCTCCCCTGGCAGGAGCACCCCTCCCTCTGAGCAGGCGGGTCTCCTCTGACCCCAGACCCGCAAGGGCAGGGCACAGCTCTGAGAGCTCCCACACTTTGGGTCTTCCTCCACGGGCACGCCACGCAACGCCAAGCTCATATTCCCAGTTCTGGCTCCAAAACCTCTGCAGAAGATTCTCACTGGCAGAGCTCCACTCAAGCACCCACCCCAGAATCAAGATTCAGGGGCCCCAGGGTGAGATCACGTGTTTCCAGGGCTGATCCAGACGTGTAATGAAGTCGAGGAGGGACGTCGTGTGTACATGTGTGTGTGTGCGCGTGTTCAGTCGCTCGGTCGCGTCTGACTCTGCGACCTCAAGGACTGCAGCCCACTAGGCTAGTCTGTTCATAGAATTTTCCAGGCAAGAATAATGGAGTGGCTTGCCATTTGTCACTCCAGGGGATCTTTCTGACCCAGGGATCGAACCTTCGTCTCCTGCGAGCCCTGCACTGGTAGGGGCATTCTTTACCACTGAGCCACCTGGGAAGCCCAAGGAGGGGAGTTTCGTCCTTGGAAAGGGGGGCTGGGGCCCACCACTGTCCATCCCTGGGCTGCCTGCCTCAAGCCCTCACTTCCATGCCCCACCTCTTCACTCCAGTGAAAGCTCCGCCCACCAGAATGTTATCAGAAATCACATCCAGGAGTTGGGGGCATTCAGGTCCCCAGGCTTCCCTGGTGCCTCAGACAGTAAAGAATCTGCCTGCAATGCGACAGATCCATATTCTCACCCCAGATTGAGAAGATTCCCTGGAGAAGGGAACAGACAGAGGAGTCTGGGGGGCTTCAGTCCATGGCGTCGCAAAGAGTCACGAGTGAGCAACTAACACTCACTTTCAGGTCCCCGGGCAGCGGCAGGAAGGGCCAGACACTGGGCGAGGCCTCGAGTCCCACCTGGTGCCCAGCTCCTCGGGCCAGAACCCGAATAACCGTCATCAGCCCCGGGTGGAGGCCAGGGTGCAGCGGCGAGCAGACCCGACATTGCTGTGCCTCCAGCCCATGAGAGAGAGAGACCCCAAGTCCGACTTCTCGATAAATCTTGTGGCTTTAAAGCAGGGCCCCCGATTCTCGGGCATCCAAGTCCACGTGGACACACACATATTTGCAGATCTTGGCGTTTACACCAGCAACACACACCGAGTCTCCAGGGCAGAAGGGGGTCTCCTCACTCCCTGGGAGGCGGGCAGAGTCAGACTGCGGTTGGAGGCTGTGATGACTCCGTATATACCTCTGTGCACCAGCTCTTCCTTCCGCTTGGGACAGCCTTTCTCGGAAGTCACACCATGACTCCTAGACTTTGGCTACCTGCTGCTGCATAAACATACCGCTCAAACGTGGTGACTTCAGCAGTGACCGTTTTACTGTGTCCGTTCTCCTGTTAGGTGGACTCTGAGGGCAGTTACCCTGCGGGCAGGGGCTGGAGACCACCACCAGGACTGGCCGGTGTGGAAGGGGAGGGGATTGTGGCCCCTGTCCCCAGCACAGGACATGCACACCAGGCCCCCAGGCAGTCCAGCATCCCGTCCCTGAACTTCCCCCCGAGTCCTGGCCTCCAATTCCTGTCCCTCTGTCCCCCTGCTTTGTGACCCCCGTCTCCCTCCTCCGCCCCCAGGTTTCTGAGAGTTCCAGAATGCATGAGGGACCACTCTACCTCTCCCTGCATGAACTGACCACGTGGGGACCATTGCAGCAGGAGAGACGGTGCAGGATGAGCCCAGCAGAGAGGGTCCCGGCTGCCCCCGCCAGGCCACGGCGCTGGGCAGATCCAAGCACGGCAGCCCCCAGGACCCCGGTCCCTCCGCGAACACCCCCTCTCTAGGAAGGAAACTCCATCCCCTCAAACGGCTCACCCTGAGGATGCGAGGCAGCTGGGCTGTCGGCAGAGGGAGGGCTGAGCGGCTGCAGCGTCTGATTCATCTAACGGGGCGTCCAGGGAAAGAGATCTCGGAGATGGATTGAGGAGGCATTTGAAAAGCAGGGCGATAAATACATTAAATTACTCAGAACAAACAGAAGCAGTGGCTGCGCTGATAAATGCTTAAGCGCTGAAACTCTCAGGAGGAAACAGGCCGCGCCCGAGACAGACAGTGGGGCCTCCCACTCCCACTTCGTCAGACAGGTGGGGTTGACCCTTGGGGAGACCTCACTGCCTTTTGTTTTTCAGACAATCTGACAGGTACGGCAGCTGGTTTCTTATCAGGCTGCCGTCTATTTTTCCTGCCCCATGGTGACACCCACTTGGGGACGAATCTGTCTGGAGGTGGCCCTTCAAAGACAGGGCAGGGAGCGGGGAGGCCAGCCTCACACCCCCAGCCTGGAGAGCTTGGCGCCCTTTCCCCATTAGCCACCAGCCCCCTCATTTCCTCTGGTTTCTGGAGCCGCCCTGTGGACAAGACTCAGCCCTGATTCTCTTTTCTCATCTTTGAGAGGGTAACACGGAGGGCCAGCCGGGCTGGGCAAGGAGACCAGGGCCCGACAGAGCGGTGCCTGGGAGGGCAGCTCTCTCTCACTCTGGGCCTGTCTTAGAAGCCGACTCCCCAGCTCCCTGGGCAGCGGAAGGCAGGCCTGCATCCCAGGGGAGGCGGGGGTGGGCGTGGCCGGGCACAGGATTAGAGCATCAGTAGTGGAAGCTGGGAGGACGTCCCTGGTGGCCCTTCCACTGCAGGGGCAGAGGTTCAAACCTGGTCGGGGTTTGATTCCACATGCCGCATGGCATGGCCAAAAAAATGTAAATAAAAATAAGGAAAGATGGGAGTGATCACGAGCAGTTTTCAAATAAGGAAATGGAGAGACTTGGGCTCCAACGCCAGCCCCACCGCCATCAGCTGCGTGATGGAGACGTTTCTCAACCTCTCCGTGCCTCTGTTGCATCACCCGGAAAAGACAGTAATGAAGGAATCTCCTCCCTTTGGGGCTGTGGGGAAGGTTAAACCAGGTTCAGCCCAGCCCTGGGCTGCTTAACAAGAACTCTCAACTCTGGTTATTTATATTTGTTATCTCCCATTGCGACAAATCGGAGAAGGCAATGGCACCCCACTCCAGTACTCTTGCCTGGAAAATCTCACGGTGGAGGAGCCTGGTGGGCTGCAGTCCATGGGGTCGCTAAGAGGACACGACTGAGCAATTTCACTTTCACTTTTCACTTTCATGCATTGGAGAAGGAAATGGCAACCCGATCCAGTGTTCTTGCCTGGAGAATCCCAGGGACGGTGGAGCCTGATGGGCTGCTGTCCATGGGGTCGCACAGAGTCGGACACGACTGAAGCAACTTAGCAGCAGCAGCAGCAGCAGCATTGTGACAAATTATCCCCAAATTCAGCACCTTAAGGCGAAGCAGACGTTTATCTCTCACCAGGTCTAAGGGTTGGGAGCAGCTGGGCCAGGGGTACTGGCTCAGGGTTGGGGTGCCGCCCCCCTGCTCCGAAGGCCCCTGGAGCTGGGGATCTGCTTCCAAGAGCACTGATGGTGGGAGGCCTGAGCTCCTGACCACGGCGGCCCCTCCAGGGGCTGGCAGGGGGTCCTCACAGGGCAGCTGACTTCCCTGGTGTGAGGGACTCAGCACGAGGGCGGGGAACACCAAAGGTCACCTCCGTCTCCGCTGTATCCCGTTCATCAGAAGTCACTGGGTCCAGCCACACTTAGGGAAGGAGATTAGGCTCCATCTTTCGAAGGGAAGAGACCTAAGCTGGTGGATGTATTTTAAAGCCTCTGTATTATCACCAGAAGGGTAAGGTAAGACCAGATCTCCAGGGAGAGGAGGACTAGAAAGGCAAGCAGAAAGTCACTAAAAGCAACATGCAGCATTCTTGACCTTCTGGCCAAGAGCCTTGCCCTGCTGATCTGGGTCTTTCCGAGCCATCGGAGCGGATGGCCCCAGGCCCTCGGGCCAGGCGGCCCCGCCCTGGGGTTGAGCGCCCCAGGGGGCCTCCTCACGGCCAGTTCCTCCCTGTCACCATCCCGCCAGACCCGGACACCGCAGGGCTGCCCGCGCCAGCCCAGGAGGGGTTCCCACAGGTGCACTGGGCTCCGGCGACACCCCCCAACCACCCTGAGGGACCCCCAGGGGACCGGCTGCACATGCCTTCCAGGACGAGACCTCAGGAGCAGGGCCGGGGATCCGAACCCTGGCGTGGGTCCGGGAGACACAGGAGAGAGGAGGGGGTCCCCCCACCCAGCTGGCCCAGGCCTGGACCACTCACTGCGGTCCCTCCGTGTGCCTTCCCCAGCTCAGGGGGGCGGGGGTGCTGGGCGCCCCCGCCAAGCCGAGAGCAGAAACTGCCTCTCCCCCTCCCCTCCCCCGGGCCGGCAGGGTCTCTGTGCGGGGTGCACCCCGGGGTGCTCAGGGCCTCTCAAACAGGGCCACCGGGGAAACACTGACGGCTCAGTCAGGCCAAATGAGCCCTCCTGGCGTGAAGAGGCGGCCAGCCTCACGCCCACATCACACGGGTCACAGGCCACATGCCTGGTGGGGAGGAGAGGCCCCTGGTGACATGGGCCGCCCACTGAAGCCTTCAGCGCAGGGCGCTACGGCGGAGCATGCCGCAAGCTGCTTAAATCACATGGTCGACAGAATGGAGGAGAGGTTTAAAAAGACTCCTAAAACAGGGAAACCACAGGTTGAAAAAATAAAGTAGTTGTAGCAAGAAGCTGGGAGGGGAGGGGAGGGGAGGGGAGGCAGTCTGTCCGTCCACCCTGGCGGCCCCGGGCGAGACCTCATGGGGTGACCAGGGTCAGAGGGGTGGGGAGGACTCTGAACCATGGATCTGCCGACACCACGGTGAACTGGATCCTCAGCCTGAGGCTGTGCTGTGTCCTAACACAGGTGGAGCCCACCAGCCTGACACTTCTAAACTGGGAGAACAGAGAAAAGGTCCTCTTCAGTCTCTCAACAATGTTTCAAGTCAGACACATTCCCCCACGGATGAATGTTTACATCATGATCAATAGTCCGAAGACACTTCTGGAGTTTGTTTGGCAAAAGACAAAAACCAGGTGTCCAGAGAACAGCCCACCTCTCCAGTCCAGGTGTGTATGTGTGTGGAGTGGGGAGGGATGGAAAAGTCCGTTTCCATAGAGATAAGAAGCTACGCTTGGGCTGCTCACTAAAGGACAGATTTGCAGAAAGGGTATATTCTCAAAGTAAAGGCACTTTTTTTTTTTAAGAAAAATAATGTTTTTTTGTTGTTGTTGTTTATTTGTTTTTCAAAAAAGCTTGAGGGGTAAGCGCTGATGGGAAGGCGGTTGCACAGGATCTTGAGAAGGACTCAGAGATTGGGTGACCACCCCCCATCCCCCCTACAAGGCATCCTCTGCTTGTCCTTCCAAGCCTCCATCTGTCCATCTCCAAGTTGAAGGCAGAAGAACCCAGACAACAGATAAAACGAAACAAAGTCAGTGGAATCTTCCAATTGTTGTTGTCGTCGTTCAGTAGCCAAGATGTATCTGAGTCTGTGACCCATGAACTGTAGCCTATCAGGCTCCTCCGTCCATGGGATTTCCAAGCCAAGAGTATTGGAGTGGGTTCCATTTCCTTCTCCAAAATCTTCCCATACTTGTTACTTATATCAGGCTGTTCAGCCGCCAAGTCTTATCTGACCCTTTGCGATCCCATGGACTGCAGCACACCAGGCTTCCCTGTCATTGACCATCACCCAGAGTTTGCTCAGACTCATGTCCATGGAGTCTGTGATGCCATCCAACCATCCCATCCTCTGTCGCTCCCTTCTCTTCCTGCCCTCAATCTTTCCCAACATCAGGGTCTTTTCCAATGAGTCAGCTCTTCACATCAGGTGGCCAAAGTATTGGAGCTTCAGCTTTAGCATCAGTCCTTCTAATGAATAATCAGGACTGATTTCCTTTAGGATTGACTGGTTGGATCTCCTTGCTGTCCAAGGGACTCTCAAGAGTCTTCTCCAACACCACAGTTCAAAAGCATCAATTCTTTGTCACACAGCCTTCTTGACGGTCCAACTCTCATATCCATACATGACTACAGGGAAAAACCATGGCTTTGACTATATGGACTTTGGTTGGCATAGTGATGTCTCTGATTTTTAATATGCTGTATAGGTTTGTCATAGGCTTCCCTGGTGGCTCAGATGGTGAAGAATCCGTCTGCAGTGTGGGAGACCTGGGCTCAATCCCTGGGTTGGGAAGATCCCCTGGAGGAGGGCGTGGCAACCCACTCCAGTAGTCTTGCCTGGAGAATCCCAAAGACAGAGGAGCCTGGTGGGCTAAAGTCCATGGGATCGTTCTTCCAAGAAGCAAGCGTCTTTTAATTTCTTAGCTGGTCAAAGCACTTGTCTAGTAAACAGGAGCTCCTGAGTTCAAATCCCAGTGGTGCGTGAGATGGCTGACTTAGATCAGGAGTGAACCCAAAACATTCAGTACACACAGAGGTCTCCCAGCCTGTGGTCAGATCAGCCGGAAGCAATTCGGCCCCTCAGTTTCTCCAAGAGGAACAAGGCTGGTGACCTTCCCACCCTTCGTGTGCCACCCTGCAGACACGTAGAGGGATCAGGAGTCCCTAGAGAAGGGTGACAGCTTTGACAATGGCAGAGACAGACACGGATCTTCTGAGCTACAGACATACTCTGAAAATGGTTCTGGGAAATGTTTGCATTGTCATATGTTCACATGTCTATAAAATTCATACCTGCCCACTTAAAACACTCTGGAAAATATTTTCAAACATACGGAAAAAAAATCTTTGACATAAGAAGTTTCAGAGTTTGAGCATATTTGTTAGTGCGTTTACACGAGTGCACGTGTGCGTGTGTGTGCGTGTCCCACAAGGACAAGCACGGACGTCTCAGGAAAGGTGGAAAGTGCATCAGCCACGTCCTAGCGAGGCCCTCACGGACGTGGTGGAGTTCACCTCCGTCGGTCCCACAGCCCTCTGAAACGTTATCACTGATGTCTTCAAAACCAAGCACAGAAGCGGCCAAACTGAGAACCAGACTTTCGCGTCACAGCATCACACAGTTCTCAGCCAGGATTCCCCCAAAACGGAGACAGACAATCAGACTGCGCTCGCTAACAGAATACGTTTAATAATATTTTAGCAAAAACAAAATGTTGATCGAATGCGATTTTAGTGTTACTTTAGCAATATGTTACTTCTTGATTTCAAAGTTTCTCACGTTCAGTAGAAAGCTCTCAGAATGCACTTCCACGTGTGTACTTTATAAGTGAATAATTACACTTCTGACTCAGTTTGCTTTGGGCCGAGAAGGGGGGCCCACTCTCAGACTCTGGAGGCACAGCTTTGGGGGGCGGCAGGGCACACCCTGGGGCCAGGTGCCCGAGTCCAGGCCTGGCCCCAGCACACAACAGCTGCGTGACCCTGTGCCCCTCTGCTCAGAGCCTTTGTTTCCTCGTCCAGGAACTGGGGGTGGTACCAGGCCAGCCTCAGAGACAGACAAGACGAGACAGTTAGAGACGCCCCCCGCCCCAGCCCAAGATCTGGGAGAAGTCCTAGATTGTCTTTTTCAACAATCTAAAAGCAGATAGCCCTCCAAACACACCCCCCCAACACACACACACACACCACACCACACCATGCACCCACAGAAAGTCACCCAATCCGTACTCCTTTCAGCTTGAGTCCTGATAACAAACCACAGGACCAACCCTCCGACAAAGGCGGTCACCATCACCATCTCAGAAGTTTCCATTGGACCCACCTGATCCGTTTGGAGCCCCCACAATCCAACAAGCCCAAATGTTGCACCATTTTAGAGCTGAGCAAGTTGGGTCCAGAGTGACCAGACCAAAGCCAAACAGCTGGTGAGTGCAGAGACGAAAAGGTAAGCTTTACCTGTGTGACTCCAGAGCCTGTGCCAACTTCTAACCCTGACCCATCCCCAAATCTGCAAGTCAGCCCAGTTTCATGAGATAGTGGCCCCAAGAAAGCTGATCCTTAACATGTTTAATTAAATAGGATCCCTCTTTTAGATGTTCGTAAGATTCACGTGAATAAATCCACAAGCCCTGAGAGGCTTGTAGTCCCCACCCCATCCTCAGGGGGCCGTGGTCCCTGGGTCAGCCCCGTCCCCGCGACAGGCAGAGGACAAGCCGGTGACCTGATGACCCCAGAGGCAGCCAGGATGGAGACAGAGCCCTAACGAGCAAGAAGCGTCCTCCCTGAAGACAAGTCCCCAAATAATGGACCAGATGCCTAATGAATTCTACAGCAAAGAATGGAGCTTAATGACTGACGATAAAATAAACAGGGGGGAAAACTAGCACTCTCTCCAGTCCCCACTCGGCAGTAAGGAACCAGCAATTGGAGCATCTCCCTAAGTATATGGCATCATTAAGGAAACGCCGAATCCAGGCACTCTGGGGGAGAGCGGTGACCCTGGCAGACCCGAGGAGGATTCTGGGCAAATAGCCCTTAGCAATGTGCACAGTGCAGGCAGGACAGAGCAGGCAGGGGTCCGGAACGAAGACCACAGGTGGGGCCAGGAGGGTCCGCACCTTCGGGGATTAGAGTGGGAGGGTGGGGCTGGGAAAGAGGAGACACGGTGGGGAGGGTCCCAACCCTCAAACAGGGCAGAGGGAGGGACGGGGCGCAATCTCTGGATGGCGTGCATTCAGCTGCAGGGCTGGGCTCCAGGGGGCAGTGAGCTGGGGGCACTTCGGGGACAGCGTCTGGGCCGAGAGGGAGCTGATTCCGGGGAAGGAACCCATAGCCAGTCAGCTCAGAGGCTGCTGGGGATGGAGATTTGTCGGGATCCCGCAGCTGCTGGGGCCTCCCAGCTGAGCATGCACTATTGTGGGCATCTTCAGGACCTGGCAAGGCTGCCAGCCCACGGGACACTCTGACCCCTCCCTCCACGTGGTCCATAAGGGCCTCTCCCCAGCCCGCTTCTCTCTGGGTCACCCACGTCTCACGCTGCTGCCCACACACTCACGCTCACACGTCCCCTTGCAATTCCCGTGGGAGGATCCAGTCCAGCCCGAAAACACAGTCCGCACCTCCTGAGTGCCCGCACAGTGCCCTGGCGGTGAGCTCGGAGGGGAGAGGAAGCAGGTGCAAACAGACCGCAGGCCAGGAGGCTGCGGCGCTGGCGAAGAACGGTGTGCAGCACAGAGACAGGGGCTCACCCTGGTCTCAGAACTCTGAGAAAGTGACGCTGAGCCAAGAACTAACGGGGATGGAGGGCGACCCCTGCAGACATGTGCGGGGACACGCCAGGCTGAGCGACGAGCAAAGGCCCCCGGGGCAGCTGTGTGTGGTGTGCCTGCTGGGCGGCAGTGGGCTTCTGCTGCAAACAGGACAGAGACCCCGGGGAAGAAAGGGCTGGAAAAGCGGGTGGCCGGGGCAGGCTTTCGAGGATGGGCTGTTGCCATCTGCACGGATGCTGACGGGGAGGGCACAGGGCGAAGGAAACACGGATGGTACAGAAACAGGGAGGGGCAGGGGCTGGGGAAGAGGCCTTGAGTACCGTTAAAGAGAAATTATTCACCAGGCGCTCGCTGAAACCAGTGAGACAGACTCCATAGGAGCCACCGCAGTAGGGAGAGACACGTACTGGGATTTGCAGCCAAAGAGTGGAGTGGGGGCGGGGTGAGGGGTAGAGGTGGGAAGCTACCAGGAGGGGCTTGATTCCACCCCAAGGGAACGCGGGCTCTTGCCAAGCCAGCCCCTCAGGATGCTTGCTCAGTCTGGGGCGAGCCCCGCCTCTGTCCCGCACAAAGTTCTTCCCGAGCTCCGCAGACGCCTGGCCTGCGGTCTGCTTGCTCCTGGTCCTCCTCCCCTCGGGGCTCACTTAGATGCCAGGGGGCGTCTAAGCCACCAGAGGAGCCTGACTAGCCTGGTCCAGTGGGGCGTTTTTGCCGGGGGCAGGAGGGTGGGTTTTGGCCCAAGGTGAAGGGTCTGCCTTGGTGGAAAGGTCGGTCTGTCCCAAGGCACAGAAACACAGCCCGCGTGCAGAGGGCCTGGGGCCCCCGAGGGCGGGGGCGGGAGTGCGCTAGTTACCACGGGCCCTGTGGGCAGAGGGTGCCGCCCGGTCCCCTCAGCTTTCCTGACAAGGCGGTGAACCTGACCACCACACCCACGAGCCTCTCCTCGCGGAGGGAAACTGGTTTCTCTGCATCCCCATCATCCCAGCGGGGCTGGGGGTCGGGGGGGGCGGGGAGGAGGCAGGAGTCTTCCACGTGCCCGGTGGGAGGGCCCTGGGTGAGCCCTCCAGCCCCCACTCGGCTCCTGGTCACCCCACCCTGGCGTGGTCCAGGGAAGCTGCGCTCTTGCTGCACCGACAGGGCGCCTGCGGAGGCCGGGTTTCGGCGGGGAAAAGGACCAGGGACCCCAGACTCCGCCCCGAGATCCAGACACGCGTCCGTACGTCGCCCCGCCCCGCCAGGCTCCGGACCTGGAGCATATTATGTGGGATGAGAACTGTAGCCGGTTCTCAGGACACCGGCAGCACAGCAGCCCTTCTAGAGAACGTACCCACAAAAGCCCTTCTCCCCAACCCCAGACAGCCATCCACACAGCCCAGAGCAGGCTACAGAGGTACGGGGGTGGTCCACTCACCGGGTCCCCTCTGGGTCCTGAAATCCCTGCCCAGGAACCCGAGACCAGCCCGGGTCTCAGCGGGCTTCCAGGGGCTGAGTGTGGATGCGGTGCTCCGCCACCAGGACCCTCCCTTCAGGGGCTGTATTGCCCACCAAAGCCGCAGTGACCGTCTCATATTCACCGCCCTGAGCTGGATTAAGGGCAGCGCACCCCCCGCCCCTTGTGCTTATTCTCCAGGCGGCCCTTCTGGGGGCACAGGGAGGGGAAGGGCTCCTTCTGGGGTCCTGCATTTCTTCTGCTTTGATGCAGCAAAGACCCTGGCCTGGGGTGGCCTCGAGTTCCGTCTCCTTGGCTTTGAGGCTGAGTCTGTGACCGTCATGCGTGGAGACCGACCACCCCGAGCAGATGCTAACGAGCAGGAGGGGACAGAGGCTGAGGAGGTGGGGATGGGGGCTAAAGCATCCAGTTCCTGGTGAGCCCCTCCGTGAGGGGACACTGGGGTCCCGTGCCGAGCAGGTGAGTCCTGAGCCCTCCACACCCGTGTACAGAGGTCCAGCGAGTCTGGGAAACCCCGGATGACTCAGCAAGCTCAGCATGGCCAGCGAGTTCTAGATCCTGAAGTGGTTTCTCCGTGTGGACTCACGGGTCCCAGAGATCGGAGGCCCACATCAGGGCAGGATTCCAGGGGTCTGGGTGCGGTGACCTCTGCAGGGGTTGGGGCAAGGCAGGTGTCAGGGTGGAGCCAGCTCCTCTGCCAAGGTCCCCCATCAGGATCCGGCCTTCAGGAGCTACAGAGGCCCCAGAGCTGGCGGTCCGCCAGGAGGGGTGGGCCACAGTCGACAGTCCATGGACCAGGGGAGGGGTGAGGAGCTTTGCTGAGGGCTGTGGTCCAGGGAGAACCAGGGGCTGTGTCTGCAGGGGCTGGTGGGGCTCCAAACACCCCAACACCGAGCCCCCAACAGCACACACCCCAACTCCAAGTGGACACAGGACGCTGAGTCGCTGTCCCTGGGGTGTCCAGGGCTCTGGGAGGCTGGAGGGCACGGGATCCTGTGCGACGTACAAATGTGGGCAGTGGTGACCTTTGTTCTCTTGCCTAAGGACACGGCTGGGGGCGGGGTGTGTTTCTGGGTGAGGAGGCAGCCCCCCCACCGGGGGTTGATGGAATAAGTGATGGAAGAGAGGGAGGCAGGGCTGGGAGACCAGCACCGCGGCAGGTCCGGGAGACGGGGAGCGGCTTCCAGGGCAGAGACCCCAGCTGGTGCAGCACCACCAGCATCAGGGCGGAAACCCTCCCACATCTGGGGAGGGTGCAGGGGGCCCAGGGTCTCAACAACCCACTGTTCAGGAGCCTCTCTCCCTCCCGGTGGGCCCCCTGCCCGCTGGCCCTGCTCCTGGGTGTGCCGAGCCAACTGAGCAAGGAGACAGTGGGCGGTGGGGTGCAAATCTAGAACCCAAGCCAGAGCACGAGGGTCAGTGGAGCAGGCATGGAAGTGGTGGGGGGCGCAGGCTGTGGGGGAGAGATCCCAGACCCCCTGCTAGAGCAGCGGGAGCCCGCACCCTATGACAAGTCTCCCGTCACTCAGGGACAACTGTCCTCGAGAGGCCAGAGGAGCCCGCCAGCCCCACCTGACCCCCGCCCCGCAGCCCATTGGCTGCCCTTGAACCTCCCCTCCTCCCTGGTGAGCAGGGTGGATCCCAGCTGAGGGGGGTGAGCCGCCTAGCCACACACCCTGAAGCAGGACTAGTGGCGATCCCATCGCTGAGTAAGGAGCCCTCTGAGTCATGCTCCCGGGTTAATACATCCTCCGCTGGCTTTTCACACAGAAGCGTTCATTTACTGTATGTTTTTTAAAAGAAGTCACGCGCTGAGCCAAATACGAATTGTCACCAACTTCCACCAGGCCAGTGATGTAATTCACAGACATTCAAACACCCTGAAGTGAGTAGCCTTTTAAGAGCGAGCCGAAATTGCTATTTTATTGTCCTCTGAGTCTGTTATAATTCACAATTTCATAACATTTCAGTCACTGGGTAGTTAGAGAACGTGTGTTAGGTCTCTGGCCCCCTTGTGCCTGGTCCTGCGGCCTCTGGGCAAAAGACAGGTGGCACCATGCCGGTGCCAGCCTTGGGTTCCAGAACAGGATGGCCCTGGCACAGACCAGAGCCAGGGAAAGAGACTGGCAGTCTGCTCTTGACCTCCTTGACCCTCCTTTCTCTGTCAGGATCTGCCAGTCCTTGAACTGCCCACCAGGAAGGATGCTCGGCCAGGCTCCCCAGAAGAGGGAAGGCAGCCCCGTGCAGGGAGCCCCTGGGGACCAGTCAGTGCAGCCCAGCCCAGCACTGACGCTGGCCAGAGCTCTGAGAGATGCGGGAAGAGGGAGCAGGCCCAGGGGAGGCCGCCTGGCCCCCTACTTTCCTCCGTGATGTGTCACCCAGACACCTCTGGGTGTCCCCCAGTTTGACGGCCAGGCTGGAGTGAACTGGCCGTGGTATCCCCTCTGGGAAAGGAACCTTAGGAAGAAGCCTGGCGCTTGAGGATTCAGGTCACTGCAAAGGCCAACATTAGTGACCTGAACCAAAGGATGAGGTGGGCAGGGGCGCCCGCCACCGTGGAGCCCAGCCTGAAATATAGGCCTGGCCTATGGGCTCGGAGAACTTGCAGGTCTCCAGCAAAGGGTCCTCGCCTGCTCTTAGCTGAGGCCCCTAGAACAGAGGCCCAGGCTCAGGCCCCCAGGGAGGGGGAAGACCAGGACCTCTTCCCCACAGAGGAGGTCGGGGGCAGGGCAGCCGGGTGGAGCTGTTGCCTTGACCGGTCCCACAGATCCTTGTTGTTCCTGTAGCAGGCAGCCCCCCAGATAGACACCGAGCCCCCAGGCAGCGCCCCTCCTGCCCCAGGAAGGCAGATGGAGTGGTCACCGTCTCGGGTTCGGCAGGTATTTATGGTTTGTTAACGTTCTGGCGACACCCTCTCTGATGAAGCCTCCGGCTTGTATAAATTAATGACCTCGGAGGGCTGAGCAGAGCATCTCTGTCCTGCTGGAAATACCGCAGGTCAGCAAAACGGCCGCACTGAACCCCGGCGGGAGGAACGGTCCACCGCAGTGGGGTCCGCAGGGGCTCCAGGACCCCGGGCAGCTCGTGCAGAGACCCCACTGGAAGCTTCGATGGAAAGAGCCCTCCTGACTTGGGGGAGAAGCAGGAGGGGTCTGATGGAGGAGCAGGAAGCCCAGCCTAGCAGATCCTCTGCACTCCCCCACGGGCTCCGCCACGCCCCCGGCTAAGGCCACGCCCCGCCACGCCCCGGCTCGGGCCACGCCCCAGGCACCGCCCCTCCCCAGCCCCGCCCAGGCCTCGCCCAGCCCTCTAAGCTCGGAGGTTCTAGTCCCTTCCGTCTTCCCTCCTCCCAGGAAGCTAACCCTAACCCTAACCCGGGGGTCTGAAGACCATGGAAGCACTCGGGCCTCTACGTGCATCTCCCCTCGGACTCCAGTCCCTTCATCGAATGGCTTCTGTCACCCTCACCCAAAAGGCGTCTCCAAGGTCACGTGTCCAGGACCCAACCCCAATGGACCCCGCTTGAGAGCAGCGCCCGCAAGACACCCTCACCTCAGGTCAAGGTGGGGCGGCCCCTTGCACTCGCCAGGAGGGCCGAGACACTCCCTTGTTCCACTGCTACCGGATGAGCCTGGTGTTCGAGGCCCGCAGGGGCTGGTCCCAGCCTTCTCCAGCCTGTTCTGCTCCTCCCTACCCACCCCCACCCCAGGCTCTGCTCCAGGCTGGACCTCTGGTCGGTCCCTCCCTCACCGTTGCCTGTGCTCTTCTCTGTCCCCGTAATGCCCTATTCTATCCAACAAACTCCTATTCATCCTTCAGGGCCCTGCTGTAAGGTCCCATTCTCTGCAAAGAGGTCCCTGACCCTGGATGAGCCCCCAGGGCGCCCATGTCCGCCTGTCAGATGAGCCCCTCTGTCAGCTTCATTCACTCCTTGGTGGCTGAGAGCAGAGACCCAGTGTGACAAGTCCCCGGGCCCCTCGGGCCTCAGCTCAGGGTCTGAAGCAGGGTGTGCATGAGCCAAGAGGACCAGAAGGAGCTAGAACTCGGGGACCTGGGGTGAAGGGGGTGGGCTGTGCCATGCCCTGCACTCCAACTGCACCCAGTCACCAAGCCTTTGGTCAGAAGGCAAGGAAGATGCCCACTGCCCTCCCACAGGGCTCAGGGAGCCCCGAGGGCAGAAGGGTGGTGGGTAGGAGGGCGCATCCTCACCTTTCCAGGGTAATTATTACCCTGGAATCTTGAACCGCTCGTCTTTCTTAGGTTTCCAAATAAATTACTGCATTATGACACTTTAAGTTGACAAGTAAATCTTATTATAAGATGTAACGACACCATAAAAGACATCTTATTCATTCCTCTAGTCCTCTCATCCCGCTGACACTTCATTACAGCTCCCGCGACGTGGAGAGCTAACACATTAATTTGGCAAATCAATGGAAATCTTTCACGAGCACAGTTTCCCAGCTCTGGCCCAGCAGCCCCGGGGAGCACGCAGGGCAGGGACCCTCAGCCTGGGGTGGGGGTCCAACTCAGGGCACCAGGGACCTGGCTTATCCAATAGCTGGGACCCTCTGCGGGAAAACCCACACTTGGGGAGAGCCCGCCCACTCCCAGGCCCAGGCCACATCCCCCTGGTCACTCCCACCCACCTCCCCAGGCGCCTTGCACCTCCACTGATGCTGTGACCTTGAGTAAGTCACCGGCCCCCTCCCCCACCATCCTGGGCCTCAGTTTCCATCTGTAAAAGGGGCAGAGAAGTTGGCATAAGGGAGCCAAGCTGCCACTCCCCTGCCTGCCCTGGGGCCAGGGAAAGATGAGTCAGGGGACGCTGGCCTCCTGGTCCCAAGGACCCTGTCTGGATAAACAGAAGTGACCAGGGAGGCCCAGACAGGCGTGGCCGGGACACTTTGCCAGGACCCCAGAGGGCGAGGCGCAGGGACACTGAGGAGCCGGTCCCTCCCCAGCTCCTAGGACTCACCCCACCTCCCCGCTTCCTCTGCTTCCCAGATCCCTACTGGCCTCCACCACCTTCATCGTGGAAAAGCACATGTGGACCCAAAAATGTCACGCCCAGAACACATGGGGGCCCTTATGCCCCGCCGGACACACCCGTCCCAGGCCAACAGGGCAGCCCTCCTCTTGCTGCCCACCATCCTCTGAAACCAGGAATGGACGTGGTTCCTGCATCTTCACACCTGCCTCTAATTTGGAAGTTTTGCTGTTTAGAACAGCTCAAATGGAAGTTGTGGTTTTTGAGGCTGATCATTTTTCCCTTCTTCCCCCGAGCATTAGCAAAATGCCAGACACTTCTAAGCAAATTCTTTGGAATAAAAGCAGGAAATGGTCTTCAGAGTTGCGAGGAGAGAACAGGGAATGAGGCCAGAGATGGGCAGGTGTGCCCACCACCACGCCCCCACTGCCTCCTTGCACAGCCCCCAGATGAAGCTCACGTCCCCTTGAAGTGACCGGAGCACGCCTGGGCACCATCCTGGCTCCCCGTGGCCGGGAGCATGGTCACCCCGGGAGAGCTACAGGAAGCCCTGACGGCTGGGGCTTGGGGCCGGGTGGGGGGCCTCCTGTGCTGGCAGAAGGCTCCGCCCCTGCCGCTTCTTCCCGCTGACACCAGGGCTTCATCCTAGGAGGCCATCCGGGCCTGGGGCCGCTCCTTGCAGGAGGAGGGCACACAGGTGGCAGGTCCTCTGCTATCACCTGAGGCCAGTGTGGGGACCAGTGCCAGGTGGGACGTCTGGAGGGGGAAGAGGGGTCCCCAGGGATGGGGATGGAGCTGTGCACAGAGCCCTTGACGTGGACCTTAAAGACAGAAGGATTTCTCATCCAGAGAAGGACCTTCTGTGCAGAGGGAAGTCCCAGCAAAGGCGGAAGACGCCAGGCCAAGCTGGGGCCAGGAGAGGAGCTTCAGGTGGGCTCCTCCATGCAGGGAGAGCATGGGGGTCACCAGCCCTGAGACCCAGAAGGCGTTGTTCTGAAGGAGGCACAGCAACCACAGTCAGGGGTCCCAGAAAGCTGCGACCACCGACCCCTCCTGCCCAGGGCCCCAGGGTCCTCACAGAAGCCAGGCCTCCTACCCCGGAGCTCGGGGTGCTGCCCTCTGTGGTCACGGCCCTGTGGGCACACGCCTGGCAGGGAGGGACTCAGGCTCCCCCAGCCCCGTCCAGGGCTGTCTCTCCCCGCCCCCCACCACCCGCTTCTGCCTACTGCTTCTCTGCAGAGCTCACAGGGTCATCTTTGGGCTCACAAAATTAAATATCTGAAAGATGCTAAGAACTTATCTTGGTTTCTATGGCAACAGGAGAATAATTCACATTTCCCAGGCAAACTGAAGAACAGATTTTTCTTTGCATTGTGGGTGGCCAATTATTTTTAATAGCCGGGTCAGGGCGGCTGTCCCTGGGTCCCTCTCCCCATTAGCATCCCCAGACGGCGGCGCAGGCTGGGTGAGGACAGTGGCCCAAGAGGGATAATTAAGAGACTCCAGCCTGCAGAGCGGGGCGGGGGCCAGCTTCCCACCCCTTGTCACCCGGGAGACCAAGGCCGGGCTGTGGCCGTCTCTGCCCTGCAGCCTTGGCCCCACAGGGATGACCAAGGGGGGCCACTGCTGGGGAGGAGTGGGCTTGGGGTGGGGTCTCCCTGGGCTCAGACGTCGCCGTCCTTACTGGCTGAGCTAGGACAGCCTTTCTGCTCTCTGACCCTCAGAGAGTGGACTCCTAGTCGCTGCCAGTGGGCTCGCTGCGTGGATGTCTGGAGTCCAGGCCAGCCCGGGGCCCGCAGGCTGTGTTGCTGTTTTTGTTGTTTAGTCGCTAAGTTGTGTCTGACCCTTTGTGACCCCAGGGACTGCAGCACACCCGCCCTCCCTGTCCTTCACTGTCTCCCGGAGCTTGCTCAGACTCACGTCCATTGAGTCAGTGATGTCATCCAACCATCTCATCCTCTGTCTCCCCTTCTCTTCCTGACTTCAATCTTTCCCAGCATCAGGGTCTTTTCAAATGAGTCAGTTCTTCGCATCAGGTGGCCAAAGTATTGGCGCTTCAGCTTCAGCGTCAGTGCTTCCAAAGAATGTTCAGGGTGGGCTTCCTTTAGGACAGACTGGTTTCATCTCCTTGCAGTCCATGAGTCTTCTTCAGCCCCGCAATTCAAAAGCACGGGCTACAAGGCCCTGGCAAGTCCCATGGCCTCTCCGGAGGTCCCAAACGTTATCATTCATCCGCTCCTGAAATATCAAGGGCCAATCAGAGGCCCGGTGGGGACCACCCAGAGCTGCCGAACAAGTGATCGTGGAGGAGGTATAGCCGAGGCTCTGGAGGAACAAAGCAGTGGGTGAGGAGAGGGAGGTGACCGATTCCAGGCCCTGGCTCTCGTGACCGTAGGAGCCGCAACCCCAGCCACCCTCCACAGTGCTGCCCCCAACTAATGTCTGCCCGGTATCAGAGAGACAGACAGGCGCACGCCCGCAGGCCTGGACGCTGCTGGGGCGGCCACTGTCCTCCCCACTGACTTGCCGCATCCACCCCCTCCATGCCTTGGGGCCAGGAGGCCCGGCCCCTTCTCCCTGGTCTTCTTGGTTCTGTGCGTCTGGTGCGTCTCAGCTTCAAGTCCCCGGCGGTCGCTGATGTTTTTCCATCTCAGTCTGAGCTGGTCTCCCCTGGAAACCTCTCTCCTCCCCCTCCCTCCATCCTGTCTTCGCGGGCTCCTGATTTCTGAGCAGGCGGAGGTCTGCAGAGCCATTCCCCCACCTCCATCCAAGAGGAGGCTGTGGTCTCCTGGCAGTGAGCCCCTCTCCCTTTCTGTTTATTTTTAAGATAAATCCACCCCCAGTTTGGGTCACTGAACACTAAGGCCCTGATCACAGGCTGTAATTAACCCGGACACTCTGAGGTCTACATTTTCTTCTGTGACACCCGAATCCGGTTCCAAACCACAGGAACGTGGGGCAGCCCAGTGCTAATGAGTTCCAGATAAAAGCTGAATTATAAACGCCCAGGCACGTGCAGGGGCCTGGGGCCCTGTGAACTCTCAGCCTGCAGTCTCGATGGAAAAATATAACCAAAACGTCAAAAGCAGCAAACACCCCCGTCTGTGGCTGCTTCCTGGCCTGGCTCCCCCAGCCCATCCCTGCTGGGTGTGGGCCATGGGTCAGGCTGTAGCCAGCAGTGGCTCCCGGGGGCCCAGGCCCCGCTATCAGGAGACCCCAGGACCACTCCTCGGTTAAAGCCCCACTGGGGGCCTTTTCAGGTCCTCGGAGATACAGAGCCCCTGCCCAGGCCTTGGAAGCGAAAAGTCAGCCGCCCGCCTGTGAAAGCGTGGGCTAACCTGGCACTGTCCGAGGCCGGCCGGGTGCAGCCAAGGCTTCCAGCCCCCACCCGGGCTGGGTCTGGAGCCCCCACCTCAGGCGTTATTTCGCTAAACTCTGATCACTGGGGTTTCGTAGAACAGGCTGTAAAGGCACCTGGCATGCTACCTTCGGAAACGGAGATGAGTGATTGATCACCTGTTCAGGGTATTCAGTTTTTATTGTCTTACTCAGTTTTTATTTCCTTCCTGAGTCAATTTTTGTAATTTGTGTTTTTATTAAAATTCTCCATTTCATCCAGGTTTTCAAATTCATAGGTTACGGCTGCTCATAGGATGCACTTTTTTTTTTTTTTTTCTATATTTATTTGCTTCCTTTTGGCTGCAGAGGGTGTTTGGTGCTGTGCCCCAGCTTTCTCTAGCTGTGGCGAGTGGGGCGCTAACCTCCACCGCAGGGCTGGGCTTCTCTCGTCGCAAGCACGGGCTCAGGACTTGGGGCGCGTGGGCTTAGCCACCCCTCAGCGTGTGGGATCTTCCCAGACCAGAGACTGAACCTGTGTCCCCGGCACTGGCAGGCAGACTTTTAACCTCTGGACCACCAGGGAAGTCCTGATTTTTTTTTTAATTAGTAGATTGGAGGTTTTAGAGAGGTTTTTGAGTCACAGAAAAATTCAGAGAGAAGTACAGAGATTCCCCATAAACCCCTCCTCCCACACGTGCAGGGCCTCCCCCACCGTCAGCGTCTCTGCTGGGCGTACATCTGTTACCTACGCAGACACGTCACCATCACCAAGCCCACCGCTGACACGAGGGGTCGCTCTGAGCGCTGTACGTTCTGCGGGTTTGGACAGATATCTAATGACGTGTATTCACCAATATGGTATCATACAGAGTGGTTTCACGGCCCTGAAAGTCCTCCATGCTCTGTTCATCCCATCCTTCCTGCCCCCTGCCGCCCCCCCACCCAATCCCTGACACCCACTGGTCTTCTCACTGTCTCCATGGTTTTGCCTTTTCCCGAATGTCATAGAGTTGGAATCGTACAGTATGCATCCTGGCTTCTTCCATTTATTAATGCATTTGAAGTTCCTGCATATCTTTCCATGGCTCAAGAGCTTGTTTCTTTTTTGCACTGAGTAACATTCCGTTGTCCGACGGACCACTGTGTATCCACACGTCTACTGAAGGACATCTTGGTTCTTTCTAAGCTTGGGCTGTTATGAATCCACAGTGGTCTGTAGGGTTTTGCGTGGCCATAAGTTTTCAGTTCCTTTGGGTCAATACTAAGGAGCGTAACTGCTTCATCATATGGTTAAGAGTGTGTTTAGTTTTGTAGGAAAACAACAAACTGTCTTCCAAAGTGGTCGTACCACATGTGTATAAAGGAATATTAGCCAGCCACGAAAAAGAATGAAATCATGCGATTTGCAGCAACACGGATGGGCCTGGAGGTTATTATACTAAGTGAAGTCAGAGAAGGACAAATACTGTACGGTACTGCTTCTGTGTGGGACCTAAAATACGACGCAAGCGAACTTGTCTGTGAAACAGACTCAGACTCACAGACACGGAGCACAGGCTTGTGGCTGCAGGAGGCGAGTGGAGGAGGGAGGGTCGGGAGCTTAGGGTCACAGGCTTGTGGCTGCAGGAGGCGAGTGGAGGGAGGGTCGGGAGCTTAGGGTCACAGGCTTGTGGCTGCAGGAGGCGAGTGGAGGGAGGGTCGGGAGCTTAGGGTCACAGGCTTGTGGCTGCAGGAGGCGAGTGGAGGAGGGTCGGGAGCTTAGGGTCACAGGCTTGTGGCTGCAGGAGGCGAGTGGAGGAGGGAGGGTCGGGAGCTTAGGGTCACAGGCTTGTGGCTGCAGGAGGCGAGTGGAGGGAGGGTCGGGAGCTTAGGGTCACAGGCTTGTGGCTGCAGGAGGCGAGTGGAGGGGGAAGGGTCGGGAGCTTAGGGTCAGCAGATGCGAACTATTATACAGAGCATGGATAAATAAGGCCCTGCTGTGCAGCACAGGGACTCTGCTCAATATCTTGTGATAACCCATAATGGAAACGGATATTAAAAAGAACGTATATATATGTATAACTGAATCACGTTGTTTTACAGCAGAAATTAACACAGCACTGTAACTCAAGCGTACTTCACTAAATTTTTTTAAAACATTTAAAAGCAGAGTGCACCATTCTGCAGTCCCACCAGCAGCGACGAGAGCTGTGTTGCTCCACACCCTCCCCAGCATTTGCTGTTGTCAAGTCTTCAGATTTCGGCCATTCTAACAGGTGTGTAGTGATGTCTTGTTGCTGTTTCGATTTGTATTTCCCCGATGACATAGGATGTGGGGCTTTCACGTGCTTATTCCCCATCTGTGTGTCCTCTTTGCTGAGCTGTCTGTTCAGGTCTTTTGCCCATTTTTTAATCAGGTTGCTTGCTTTCTTACTGTTGCCCTTTAGGAGTTCTTTCTGTATCTCAGATAGCAGTCATGTATCAGATTTGTCTTTTGCAAATATTTCCTCCCAGTCAATGGCATGTCTCCGCATTCTCCGTTGTCTATTTCAAAGCACCTACAGTTTGCCTCCTTTTGTTTCTTAATATGGCTGAATTTTATCCCTTAGAAATTTGTCTGGTTTTCATTCAACAAATATTTATTCAACCCGTAGTGTGTATGGGCTTCCCTGGTGGCTCACACAGTAAAGAATCCGTCTGCAATGTGGGAGACCTGGGTTCGATCCCTGGGTTGGGAAAATCCCCTAGAGGAGGACATGGCAACCCACTCCAGCATTCTTGCCTGGAGAATCCCATGGACAGAGGCGCCGGGAGGGCTGCAGTCCACGGGGTCGCAAAGAGTCGGACTCGACTGCGGGACTGAGGTTCAGAAATTCACCTTTCCACAGCATAAGCAGACAGATTAACATGTCTCTTACAGAAAATGTGGACCTAGGGAAGAAAAAGGCTCGACAAAGAGGAATTTAAATGGAAACGAAGGTGTGATGTAATAGGAAGAATTTTTCTGTCCACAAAGGATTGTGCATTTATTTCTAGCACACGAAAAACATTTACAAGTATTTGGCCTGCTATAAGGAGAAGGCGATGGCACCCCACTCCAGTGCTCTTGCCTGGAAAATCCCATGGACTGAGGAGCCTGGTAGGCTGCAGTCCATGGGGTCATGAAGAGTCGGACACGACTGAGCGACTTCACTTTCACTTTTCACTTTCATGCATTGGAGAAGGAAATGGCAACCCACTCCAGTGTTCTTGCCTGGAGAATCCCAGGGGTGGGGGAGCCTGGTGGGCTGTGGTCTACGGTGTCGCACTGAATTGGACACGACTGAATCGACTTAGCAGCAGCAGCAGCGGCAAGGAACTTTTAATAAACCCAAAGCCTCATTCTGTCCATGATGCAGTGATATTAGAAGTCAAAACCAAAGAGAACCAAGCCCACTATACATATAAATAATCATAAAAATGGAATCAGACTGGAAATTTCAAGATGATAGTAGTAGCGTTGGTCACTCAGTCGTGTCCGATTCTTCACGACCCCGAGGACTGCAGCCCGCCAGGCTCCTCTGTCCATGGGATTCCCCAGGCAAGAGTACTGGAGTGAGTTGCCAGTCCCTTCTCCAGGGGATCTTCCCTAACCAGAGGTCAAACCCGGGTCTCCCACATTGCAGGCAAATTCTTTAGCATCTGAGGCGTCAGGGAAGCCCTTCAAGATGATAGTGAAAGAATAAAATGTCAAAATGTGTGGGGAGCAGGTAAAACCGTAAGCAGAGACTTTACAGCCGTAAATGTCTTATTGAAAGACAAATATTTAAAAGAATGTAGCTCAACATTCAACTTAAGCTGAAAAAAGAGAGCAAAGGTGCAAAAATAAAAACCCACAAGGGTTAAAATAATAAAGAGAAGCAGGAGTTATTGGAGTAGAAAAGAAACAACAGAAGTGACTGCTAAAACCAAAGTGAATTTTTAGAGGAGACTAACGTAAGCTGAAGGCATCACCCACTCAACGGACGTGAGTTTGAGCAAACTCCAGGAGACAGTGGAGGACAGCGGAGCCCGGGCTGCTGCGGTCTGCTTACGCTGTGGGCAGGTGGATTTCCGCTTCCCACTGGGGTCTCCTGCCCTATCAGCGTGGGCCCACGGCTCACTGAGGCCGTCCCTTCCTCACAGCACACACCATTTGTCCTTGTGAGCACTCTTCTCAGATCTTTCTGGGGAACACAGGTATTCTCAGCCATGCTTCCTTCTGGTTTAGTATTTCCCTCCCATTTATTTTTTTCATCCTCTTATTTCAGATTTTATGTCATTTTGTTTTAGATGTATCGCATGTAAATATCATATTGTTGGCAGGGTTTTTTTAAGAAGTACGACGTGCATCCCTTTGAAGGGGTGAGTGTGAGCCAGGTCTTTGTTATGATCACTTGCACATCTGAACATCCCTGGGCCGTGTTCATTTTTCCTAACTCACCCGATTTTTTCTCTGCCACTCCCAAACTCCCTTCCTATCTCCTCTTGACTCGATCGGTTTTGTTCACCAGCTTTCCTTTTCCTCCTCTGGAAGTTATACTCTGACTATTCTTTTAAAAGTTACCCTTAACTTCCAAAATCATTTCTTAAACTTGTATTTTCCGAGACATTCTCGAGTAAATCAGGGGAGTGGGTCTCCACCAGGGCAGGAGGGCAGCGGTCAAATTTGTCGACCCGCCTATTGGGCAAGAATGACAGAATTCCACTACTACAACCTACCGTGGAGAAAGGTTCAGGAACGAAGACTTTTGTCACAGCATCATTTGCAGATGGAAAAAAAAAAAAAGCAGCAACTTGGTGTACAGGCAGGAAATAAACAAATTATGTTAATCCATGCAACGGGATATTATGCAGTCATTAAAATCATGTTTTTGAATAATTTAATGATATGAGAAAATGCTTATGATATTAGCATAACGAGGTGTATTAAGCAGGTCTCTGTTTTGGCTGCGGCAGGAAGGAAGCAGGTTCGGCCACATGATGGGCATTAGGAGAGAGACTGCGTGAACTCTGAACTGGTGTTTGGACCAGGCTGATGGAGATAAATGAGTCCCCTGAGAAGACTAAGGCTGCCCACACCGAGTTGACAGTGACGATGTGGAATGAGGACCCTCACAGCACGCCGGTGGAAACTGGAATACATTTGGCAAACAGTTTGCCATCATCTGCTAAAGGGGAAGATAGGCACCCCACATGGCCGTGGAATTCTTCCTCTAGACGGACAGACACCCAGCAGAACCGGGCAGGTGTTTGCCCACGGATGCACACACTGATGTTCAGGGCAGCAGTATTTACAACAGCCCCGAAAGGGAAACAGCCCAAGTGTCCGTCCGCAGTGGAGTGGAGAAATCGTCACCCTCGCACGTAAGGCAAAGGACAGAGGCAGGGAGGAACGATCCGCAGCCACCCGACCGCAGGGACCACTCCCAGACGGGGAGGTGTTGCAGAAGAGTCTCTCCCTGGTCCCTCTGGAGAACAGTTTAGTGGCAAGAAAACCACAGCATGGGGTCTGGAGTCAGGGTGGCGTCCAGCCTGGGGAGGGGGCGCCCGGGAGGCCTGGGGTGCCGGTCACGCACTGCTTCCTGACAGAGTGGCGGCTCCTGGCGTCAGCGTTGTGACAACTCACTGTCCCCAGATGTGTGTTGTGCGGTCTGCTGGCTGTGTGTCAGAATTGTGTTGGTCAAAAGCTCATTGGGGTTTTTCCGTCACATACAGGAAACCCGAACGAACTTTTGGGCCAACCCAATAGCATACGTCTGTGTGTTCCTGGGTGGCCCTAATGGTAAAGAACCCATCTGCCAAGGCAGGAGATGCAAGAGACGCCAGTTCAATCCATGGGTCGGGAAGATCCCCTGGAGAAGGAACTGGAGACCCACTCCAGTGTTCTTGCTGGAGAATTCCATGGACAGAGGAGCCTGGTGGGCGACAGTTCAAAGTAAAAACAATAAAAATCATTGCCAAATATCCAGGAAAAAACAGGAAGACTACAGCGTGGATGGTTGGTTTTCTGTTGCCGTTGACAACTTACCACACCCTTAGCCGGGGTCGCGTGGCCGTCAGATGGTCTGTGACTTCGTCTTCACGTCTCTAAATGATGAATGAATGATGTGAGCATCTTGTCAGGTGCCTGTTTCTCTTCTGTTTGTGAACCGCCTACTTTATGTCCTGGGCCCGTTTTTATTTTCAAGAGTCATCATTTCCAGTTATTTCCAAGCACTCGGCGCCTATGATGGCATTTCAGCCCGTCTCGCCTGGGTCGCAGGTGCGTTTGCCAGGCTTGTTATCATCTTTCTCTGTGTTTCGAGGTGTTTGCAGTGTGTTTTCGTGCCGCATACTGTATACAGGATGAGTGAGGCCAGGGCTTGAAGCTGAGAGGGGCACAGCCCCTGGGTCCAGGGAAGCACTGGGAAGGGGACACGAGAGAACCAGAGTGGGCAGGAGGGGAGAGAGCGCCCGGGAGGCAGCCCAGGGAGGGCCCGGCTGCCTGGCTCTTTGAGCAAGCTTCACCCAACACCAGCCCTGAGAGCTGACGCACTGGGCCGTGGGCTGGCGGTCACCTCCAACTCAGGGTGGCCGGGCTTGGAGGCCCAGGCTTGCAGCGGCTAGACAGGGCCCATCTTCCCACAGAGACGCCCCACATGGCCAGGGGAAGCAGTTCACTCAGACACAAGGGGATTCTTTTTCAGATGCACAGGAAACACCAGCAAAGAGCCCTTCCCACCCGCGCGTCCCTTCAGAAGCGCAAATCGCCCGGGACCTGCCCTCCCTGGCACCTGGCCCACCAGCCCTCCCTCTCGGCTCGGGGGCCCACAGGCAGGGTGAGGGTGAGACACGGCAGGCCAGCTGCTGCCCAAGTCAGGGCTCTGTCCCGGACGGCTGGGATTTGAGCTGCCCATGGGGGCTCGGGGATCCCCAGGTGGGCCTGAGGAGCCGACCGCTGGGCCACAAACACCATCGATGACACCAGTGACAGCTGTCACCAAGGCTGGGCCGGGACCTGAGCCTGACGCCTCCCGCCCCCCGCCCGTGGCGGGGACAGTGGGTCTCCACCCCGCAGCCCTGAGCCCGCGCCTCGGCCTGCGGGGGTCCGCCCGGCCGGCCAGGCTCACGCGGGGTGGAGCACACACAGCACCCCCCGCCAGGGGCCTGTAGCTCACCCCTGGGGATGGACCCTTACCCTGGGGTGAGACAGACAGCAAGTGCTGCCCTGCAGGGTCCCCGGTGAGGGGGGAGAAGGCAGACACGGGGAGCCCGGAGGACGGGGCACAAGAGCAGCCCTGAGAAGCCGGGGCTCACGGGGCCTTGTTTCACCGACAAGGGAGGACGGGCGGCCGGGACACCCTGGGCAGGGGGGCGGGACGGGTGGGCGTGTCTTGGGTCCCAGGAGCGGGAGCGGTGGGCCCAGGACCCCAGTGTCTGCCCCGAGCAGACACTGGAAGGACCACAGCCGGATGGGGAGGTCCCTGCTGCCCACAGACGGACAGTGGCTCAGCTAAGGGTCAGCTGGACCCCGACACCCAAACGGAGCAGCCTAGGCTTTGGGTCCAGCTCGAGTCTTGAGTCCTGTCGGTCTGCACCTTCAGGTCCCCCGAGGCCCTGGTGGGCATCAGCAAGATGCGGGTGCTGTGCCCAATGCCAGGCTGGGCACACTGCAGCTGGCCTGAACGGAAGGCCCGGGATTCCAGGCCCGAATGGAAGGCCCAGGACCCCACGGCCCAAACGGAAGGCCTGGGACCCCGTGGCCTGAACAGAAGGCACGGCAGCTGCTGCAGGGCTGGGCTCCTGCCCGGCCTCAAAGCAGAGAGCCGAGGGCCCGGCGCCTGGCAGGGACACCCACCCCCTCAGGGGAGTCGTGAATCACAGGCCGAGGCTGGGGTTTCATTGCACCTTTATTCCACGTTTCACACCTTGTATTCCAGAAAGAACAGTCTTTAATCTTCAGATTGGTTGGCTCAGACTCCAAGGACCCCCACCAACACCCCTCACGTTCAGCTTCAGGTTCACACACACATGAAGATAAGCGCAGGGCCTCACTGGACCGTGTAGAGTCTTCCTATTTGAAAAGCAAGCCACCGCCAGAGGCACGCACCTGTCGTGTGCCCAGCATTTTGGCCCCAAGGACAACCTGAGCGCGGCGGGCAGTGCCCGGGGTCTAAGCAGGACGGGCTTCCTGTGCCAAGCAGGGGGGCTCTCCCCAGAACTGGGTGCCCGTCGGGAGGGCAGCAGAGGGCCAGGGCTGTGGGAGCTGGTGGGGGAGCCCCTGATGCCAGGGCCGGGGGTGCTCTCTGTCTGGCCTAAGGCTAGTGAGTCTCCCGGCTGACCTGGGGCTTCTGGTGTTTGCACAATATTTTGTGCTAACTTCCACGCACATGTAATGACCCAGGAACCCTTTTCATAAAATAAGAAACCCGTACCATCACACACATGTATCTGTGTGACCTGATCCTCAACTGCTGTGCAAAGACGGGGTGGTGTCCTGGCTGACCCACCGCCCCGAGAGCCGGCACGAAATGGGAAAAAGATGCTGCAAGAGGACGGGAGCCTGAGGGCAGAAGTGGCCGCTGAGGTCGGGGGCCTGCCCAGGGGGGTCGGAGCTATAGCTGCAGCCCAGGGCCCCACAGGGGTGTCCAGGGAGCCAGCGGCCACGTGACCCTGCTGGGTCCTCCCCAGCTCAGGCAGAGAAGCTGTGGGGAGCAAAACAGGCGGGCTGGGGCGGGCCGGTCTGCAGCTGGGCTAGCCGCCCCACGACCAGCAGATCAAGTCAACTTGCACCTGGACACATGGCACGGGCAGGGGCTCGGGCGGCTCCAGCTCCGAGGGGTGCAGAAGGGACGGCGTCCTTTAGGGCCCCTGGTCACGGGGCAGGAGCGGCTGCACCTGCCTGTCCAGGGGCCCAGGGGAGCCTGAGCGCCAGCCAACACTGACGCTGCCTCGTGGAGGGGCTCCCGCCTGCATGGGCTCCACGGCAGACCGCCCGGGCTGGTTCCCTCTTTCCAGAGGTCATGGGTGCAAAGTAAGGCAACTCGGAGCCTCTCTCTGCTCCGGGCAGCTGGCGGCTGCAGTCAGAGTGCCCCTGGGCTCGCTGTCGGCCTTCCAGCCAAGTTTATGCCAAGAAAGCGGGAACGTGGCCCAGTGAAGTGACCAAGTTATAGAAGCCTGCCTGAGGCCGAGGCCGGGGAGGGCAGAGAGGTTTCGTGACTTAGTGCAACGCTTCACTCAACAGCTTTGTCTGTACTTTATTCTCGTCACTCAACAGAATAGAATTTTTAAATTTCCAAGCAGGTAGGAGGCGGCTGCCACCTCCCTCTGCCCCTGGCGCCTGGACAGCAGGCCTCCGAGGGGGGCTGCCTCCCAGGCTGCCCTGGGCGGGGGCGCCACAAGGTGGGCATTTGGCAAGGGTGCTCCAGGGCCAGGGGCGGGGCGCTGGCCCCCAGGGCCCCGTGGCCAGCTGCTCCCTGGTCTCTTTGGTATCTCGGGAGGCGGAGGCCGCCCGCCCTCACCAGGCCTGACCGTGGCCGGTGCCTCGTCTCAGCGAGCGGCTCCAGCAAGGCCTCTCCTCCCCGGCTGGGGCCTGCAGCCAGCAGCAGGGGCGCTGCCCGGCACGGGAGGCCCACTGCAGTGCGCTGGCCTCACTTCTTGTAGTGATTGGGGGCGTCCGCGAAGGCGAACTTGAGGCGGTAGGCCTCGGCCAACAGCAGGCTGACGTCCTCGTCACCCCAGTGGGCGGTGGGCAGGTTCTGAAGGAAGAGCAGCAGCTCCTGGGGGAACAGACAGCGGTCAGCGGGGGTGGAGGGCCAGGGGGTGACCCGCAGGCTTGGGGGAGGGGGCCCGGGGGGAGAGATAGCAGTCAGCGGGGGCGGGGGGCCTGGGGGGCAACCTGCAGGCTGGGGGGAGGGGGGCCCAGGGGTGACCAGTGGGGTGGGGGAGCCCAGGGGGACAGACAGCAGTCATGGGGGGCGGGGGCCAGGGGGTGGGGAGCGGGGTCAGGGGATAGGGGTCCAGGGGTGACCAGCAGGGTTGGGAAGTGGGGGGCCCACGTGAGTGATCAGTGGTGTGGGGGGAGGGGGCCCAGGGGGCGACCAGCTCCTGGGGGGCAGAGACAGGGGGTCAGAGTGGGCGACAGGCAGGGTGGGGGGACAGGGCCCTGCAGGAGGGGCCCTGGGATAACATTCCAGCCCCCACAAACCCTGTCCCCCCAAGTCGACCCCAACAGGCCCTAAGGCCTGCAGCTGGGAGGAAACCCCCCAGACCCGCTGGGAGGAGGAGGGCAGCGCCGCCCAGCACCGGGCCTCACACGCCGGCTGCCCCAGCGCTTTGGGGTCCAGGGACCTTCCGGGGGATGCGAAGCCCACCCCCTGGGCACTCAGGGCTGGCACCCAGAGGCCAGGCCCGGGCCCAGGTCCTGGCTGTGCTGCCCTCTAGCTGGTGGGCCGGGCAGGCTGCTGACCAGCTCGGGGCTGCGGGTTCCCCACCGAGGAGAGGGTCTCAGCTCCCAACAGACCGTCAGTGCCTGGCGCTGACACGGGGGCCTGTGCCAGCTGCTGTCCCCTGACCCCCCGTCACAGGGCCGTCTCCCCCCTCCCGAATTGTGAGCCTCGCGCCGGGACGCGCCGCTAATGTGGCTTCCCTGGAGCTGCTCGTCCCCATTTCCTCCCGCATTTGGACCCTTTCTGGGGGCCTTTAAATTGAATTCACGGAGCAAATTTCACTGGCAGAGTGTCCCCGGGGACACATCAGCATCAATCTGCTGTCTCTCAGCATTAGGTGCAACTTACACGGATGCCAATCCAATTCTGAGCAGGTCGTAAATAAATACCTTTGGTTTTATTTTTAATCCACTTCGCTTCATATTATCATGACCTCGCTACTTGCAAGGTGAGAAGCAATACCCTCCCATTACGGTAACTCAGCGACTCCCTGCACACTCAATTTCAGAATCTAATTTAGTCCCCCAGGTTCACTGGATGGACAGAGAATAGAAATGCACGGCGCTCCACGGCCTGCGAAGCTTGAAGAAGGAAAGATCTATCCGAGTGACCTTTACGGGAGGCAGAGAACACAGCCAAATACCTCCCTAAATACAGATTTCTTTTTTAAAAAGGCCTTATTTACGTGCTTGGCGGCGGTGTCTCTGACCGGGGAGCCCCGGGGCGGCCCAGGGTTAGCCATGCCATCTGGGGAAGGGCCATCAGTCACGACGCTGTCACTGGCTCACAGCGCGGGCGCCCGCTCCCCCAGGGAACGAGACGGCGGCAGGGAGGGCCCGGCGCAGAGGACCGCAAGGGCAATTTGTTTTCACCTTAACTTCTCCGTAAACGGTGACCACATCACAGGATGAAAGCGGGAGGCGGTTTGCTCACAGCTCTGAGGTCAGAAGGAGTCAAGGTTGGCTCAGGTCCCCATGGTTCTCTGCCGACTGTGCCCACGAGATGCCACCACGGCCACAGAGACCCAGCTCAGCGCGCCCGCCGCCTGCCACCGTTCTCCCACGCTGGCACGCGCTGTCTGCGGCCGTTGGGAGGGCCGGAGTGACGGTGCCGCCCCGCCGCACAGCCCGGAGGCCTCAGCCGCGAGCAAAGCGCCAGCCACCCCGAGGACGGGCCCGCAGCGCCGGGTGCCAAGGACGGGAGCCCGAACCTCCGGCCGGCCCAGTTCTCGGGGTGATGAGTGGTTTGACCGTCCTCCGGACACGCTAGATGCCACCTCACGAGCGTGCGGACCGTGGCTGGCTGCCCCTTCCATCAGGGGGTCTCCTCTGGAGGCCCCGCTGGGGCCACCCCGGCCGTGGGAGCCCTGTGGGCATCGCCATGCGGGCATTGCTATGCGGGCATCACCATGTGGGCATCGCCCGCAGGCACAGGCAGCGGGGCGCGAGGGAGGCAGGCTACAGGGCGGGCCCTGAGCTGGGTTGTTGCTGGATGCCTCTTCCAGGCGATCCTTCCTGCCTCTGCCTCTGGTTGGGATCCAAGAAGTGAGCTTTCTGATGTTAAAGAGCAAATAATGTTTACGGCTTCTGGGACTTCTTGCCAAAACGATTTCATTTGTCCAGAGAGAGGCGTTACGTTACCATCTGCAAAGCACAATTATCTCTACGTGCACACCCTCCCAGGAAGGACAAAACGGCACACCCTGGGGTCCGCGAGGGTGGGTAGGGACCCCCTCTCAGGCCCTGGTTCTGTCTGTGCGGTCCCCTGCGGAGCTCCCGTGTGTCAGGCAAGGCCGCAGTCAGATGCAGAGGTGGGCCAAGCCTGCCCCCGGCCACCGCAGCCCCTTGGAACTCTGGAGGCACAAAGCGGGGGTCCTCACCCACGCCGCCGGGTGATCTGTCTCCTCCGGGACCAGCAGGCCCAGGTGACCCCGTGTCCCCCCACGAAGCCCACGGCACGCGGTGCTGACCCGTGGGCAATCGCTCGCACACACGCTCCTGTAAAGGACGCTGACCTTCCAGCCGGCCATGTCAGATCATTCTGAGGGGACACCAAGGAGCCAGGGAGGACACTGCCTTTGAATGTGCCTGGACTGGACTGTCAAGATTCTCACGTCTAATACAAACGGCATCGTGTGTGACGAAGACGGCACAAACAGGCGCTGAGGAAGCGCAGCTCTGTTCCCGGAGCAGAAAGGGCCCTCACTCTGTGGGCCACGTGCCAGGACCACCCATGCCCGGGCCACGTCAGGGCACGTGCTTGTCACACGGCCTGGTCTGGGCTCACACCTCTGGGGCTGGTGTGTGCGTGGAGATGGCAATCAGGCCACAGATGGACAGACAGACTAGTAGCAGGCAGACAGTGCTCAGCTCGGCGCGGGGGCCGGGCCGGGCGTGTGACTAGTTGCTGCTCTTCTGCCCATCCACTGCAGGGGTCTTGGTGGAGACGTGGGTCCATATAGAACACAGCCTAGATCTCTTTTGCGGTCTGAACAAAAGTCTGGGAAATGTTTCTTAACTTCTACCTTGATCACAGTTTGAAAGATAACATTGTACATGTACTGGGTTAGATGGAATATTAATACATTCATCTCCCCAGTGCTCCTGAAGCTCTCCCACACGGCAGGCCTTCCCTCCGGTGGACAGCACCTTCCCTCCGATGACAGCACCTTCCCCCAGTGGACAGCACCTTCCCCCTGGTGGGCAATGGCACCCCACTCCAGTATTCTTGCTTGGAGAATCCCATGGACGGAGGAGCCTGGTGGGCTGCAGTCCATGGGGTCGCTAAGAGTCGGACACGGCTGAGTGACTTCCCTTTCACTTTTCACTTTCATGCACTGGAGAAGGAAATGGCAACCCACTCCAGTGTTCTTGCCTGGAGAATCCCAGGGACGGGGGAGCCTGGTGGGCTGCCGTCTATGGGGTCACACAGAGTCGGACACGACTGAAGCGACTTAGCAGCAGCAGCAGCCTGGTGGGCAGCACCTTGCCCCCAGCAGACAGCACTGCTTTGAACCATCCAGTGTGGCCCTCTTGCTCGTGGGCAGTGGCTGTGACGGCCTCACCAGCCACGCACTGTGGACCCTCGGGCAGAAGACATGCCTCAAGGCACCCAGGTCAACGCCACCCTGCCCATGCAGCAGGCAAAAAGAGAGGGCCACACACAGAGACGGCAAAGGAATCAGGATGGGGCTACCGGCCCATGTGCCGAGGACCATGTCCTCCCCTTCCCTGGGAAGGAGAGACAGCAGCCCCTCCACAGACACAGGCCCAGCTGCTTTATTCCACTTTTCCACCGTGTTCTGATGGTCCGTTGGCAGCTTGGCCGGCGAACCTGCTGCTGGGGCCACTCGCAGAAGGGCAGTCCCAGGTGCCCCCTGGGGACCCCGGGGGGACACCCAGGATCAGGACTCCTGCAGGATGGGTCTCAGGCGTTTCTCCCAAGTCCTCAGCCTTTCAAGTGAGGCGCCCGAGGTGGGGGAGGCCTGGGTGGTTCAGCGCCCGCACCGCAGATGGCCTTGTCCCCACAGCACTGGGTGACATCAGAGCCTGGGCACCAGGAAGCCTGGAAGCCAAGGGCGCAGAGACGGGGTGACCTCCAGGCCGGGGACCCGAGAGGCTGAGACTCTGAGCTCAGTTCGGTGCAGGAGCCGTCCTGCTGTCCGCCATCACGTCACCACTCCCCTCGGACGTCTGGGGGGCCTGGGGGCCCCGTATCCTCAGAGCCGACGGCCGGCTCCTTCCAGCACTGGACTGTGGGCAGGAGCGCCCAGGCCACAGGGCACACAGGAGCCCCGCCCCGCCCGGCCCGGGTGGCCACGGCTGCTGGAGCCTCAGGGCGAGTGTGCAGAGTGGCCGTGGCCACCACCGCCCCGCCCTGGCCCGGCCACGGCTGCTGGAGCCTCAGGGCGAGTGTGCACAGAGTGGCCGTGGCCAGGATGCATGCGGAGCCTGGGGTGCCTGCTGCAGGCAGATGTGCTGCTCTGGCCCGCAGGACCGGCTTCCCACCCCGCCCCCCGGGCTAGCGGCCAGGGGCCGCACGCTTTGCAGGGCAAGGGTCCTGGTCCCGGTGCAACCGCCCACGCCTGACGGCCAGGCAGGGCTGGGCCGCTTTGCTCCCGCCTTCGCAGGGGCTGTGGGCCTGAGTGCACATTCAACACAAAGCCGCGTTCCCGGGGAGCACACGTCAACCAAGACGGCAGGAGGGGAGCCGAGGCTGGACTGTGCCAAAGCGGTCTGTGACATCCGCCGGCAGTGCCATGGGGGCCTTCTGACGGTTCAGTGCCCCGGGCCAGGTCTCCCTGGGAGCCCTGGGGGTGGGGGGACGGGGTGGAAACGGCGCCGAGAGCCAGGGACCCGGGAAGCACCTGGCACCTCGTCCTGGTGCCACACGTGACCGTCCCGCAGGCGTGGCTCTCCCGTTTCTGCGCCACCTCCCACTGCCTGTTCCTCCCGCCAGGACCTTCCTGCCGCGCGGGGGACACGGGACCCCGCCCTGGACTGCCGACTGCCACGTGGTGAGGTCTGCAGGAGCAGGCCAGTTCTGCCCCCCAAATGGCGACAACCACAGACGAGGAAAAGCATGAACGCGGGTCAGCACGCAGAGCATCTCCCAGGGCCGTCCCTCCCACGGTCAGCCACGGGCCGCCCTGGAGTACGTTCACTCCGTGCCAAGCATCACGCTGCGTGCTGACCTTATGACCAATCCCGGGGCCTCCCCACTGTGTCCACGGCCAGTCCCGGGGCCTCCCACACCCCCAGAGCCGGAAAGAAGAAGCTAGGGCCCCAGGAGACTTAGTGACAGCTCAGTTCTGCCTGGTGCTCGGCTGTGACCCCCCAGGGTTGCCCTCCTGAGCCTTGAACCTGACCTGAGCAGGACCCAGCCTCTCTGAGAGGCCATGTGCTCATAGGAGACCGCCTCCCTCCAGTGCGACACCCCCCCACCTCCAGCTCTTAGGAGGACGTCTCAGGGGGACCAGGCGGCCCTGGACTGGCGGTCTGATGGCTGAGGACCTGATCTGGTCCCCCTCCTGGAGCTGAGAGCTGACCAGACGGTAAACCACAGGGAGTCCCCTGGGTGGGGTGCAGGGACTGGACTAAGGCAGAGGCCCTGAGCCCTCCTCGGGTGAACCCACCCTGCAGACACGGCCGCAGGAGGCGCCCAGAGGCCCGAAATGAAAATCGCCTGTGAGATTCTCTAGTTCCCTGACTGTTAACCTTTCAAGCTAGCCCGGTGACCTTTAGCCAATAGATCAAAGGGAACAGTTCACCCTGACTCGCGGCGGCCATGAAGGGGCACCTGAGAAGGTCAGTCCACCGGCCCAGGGCTCCTCCCGGGTGGATGCTCGTTCAGGGGGCCCCACTGGCCACGTCCCATCCCGTGTCCCCGCCAGACTCCGACCCCAGCATCCAGGACGACAGGCACACAGCTGTCTCAGGGGCAACACCCTGCTGGCTGGGGTGGGGGCGTGGGCAGCCGCAGGCTGGCCCTGCTTCCCGGGCGGCACTGGGTCCCCCAGGCTGTGGCTCCTCCTTCCTGCCCCTTCCCCCCCAGACGGTCCTGTGACAGCTGATTCCTTTGACAATCCAGTTATTAGTTAGAAAAATCTCGTCAAGTTGCAGGACCAAACCAGGGCTAAAAATAGAAGGGCGCTGACAGCCGGCTGGGCTGGACGGCCAACTGCCAGGCCAGCCTGCTGGCTGCTGACAGCCCCTGGAAGGTGGGAACGGAAGGTGACACGGCGGGAGAACGCTCTTCTGGGGGCCCTCCAACGGCTCCGGGAGGCGCACCGTCCTTTCAATTAATTTTGCGTCTCTTTGCCCAAAAAAGGATGTCTAAAGAGAAAACCCCTCCAGGTACCGAAAACACAAGCTTGACAGGAGCGCCCTGACTGAGCTGCTTTGCACCTCACATGTCTGCACGTGCCCAGGAGACGTCTGACCCGCACACGGAGAATACTTAAAATCCTGGCATGGCGATCAGAGCCGCTCTGTCCTGCAGAGGCCCCTCGGCTCTGCAGGCTGGGGGCTGGTTGCAGACGGCGCGCCCAGGGAGGAGCTGTCCTCACTGGGGGATGCCCACCTGGGAAGCGTGCCCACTCACAGGAGGAGGCCCCCAGGCCCACGTTTATCTGCAAAGTGACAGAGACGCCCCTTCAAATGGGCGGGCTCAGGGCCTGGAGGTGGCGCCAGCTGCTCACCCCGAGAAATCAGGGGAGGGGGCCACAGAGGGGAGCGGGGCTGTGGTCCCGCAGCCAGGGCCCGGGGAGCTCGGGGGCACTGCCTGCACGGGGACTGGCAGCTCCCACGTCCCCGGGGCTGCTCTTCTGGCCTCTGGGGCAGGGACGCTGTCAGCCACGTGGCTCCCCCCGTGTGGTCTGCTCCCCACGTTCAGTGGCTCCCCGGGGCGGGTCCTCCCTACTGAACCCTGCTTCTTGAGAACCCCTCGCCCCCACCTCGCCCGCAGCTCACCTCTGGCCACTCTGCCAAGCTCCTCGGCGAACCCTCCCTCTGCCTGGCCACTCAGGCTGTGTTCCCTGGGCCCTCTTCACCCCTACGGACCCTCTGGGGCAAGGCTTACCATCACCGAGGTCTGCACCCCCCGCCTCTCCCTGAAGACCACCCGAGTGTCCCGTGGCTGCCTGCACCCTCCACACCAGTGTGTTCCCCTGCAGCCGTAACAACGAGCAAACGCCCGCAAACTACACCTGTCCCCCCGCTTCCTGGCTCCTGTGACAGCAGTGAGACCCCCGCGCCCAGGACCCACCTTCCCTCCCACATCCAGCCCTGCCCCGGCCCCCCGGCCCAGCCCATTGCCACCTTTTGGCAGGTGATCGTTTGGCCCCCGCCTTCCCACCCTGCCCCCTAACCTGCAGGGCAGCATCACAGCAACATCTAGAAAAGAAAACCATCCCCCAACCACCCTGCTCTCCACAAGCCAGCTGCTCCGCCCTCCCTCCAGGATGGGCCTGGGGCCCCAGGGCCCCGGCTGGAAGCGGATGATGGTGCCGGCCACGCGGTGCTGCAGGCGGGCGGCGCCCCCGAGACGTCTGCGCCCCTTCCCGTTAGGATCTCTGTCCACACAGCTGGGGCTCACCAGCACCAAACCCTCCAACCCCCTGAACCCCAAGGCCCAGGGTCTCAGCCACGGAAGTCGGGTCTGCGCAGGGCCCCTCACACCCGCACGCGTCCCCCTGCAGTGATGTCGAGCACCCGAAGGTGACAAGCCCAGAGTCCCCGAGAGCAGAGTGTGGGGGAGAGGGCTTGACAGGCAGAGGCCCCAGGAGGAGCTCCTGCTGGCGGGCACGATACCCTCACCCCACAGCCCGCCTCCTGGGGGTCTCCTCGCCCCGCCCCGCCCCCCCTCTCCAGAGACCCTCAGCACCGCCCGGAAGGCGGGCGGGTGGGCTCTGGGCTCTGGGCGGGCTCTGGCCGCCCTGCCCCGCCCTCACTCTCCTGTCTACGCTGCAGACAAGGACCGCTTCACCACAGAAGAGGGCCCCCTACCCCCCAGACACAAAGAACCTCCTAGGGTGAACGCAGGCTCTGGAGACGAACTCCAGGGTCACCACGTCCCCTCACGGCTCACGCAAGACGCGTGGCCCCACCGACGGCCCTGGAGGCCCAGAGGCAGGACTCTGACTCAGGTAAGGAGACGGCGGCCCGGGCTCGGGAAGGTTGGGGTGGAGGCGAGGGGAGCTTCAGGCTCTTTTTCTACAAGAGAAGCAAAGGCAATGAGGTTCCGGAGCATCCTTACTGGGCACTTGGAAGGCCGGGGGCCTCCCATCTCTTCAAGTTACACGAAGCCCTGAGACGCTCCGTCCACAGGCACCCAGCCTCACCAGGAGCAGGAGGGCCACGGGCAGGGGCCTCAGAAACCTCCAGAGGACTAACCCTGGCAGGAGGTTGGGAGGGGCCATGGGGCAGAGCACGCTGGAAAGAAGCTGGACGTGTGCAGGGCAGCGAGCCTCGAGGCCCGCCCGTGTCTCCTGACGCCGAGGCACTCACCCTACAGTCTGTGCCAGGCCTGGGACCGACTCCTGGGCAGGGTCCGTGGGGCAGGGCCCTTCACACATGTGCAGAGTGCCCGTTGGAGGGGACCCTGCAGGCAGAGGCGGCCAGGAAGGAACCCTGCATCCAGGCCCTGATTCCAGCCCCTGCTTCTCACAGCAGGTGCTGCAGAAACACCCTTCCCAGGGGGGCACCATCCGCTCAGCTACAGGACCAGGGCCCCGACCCAGAGATTTAAACGCAAGCTTATTCCTGGAAACCGTTCAAAACTAATGAAGCACTCTGCAGGCTGGCTTTTACCTCCAGATTCCAGTAACACCCAAGCTGTAAATCGCTGGCCGTTAGGACGCATCCCTTTTGTTTTCAAGAATGTTAAAGAGTCACTGCCAAGCACTCTGCACCCAAGATTTATGGACTTTTAGGGGCAAAAGTTTCTTTTCTGTCTTCATCAATTCAGAGAGGTGTTTAAAGAGGAGATTCTCCCCTACCCCCACCCCCACCTGCTCCGCCAAGGGCCTCGGTGGCAGAGGGGACCCTGCCGGGCTCAAGCTGGGATGGGATGGGGTGGGGAGGGGCAGAGGTGGCTCCCAGGCCCGGATCCACCGGCACGGAGCCCTCCTGGGAGACGGAGGTGCAATTTCCAAGAGAAGAGCCCCGCCCCCTCAACTCCCCACCAGAGGCCAGGGCTTCAGTCTGGTGTTCTCCTCCCAGAGCCGCCTTCCGGGGAGGCCTGTGGTTCCTTATGACATCTCCACAGCGGCGGCAGCCTTGTGGCCTGTACCTGATTTCACCATGAGTCAGTTCCTTGAGGGTAAAGGCTCAGATGGACTACGCCCAGCAGGAACCTGAAACTTCCTGGTGCTCGACTGAGAGCAGGGCGTTTATCCCAGTAAATGCTGAGCTGAGCGCAGGTGGGCAGATGGCTGGCTGGCTGGATAGGTGGATAGTGATGGATGGATGGATGGTGGATGGATGGATGGATGGATGGACAGATGGATGGATGGTAGGTGGGCAGGTGGATGGATGGATAGGTGGATAGATGGCTGGCTGGCTGGATGGGTGGGTGGGTAGGTGGGCAGGTGGATGGATGGATGGATGGATGGATAGATGGCTGGCTGGCTGGCTGGGTGGATAAGATGGGCGGGTGGACACGTGAGCAGACAGGAAGAAAGACAGATTAAACCTTAAACACACCATCCGGGATGGCCCTAAAAGTAGGCCATGGCCCTATCCTTCCCACTGGAAGCCGCAAGCCCCGTGAGCAGCCAACCTCAGCCTGCATCTGTGGGGCCACAGCTGAGCCGGACCCGGCCTGTGCCCCAGCGCCTGGCAGAGGGCCTCACGGCACGAGGAGGCTCGTGTTCAGTCGGCACCGTTACGGATCAAACTGAGCAAACGACTGCAAACACATCCTGAGGCAGGTGACCGGTGACGCGATGAGGGCCCCGCGCCCGGGGGCGGGGGTCTCAACCCCAGGCCCTCCAGCTCAGCACCCACTCAGGGCTGCCACTTGGCTGCTCATCAGGAGAGGTGTGTTTTTCGGGTGGGGGGGCGTGTCGCGTTCCCCCAGGACCAACGCACCACCACCGCACTGAGAAGCACGTGGCAAGTGGCCCGCCAGGCCCAGGCCCGGACCAGCAACACTGACACGTCCAGGAGCCCTGGGGCCCCCATGGCCAGTGGCTGGACTGCAGGGGAGGGCAGGTTGGGCAGCGGCTGCTCCCCAGGGCCTGGCTGGCTCCCACGCCAGGGTCGCTTCCAGGTGAAGAGCCTGAAGCCCCATCCCCACCTCTGAGCCCCCCAGCCCTGAGCCCGCGACCGGGGAGACCCAGCTTAGAACAAGCGGAGCCAACCGGCCACCAGGGAAGCAGCAGCAATCCCACACACTCAGCACCTGAGCCAGCTGGTTATTTCCACTGATTCCTGAACATACGCGCTCAACTTCTGGTCAAGTTAGGTCCAGGCTCCCACGGAGGAGAAACCGCATCAAGTCGCTGGGCTTGGTTGAGGGCCTCGCTGCCCTCTGCCCGCCGTCTCCAACGTGACCGAGCCGTCCCCTGAGAGTGACTGTACTGCAGATGGAGTTGCAGATGGGTATTTAGGAGTGCGAATCTAATCAAGAGTGATCAGACCCACAATACTTGCAGCCTCTCCGGGAAAACACACCTGTGTCACGCCCGGCGGCAGGCGCCGCTGCCCGCAAGGCTGTGTGTCCTCCGTGAGAACCCGCAGAGCACACGGCCAGCACAGGGCAGGGGCAGGTCCACCCTCTGCTGCTTTCACAGGCTGCGACCCTGGGCAGCTCTGCCTCGCTAAGGGAGAGGGCTGGGGGTGACCCTGCCACACTCTGCTTCCCAGCTCCTTGACTAGGATGGGGTTCACACGCAGTGTCTTGGGGCTCCCAGGGGATGAGGACGCCCCATCCCTCAGACCAAGACGCTGAGCCCCAGACAGGGCCAGGATCTGCTCCTGGCTATGAGGGTCGCTGGCGACTGGAGGCGCTCAGCGGGGAGGGGTCCCCGCTTTGAGCGCAGAGCGTGAGGCTGGAGGCACCCCAGCTCCCGCAGACGGAGCCCCAGGAAAGCCTGCCTGAGTGGAGGAGGAAAGACAGGGCCGTGGTAGGGCCCGCGGCTCCCTGGTAAGGGGCAGCAGGGGCCCTGCCTCTCTGCTGCAGGGGTCCGGTGTCCGCCAAGCCCCCGTGTCCCATCCGCTGGCCCCTCGGCCCCGCTTGCCCGGTGGAGGATCGGACACACCAAACGAGGGGAGAGCAAATATTTTCTCTTTGCATGAGGAATTAAAAAGATCAATGCAACTGCTGTGAGCTCTGTCTCAAAAAACAAACACCCCAAAATTGAATCGAGAAATCCTACCGTGTTTGCCCTGAAAATCCGCAAACTAATTAGGATAACAAAATGAAAGTTCCGCACAGAACAAGGGCTTTTAGCATTGAAAGTGGACGGCAAGGCAGATTTCTTCTAACGCTTCCATCTCGTTTCATCTTCTCTCTATTATTTATGAGGCTCAAGGGGTGAGGCCTTGGCGAGTCCAGGACCCTGTGGCCAAGCTTGTTACCTTCGTGCTGAACCTGCTGTCCGGGGCTGGGATGGGTGAGCCAGGCCTGCAGGGCTGGGGGAAGAGGGGTGGTGGGAGCATGCCCTGTGTCCCAGGCCCAGACAGGGCAGTCGCAGCCAGGAGCCCCAGGAAGCTGGCATCCAAGCCCTGCGGTTCCTTCACTTCTCTGAGCCTCGTTTTCCAGCCTGGAAGGGGGGCCAGAGGCCCCCCAAGCCACTCGCTCCTCCTCCCCTGCCTGGGTCCTGTTGTGCCCACTCCGCTGGTGACCTGGGCAGCCCAAACCCATCCCCGCCCACCTCTCTGCTACGCGCTCTGCGGCCTGGGAGGCAGGCTGGCTGGAGCCTGCTCCCCTCCAGGCGGCATCCCCCGACCCAACACACAGCCCAGGGGCCCGGGGTGCGTGACGGTCACATGGAAACCAGCACAGAGTTAGATGAGCAGAGGGGACCCAGAGCCCCGCGAGGCAGAGGGGCTCCTTCCACACAGGCGGCCGGAGGGGGTGACCATTAACCCCGGGCCGGTAGGAGGGCGGGCGGGATGCGCTCTCCAGGCCGTCAGCAGCGGTGTCGTTTCTTCCTGCCCCGGGTTTCCTGGGGGCACCGCGTGCCTCGCGGCCTCTGCAGCCCGCACAAGTGGCCGCTGAGGCCACGGGGTCCGCGCCTCCCTCCAAGTTCCGCCACGTGACAACCCTGCATCAGACCTGCCGCGGCCAGGAAGCCTTCCAAGCATCCGGGCCCGCCGGTGCGTCCACGCGGGCCCACCCAGGCCTGGGCGGGCTTGTCTCCACACAGATGCGTTCGGGCATCCTGCGAGGCGGCAAGATGGAACGCGTGACGGCTGAGGGGCTGCGAGGGAGACGTTTTAATAAGGCCCGAGATGTAATTACATTACTTCGGGGACTGAACAGATGAGCTTCTCCGAGTCTATCTGCCTTAGATATCAAACACCATTAATGAGATAATAAGGGCCTTTCAATTAATGATTTGAATGGTGGGTGTAATTTTTTCTTTAATGGCAAGACTAATTCACGGCAGAAATGAGCAGGGAGAGAGACCCTGGCAGAAGCCGTTGCTCTGGGCCACCCTCCACTCACCTGCAGGGCAGGCTGGTCCTGACGGAGGCTGGACTGCGAACCCGCAGGAACCAGTGGGCGGACCCGGGGATGCGGGCATCCAGCCCCGAGGAAAAAGGCGGATATCCCTGCTGGGCTTGCAGCATCACCCTCCACCCGGAGAAAGGGAGGGAGGAGGGCGAGGAGGGGACAAGCAGGAGGGCGAGGGAGCACTCGTCAGTGCTCCAGCGGGTTCCAGGCACACCCCTCCCAGGACCCCAGACTCCCTCCCCAGCAGATCCTGACTCCACCCCTGGGGGCGGCTGAGCTGGACACCAAAGCCCAGGGCGCGGCAGCCCCTTCTATCCGCCAGGCCGACTCTGGGGCCTGTCTCACACTCAGGCTCTGGGGCCTGGGGCCCCCAAGCTGCCCTCGGCAGAGGGGCTCACAACCTGCCTGGTCCCCGACTGGGCACTTTCAGAGATGCCGCGTGACGAACAATTACAACGCGGCCAAGCCTCACATTAAATATACCTTTCCATACGCAGACATGAAAGGATTTTTCAGATTTCACGTTGAGGTCATTTCACGGCCAGGAATTCATCTACCGCGGCTAAGAAGTCCTGGTGTGTGCCAGGGACTGCGGGGAAGTGACAAATTCCCACTCACGAGGATGCTCAAACTTCATCACCTTCATACGAAGGTGAAGCTGAACAGGTCATGAAGTGAGCAGGATGTTACGTTTTATAGACGTCACCTAAATGACTGTGCGGTCAGGCCGCAGGGGCACCGGCCCAGCGAGAGGGCAGGGGCATCAGGCAGGTGGGGCGGGACGCCGGCAGCAGGGTCCAGGCGCTGGACTTCCGGAGAAGCTGCCGCTTCTGATAAACCGTACGGGGACGACTCCATGACGAGTTCAGAGAACTGGGCGACTCGGCCACTCAGTCCAGGGAAAGCAGCCGTGTCCAGGAACGACGGAAGGGGACCCATTGAACCCATGAGCAGCTCCCGCCGCCCCAGGGAGCAGCGCAGCCGGGCTGCCATCCGCCCAGGACCCTGGGGACCCGGGGCCCAGGCAGAAGCACGGAGGCCCCGCTCCCCTTGCTGCTTGAGGGGTCGCTGTGCAAACCAATCAAGAAACAGCAATTTGGAAAGACAGGCAGACACACAGAACAATACTAACGACAACACCTGCAGATCCAAAGTGCTGCCCATCCCGTGGGAGGGGGCGGGGAGAGGGAGTGGCTTGTTTTCGGTAAAAAGGCTTTTCGAACTTCCTGGGTTTTAATACATATACATAAATAAAGAGAGTTGGACTGTGAAGAAGGCTGAACGCCGAAAAATTGATGCTTTTGAACTGTGGTGTTGGAGAAGACTCTTGAGAGTCCCTTGGACTGCAAGGAGATTCAACCAGTCCATTCTGAAGGAGATCAGCCCTGGGATTTCTTTGGAAGGAATGATGCTAAAGCTGAAACTCCAGTACTTTGGCCACCTCATGCAAAGAGTTGACTCATTGGAAAAGACTCTGATGCTGGGAGGGATTGGGGGCAGGAGGAGAAGGGGACAACAGAGGATGAGATGGCTGGATGGCATCACTGACTCGATGGATGTAAGTCTCAGTGAACTCCGGGAGTTGGTGAGGGACAGGGAGGCCTGGCATGCTGTGATTCATGGGGTCGCAAAGAGTCGGACACGACTGAGCGACTGAACTGAACTGAACTGATAAATAGATAGCTTTAACAATTTTTTTTTTTTTAATTTTGCAGAATGGGATTGGGGTGAGAATACACGGGGACAGTGCTGACCCCATAACACTCCCCCTTCTTGAAGACCCTCTACTGACCCTCATCCACAAGTTGATGGGAATGGCCAGCCCGGAAGGGAAACTGCTGGACGGACCAGCAAGAGTCCTTGGGGTCCTGGGACCTCCTTAACGTCCATGAGTCACTAAGAAGCCAGCACCGACTCATCTCAGCTCTCAGATCATGGGCGTGCAGGGGCTGGGGTCACTGGGACCTCTCAGCAGGGCCCCGCCCGCCCTGCAGAGCCTGAGGATCACCAGCAGGGCGTGCCTGTGCTCACCCTGGCAGAACTGCAGGAGAGAAAGGGGAGAGTCAGGCCCTGGGGAGTGCGTGTGGACCGCCCACGCCGGCCGTCCACACAGGGAGGCGCACCTGCACACTCAGCTCGGGGCCGGGGGGCCTGGTGGCCAGCGGGCACACAGCCACACGCCGGCGCGCCAGGTAGAAGTTAGGGGCCTGGGAGCAGCCCCAAGGCCACCAGGCCTGGCCAGGTCCCGGGGCTCAGGTTCCAGCGGCTCATCTCCCAGAGGGGGCGGAGCCCACAGCAGAGTGGGCCGATTCAACAGGAGCACAGCTGTGTCTGCGGACGGTCCTGGACAGAATCGACTTTCCGCAGCCCACTGCTCAATCTTACCGCTGTTCTTCACGTGCCACCGGGGAGACCACCCCAGGGCACAGCCCCCCACGAGGGGGGATACACGCCACCCGGGAGACGACCCCAGGGCACAGACCCCCACGAGGGGGGGACACACACCTCCTGGGAGACGACCCCAACGCACAGCCCCCCATGAAGGGGGGACACACACCTCCCGGGAGACGACCCCAGCGCACAGCCCCCCACGAGGCGGGGTACACACACCTCCCAGGAGACGACCCCAGCGCACAGCCCCCAACGAGGCAGGGGACACACACCTCCCGGGAGACGACCCCAGCGCACAGCCCTGACGAGGTGGGGACACACACCTCCTGGGTGACGACAGCCCCCTGGGAGGGTGGGGGCAGGAGCCCAGGGGCAGGGGAGGGACAGCTGAGGCGACAAGGCCCCCGCCCCCCCGGGGGGCTGCCCTCGGGAAGACAGCACCAGGAGGTGGGGTGGCAGGGTGGGCAGGCAGGCCTCAGGAGGACCACTCAGGTCAGCGGTCCAGGCCTCCCTCCACGTGGGGCAGGGGCTGGCAGCGGCGAGAGTGTCCTGTCCCAAAGGGAGCGCCCTCAGGCACCTTCCACATCCAGGCACGCAGATCACAGCCAGGCACAAGGCCGGCCAGAGCGTGGACGGTCACCCTCTCTGAGGCCCAGCCCCTCCTCTGGTGCCGAGACAGTGCTGTCGCGGCCACTCGAGTTACTTCAACAGCCCACAGGGAGGACGTGGCCTCCGTCAAACAAGCTCGGTGCCACCGCCCCCGACAGCAACGGAGCTGCTCGGCCACGGCAGGAAGCCAGACGCTGAGGCCATGGTCACGACGGTGCTCAGGGACCCAGGCCGGCTCCACGCGCAGCCACTGGGTCACTTCCTTCCTCCTGGGCAGGGTTCACAGCACTACGGAGAGCCTGCTGCTCTTCCAGGGGACAGACCCAACCTCAGCCTCTACGCCCGCGTCACCCTGGCCCCAGCTGGCTCACTGGCAAGACCCCCTGCCCGCCAGCACCAGGCACGTCTCTTGGCACCGGATGCTGCAGCTGGCGGAGCTCCGATTCTGTGTGCCCAACACGGCCCCTGCCCTGCAGGCGTCCAGCTCCAGCCTGGAGGACAGGCCGGGCCCACCAGCCTTCCACAGGGCTTGGCCCAGCATGCCTGCAGCTCCCCAGCGTCCTTCCCCTGTGGACGGACGGCTGGCCCAGGTCAGGCTCCCCTCCGCCGGGGGCAGAGCGGCCTCGGGGACAGGACTCCCTGCTGGAACCTCAGGGCAGCCACGGGCCAGGACCCGACAGTGCAGAACTGACCGCTCCTGCCTTCCGCCGCCTGCCTGCCCGCCCACCCATGGGACGTGAGTGCACAGCTGTCGCCCTGCCACGTGCCCAGCACCGAGCAAGTCTTCACTCCTGAGCTCCACCGTCTCACCCGGGGCAGCTCGCAGCAGAGGTTAGGCATCCCTGGACCTCCCGGTCAAGACGGTGCCAGCAGCTGGCCCACCCACGGCCATGCACCCCCAACCCCTGAACACGCGTGACCCAAGGGAGCACAGGACAGCATGATGCGCTTAAAGATCGCTCGTCAACTGACCCAATTTTGTCTTTAAAATGCCTTGAAACAATAGAGAGAGAGACAGTCGATCTTCACGCTGGCATTTCCTGACATTTGGCACGTCGAGTGAACACAGGCCGGAACACAGAACCCCGGAGCGTTAACCCCTGGAAGGCCACTCAGCGGCAGAGAAGCAGTGCTGTCCACCCTGCCCCGTGGCTGCTCCAACCACCCAGGAGAAGGGACCAGGCCAGGAGCTGATTAGTGCATCAGGGGCCCGAGGGCACCGAGGCCAAGACGAAGGTGGACTTGTCCAGGAGGGGCTGGAGCCCCGAATGCAGGCGGACAGAAGCAGTGAGCTGAGACGTAGCACGTGGACATCCCGCCACACGGCAGGCGCCTCCGTTTCCACCAGGAGGCAGGACGCGCTGGACGACAGGGCCCTGGGGGACAGAGGGCGGGAATCCTTCCGGAACCTTCCCGTTGAGTCCGCCCCCTGGCTTCAGGGCAGAGGGAAGGGCTTTGGGGGGCGGGGGGCAAAGGCGGGTGGGGCACCCCGTCATTCCTTCTCAGGCTCATCTGATCAGCACCCAACCTGACCTGCACACTCAGCCCCACCCTCACCAACGCACTCCCCTTTCGGAGCAGGCGGGTACCCGACCTGTGAATCCTCGGTTTCCTCCCATCTCCGGCGCAGGCCCTGTCCACCCCGGCCTGCCTGCCCCCATGGGGGTAAGGAGTCCTGAGACAGAAGCCCAGGGAGGGCCCGGGGCAGGGGGCAGTGGGGACATCAGAGCAGACAGATGACCCCCACGGACACCGCCCTTGCCCATCCCCACTCAGGCCCCGCTGAGCAGCAGTCACGGGGTGACAAGAGCCCGGGCAAGCAGAGCCCCACCGCCGGGCCCTCCCACAGCCAGGACGTGGGGCGCGGGGACGCAGCGGCCACCACGCACTCACTGAGCCCCCGCGGGCCGACTGGGGTTTGCAGATGGGGCCCTGCCCTCGTTCACAGCCTCCCGTAGCTACAGTCACCACAAATGCACGGGAAGCCGTTTCTCCCCATGAGGCGGGTCACTCATCAACAGACACGCAGCCACTGATGACCTCACCCGAAACGTTTACAGACCTCGGAGCTCCCAAGGGCCCCACGGAGAAGGTCCATGATTTCCACGGAAGCCCCGCGCTCTGTCCACCAAACGTTAATTGCTCTCCCGACTGAAGAAAAATGAGACCAGGATGCTGACGTTTTGTGTGCTTAAGGGACGTGCCCTCCTGTACGTCGAGAACCACGATGCCAGCTCCCATGTGGGGGAGCTTCCAAGGTCACAGAGCATCTCTGCTCCCACGCTGTGGGTCACACACCCCAGAGACGGCCGGGCAGCAGGGACCACCCGCCTGGGTGCTTCGCCCCCGTGACCCGCCAACAGCAGGGCTAGGGCCACTCAGCCCTGCACAAGGGCTGCAGTCAGATCTCCAGCCCCGACCCCACGTCCCAGAATGCCAAACGAAGCAGCCTGGGCTTCTGGATAAAACAGAATGATCTTCTGGGGAAGCTTGCTGTCAGCTGCTTTATAAGCTGCACTTACGACCCAGCTGAGGAGCCGGGCAGCACCACCTCCCAGCTCGCCCGCATCCCCGTGGGAGAGGAGGCGCATGCAGGGGCACACAGCCGCTCAGGGCCTGAACCCTGACTTCCAAAGGCGACTTCAGCCACACGTGTGCTTGAGCGGGGGATGGTGGGGACCTAGGCCACCCACCCTCCCTGGGCCCCGAGTCCTACTCTGAAACACCCCACTGGGGCTGGGGCGAGGTCAGTGTGCCAGGCGCACCTCCAGGGGACAAGACTGCACGTGGGGAGGCTCCTCCCCCAAAAGACCCTACAGAATCTGGTCAGAAAAAGGCAGCGGGAGGGGAGAATCAGGCCCTCCGCACGGGCTCGGGCCTCCCTGGCTCTAGCGGGTGGGAGGCAGGATGCGGGTGCGGGGAGGAGGTGGTTCTGGATACCCTATGTGCGCAGCCTGTGGGCAGTGTGCAGACAGAGATGGGACGCGGTCCCCTGCTCGACAGATGCACAGCGAGCTCCCAGAGCTCAGGGCAGGGGTGACCGTCCACTCTGCAAGGGACCTCCCTCCAGCCAGGGCACCCAGCAACCCTCATGGACGTTCGTGGAACTGGACACGACCAGACTGCTGGCCTGGGCCAACTTCACTGAGCTTCTGGGAACTGGACGCGGGAGCCACGCCCGTGCCCCGCTCTGCAGCGCCTGCACAGCTGGGCCTTCCTCCTTAAGACACCCACCCCGGGAAATGACTAGTCCCCAGAGACGACGTGGCGGCAACCACGGATCTGCGCAGAGGGAGGCTCTTGGAGCCTTTTCCGGGGATTTCTGCTGCTGGACACCCGGCCTGCCTCCCGTGGATGCAGAATCATTTTCCTGAAATGTCACAACTCCACACACGATTGCCCTGTGCCCACCAGGGCCCCAGAGGTGCTTTATTTAATTTGTTTTCTCTTCTCCTTGCCTTTCCCACTTAGTTCAATTCCCCACATCACACTGAGCGTTCACAGCCTGGCCCCCATCCATCCCCACGACAGCCAGGCCTGAGTCTGATGCGAGATCAGGGGAGAGCGACTCTCGACACTCCTCAGAGTTGTGGCCACGCCGGCTGCCAGGCTGAGCCGGTCCCCTGGCCCCGGTGAACATCGAGGTTAGTGAGCAGGGCTCTGAGAGGCTGCAAAAAGTCCCCACCAGCTGCCCCAGTGGTGCCCTCCAGTCCTAACAGGCCAGGAGGGGTGGATGCTGTCCTACCGGGCACCTCCTCCCACACAGCTCAGGGGCCCTCGCATCCAGGGCAGCTCCTGGCGGCCTTGGGCCCTGGCAGCACCGCCTCCGTTTGGGGAGCAGGTGGCAGAAACGGCGGGCAGAGGGGCAAGGCCCCTGTGTGAGGTCACTCTGTGGTTTCAGGCCCCTGTCCCCAGCCGGAACTCAGCCATCTCTCGGGCCGGAGAGGCTCAGTGGCCGCCCAGCACTGGGGTCTCGAGCTGTCCCCGGGACGGGCCTTGAGCTCAGGCACTCTCGAGCACTCTCACGGCCCCCGGCTCTTTCCTGCCCGCCTCCCTCCACCAGGCGGGCCCCCAGGGGAGCAGGGAGGGAGCAACATTTGCCTGGGGCCTCTGGGAACTGTTCCCCAGCCAGAGGCCCCAGCGAAACAGAGGCAAGAACCCTGTGACGGCGTCAGCCGGGGACCCGGGCCCCTGCGTCATCTGTCCACGAGGTGAGCGCTGGTGGGGCGCGGGGTTGGATGCTGGCCGCCGCCGCCAGGGAAGCCAGGCCTTCTCCCTTTATGTGAATGGTCCGGCTGGCCGGCAGGCTCTCCCGTGCCTGCGTGGACGGTGGCCCCTGAGGAGCCCGGACCCACCGCCTGCATCCACTCCCCGCACTCGGTCACCTGGCCCAGCGCCTGCCTCTCCCTGCACCTCCCCGTGCCCGAGCAGAGCAGGGAAAAATGACCTTGTTCTCCCGCTGCCCACGTGGAGGCAGGGCAGGCTGGGCCCCGGGTTCTGTGGGCCGGGCAGAGGACCTCCCTGCCCAGTGTCTCCTGGTGGCCAGGATGGAAGGCCTGGGCAGTCAGGGGGGCTGGCCGGGTCCTCCCCACAGCCCCCAGCGGGACAAGCAAGGCCCGCAGGGTGTCGGACAAGCAGGGGGCTAAGGGACCACAGGCTGGCCGGCCGCCCGCTGTCACTACGCTGCCACCCAGGAGGCAGGGCCTCCTTCCCTCCCTCAGCGGGAAGAGCGGCTCGAGGAAGTTAAGGGGCCGGGGGTGCAAAGCCTGACCATGGCCTCCTCACCGCACCCGCGATGGCCCGGGCCTCCCGGGGGTCAACGCCACACACATTACACAGGCACATGTGGGGTGAGGACGGGCAGGCACTCAGCCCGCCTGGAGCCCCCGGGTCGAGCAAGCACAGAGCCTCTGAGGAACGGGGACTGAGCGGCTGCGGGAACATGGGTCAGAGAGGCTAAGACACCAGCCCGGGGTCGCACAGCGCCCGGGTGCCCGGCAGCCAGGCTGTCGGATGGTGTGCCTGCCCCTTCCCTAACGCCCCACTCCCACAGCCATCGTGAGGCTCCCAGGGGCCCCCAGGCCACTGTGACGGGTACGCACACCAGCGGCCCAGGTGTCAGCAAGCTTAGCAAGCTGGTGTCGACAGAGCCCAGGCCCCCCGTGACCTACGCCCCCCGCCGCGGGGTCTCAGCCTGCAGGTCAGCGCTGACCATGGGTGGCGCGTCTCAAAGCTCCTCCGCAAACAACCCCGAGAACTAAAGCTAACTCCCCTCTCTCCCCAGGCAGGGGATCACACCTGGGGCCTTCCTGAAAAGACATTTACTTACTTGAAAATCTCTTTCTTCAAGTATTTCTTTCCTCCATCTCACGAGAAAAGCAGCGCACACATACAGGTGGAAATTGGCGAAGCCCTCAGGTTCCGACTGCAAGACAGAACAGAGGAGAAGGTCAGGGCACGGCCCCCACGGGCCGGCCGGGAACACGGAGCCGGCCAGCCGGCACGCCGGCACGCAAGGCCTTCGCTCCTGACTCTCGTCTCATTAAAACAAAGACGGTTTTCTCTGATCTGGTGGCCAGCCACAGCGGACGTGCAGGGCAAGCAGGCCCCGTGGCTTTCCTGCATGGATGATGGGCAGCGATGACAGAAGGCCAGTCTCAGGGGCCCCCACTCCACGCAGCCCCGTGGGAGGGGGGCCCCCGCTTTCCCCACAGAGGCTGATTTCTTGGCCCCGGCCGGGAGGCAGGCAGCAGAGCAGGCACCCCGCCCGGGCACTGCCTGGCCACGACGGTGACCGCCAAGTGTGGACGGCAGGAACGCTGCAAAGCCCCTCCTCGGCCGCTGCCTCAGTTCAGACAAACGCCACCAAGGTTCGCAGCCAGGGTGCCCAGGGTGCCCCCTGCACTGTGATGCCATGTCGGTGTGACAGCTGCATGATGCTGCTAACAGTTTACTAAGTAAAAAAAAAATAAAATCCACATTGCATAAGATGGTGACACCCTCTGGAAAAAAAATACTAGGTGAGGAAGAAGGATGGGAAACACCAGGGGCACTCAGGGAGGGGCTGGTGTGTTACATACAGCGCTCAGTCGCCTAACGTGACATTCAAACAGAGACCCAAAGAGGGCCATCCGTGCAGACATCAGGGTTGGGGGGGAAGGCAAAGGCCCTGAGGCTCGAGGCTGCCGGCAGGTTCCAGACACAGCAAGGAGGTCAGGGCGGCTGTCCTGGGCCTCACTCCCCAAGGTCCTGGGCCACACTCCCCGGTAGGAAACCAAGCTCCTCTTTCCGGCTGCTTCTGAGATGAGCCACATTCCCCAGTAGGAAACCAAGCTCCTCTTTCCGGCTGCTTCTGTGATACCCTGCTTGTCTTGGATGCTGCGCATTTTCCTTGTAATATTTATTCTGCTAGAGCTACTCTGAGCGTGGGAGCTTCCATCAGTTTTGGAAAACTGTCACCCATGCGGCCAGGCAGACATCCACCGCATCCCCCTCCAGCTCTCTGTGTTTTCTCAGAACCTAGGTGCGGTGGCGGTGAGGCCTTTTCCGTGTTCTCCACTTCACTCAACCTCTCTGCTCATAAGCGCCACCTCTCGTCTCTCCAGGAGACGCACTTTCTTCCACTCTGTCTTCCAGTTCACTGGTCGTCTCTTCAGCTGGATCACAACTCCTGTCCGACTCATCTGTCACATTTGAAACTTGCGTGGCTTCTCAGGCCGGCTTTGTAAATTGTGAGTTTCCCTCTCCTCCTCCTTTCGCGCTCACTGTGTTCCTTTTTCATCACTTTGAACACGTTGAACTTGTTTTCCAGCACATCACAGGTAACTCTGAACTCTGCGGTCTCTGTGGCTCTCTTTCTGCAGCCCGTTCTCTCTGCTGAGTCTCACTCTTGGTAGCCTGCCTCCTCGGACGTTAGGGATTCCCCCTCTCAGAGCTTGTGTGTGATGAAATAAATTTACTGTTAAGGCAGGACAAAAAGTGTCTGACACAAATCCCTCTCTGCCTAGGTCACTGCTCCTCGCCGGCGTGCACTGTGCCCCGACACGTGAAGCAGACCCCCAGGAGACACAGACCGCCTGCTCCCCGCCAAGAGCAACTCTCTCCCGGCACCAAAAAGGCGAGACAGCAAGCCTTAACCCTGTGAGGCTCAGGATGACCTACTGCTTGCCTCGTACGTGCAGATCTGGAGTAGGCAAACTGTCAATCTGTCATCTGATGTGGAACTCCTTCTCTCAAATATCTACTAATATATACCTGTGCTTCAGCTTCTAATGGGAGGAACAGTCCTCAGAGCTTTCTGAAAGACTGTCTCCCAGGTTATTATCTTCAGGTTGGCCTGAATAAAAGGCATGCTAAGTTGCTTCAGTCATGTCTGACTTTGCGACCCCATGGACTGTAGCCCACCAGGCTCCTCTGTCCGTGGAAAATACTGGAGTGGGTTACCATTTCCTCCTCCAGGGGATCTTCCTGACCCAGGGATCAAACCCTCATCTCTTGTGTCTCCTGCATTGGCAGGTGGGTTCTTTACCATGAGCGCCACCTGGGAAGACCCTTTTTTCTTAGATTGACTATTCACTCGTTTTTTTGTCGACATGTTCTTTGTAACTTCTATCTGTTGGAAGTCTTTGAGATGTGTATCGAAAATGTTTTTCTTTAGGGGGAAAAAAAAATTCGTATTTACTTATGCCAGAAGCCAAAGGCCCTCGCTATTATCCCAAGACCGGCTTCAACTAAACCTTCAGCCTGAAATACTGTAGACGAGTGAGCGAAATGAACTGGGACTGCAAATCCGCGTGAGTGCAGGGCTGCGCTCGGGGGTCCTGACGGGAGGTGCTTTCCTTCCTTCTTCCCTAACGGCCACGGCCGCGGCTGACAAAGGCGAGTGGCAGCAGCTGCTCGGCCCCTGGACGGGTTCCAGATGAGTCTCCTGCCGGGGGCTCCCCGCCACCGGGCAAAGGCCTGGGAATGACCTGGCAGGTGCCAGCCCCTCACTCGGCGTTCAGGAGGGTGGGCTGCAGAGTCTGTGTCCCATAACACGGGTCCGCGACCCCGGGCTGTGGGTCTGTGCCTTCAGTCAGCAGCGGCTCTAGGTTCCCGTGTGCAATGAACGCCATGTGCTCGAAGCACCCCAGAGCCATCCATCTGGTCCGTGGAAAAATCGTCTTCCACGAAGTCAGTCCCCGGTGCCAACACGGTGCGGAACTGCCACCACAACGTTCCCAAGCTGGCGAGCAGAGCGCGGCGTGAGCCACGCGTTCACGGGAACACGGCATTCGGGGAAAACGGAGGTTTACAGCTTCACTTAAGTGGACTGTTTGCCTTCAATGACTTGGTAAATTACACTAAAATAACAATTTAATAAATAAAAATTTCATATCCTAATGGAAAGTGGGCTTCTGCTTTAATGAAGCTTAACCTGGACAATAAATATCCCCATCGGCTGCCCGGAGTGGGAGAGACGAGGAGGCAGCACGTCACACAGCCCACGGCCGGGGCCCCCTAGGAACAGGGGGTCTCCATCATCTTCGGGATCCAGCACCTACGATAGGGGCCTTCCCGACTGGTGTGAAATCAGCCAAGTGGACCAGCCGTTTAACAACAAGCCCGGGGGATGCAGGAGCACGCGGCACTCTCCAGGGACCAAGGACATGCCCCCAGGAAGCCCCCAGGGCAGGGCTCTCGATGACCACAGTGGGCACCCCCAGCGCTCACCCCAGGAGCCACAGCGTGGGGGCCATTTCAGAGCCGGCTCTGGGGAGGGTCTGCCCCGGTCCAGGCCTTCCAGCCGCCATGCACTGGGCCAGGCTGCAAACCCTCCTCTCCCACCTCCCCAGGCTCCAGATGACTTGGGAGGAGAAGGAAGCCAGGGAGCTGGCAAGGCTGCTCGGCAGGAGACGGGACCCACAAGCAGGCCTCGTGCGTGGGAGCTTATGCTGGGATAGGAGGGGCAAAGACGCCAGCTTCTCATTTCCTCCTGCAGCCCTGGGGAGAGGCGGACGGGGTGGTGGGAGTGCCCTGCCACAGTCTCAGCCCCCCATTCCTATGATCCCGCCACTGCTCGGCTGGAAACCTCCCCCCGTCGGAGATCCGGAGGAAACGGCCCCTCACGGCATCCAGGGCCCCATCCCACCGGGCCAGCCTCCGCCCCAGGTGACCCCCCTGCCGGCCCGTCCCTGCGCTTGCCACGTGCACCCACAGCCACAGCCCTGGGCCCAGAGCCAGCACTCAGGAAAAACTCCTGCGAGCCCGGGTGGCTTCAGAAACCAGGTGAGCCTGGTCTGGACAGTCCTGTCCAAGCCTGGGCTCTGCTCCCGGGGCCCAACTCAACTGGCCCACAGGTGGGGGAGCGGGCCGAGGCGTGGAGGAGGGGAAGGACGTCCGCTGGACAAGGGCAGGGCTCGCCGGTCCACAGGAAGTGCCCCCGACCACAGGCCGTTCCTCCCTGCACTGGAGGCCACGCTCCAGCCTCCTCGGGCCACCAGGCTCCAGCCTCGTCGGGCTGCCACGCTCCAGCCTCCTCGGGCCGCCAGGCGGTCTGCAGAGCAAACACTCCTACCCTTTAACAAGCGGGTCAGGGATATTTTCCTCAAGATGCTGATGGTTCTGGCTAATACAACAAGAGAACATTCTGGCAAATCATGTTTCAGATCATTTCAGTGTCACCCTGTGTTACTCGCTAATTAAGAAAACGGAGCTGCGCTGATAAGATACCCTAGGACCAGACGGGATCGCACCGCCAGGGGCTCCCGTGAGCGCCATGAAATTCCTGCTTGGTCTTCCGCACTTTACCCTGCAAGGCTCACGTGTAGAGAAAGTGGCCGGGCTTCTGCTGCTCAGCACCGGGGTGGCAGGGGCTCAGACCACACGCTGCTGGTGACGTCGGCACGACGGAACAGCCACAAGGGGGGCCAGGGCTGCGGCTGGACAGGCAGTGCACTGTCCATCACCTCTCTGAAAAACAAGCCTGGAAGCAGAGTCTCCTACCAAATGTTCACCCTCGGAATTCTGAGGCCGGGAAATTCTGGAGGCCAAGGAGAAACACTGCTCCTATAACAAACACCACATTTAAAAACCATAAACCTCTCTAGCTGAGGAAAAGACAATTCACAGAAGGTCCCAGACACACTTGGAAATGACCACTCAGAGCCCCATTCCCATTCTAATCGGATCAGACATCCAAAATCTAATGCTAATGTGGACATCTGTCTTTGGCAGACAAGGGTGGGCAGACCAGCTGGGGAAGAAAGGATTATTTGATAAATGATACTGAAATAGCTGGCTATCCATAAGGAGAGAGTAAAATTAGATCCCTACCTCATGCCATAAGCCCCAATTCAAAGTGGATTACAAAGCAGCCTTCAAAGGCAAAACCTTAAGAGCATAAGCATCAATTAAAAAAGAAAAAAACCCAGTAAATTTGACAACACAAAAATTTTAAACTTTCGTGTGACAAAGGCACTAGAATTACGGTAAAGGTACAAGTCACAGACGAGCAAACCCCATCTGCAGAGTGCATATGACTGACAAAGGACAGGAGCCACAGCATGCGTCTTTTTATAAAATCCCCCTATGAGACAGAAGAAGACAGGCTACCTGGTAAGAAAAGCGGGCCAAGGATGTGAACACCCTGGGACAAGCTGCTCACACTCACAGGTAAGCAGGGATGTAGAGAGCAAGGTGGGTAGAAGGAAGAAGTCAGCTCCTGTTTTTCAAACGGACAAAGCCTAGAAACTGTGGAGACTGCAGAGTTCAGGGGAGGACGTGGGCTGAAAGGAATTCTGCACGTGCTGGGGGCAGGGGCGCGCCTCACTGGAGAGCATGCAATGTCGAGATGGTCACCTCTTGTAACCCAGAAAAGCCCCGTCTTACACCGGGCACACCCTGAGCCACAGGGTGAGAAGACTGAGTGCTGCTGGCAACTGCAAAAGACTCAGAGACAGCTCGGATGTCTTTCAACAGGAGAATGGATAAGTTATAACACATTCATGCAGTGAAACCATAAAAGGTGAAAATAAATGAAATACAACGACATCCACCAAGATGAGTAAGTATTAAAAAATAAAGCTGAACACAAGAAGCAAGTCGCAAAAGAATACGTGTGATGCCGTTTATAAAACATTTCAGAATATTCATTAAGAGCATACAAATTGTTTATGGATGTATATGTATGTGGAGAAAATGAAAATTAAAAAAAGCACATGTAGACATTTTATAAAAACCAATTTCAAGGTAGTGGTTATCTCTGGAAAATAAGGAAGAAAGCCTGAATGGCATATGTGAAATTAAATTTTTAAATAAGTAATAAACAATCGGAAACAAAAATGATAAACGGTCAGAGTTGACACACCTGGGTAGTGAGTACACAGGCGTGAGCTGCATCGTAAGCTGTGCTTCTCTCTACACTGAAGACTTTTAAAATACACACATAACTAATAAGGACCTACCGTGGGCTTCCCCGGCGGTTCGGAGGTAAAGAATCCACCTGCAGTGCAGGAGATGCGCATCTGATCCCTGGGTCGGGAAGATCCCCTGGAGGAGGAAATGGCAGCCCACTCCAGTATTCTTGCCTGGAGAATCCCATGGACAGAGGAGCCTGGCGGGCTACAGTCCATGGGGACGCAAGAGTCGGACACAACTTAGCAACTGAACAGCAACAAGGCCTCCTGTACAGCACAGGGAGCTCTGTTCAGTGCTTTGCAACAATCCATATGGGAAAGAAGCTAACTGAGGGGCCGTATGCGCAGGGATAACTGTCTCGCTTCGCTGCACAGCGGAAACCAACGCCACGTCGTAAACCTCCTGGACTCCAGTGAAGAGTTTAAAGAGACTTCTGATGATCAAAACAGAAGGAAAACACTGGCGACCGACTGGCAACGGCCCCTCGCAGGGTCCCTGGGTGCGGGACCACTGACCCCTGGGGCTCCGGCCCCACTCGGGGCGTCATATGGCCGCAGGGTCGCTGCTGTCACTGACTCTGCCCCGGAGGCCCTCACCCTTGGATTCTGACCTCCGTCAGCCGGGGCAGGGCTGCGGGCCTGTTTTCACTCCCGGGGAGAAGCCTTGACTTTTGAGAGAAGCTCAGAGGAGATGAAGAAGGAAATGGCACCCCACTCCAGTGTTCTTGCCTGGAGAATCCCAGGGACGGGGGAGCCTGGTGGGCTGCCGTCTATGGGGTCGCACAGAGTCGGACACGACTGACGTGACTTAGCAGCAGCAGCAGCAGAGGAGGAGAACGTAATGCGGTCCAACTGACCCTGGGTCTCTCGGCCCTTCCCCTCTCCCCTAGCCACTGGCTGGAGGCGGAGGATGGACCTGGATGCCTCCTAACGTTGTGAGTTTTCTTCAAACTGCGTGTCAGGCTCTGCAGTGGATCGAGGTTTGCTTATAAAATGATAGAATGGAAGTTCAAAACGACTACACGATTAGCTAAATGCAAATGAGTTGCGCACGACACACTTTTTGAAAAGCAGGCAATCAGGCAAAGAAACAGTTTTCCTTCCATTTTTTATAATAGAGAAACGGTGATAAAAGGAACAATTTTTCACCTTTAATTGCCTCATTAAACTTTCCTTATAATTTTTGGCCCTGAAATAAAACCGAGTGGCCTTCTGGCACGAGAGATTTTCCCGAGCGTGTGTATTTACGTAGATGGATTTCTGAGGCCATTCAAATGACGGGAATCGTTCCCGGTTCTCTGTGCGGATTCAAGAGCACCAACTTCAGCTGTGCAAGCAAAACCTCCGCGATGACTTCCTTTGAAATATTCATCACTAGGCCAGTGCATTACACAATTACCTACCATGGATGCAGAGCACGGCCATCTTAAAATTCACACCGACACCCGCGTGTTTGGGGCCTGGTTCCGTAATGGAACTGTAAATCACGTTTCATTATGCAGCCGGATCCTGAGGCATAAATGAGCTGATGCCCATCCAGCCGGCCTCACGGTGACTGATCTATTATCTCTATGCCAATCTCTATTAGCTCTCGCCAGATACTTATTGGCATGTGTCTGTCCACGTCTCAGGGCATTCCCAATGGCTGGGTGACAAAGGTCATGGCCCATCAGATTCATGCCGGGAGTCACTGGCTGGATGCTCCTCCAACAGGGAAGGCTGGTCTGGGAAAGGGAAGGTGACCCTCCTGTGGCTGCTCTGACATTATCAATAATTCCCAACTCTGAGGAACATTTTAAAGCTGGAAAAAAAGCATCAAATAACAAAGAATATGAAAAATTCTTTAAAAGTTCCTAATGAATTTAAAAAATTCCACTCCTTGGGTGATGCTGTATCAGGGTTCTCCGGAGAAACAGGACCACAGGGAAGTGTGTGTGTGTGTTGGGATAACATAGCACACGCGAGCACACACACACACAGACACACACACACAGATACACACAGACACACACACACACACACACAGATACACACAGACACACACACAGATACAGACACACACACACAGACACACACACAGACACAGAGACACACACAGAGACACACACACACACAGAGACACACACACACACACAGAGACACACACACACACAGAGACACACACACACAGAGACACACACACACAGAGACACACACACACACACACACACACACACACACACACACACACAGATTGACTGTAGAGGCCTGGGAAGACCAAAATCTGCTGGGGAAGTCTAGCAGGCTGGAGACCCAGGGGAGACCTGATGCTATTCAACTGCAAAGGCCTTCCCTTCGGAGGCAAAACGGCTTCGTGCTCCAGGGAGGTCGGCCTTTGTTTCATTCAGGCCTCCCACTGATTGGATGAGGCCCACCCACGCTCTGGAGGGCAGTCCGCTTTATGCAGAGTCCGCTGACTTCAAGGTTACGCTCATCCAAGTTATACAGAAACATCCAGAACACTGTTTGACCAAACATCTGGGTATCATGGCCTAGCCTGGCTGACACTCAAAATTAACCGTCACCCAGCTCATGACCCATCCGCAGTCGGAAAGGTGTTCTCTAGTGCTACGTCCTCGGTCCTCCGAAACGACAGACGAGTGGCTTACATACTCAGTTAGTCAAAAGAAAAGTCGACGGTCCCTAAGGAGTTACAAGCTTCTATGGCTCAGAGTCACAAGGGAGGATTTGATCCTTAAATGCAGACAAGGCACACCAGTGAAAACCAGTTAAGAGCCAAACAGTGGCCCTGCTTTAAATACGTTGGCACAGCCCCCAGCACAGGCACTGGAGCAGACCGCATGACACTCTGCCCCCTGGGGCACGGACCACCCGGCACCTCCCGGAGACGTTGGGGGAGGGGGAACCACACGTTCATGCATCACGAGTGCCGTGCTGCCTGCTGCAAACGTGTCTCCTTTATGGATGAAATCAAAGACATTGTTTGAATGCTGCTGCCAAAACCCCATGGATTGCACAAGCCAGAGCCAGCACCACAAGTCAGTGACCTCGGCTGCCCGAGCGAGGGCCCCCACCCCCAAACGTAAACACCACACCCCTGACGGCCTGGCGGCTTCGTGAGACCGAGGATCACTGCAGGTCTGCGGGCACCACCTTACAGGCCTTTCTGCTACACTGTCCAGCCTGAGGGTCTGTGCCGCGGCTTAACGTCTGTCAAGGACATTCTTGGCAAATTAAAAGGGAAAAAGATCCTGCTGTGGGTCCCGATTACTTTTTCTTTGAAGCAAGAAATGACATGACACCAGCCAACAACTCAAAGATTCAGTTCTCTCTGTAGACGGAACCGAGCCGGGAGAGCAGAAAGGTCAGAAAGAGAGGGAGTGAGCTGCAGCTTCTGGTGAACGAGCCAGGCTCCTATCACAGCCCTGCGAGTACGTGTGGCACTGCCGGTTGCTGGACCAGCAGGCCGGCACGCCTGGCCATCCACAGGCATGGCCGGGAGAGTGTGGGCGGTACACCCTGCCTGTCTGGCGAGCGTGCTCAGAACCGGTCCCTACACCCCCACCACAGCCCAGCCCTGCCTCCCCCCAGGTCTCTCCAGAGGCACCTCCCCGCTCTCGGGGCTTCAAAGGCCGCCCACCTCGGCCTCCCCTCCCCGCCCTGTCCCGTGGCCTCCCTTGGCTGACTCTGAGGCCTATGCAGTCTCCCTCCGGGGCTCACTGCCAAGTCCCCACCACACATCAGGACATGCGTGTGCAGCTCGCTCCTTAGAAGGCCCTCCCTGCTGAAGACACGGGTCCATGGGGGCCTCTCTGCCTTCCCAGACAGGGCAGCAGGCCCGCCCCAGCTCCCACCCGGCCTCGGCTGCCACGGGCTCATCCAGGTGGGGCAGAGTGTGTGTCTACTCTCTGGGGTGAGGGTGACATTCGATGGGCATGGCACCAAGTTCTGCACCTGGACAGAGCCTGAGAACGAAGCTGACACCCCAGTACCTGTCTCGCTGTGAGCCCGAGTGTGAACCCTGTTAAAGACAGACAGACGGCTCAGTTCCCGGTGAACCTCAGGCTCCTCCGTGAGAAGCAAGTGCTGGGCCAGCAGACACGTTCTCAGGCCCCAGGATGTTAGGACAGGCCTCAGGGTTTGCACTGCAGAGGCAGGATCCTAAGGGAGCGAGGGCCACACACGCGCTTCCAGAAGACAGGGGGTCTCTGGACGCCCACCTCTGTCAGCATGCCCGCATGGCCTGCGGCCTCGTGAGGGGGTCTCTGTAAACTCTCGTTCTGCAGTACATGAACGAGGTGGATTCCCAGAGCAGAGCAATCATGGCCTGCAGGCCCCGTGGGGCCTGTGTCCACCTGGACAGGGGCAGACCACTCATTTGCTACAACACAGCACCAAAGGACGTGGATTTGGGCCGAAACGTCGGGCTTTCCGCCTCCTGGACTGGGGTCCCGAGGGTTACTCAGCCAGGGGACTACGGGAGCAGACGGTGGTGGGGAGGTGCGCGTGGCACAGCCTGTGGTGGAGTCACCCGAGACGCGAGGGTGTGAGCGCGTCCTGAGAAATCACGACGTCCGGCTGGCGCAGAGCTCCCTGCAGGCAGCAGCCGGGCCTCACATCCCCGTGTCTTCACGCTGCTCAGTGCTTGGCACCAGGAGATGTGCCTCCGGGTGGACAAGGCTCAGACGGACCAACAGATGTCCAGTCTGAGCGCGACGCAGAAGCAGAGCCCCAGTCTCCTGTCCCCGGCCCAGACTCTTCATTCTTAACCGGCTCCCAGGAGATGCAGAAGCAGAGCCCCAGTCTCCTGTTCCCGGCCCAGACTCTTCATTCTTAACCAGCTCCCAGGAGATGCAGAAGCAGAGCCCCAGTCTCCTGTCCCCGGCCCAGACTCTTCATTCTTAACCAGCTCCCAGGAGATGCAGAAGCAGAGCCCCAGTCTCCTGTCCCCGGCCCAGACTCTTCATTCTTAACCGGCTCCCAGGAGATGCAGAAGCAGAGCCCCAGTCTCCTGTCCCCGGCCCAGACTCTTCATTCTTAACCAGCTCCCAGGAGGCTGTCACAGAGTCAGGTCTGAGAGCCGCCTGCGCTGTGAACTTCCAGGGACAAGGACCCACCCTGCCCTCTCCTGGGTCTCCCCTAGGAGCTGGCCCAGAGCTTCTACACACAGCGGCATTCAGAAAATGACCAAAACACTGATTAAGGGAAGGAAGGCCGTGTTCCCGTTCCCAGTTATGGACAAAGCTTGTCAGCTCCCAATGACCGAACATTCAAAAGGCCTCAAGCACCAATCTGGGGCCAAGACTTAAACCAGGAGTGAGTGAAAACTGCTAGTCGTGTCCAACTCTTTGCGACCCCATGGACTAAACAGTCCATGGAATTCTCCAGGCCAGAATACTGGAGTGGGTAACCTTTCCCTTCTCCAGGGGATCTTGCCCACCAAGTAATCAAACCTGAGTCTCCTGCATTGCAGGCAAATCCTTTATCAGCTGAGCTACCAGGCTAAGCCAAGAATACTAGAGAGGGTAGCCTATTCCTTCTCCAAGGGATCTTCCTGACCCAGGAATCAAACCCAGGTCTCCCATACTGCAGGTGGATTCTTTACCAGCTGAATTAACAAGGGAAGCCCAGGATTTACACCAGCCCCCTTGCAAATAGGGCTGCGAATAAGACTGTTATTGCTTCGAAACAAATTTGAGCACAAAGAATCCACATTCACCTAACAGCCATTCTCTAGGGAATTCCCAGATTTGGCAGAAAACACTGACGATAGAGAAAAGAACCTCCTGTGAGCTAAACAAGGAAAAGCACACAGGAACCATCCCTTGTGTTCACCAGGTGATGTATGGGCAACCTTCAGAGGCGAGCTGGTGAGGGTTTAATTTAGAAATCACGATGACCTCACAGACTCCAACATTATCTGGTGTGTTTTAATTCACTGCTGTCACAATATTTCCCGATGTTCAATCTGCCCATTTCCGACCCCTTTAAATTGGGCTTCCGAGCAGTCTAGGAGAGGTCCCAGCACTCTATATGATGAGATGCTGCAGAGTCTTCTAGAACATTCCTGCCTGACCCTGAGGAGCCTCCTTCCTCGTCACAGGAAATGATACAGAGGCTCCCAGCTGGGGGTGGGGGAGGCGCCAGGGGGTCGGTGTCTGCTTCCCCGGGGTTCATCACTGGACCCAGTAATCTTCGGTGGAGAAAGTCAGAAGAAGGGATTTTACTGCTTTTAAAGAGAACACATCACAGGTTCATACTGAGTCTTGACTTGTATTTAAGATTCCAGAGCTTTTCCTTCTTTGACGTTATGCTTGATTCTCTTTCCTCTTAGGTGCAAAATCTTATTTCCTATAACATTATCATAACTACTTATTTGCTTTACCCTAATGTATGTATTTATGTGTAATGTGTGTGCATAAGCAATAGCTTCCAGATAGCACTAATGTTAACACTACCAATCTGATTGCCAAGTACAGATTTTAAATTTTTTGGCAATTGTTTTGTGTTTGAGATGTCTGCTGCGAGGGCTGAGCATGCAAACTGCTCAAGAGTCTCCTTGAAGTCATGTTTCTCCGTGTCACTGGGGCCACCAACCAGAGATACAGCGAGGTCTGTTTTTTACACCTTAATTTTGTTCATGCTTTTTAAGGCCCACTTGCTTAGAGTTTTGTAATTGTGAAAAGCGGAACGTGATGCCACAGTAAAGACCTCGACCGAGCTGCGTTTGGAAAAGTCGGGTGGCACACTTGCCCCCAAACACCACCCCTCCTCCCCCGAAGTCACACCTTTCCCACCGGCATCTGGCTTACCTTTTCACTGACTTTTCTCTTTTGTCTGCAAAATAGGTAAATGCACGTATGCTCACAAAAACCTGTGTGTGTGTCTGTCTGTACATGTGTCTGTTCATAGTTTCTCAACCAACTGACCAACAAGAGATGGAGCCCACGCAGTCTGTGCCTTTTCCCTGCCATTAACGATGTGGCCGCGAGCCCTGCAGCCACACGCGGGAAGCGCGCCCCCCTGCGCCCACTGTGAGGAGCCGTGCGCCAGCCCCCAAGCATCAGTCGAGCTGCCCAGGCTGAGGGACGCCCACAGGGCTGCGGGCCCTTTGCGATCACAGGCAGCCCTCTAACAGGTAGGCCCTGTGGACACCGTCTTTTGTTTTTCCTTCAGCTTGTCTTCTGGATTGTTCCTGGGCCAGCAGGTAAGAGCCCGTGTTGCTGGTGAAAGCAGTGATCAGCCCCTGGGTGTTCTTACAGGCCCAGCTGCTGACCTGCTGCGGCCTGTCCTCCCCTCCCCGTGGTCTGCCCGCCCCTCCTACCAGCTTCCCGGACCCAACTAGCGGCTGACGGCTCCCCTTGGGCAGGCGCTGGAGAACCTCGCCCCTTGTACAAACACAACTCCACCCACACAGGAGGCACCAGTAGTCAAGAACCCGCCTGCCAATGCAGAAGACGTTAAGAGATATGGGTTTGACTGCTGGGTTTGGAAGATCTCCTGGAGGAGGGCATGGCAACCCACTCCAGTGTTCTTGCCTGGAGAATCCCATGGACAGAGGAGCCTAGCAGGCTAGGGTCCATAGGGTCACAAGAGTTGGACACGACTGAAGCGACTTGGCACGCACACACGCACGTGTACAGGTGGTGCTAGGGGTAAAGAACCCGCCTGCCAACACAGGAGATGTAAGAGATGCGGGTTTGATCCCTGGGTCGGGAAGATCCCCTGGAGGAGGGCACGGCAACCCACTCCGGTGTTCTTGCCTGGAGAGTCCCATGGACAGAGGAGCCTGGCGGTCTGCAGTCTACAGGGTCAGACACAACTGAGCGATTAAACAACAAACACGAGCATTGCGGCATACACACCAGACGCTCAGGGGGACAAGGGCCTCGGGGCTGTTTTCTCACTAAACCATTTGTTTTGAGATAACTGTATATTGACACTCAGACGCAATAAATAATACTGATAATAATAACTACAGAGATTCCCCTGTCCCCGCTACCTAGTTAGGGGCAGCCCTTCTGATCTTCAGAAAAGGAGGCTGATCAGCTCCCTGGTCTGGGCCCCAGCCCCTCACACAGGGACAGAAGGGCGGAGGCTCACGGACACGTCACACTCGTCAGACGTCGCACACTCGGCACTGGTGTGCTGAAAACGTTCAACCTGGGGGTACGCACGACTTTATCCTCACTGTGTAAATGAAGATTCACATGCTTTGCACGTTCACCAGGGCACACCTGCGTGGAGGCGGGATGCACACGGCCGTGTGACTTCCTCTAAACAGAGTCCAGCTATTCTCCCTTCTCTGGGTTCCTGGTAAGTAAAGATTAACTCAACGGTAAAAATTATACCGTTCGGATCCTTGGCCATTATTTTTTTCTGTTTGGTAACTGGCACACTGATAAGTGAGAATTAAAGCTCTCCATTACAACTGTAATCTTTCTATCAGATCCTGGCTTTATGTTTTCTTATCTCCGTGACTTAGGACATATATTTTGAATATTATTTTACTGCAATAAAACGGCCATCTTTAATTAACTCAACACAATTTCCCTTAGTCTTCTTAATCTTATCATTCCTGTTTTGCTTCTGCTTGAGTTTCGATTGGCAGAGCTTTGCCCAGCATTTTATTTCTAATCCTTTTATGTCCCCAAAGGAAGAACAAATGCTAGGAAGGAAAATTCAAGCAAAATCTGACAAATATACTTTAAGATTACATGAATGAAATATTCATCGAATCTCTGGGTATTTAAAATAATATTTTTGGTGCTCAATTTTACTTTTTGGAAAAACTTCATTCATGACCAACCAAATACTTTTATATTTTGCTATTTTTAGTAAAATTGGTTAGCTAAATTGCTTAACTAAATATTGAGTTAATACAAAATATGTCTTAAATACATGGGAATAAAAGCATACCAGCGGAACAAGAATTCTTCGGCTTACCATCCACTGCTGGAGAGAAAAACTAAGCGCTCACTGCGGAAGCTTCCCCATAGCCAGCCCGGCCCTCTGCTTGAGGCTGCAGCCCTTGGAGAGTAAACGTCATCCCCGACTGTGTTTATCGGTTCCTCGACTTCCTGAATCTTTGCACCACAGTTGTTTCCTTCTGGATCTGAACTTTAGATAAATGTAACACAAAGTGTGTGAACCGAGGACTTTTACTTCACTGAACACCGTGTCCCTGGGACTTGTCTGGTGACCCAGTGGCTAAGACTCTGTCCTCCCAATGTAAGGGCCCAGGTTCAATCCCTGGTCAGGGAGCCAGATCTCACGTGCCACAGCCAAAAATTCACACACTGCAACTAAAGATCCCGCATGCAGAAACAACAACAACAAATCCCACATGCCACAATGAGGATCGAAGATGCCTTGTGCTGCAACCAAGGTGGAGCCAAATAAAACACAAACAGCGTGTCCCTGAGATACACGGCGGCTGCCTCACAGGCTGCAGGTCACTGCTGGTGTCCATCGCCTCAACGAGGCTCCAGTTTCTTCACACACACTACTGCCGACGGGTCTTTAGTCTCCTCCCTTTCCTGCTGCTACAGATCAGTACCGCTGGAATGCCTGTGCATACCCAGGAGTCTTTCTAGACCACCCTGTGCTCCGGAACCAGGGAGGGCCACCCCAACACCTGACCCAAGAGGTGGCTGGGAGGGGCCCAGCGATCTGCACATCTCACAGCTCCCAGCGCTGCTGCAGCCGCTGGCCAAGGGCACTGTGAGGACCTCTGCGCCGTGCAGAGTTCTGCGCAGTGATGGGAGGGCCTTAGGTCTGCACAGTGTAGTTGGCAGCCCGCGCAGAGTTCTGTGCAGTGATGGGAGGGCCTTAGGTCTGCACGGTGTAGTTGGCAGCCACCAGCCGCAGGGGAGCCCTGAGTACTTGAAAGGTGGCTGGTGGAACTAGGGAACTCATGTTTCAGTTCTTCACATTCTCAATAATATTCATTTAAACGGCCACATGTGGCTCATGACAGTGTAGCTCTGAGTGCAAATAACCCAGGAGTGGAATACCTGGGGGAGAAGAATGGGTTTCTTCCAACTTCCCAGGAAAAGGCAAGTTAGTGTTTGAAGAGTTTTTACTAGTTTACGCAGTGTATATGACGGTCTCACGGCTCTACAGCCTCGGTCCTCGCTAAAGTGTGGTATTTTATCTTTACACTTAAGCAGGAGGTCCTTAAACCCTCCCTGGTAACAGGCGCACACACACACAGCTGGGCAGGAGGGTCCTGGGGTGGACAGGGGCTGCTGCTGAGCACCCCAATCCTGAGGACAGTGCCCTCTGGGGACGCCTGACTTATTCAGACGGCTCTCCCCTTCACCTCACTGCCTGCGGTGGACATTTCCTTCTGTCCCAAGAACTTGGTAAGGCCTCAAAACTGAAGCTCAAGCTCGAAAGATTAAAAAAGCAGGAACGGCCCTGGCAGTCCAGCGGTTAAGACTCCACACTTGCACTGCAGGGGGAGCGGGCTTGGTCCCTGGTCAGGGAATTAAGGTCTCGGATGCTGCAAGGCAAGCCAGGAAAACGGTGTCAGTGTCCCCTCACTCTGGTTTCGTTTTGACTCCGTTTCGTTTTGTTTATGGTTTGGGGAATTTTTTAAAAAAATATTTCTAGCCAGTATTTTAAGATTTTCATTAACTGTTTTGCGTGTATAATTTACATAAGGAGAAAAACAGAAGCCTAAAAATACTGCCTGATGAGTTTTGAGAGTTGGACTGTGAAGAAGGCTGAGCGCCGAAGAATTGATGCTTTTAAACTGTGGTGTTGGAGAAGACTCTTGAGAGTCCCTTGGACTGCAAGGAGATCCAACCAGTCCATTCTGAAGGAGATCAGCCCTGAGATTTCTTTGGAAGGACTGATGCTAAAGCTGAAACTCCAGTACTTTGGCCACCTCATGCGAAGAGTTGACTCATTGGAAAAGACTCTGATGCTGGGAGGGATTGGAGGCAGGAGGAGAAGGGGACGACAGAGGATGAGATGGCTGGATGGCATCACTGACTTGATGGACGTGAGTCTCAGTGAATTCCGGGAGTTGGTGAGGGACAGAGAGGCCTGGCATGCTGCAATTCATGGGGTCGCAAAGAGTCGGACATGACTGAGCGACTGATCTGACCTGATCTGATCTGATGAGTTTTGACGAGTAAATGCACTGGGGGAATCAACATCCGTGGGAATAAAGAACGTGCCCTTCCAGGCATCCTGCAAGGCCAGGGCAGGCAGAGGAACCTGCTGTAGGGAGCCGCCTCCCTACTGCCCATTTGGCCAGGTCTGAGACGCACCTAAATGAACGCACACAGCATGCACTCTTGTGACTGGCTTTCACCGGGAACACAGCACTTTCGATTCATCCTCCTCATCGCTGAAACCACTCCCCCGTATGAACTTGTTACCCACCTCCTGCTGACACTCGAGCTGTTTCCAGTCTGGGCTGCCGTGAACAAAGCCGCTCTGACCACTCTCCTACAAGTTGTGTGTGTGTGTGTGTGTGTGTGTGTGTGTGTACAAAACATCGATGTTCATTTCCCCATGTAAAGACCTGGGAATGGAGCCACTGGGTCAGAGGGCAGATATATGTTTAGCTTTATAAGAAACTGCCACTCTTCCTGATGGCATTACCATTTAATATTCCACCAGCCAAGAGGAAGAGTTCACGTACTTGCCAGTATTTAGTGTTGCCAAACCTTTTGAATTTAGCCACTCTGGTGAGTGTGCAGTGGTGTCTCACGGTGGTCTGATTTGTATTTCTCTGATGACTAATGATGTTGAGGACTTTTTCAAGTGTTTATTGGCTATTCATCTATCTTCTGTTGTCAAATGTCTGAGTCTTTTATCCATTTTTTAATTGAGCTATTTGTCTTTGTAATATTGAGCCATGGGAATTTTTGTACGCCCTAGATAGGAGTCCTTTGTCAAATACATGCATGATAAATATTTCCTCCCAGCGTGTCTCTCCCTGTTCTGGACTCTCCCTGGTTCCACTGATCTATTATCCAGCCTCATGTCAACACCACACTGGCCTAATTACTGCAGCTTTGTGGTGTGCCTTGAAATCAGGACGCTCAGCCCTCCATCTTAGTTCTCCTTCAACAAAATACTGTGAATTCTGCAATATTAGGTCCTACGCACCTCCAGATACATCTTAGAGTAAACTTCTTAGTTTCTACAAAAAAGCTTGGTAGAATGTGATTCAGAGTGCCCTGACTCTCACATCAATTTGGGGAGAATTAATATCTTAACAATGTCTTTCAGCTTGTAAACATGGTGTATTTATTTCACCAAGTATTTCAACTTCTCTCAGCAACGTTTTGCAATTTTTAGTGTAAAAATCTTAAGTGTCACTAGTTAAAATTAAACCTAAGGATTTTAATGAATTTCATGTTAGCATAAGTGGTACTGGTCTCTAAACTTCACCTTCTAATTTTTCATTGTGAATACACAGATATTGTTCATTTTGCATATTAATCCATATCCAGCATCTTTATTCATTCTCCTTCCTCTTTATCCTCTCTTCCTTCTCCTTTTGTCAGACTCTTTAGGATTTTCTATATACGCAATCCCTAAGGACTTTTAGTTTCCAATCATTACACTTTTTATTTCACTTTCATTCTTGACTGCCCTGGTTAGACCTTCAAGTACAATACTGAATATAAGTGGTGAGAGGAAATATTCCTGCCTTTTCTCAACTTAGGGGGAAGCATTTGACAACTTTACCATTAACATGAGGCAAGCTGCAAGATTTTTAGATGCCCTTTATCATCGAGGACACTTCCCTCTGTTTCTAGTTTAGTGAGAGTTTTCTTAGTGAGTGGGTGTCTAATTTTGTCAAATGCTTTTTCTGCATGTTTTGACATGATCGTCTGATTTTCCCCCTTATCCTCGTACTGTGATCAATTACACTGATTTTTTTATCGTTACACCAACTCTGCATGCCTGCAATAAATCCCCTTGATTGTGATGTACCATTATTTTGATAATTTACTTGATGCAATTTGCTAAGGCTCTGTCAAAGACTGCTGCAACGTTTGTTACGTAAGGTATCGGTTTATAATTTCTGTTCTTACAATGTCCTTGTCTCATTTTGGTATCTGAGTTATGCTGACTAATAAAAAGAGCTAAGAAGTGTTCTTTCTTCCTCTACACTCTGAATCTCTGTAAGACTGGTATTATTTCTTCCTCAGGTATTTGAAAAGTTCACCAGTGAAGTCATCTGGGTCTGCAGCTGTAGGAAGGTTTTCAATTACAAAAGCCATTTCTTAAATGAACATGGGGCTTTTCAGGCTTCTTATTTCTTCCTGTGATCCTTCGGGAATCTGTCCGTTTCCTCTAGGTTGCTAATGTTACTGTTATGAAGTTGTTAATAACATCCCCTCATCATTTTTAAGTATCTGTAGGATGTGTAGTGATGTCTCCTCTTCTTCACCGTAGTGGTCTCTCATCTGATCTTTTTTTTTTTTTCTTTTTTTCCCTTCATCTTGATTAGCCTAGCTGGAGATTTTTCAGTGCTGCTGAACCTTTTATTAAACCCACTTTCTATTTTTATTTCCTCTACTGTTGGCCCATCTTCTATTGTATTGATTTTTGCCCTTTTCATTTTGATTTCCTTCCTGCTGCTTACCTGGCAATTAATTTCTTTTTCAAGATTCTGAAGGGAGAAACTAAAATGACTGATTTTAGATCTTTCTTCTTCTCTGATGGGTACACTGACAGCAATGTGGCAGCTCTCCAAGCACCGTTTTAGGTGCATACTACGAATTCAACTGTTACATTTTTATTATTCATTCAGTTACAATATTATCTGATTTCCTTCTGATTTCTTTGACTCAAGGATTCCTTGGTAAGTATGCTAATTCTTGCAAATTTGGAGAATTCTAGACATCACTCTTACGGCTTTCTAACTTAGTTCCATCGTGGTTGGATAACGCACTCTGTACAATTTCAATTCTTTAAAATTTTCAGACTTATTTTACGGCCCATGAAATAAACTGCTGTGGTTACTGGCCACTGTGTACTTGAGAAGAATGTGGTTAGATATCCCAACTCATTGGATTATTAACAAACCCCAGCAAAGTACCTGATGCTACTTCTATCTGTCTCCTGTATCTTACAGATTTGGGCCTATTTTTATCAGTCACTGGAACAGAACAACTGAAATCTCCAGCTACAGTTATGTCAGGTATTGCAGGGGTATTAATAGCCATTAATGTCTTTCTGCGGTAATGGCTCCATTTTCTGGCTCCCACATTATGTAGCTGCTGTCATCTAAGTGCTAAGTGCTGCCCGGAGTAGAAAGTTAACAGGGAAGAGCATCCCTTCCTCCACCCCCACCCGAGAGCCTAGCCTGAGGCAGAGGTGTGTGTGGCTGTCTCCGGCTCATCCTTCGTCCAAGTGTCTGGCCTGTCAGTCTGGCTGCACCTAAGTGCCCGGCTCTGCACTCCCGACCTGCGAGGGCCACAGACTCCATCTGCCCCAAGTGTCTGCTCAGATCCAGGCCTAGAGACTGGCAGAGCCCCCTCCCCGCCTCCCCTCTATTGCTTCCTGGGCCTCCGGGATGTCTCTGCTATCCTGCTGGGGTCCTGCAGCACAGGTCTGTCTTTGATAGACAGTCAGCGTTTCTGGGTGACCTGAGGATCCTGAGATCTGCGGGTCACGTGACACGCCGTATTTCAAATTCCTGTTGCTGCTGTTTGGGCTTCCCAAGGGACGCAAGTGGTAAAGAGCCTGCCTGCCGATGCAGGAGGCGCGAGAGGCGTGAGAGGCGTGAGAGGCATGGGTTCAATCCCGGGTCAGGAAGATCCCCTGGAGGCCATGACAACCCACTCCAGTGTTTGTACCTGGAGAACCCCATGGACAGAGCAGCCTGCCGGGCTGCAGTCCACGGGATCACAGGGAGTCGGACGTGACGGAAGCGACTTGGCGCGCACAGTGCTGTTTGGTCGCTAAGCTGTGTCTGACCTTTTGTGACCGCATGGACTGCAGCCCGCCAGGCTCCCTGTCCGTGGGTTTTCCAGGCAAGAACACTGGAGGGGGTTGTCATTTCCTTCTCCAGGGCATCTAAAGCTCAGCACGCTTTAAATAAGGCCGTGTTGGACCGACACGGTAAGTGGCGTGGGGTCTGAGTTCTCTAGAACTCCTGGGTTTGCCCCTGGGCTCTGGACTGCCCCCTCTTCAGTCTGATTTATCCAGCAGGCAGTGAGCTCTGGGCAGGGTGAGGCGGGGGGAGGCGCAGGGAACAAGGGCTGGATCTCACTGGCCTCTGTGCTCCTCCCCATCCCCACTGGCCCAGCCCAACACAGAGCAGATGCTCCCCAGAGTCCTGATGGACGGGCTGGAAGTGCAGGCGGGGGCTGGAGGGGGAAGCTCCCAAACATCCAGCCGAGGCCCCTGGGCTTCCTCTGACGGCAGGAGAGGCGCCAGTGGAGGGGATTAGGTGGGAAGCAGCGGGGCAGCTGCCCGGGTGGATGGAGCTTCTGAGGCCCCCAGGACCAACCGGACAACAGGACTGAGGCAGCTCCGCCTGCAGGGTCCCACCTCTCCCCTGAGCAGCTATCACAGCGCAGCTTAAAGAAGCTGATGCTGAAGTGTGTAAAGAGAGAGCATTAGACAGACTGCGTGTGACTCTTCGTCCAAACCTATACAAAAAGCTAAATTATTCACTTGAGTGGATGTAGCTTGGGAACAATGAGAGACACATTTCACAAATGAGCCTCTTTCTCTCCAGAGAAAAGACTATGGGGCTGCCCGGGAAGGGTCAAGACTCAGAATTAACAATGAGCCTGCTTCCGGCGCCTCCTGAGTTGTCATGGTGACACCGCCAACTGGAAATGGCTGACATCCGCCGGGGCTGTCCCCAAGTTCTCCTAGTAGACGTGGCGACGTGTGGGGGAGACAAGAGTGAGCACAGGTGTCACCCCACCCAGTGCCGCCTGGAGCTCCACCTAAGCCACACCCCGGCAGGATCCCGGGACATCAGCACCACCACGCTCACCGCTCCGGGAGGACAGTTGGCATGTCTAGTCTGAATCTATGTCCTTTAATATGTGCGCTTTACACAACCCCCATGCAGGGATGCTCCCGAGGCCCACCGAGAAGCAAAGGGCTGTCTGCCCCTCACTAGCTTTCCTCCAGAGAAGGCAGTGGCACCCCACTCCAGTACTCTTGCCAGGAAAACCCCATGGGCGGAGGAGCCTGGTGGGCCGCAGTCCATGGGGTCGCTAAGAGTTGAACACGACTGAGTGACTTGACTTTCACGCATTGGAGAAGGAAATGGCAACCCACTCCAGTGTTCTCGCCTGGAGAATCCCAGGGACGGGGGAGCCTGGTGGGCTGCCGTCTGTGGGGTCGCACAGAGTTGTACACGACTGACGCGACTTAGCAGCAGCTTTCCTCAGCCTGCAGAGGGGTCTGAGTGCCTGTGTCCGCTCTGTTCACGTCTTGCCCTCCCAGCTGCCGGCCTGTGGCCTGGCTGTCAGGTCACCTCCCCACAACCAGCACTGTGATCGGCTGGGAACTGCTAGTCCTTTAACTAGTCCCAGTCCTGGGTGCTCACTGGAAGGACTGATGCTGAGGCTGAAACTCCAGTGCTTTGGCCACCTGATGCGAAGAGCTGACTCATTGGAAAAGACCCTGATTCTGGGAAAGATTGAGGGCAGGAAGAGAAGGGGACGACAGAGGATGAGATGGTTGGATGGCATCACTGACTCCATGGACATGGGTTCGGGTGAACTCCAGGAGTTAGTGATGGACAGGGAGGCCTGGCGTGCTGCAGTCCATGGGGTCACAAAGAGTCGGACACGACTGAGTGACTGAACTGAACTGAACTGAGTCTTTTAACCACAGCCTCTTATGGCTCAAAACTATGTTGGCAGGACTCCCCTGGTGGTCCAGTGGCTAAGCCTCCACGCTCCCAACACAGGGGGCCTGGGTTCGATCTCTGGTCAGGGAACTAGACCTCCCAAAGGCAACTAAGAGTTTGCATGATGCAACCAAAGATTCTGTATGCTGTGAATAAATAATCCCGGCATAGCCAAATAAGTAATTTAAAAAATAAACAAAAAACCCCCAACACCATCTTGGCAGAACTCTCTAGAACAATCCCCCGAAAGGGGCCAAGGAAGGTTCGTGTGAGTAATGGGAACTTTCTGCCTTCGACTCTGGGGTCTGGTCTTCCCTGCTCCTCTGCTGGGATTCTGTGATGTTCCAAGCAGAAAAGCCGGCAGGATGGATCCCCAGCAAGGTATGAGGTTCTTGTGTTAATAAAGGTGCCAACGGCACAGAATAGATTCAGTGCTTCAATACCTTGAATAAAAACTGTTGTGTTCTGCAGCCTGGAACAACATTATGCAGTTGTGGCTTCCACAAAGTACATGATTTCCTGTTTCCTTGTGAGTTTTCTGGGTCACGTGTATTTCCTCACCGAGTCTACACTTCTGCTTCAACAGTTAGAAGAGTCTTTCGGTATCATTTTTCCTGGAATAATTTGTTATCCATCATTTTTATGGCAGCATTAAATTTTAAGAGAGAATTGAGAGGGACAGAAAATCTATCGCATATTTCCAGCCCCCAGAGAAAGCCTTTAATAAATTTAGAACCTTTCAGTGCTACATTGTGATCTGACCCCAGGAGCAGGAGGCTGCCTGGGGCCATCTGTCCTTCCTGCGGGGCTGTGGGTCCCTCTGCAGCAGAGGACCGCCCCCTGGCCCCCAGCTGGCAGAGCAGAGCCCGGCCTGCAGACCCAGACTGCAAGACACGCTCAGGAGAGGCACAGAGCCCGGGGGCGGGGGGGGGGGAGGGGGCGACAGGGCGGCGTCACCCTCCCCTGGAGCCAGGCCTGGCAAGTGTTCACCAGCGTGCCCTACAGGACACCGGGCTAAGCGGTCCCCACCACCTCCCCGTGCAGCCCTCGGCGACGCCGGCGTGCCAGGCTGTGCGTGTGTGTGGGCACGGAGCCCCGCCCGGAGGCTAGTGCGTGCAGGGGTGAGGACAGTGACCCCATGGAGAAGCAGGGGCACTAAAGGGCTCCAGCACAGCGCTGTGGGGAAGGGAAGCGGCGGTGCCTGCATCTGAAACCTGGTGGAAAACGCCACTCTGCTGAGCCAACTTGAAGGTCACTTCCAGCTGAGTGTGGGATGGGGCGCTGCACTCCTGAAGCCAGGAAGGCCCTGTGGGGACGCTCCGGGGACTGTTTCAGGATCACACAGGACCCACGGGCTGGGGAGGAGGGAAGGAGACAGAGGCTGGACCGAGGGACCCTGAGTCTTAGTCTCTCCAGGCAGCTGCACAGCCTCCCTTCCCTGCAACCCACCCCCCAGCCCCTCCCCAGCCTCCTGGGCTCTGCCCCCACTTCCCTCCAGTTCCCAGAGCTCAGGCGTGTCCCCTCAGCCCATGTCTCCACCTCAGTGTGCCCTCCACGAGCAAGCACACTTCTGTGCGCACGCGCAGAGGGTCTCTGAACACCCACGCCGTCCCCATGCACCCAGAAGCGTGAGGCTTCATCCAGTGACACTCTTAAAGCCCGGGGGCAGGGCGCAGCTCCAGCACCAAACTGAGCCTGTCATCTGCAATCGGAGAGGCAGCCGGCCTCAGGGGAGGGAGGCTGAGCCGGCCAAACGCGCTTCTCATCAGAGCCCCCCGCCCCCCCAACCCCTGGACTCACCAGGAGGCCGCACGGAGGGAAGATTGATGTCCGCATCATAGGGCTCTTTGGACAGGGAGATTCAAATGAGGAAATAACTTTTATTTATTAGGACTCACCGGTTTGTTTTCCTCTTTCCCAGAACTTCAGCAAACCATAGCCATAAAGCATCAGCAAGTGTTTCTGGGCTGACAGATCGCATCACGGGGTGATGAACGGACAGAGCTCCGTTTAAAAGGAAAGAACAGAAGTGGCAGGTGGACCCCTTTCCCTCCAGCCCTGGGCTAAGGGTTTCCCCCTTTAATTCTGACAGTGAAAGCCAAGACCCAAGGTAGGGTGCAGGGAAGCCCCTGGGGGCAGGCCTGCAGGTCACGAGGCGCGGGGAGGAGAGAGGGTCGGCAGCAAACGGCAGCAGAGGAGCGCCAGGGACCAAGAACCACACGGGCGGCCGCGGACTCAGCAGTCCAGTGGGAGGCCCGGCCCCAGGAGCCAACCCGCAGCGGCTCCGTGGCCGGGAGGCCGCGGCCGGCCCTGAGCCCCCGAGGACCCACTGAAAGTGCGGGTGGGCCCGGACGGCCCCGAGAGCCAAGGAGTGACGCAGGCGCTTACGACGGCGGCTGCCGCCCTGGGCCCTCGTGAGCAGTTTTATTCTTTCATTAGGGCTCACGTTCTTTTCTCCAGGAGCTCAGGAGACTGGCTTCCAAAGTGAGTTTGAAGTCACTCATTAAAAAAAAAAAGCCTCAGTATAGGGTTAAAATTTAACATCGGTAACCTTAAAAAATGTTGATACCAAGGCTTCCCTGTTGCCCCCAGTGGGTGGGGCTCCGTGCTCCCAACGCAGGGGGCGCGGTTTCAAGCCCCGGTCGGGGGAACTAGACCCTACATGCCACAGCTAAGACTTGGCACAGCCAAAGAAACAAACAGAAACGTTTACATCTTCAGATTCCCAGGAAGGGAATCGCTGGGACGTCTTTGGGGTGCAATTCACAGTAACCTTGAATCCAGGGAAGCACGTGGGTGGACACGGGGGCGGTCAGGGCAGCAGTGGTTCCTCCCAGCGGTGGGATCCTATGGGGGTGGCGATGCTGGCCAGGAGCTTAAGGCTGGTGGAGCTCAAGCACGCTTGCAGCATTCAAAGACGGACTCGACCGCTGTCTGCGGGAGCCCGACGCCCAGAGCACTGCAACCAGGGCTGAGAGTCAGGATGGCGGGAATGCACGTTCTGTCGGGTTAGCCTGCCCTGGGGGACTGTGGACGCAGAGGTCAGCCAGGGCCTGACAGGGCGGGGGGGGGGGCCTCCCACCCGGACCGCTCACTTCAACAGCAGGCAGGCTGGCTGGTGGCAAGGTTCATCCGGGGATCAAACCCACAACACAAGTAAGGAGAGCCTGGGGATGCTCTGCTGAGATTCTTTCAGCTGGGTGCAAACACCCAGAATTTCACTTGGAAATTTAGCCAAGTTAACTCCTCTAAAAACTTGCTTCTGAAACTTTTGTTGTATTATTCGATTTTGCAGTTGGAGTTATTTTAACAATGTACAATATAATTAGCCACTTAATGTCATTAAGAAAATTTATGAGCCTTTCTGAGTTGAAAAACAGCCCGAAATGGTATTTATGAGCTACCCAGGACTAAAAATAGGACCCCACTGCCTCCATGAAACATGCTTAAAAAAAAATGCAGTCACAAATAATATGTCTAATTATGTATTAAACTAATTCTCGCCTTCACCTTTCGAATTTCTAAACTCCTTACCTCATGTATCATTTTAATTATTTTTCCAGTTCATTCCCAGGGAAACTGGCTGATGGGGAATTAATTAATGAGTCCAATAAAGAGGCTGCCTGCATTGTTCCCACCACAATCTGAGCCCTGGCCTCATTTGCATGTCTCCTTGTCTTCTAAACAATAGCGCTGCTGAGATTTCGGCATGAAATTGTTAGCTCATTAAAGAGGACACAATCGTATCCATTTCCACAGATATTCATCAATTATCACATCTCCCTGCAACACAAGTCCATGAATAGAGAAACCACCGGGGTTTCTGGCCCCAGGGTTTGAGAGACAGTTACCCTGCAGATTCCACTTGAGGACATGATTCCGGGTCATCCAGCCCAGGACACGTCTCTCATGAAAGTCCCCGCGAGGCACGGGGGAGACTGGCGGCCACGCCTGGAGGCCCTGCCCCTTCCCGGCCCCACGCTGCGCTGCGCACCCTTCCCCGGGGGAGGCTGGCTCCCCTGAGGGCCGAGCGCCATTCTGCTGTACCCCAAAGATGCTGGCAGAGGGGAGGAAGGGCCTGGGGAAACAGGGTCCTCTCCCCGAAAGTGGGCCGCGCACGGGGCCCAGCCGGCCTGCGGCGGTGCCTGCCCCCGCGGCCTGGCATCCAGACCTCTGCCCGCAAAGCCCCCCACTGCTGGCCTGCGGGAATACAAGAGGCAGGAGGACAGAGTCTGCAGGCGGCCTGCACGGCGGAGCACCCTCCCAGCCACCCCCGTCTCACACCTTCTAAGGCTGCATAGAAGGGGCACCTTCCCTCTGTACCCACGCGCCCGAAGGTCCCGAGGTGGGAGGCGCTGCCTCACTTGTACTTTAGTGTCCGGCACGAGCAAGAATCTGCCTGCAATGCAGGAGACCTGGGTTCGATCCCTGGGTTGGGAAGTTCCTCTGGAGAAGGGAATGGCAATCCACTCCAGTATTCTTACCTAGAAAATTCCATGGACAGAGGAGCCTGGTGGGCTGCAGTCCATGGGGTCGCAAAGAGTTGGACACAACTGAGCGACTAACACACACACACACACACACACACACACACACACACAAGCACTAGAACCAGTCCAAGAGGGAACAGACAGACAGATGGACAAGTGTGCTTCAGAGAGACAAGACCAGAAAATGTCCCCATCCACCCCAGCTTCGAAGGCAGACCCGGAAGAGCCTTAAGAGGAGCTGTCTGTGTGCACGCGTGTGTCTGTGTGGTCTGTTTCTTTCGAGTTGCTACATAAACACGCCCAGCCCCTTCCCGAGGCCCTGGCTCCAGCCCAGCACCTCTCCTGCTCCGGCCTGACCCCTGAGGACGCACTGGAAGGATGGGCCTGGCCTTCCAGAAGCAACTCCGAGAACCTGGGGGCGGTCAGCTGGCTGCTTGGCCCGCTCTGCGCCAAGTCCAGGTTTCACTGTGTCCACTCGGAGGGAAGCCTCGCGGGGAGGAGAAAGGCCCGTCTGCCCTGCACGCGCTGGTGCCTGCCTCTGCAGGCCCTGCCCTCCCCCACCCCGGCCCACGAGTCTCGCCGCCTCAGCACTAGGATGAGGAAGGGAGGAGGCAGGATCTGACTCAACGCCTGAAACCGCAGCACTGGGGCCACCTTCTGGCATCTGCCTTCTCCTCTACAGTCCGGGAAGGAGGTTCAGAGGAGATTTTAAAACGGGCTGGCATCAGGCAGGGCCGAGCAGGGACAGGGACACGGGCAGAGGGCCTGTAGGCACAGTGCCATCCAATTCAAAACAGCAGAACGCCTCCAAAGCTTTGCGATTGCCCGTCCAGAGCGAGCACTGAAAGCCACCAGGCAGAGTGGCCGGGGCGAGAGCAGAGGCTCCGCTGGGCTCTGAGGCCAAGTCCAGCCAGCAGGTGGGCTTTCCTCGCCGCCCCAGGGGCACACCGGCTCCGTGGGAGACTCTCGGGGTGAGCCCCAGGCAGGCCCAGCCCTCTGAGATCCGAGTAACTGTCCTGCACACACGTGCTGAACACACTCTCCGTGTGTCCCACGCCTCCCAGCACGGGGTGGCTGTGGACAAGGCCTTGCTTCTGATCCTGGGTCCAGTCATCTGCTGGACCTGGTCCTCACACGTGTCCAGGGCCCTCCTAGTCAGTGGGTCCAAAGTGCAGCTCAGCATCTCTGCAGAATCCGTCCACTCACCCTCTGTCCCCCAACCCCACCACAGGCTGCTGCCAGACACGCGGGATGGCTGTGGACTCCAAGAAGGGAGCAGGAAGTGGTCGTGGGTCCACGGGCCCTCTGCCCAAGGACCTGAGGTTGCTCGCTTAAGACCAAACACCGAAACCTGGAGGCTCCTGGCCCCAGGAGCCAGGGATACAACTGGGCAAGAGAAGGCCCGTCACATTTGGGATGAGGCTCCAGTGAACAATCTCGCCTGGAAGGAGGCTCTCCCTGCACCGCCCCGGTGCTCGGGTGCAGACGGAGGGCAGGGCAAGGCGGAGACGTCCAGATCTTTAACATTGCCGCCCCTAAAATCAGGGGGGAATCTGAAGAATCTCCAGGAATCTGTACAGTGAGGCAGGGCTAAGGTCAGACTCAACAATACCCTTCACTGCTAACTGAGACTCCCCTCCTGTCTGACAGCAGTGACAGGCCCTGAGAACCGCCTCTCCATGATGGCAGAGATGAATGTGTGCGGTACGTTTTTCTAAAGACGCTGTCAGCTACAGGAAAGAAAGACGCCTCTAGAGTTAACATTTTTCTCTTGTGAAATTTAATTAAAAGCAGCTCGTTCCTGATACCTTATCGCGCCCGAGATCCCCAGGATAATGGAGACAAAGCCCCTCGAGGTAACTCTCGGTTAGGGAACCCCAGACGCCTGGCTTCAGTTTCATGGCGACGGGGACTGCACAGGGGCTCAGCTTGGGTCACTGCGGGGCAGGCCAGGCCCCGGCTGGCCCCTGAAGCCACTGAGGTCTACTGATAAGAGGGTGCTCACAGCCATAAGAAAAGGGCTTTGTGTCCCCCTGAAAACGGAGTACCATTTCTGTATTTAAAATGCCACCAGGCGAAATGGATCCAATTGAACCATTTGCTCCTTCCTGACATGGACCACAATGAGCCGAATAGCTCAGTCTGAGCAGATGCTGGACAGCGGTTCTGTGCTCCTGGCCCCGTGTTTACTGAAGCCAGACCAGCCCCAGAGCCACCCGCGGCGCTCTGAGCGCTGGCCTGCTCTGCACGGGACCGAGGGGTAGCCCAGTACCTGCTCCTCCCCAGCGTGCCCACCAGGCTTGGGGCCAGGACAGCCCATCTGCTTCACCATGTCCCCCGAAAGCCAACGTCAGGTCCCAACCCCGGGCGACCTGTGAGCACGACCTTGCTGGGAAACAGGGTCTTTGCAGATGCCGTTAAGATGAGGCCGCAGACTGGGGTCCATACCAGAAAAGGGAACTCTGGAGGCAGGCACACGGGGAAGAAGTCCCGTGGTGACCGAGGCCAGGACTGCGGTGCTGCGTCCACCAGCCAGGGAATGCTGGGGACCGCCGGGGGCCCCGGAGGCTGGGAGAGCCTCCAAAAGGAGCGAGGCCTTGGCCGATCGGAGAACCGAGACCCTACGCCGCTCGGCACGAGGCCAGAAGACTAAGCAAACTGCCGTTGTTGGGACGTCCCCTGGCAGTCCAGGCGGGAGACTCTGGGCTCCTGACACAGCGGCCCTGGTTCAAGCCCTGGTCAGGCATCCAGAGCTCACAAGCCGCACACTGGGCTCAAACGGAAAGAGAAGGAAGCGGCCCCGCGGGCAGCAGACTTCAGCCTGTGAGAGGACGTGTGTGTGCCCAGGCGCTTCAGTCGTGTCCGACTCTTAACGACCCAACGGACTGGGGCCCCCAGACTCCTCTGTCCACGGGACTCTCCAGGCAGGAACACTGGAGGCGGCTGCCGTGGCCTCCTCCCTGCGAGAGGATGCACGTCTGAGGCTGTGTGCGCCCAGTGTATGCGATGGGGCGGGGAGGGGGTCAGTCCCTGAGACCTGGGAACCCAACACACCTCACCAGTATAGCCAGCCTCGTCCTCTCCCCTCAGGCCTGCAGGAAAAGCGCCCAGGCTCTCCTTTCAGACTGTGCTCCCCAAATGTCTCCGGGGTCCCCAAGGAGACTCGCCCCGTAAGCTGAGTCGCACCCACACCCTGCCCGTTGCCCCTGCCCTGCACCCACGCAGGCCCCTGCAGGCAGGTCTGCGTCTGTGAGAACCAGTCTCGCTTCAGCCCCTCGCAGGTCTGGGCACAGGGCTGGGCTCAGCCACAGCTCCCCACGCTGCCGGGAGCATCTCGGGGCCTGTGTGCACGCAGAGCAAGCAGGGGGTGCTGCCCCCTGCTCAGGCCAGCCCCATGAGGGCCAGCCCCACGTGCCCACATGGAGGAGGCTCAGACATCAGGCTGGCAGGACGCGAGAGGCAGAGCACAGACCCCAGCATGAGAAAGCCGGGGGGAGGTGGGCACTGTGAGGGGCGCTCTTTCATAGCTGGGGGCCGAGGAAGGGAGGGTGCACTCACAAGCCCAGGCCACAAACCCAGGGTGGAGTGGGTACACGTCAGCTCCACGGGCTCAGTCGTGTCTAACTCTTTGCAACCCATGGACTGTAGCCCACCAGGCTCCTCTGTCCATGGGATTCTCCAGGCAGGAATACTGGAGTGGGGTGCCATGTCCTTCTCCAGGGGTCTTGCCAACCCAGGGATTGAACCCACGTCTCTTGGGTCTCCTGCATTGGTAGGTGGGTTCTTTACCACGCGCACCACCTGGGCACCCCTTCCAAAGAAGAAACCCGAGGCTCACAACTAGAGAGCTTGGAGTCACGGCCCACGCCCCACTCCCCACCCTGAGGGCCCAGCCGTGGACACACCTAAGGCCGCTGGGCCTCGGAGCTCAGGGCTGGGGATCTGCACCCGGGTCCAGAAGGCGCGCCGCCAGCCTGACCCCACGCGCCTCCACCAACACTAGCCCCACCAGACGCCGGGCGCCTGGAAGCGGTCTGTGCGAGGCCGAGAGAAGAGCCAGTGGCGAGACACTGCTGGTCTTTGGAACAGGGCCTGGCCCTGCAGTTACACAGACACACCGGGAGGCTGCCTGTGGCCCCTGTGTTTCCCCGGCCCCTGAGAAGGGAGCCCGCCATCACAAAGCACTCATCAGTGAGCGCGCAAAGGGTCCCGGGGCTGATCAACTGCATTTGCATTTATATTCCCATTTTTTAATATTCAGGAAGTTAAAACACAATACTTTTTAATAATTAGGACTTCATGCATATTTAGATATTTCTTTGTGAGCAGTTGCTTGCTTTGTCAGCCGTAGTAGAGCAGACACATCCTCTGGAAGGCAAGCTCCTGCTCACTATGCATGAATCAGAGGTCTCACACACACACACACACACACACACACACACACACACGCTCACTGTGCATGAATCAGAGGTTACACACACACACACACACACACACACACACAGACACATACCCGCTCACTATGCATGAATCAGAGATCACACACACACACACACCTGCTCTGTGCAGAGACCAGAGGCTACACACACACACACACGCCCCCCCCCCAACACACACCCGCTCATTGTGCATGAATCAGAGGTTATACACACACACACACACACATTCTTTATGGCAGGTACTAGGCACAGTCCTGCCAAGGGCAGGGTGCTCCAAACAGGTGTTTGTGAGCCTGGACCACACTGGTCCCGGGAACTAGAGCAAGTTTATAAACCGAAAGGAAGAAACTCAGGTTTGCTCGGCTCCACCTCAGCAGGGTGACTGGGCCCCCGGCTCGAGGCAGGCAGGGCTGACCCGGCCCTTGGGTCTCAGGTCCCAGGCCTTGGCGGGCCCGCAGGTCAGGAAGGAGACTGGCAGAGACACAGGGCTCTGGGCGCACCTCCTTTACATACAGACCCAGCGGGATCTCACTTTCTCAGGAGCTCGGCCACGCTCTCCCAGTGTGCGGTTGGGAAGTGCTGGCCTGTGGACAGACAGGGCCTTCAGGCAAACCCGATGCTCTGCTCCCAGCCTGGTACAGGAGCCGAGGGTCCTGCCGACAGCAGGCACCCATGTCTCCTTGCAACCTCCAGGACTGAGTCCCAGCCTCCCCGCAGTCCTGGAGCAGGCGCAGAAGCCTCAGTGCCTGCTGGGACATGGAGGCTGGGGCAGCCGGGGAGCCTGAGGCCGAGGGTCAGGGGGCCGGAGAACATGTGTTCCAGCAAGGTGATGCAGGGGCCGCCCGGGGATGGGCTCTGAGCATCCCCGTCCCAGAGAGCTTCGCAGGTTCCACCCGGCAAACAGGGAAGAGGGCGGAGAGCCTGGTCATACCTCCCGACCTTGAGACGGGGCAGGAACCGCCTGGGGAGTCTAAGGGAGGACTCCGTTACAGCAAAAGAGGACTCGGCAATAATCAGGCACCGACTCACAATGCAGAATTATAATGACTCAATCTCGAGGTAATTACAAAGCATGGGAGCAGCCAGACCAAGAGCACGTTCTGCGAGGGCTCCATGTGTGTGAAGCTCCAGGAAACGACACGTCAACCTCGGGGAGGGCTGTCCCGAGGGCTGAGTTGTCCTCACTTCTCGGGGAAGAGCCTCTGTGAGGGCAGAGGGTGCGGCCAGGGTACTGGACGGGACACAGCCCCGGGAACATCGGACTACGGAAAGCGGGGCCACCCCAGCAGACAAAAGAGCCAGGGAGCTGGGGTGGTGGAGGGCCCGCCTGCCCAGAACAGCGGTGGGAGTAAGTCGGGCCGTGCACCCGTGTCCTGAAGTGCATCGTCTGGACGGGACCCACCCAGACGCAGGCCAGCGCCTTCCAGGGGCTCATGTTCCAGACGTCCCGACAGGCCCCTTACACGACCCTGCTGTTATTCTGGGGGTCATAGGTATACTTCGAGTGGGCAGAGACAGGGCCCCGACAGTGAAATGCCAGTGACAGCCTGGCTCTGTCATCGCCCACAAACTGAATCCGAAATCTGAGGGGTTCTGAGCCAGTGGGAGCTGGAGGCCCAACTCACACCTGACAACAGAGAAGCGTCCAGAAAGCGTGGGCTGAGGAGTGGATCTGTAACCAAATCACTCGCCCCTTTCTGACAGCATCTCCCCGCCACTGCTGAACCCAAAACAGAGTCAGAAGCTCTGAGCAGGGGGGCAGCCTGGCTGGGGGGTGGGGCCACTGCCCTTGCTCATGTCAGAGGGTTGGGGGGTGCTACCCGCTGGCATCCTGGTCTGAGTGATACATGGCGCCCACGAGAGCGCAGAGCTCACCTGACCAGCAGGCAGAAACTGTGGCAGTCCTGTCCAGGAGAGGGTCTGCTTCCAGCATCCCAGAGTCCCGCTCGGGGCAATGCCTGCCATCTCCGCACTCTCACTGGAGGCCAGGCAGCCCAACACGCCCTGCGCCCAGGCCTCCATCCCAGGAGCGGACGCGGCCCAGCAGCTGAGCGGGAACCAGACACAGAAGAGCCACACTCCACTCGGGACCCACGGCCCACGCATGGGTGAGTCGCAGACAGTCCTCTTCAAACTCAGCCTTTAGAACGGTAACAAGACCACCCCTCCCTAGCCCCCACTACAGCATAAAAGCCAGGAAAACATGCTGGCTCCGCCGGGCGGGCACCTTCAGACTCAAGACCATGTGGGCTGCTGCTGAGACTCGGGCAGAAACTGCACATGCTCACCACTGGAATTTGCTCCTCAGGGGACAGGTGGCCTCTGGACAGCCAGGGTAAGACCCCCTTTTAGGGGCTTCCCTGGTGGCTCAAAGGTGAAGAGTTCGCCTGCTGATGCAGGAGACACAGGAGACTCAGGTTTGATCCCTGATCTGGGAAGACCGCACATGCCATGGAGCAACTAAGCCCGTGCACCACAACCGCTGAGCCTGTGCTCCACGGCCCGGGAGCCCACGTGCGGCCCCTCCTGAGGCCCCTGCACTCTGGAGCCCGTGGTCCCCAGCAAGAGAAGCCCACGTACCGCAACGGCGCCGGAGAAGGCTTGAGAGTCCCTTGGACTGCAAGGAGATCCAACCAGCCCATCCTAAAGGAAATCGACCCTGAATAGTCATTGGAAGGACTGAAGCTGAAGCTTCAATACTTTGGCCACCTGATATGAAGAACTGACTCACTGGAAAAGACCCTGACGCTGGGAAAGACTGAAGGCAGGAAGAGAACGTGACGACAGAGGATGAGATGGTTGGATGGCATCACCGACTCCATGGACATGGGTTTGAGCCAACTCGGGGAGATGGTGAAGGACGGGGAAGCCTGGCGTGCTCTGGTCCGTGGGGTCACAAAAAGACAAGACTGAGGGACTGAACAGCAGCAACTGTAAGTAGAGAGAAGGCCCGCACAGCACAGCCAAAACAAATAAATGTTTTAAAAAAAAAAGCCCTTTTAGGGAAACTACAATTCTTTATAGTCCTTAGAAGAGCCTACGTTACTGTCCAGCCCCTGAGGTGTGCAAGCATGGCCAGGTGATGGACACAGCTATGCTCAAGCTAGGTGAAAATACTCACAACTCAGTGCTCAAGCGGAAAGCTAGAATGGACCTTTGTGCCCGCAGCCCGAGCAAGCTCAACGAGAAGCAGACACAAAGTCAAGGTTTCTCAGATGCTCACAGGAAGTGGCGTGGCGGCAGGGAGGTGGGGAGAACCTGCCTGGGAAGGTCTGGGCCAGCCCCCACCCCCGTCCCTACTGCTCTCTGCCCTGCCCTGGTATCACACGGGTGAGGGAGACAGGCGTGCCCGACTCCAGGGCCTGTGGAGCAGGGGAAGCCTCGTGGCCAGAATCGTGATGCACTGGGCCAGCGCCTCTGCCCAGTGGTCCTCAGCCGCCCCGGCAGAGAGCGCAGAGGCTGCACCTGGGGTCAGATGCACGGGATATAAGCCAGGCCTTTAGAGCTGGGCCCACAGCACCACAGATGCAGCGGCCACCGACGGCGGGCGAGACCTCCGGAACGCACCTCGGCCTCTCGGAACCCCGGTCTCCTCTTCCAAAACACGGGGAAAACCGCTGCCATGTGGGGAGGCTTCCGTGTCCACAGGGCTCGCTGCCCCCCCCCTGCCCGGCAGCTCCCAACAGCCTGCTCTGTGGGCCCAGCCTGGGGTGGGCGACAGGCACTGGCGGCAGCAGTGGGTGCACGAGACCGAGTCCCCAGGGTTTACAAATACCCACCCGGGAAGCCTCAGACCAACAGAAAGCTTACATAAACACTGCACGGCCGCCACTAAAACGCATCCCAAACCTGAGAAATGTTAACAGGAACTACAGAAATAAAAACAGGATTAAGGAGTTACCATCGACTGCCTAGTCGAACTCAGAAAAATCATGTTCATTAAAAGGCCTGGTGACAACGAGGGTGAAGAGAGCCTCACACTCCCACAGAGCAGTTTGCGTGGAGACCCTCGAAGGCGTCAGGACCGTTCACCCCGGGAATCTCTGAAGGGACTCTTAGTACACACAAAACTCACATCACAGCCGTAATCACACTGCAAGTCCACCCCACCACCTTTAAGCAGACGATAATATATGCATAGGGCAGGATATTATCAGGATATTATGCAACCGTTTCAGGCAGTGGCTGAAAAGACTAGGAACTAACACAGAAAAAATTAAAAAAAAAAAAAAACCATGATGATGGGACAATATAAGAAACGCAGAGAGCACAATCATATGCAATATACGAGTGTATTATGTTTAAAAACTGCTGAGAATAAAGACTGGAGAAACACCAGTGTGCTTCCAGAGCCGCTCTGTACGTCGAGGGGGAGAGCTTTCTCTTCTCTAATGCTCCTGCACATGCTCTCATGGTGAAATAAAAGAAGTCAGAATTTCAGAAAACAAGCAGTGAAGGAAGGAGGCCTGGTGGGAATTTAACCACATCCGCAGGTTTTTCACAGCAACACCAGTGGCACCAGCAAGGGTGCCCAGACGCTCCACGAACCCAGGTCAGGCCTGCAGTCCTATCGGCGGGCCTTCCCAGCTCAGCGGTTAAGTACAAGGAGGTCTCCGAGGAGCAGGTGAACGCCTGGGAACCCTGATGCTCACGCGGTGAGAAGCCAACAGCTGGCCCAGGACATCATCCTGAGATGGCAAACCCTGGGCCCCCAGAGTCCTAGGAGGAGTCAATCCTCGCCAGCAATGCCGAGTCATCTCCCCGGGGCCCCAGGCAGACTGCTGCCTCCTCCTCGCAGTCATTAACTAAAGGTCACAGGAAATTGGACTGGAAATCTGGAGAACACTCCCCATCCTTGGGACACGTCGGACCAACGTCCAGAAAGCAAATCTGTGGCCTAACTTTGACTTGTTGAATTTCTTCCAGAGGATGTAAAAATCAAGGCACGAGCAATGCTAGACCCTAAAAGAAGAGTCTATAAACCCATCCATCCACCTGGATGGTGGTCGGGGCTCCATGTCTTCGCTGCCATAAAAAGAGGGAGCAGACATCTCTGTGAAATAATTAATCTCATTTCCTTTGGAGAAGCTGGGGTTCCCTGGTGGCTCAGACGGTAAAAAATCCACCTGCAATGCAGGAGACCCAGGTTCAATCCCTGGGTCAGGAAGATCCCCTGGAGAAGGATATGGCAACCCACCCAGTATTCTTGCCTGGGAAAATCCCATGGATAGAGGAGCCTGGCAGGCTAGAGTCCATGGCATCGCAAAGAGCCGGATATGACTGAGTGTCATTTCTTCTTCTTGGACAAGTTGAGGAAAGTTGCAGGATTAAAAAAAAAAAAAAATCAATATAGAAAACTAATTTGCATTTCTGTACACCGACAATGAACTATCAGAAAGAGAAATTAAGAAAACAATCCCATTTACAATTGCATCAAAAAGAATAAGATACTTGGGGATAAATTTAATCAAGGAAGGGAAAAATCTGTGCACTGAAAACTGAAAGACACTGATAAATGCAGCTGAAAACGCAAAGAAACGGAGAGCCGGGAAGAAGAAGCGCGGCAGAGACGCCCTCTTGCCCAGAGTCGGCTACAGACTCACGGCCTTCCCTACCAAAATCCCAGGGCATTTTCACACACGCAGAGAAACAAACCTAGAATCCGTACGGAGCCACAAAAGACCCCAAGCAGCTACAGCAACCTTGAACTGGCCGACACACCAATGCCACTTAGGGAAAAAGGAACACGAGCCAGAGAATGCACTTCCGTCTCCTGTCTTTCAGGAAACCCACAGGCGCTGCCCCCTCCTGGCTGTCCCCTCCCCGGCAGGTCCCCCTGGGGGAGGGCTGCTCCACTCACAGGGAGGGCGGTGTCTCTCCACAGACGCTGGGAGGAGCTGCTCACGTGTCGTCACCTGCACGGCGGGGCTGCAGCCCAGTGCACACCCTGGAGTGTCTAGGGGGTCGGGGACCCCAGTCGCACACGAGGCGCACCCACCCCTGTGATCTGGGAGGAAGTCAAGCAGCTCCGACAAAAAGGTGAATTTTGTCCCCCAAGCCCGCCAGGCTCCTCTGTCCATGGGATTCTCCAGGCAAGGATACTGGAGTGGGTTGCCATTTCCTCCTCCGAGGGATCTTCCCGACCCAGGGATCAAACCTGCATCTCCTGCGTCTCCTGCATTGGCAGGCGGTTCTTTACCACCGAGGCACCAAGGAAGCCCCTCCAGAGAAGGTGCGTGAAGGATAGTAAGGGAGAGCCGCCGCGGAGGCTGGAGCGCAGGCTTGGAGGTGAGGTGGGAGCAAGGCAGAGCGGAGGCTGACACAGTTGTCTGTTGAGCAGGTGGGGTCCCTGGAGTCAGGCGCTCCCTAAATGCGCAGCTCAGCCATTCCCCTGCTGGCACCCAGCCCTCTGTGGCCCAGGCCTGGCCCCCACTGCCCTGGGGGCCTGCCCCAGAGCTCGGCCTCACAGTCCGCGTGGCAGCAGGGCGCAGCCATGTGGTCTGGAAACCCCACAACCTCTCAGAGCTGGCAGCCTAGTGCGGCCCCAGCTTGCCAGGGAGGAAGCCCGGGCTTCCTCCACGGTGGGGCTGGGGGGCCCACAGGGAGGGGAGGTGAGCGGCTGGAGCACCCGAGCAAGGCAGAAAGAACCCCGGCTGACTGGACGGTCTCAGCCCCGAAGCTGCACGGCACACGCGCCCAGAACCTTCTGTCTCATCCGAGGTCCTCAGAATCCACACGGAGGGCGGGACGCCTCCTTTCCACCGGCTCCCTCCCACGGCCCAGGCTCATTGGGAGCTGGATGGGCCACTGGGCCACCGCAGCCCCCACGGCAGCTGGCACTCCACCTGTGTGGGCACAGGACACGCTCTGGGAGCAGGCTCGTCTCCCAGCTGGTTGGGCCACTTCTGGGTAGTCTGGGCTGTTTAATTGCCTGTTTCCCTCCCTGTGACTAATGCCCCTCGTTCACGGCTGTGCCACACCGAGTTCATGGCCTGGGACAGAGGAGGTGCCGACATGCATCCCAGGAGGATGCTCAGCTGCCCCGTGAGGGGTTAAGGACTTGTGGAAACCGGTAAGGGCCCAGGTAATAAACACCCCGGGTTAGGGGAGGGTAATCGCCCGATTGCCATTGGATGATTACTATGTATTTCCATTGCCAGAAGATGCAATACAATTTCATGGTTACTTGGGCCTGTAAAATAGAAACACCCCCAGTTTTTAAGATATGAAAAGGTTTATGACCAGGGTACTGTCAGTTCAACAACGAGTCCGTGGTACAAATGAGTCAATTCATGATGAAATTTAATTTCAGGAAAATTAACTCAATAAAGATGCCACAATTGCACTTAAAGTTTTAATACCTATTAGGAGTAGTAGCGAAGTGGTGCAGGGCCACGGACTCTGCAGATCCATTTTCGGCTCCTCAAAACGCGACTGACTTAATACCTAATTTATTCGTAATGGGGACAGCACTATAGAAAACTTTGTGCTTAATGAGGGGGGCCAGGATCTCAGCCTCGCCCGTCACCAGTGAAGAGCATTCGCAATTCACGGAACATGAAGCTTTGTTTCCTGCCATGTTGCCGAGACCCGTCTGATAGCACCAGGCTGCCAGCCCCTTTAACAACCCCCACAAATAAACGCTTTATGTCCCAGTAAACATTAGTGGCTAGAAATTCTGTGGCCACCAAGTGCCTAGAAAAGCAAAACCAAAGAGGGGGATCTGGGTGCCGTCTACTGACCAGTCACGGTTTCTGAAGCCAACACTAAAGATTAGAACATACAGGCTGCAAACAAGAGCCAAGTCAAAACCCAGAGCTTCAGAGCCCAAAAGAGCCCAGGTCCCCCGTCGGGTGTGAAGCACACGGGCAGCGTCACGGACACAGCTCTGGGCTGCTGTTCTCCGTGTCCTGGGAGAAAGCAGCTTGGCGCACGGGGCTGGCGGAGCAGCAGCCTAAGCTCTCCACCCCAGGCACAAGCGCAGCATCCAGGCCAAGGGCGCGCTTGACGGGGAGGAGGCGGGAGGCCCATCCAGCCTGCTCAGGGCCCCGGGGCCCCCACCCCATCCTCACGGGGTGCCTGCACTGCAAAGAAGCCTATAGCCTGGGGCCCCCTTTCCCAGCCTGTGCAGGCAGCTCCCCATCTAAGCCCGTGAAGAGCTGACGTCCAGGGCAGAAGAACCTTGCCTCTTGGAGCTAAGAGTGAGACCCAGCTTCTGTGAGGATCCCACCCCGAATCCACACAAGGGGCCTGCTCGCTGCGAGCGGGGCGGAAAGGCTGTGTGGAAGCCCCAGCACAGCCTCAGCAAACAGCTTCGAGAAAATGGAAAGACGCCAGAATAAGCAATGCCACTCTCGAGGGGACAAAGGTAGTTTGTTCCAGAAAACTCAATCTCCTGAAGAAATGAATTTCATCAAAATCGGTGGAGAGGAGAAAATTTCAGAGTACACCGAATCTGTCAGCGACTTTTTAAACTCTTTATCATAAGTAACTCGAAACACAGACGACAGGTGAGTCCTGAGCAGGAGTGTTTCTGGCAGACGCGGCTGGGGCTCCCCCGGAGTCAGAGCTTCCCCGCCACGCCCGCCCCCAAACCCAGACAGAGCTGCTGCACAGCGGGACGGGACCTGGGCACAGATGGAGCCCAGACACAGATGGAGCCCGGGCACAGACGGAGCCCGGGCACAGACGGAGCCCGGGCACAGACGGACGACAGAAAGCTCTTCTCCCAGTCTCAGCTGATCAGGTGACAAGAAATGGACTTCCAAAAGACCACGTTTCAGCGGAGACAGACTCTGAAGGCAAAATCAAGTGCAGCAAATAGACCCAGGCAGAGCGTGGCAGGACATGAGGGGTGGAGGACACGAGTGGCCCCTCATGAGGCGGGAGACAGGCCAGCCCCTGCAGGAGGGGAGGACACGGCCGGCCCCCCGTGGGGGCTCACTCGGCCAGCACCTGGAGAGGAGGACACAGCCAGCCCCTCGGCGGGAGGACATGGCCGGCCTGGCCCTTGTGGGGACTCACACGGCCAGCACTGGAGAGGAGGGTGTGGCCGGCCCTCGGGGGGAGGACAGGGGGGTCTGGGCCTCGTGGGGGTGCACGAGGCCGACCCTGGCGGGAGATGCCCTGGGGGCACACGCCCTGGGGAGGGGGGAGGCCCTGGGGAGAGACGCCCTGGGGGGAGATGCCCTGGGGAGGAGGGGCCAGCCTGGGGGCACACGCCCGGGGCGGGGGGCAGCCCTGGGGGGAAATGCCCCGGGGAGGAGGGGCCGGCCCTGGGGGCACACGCCCGGGGCGGGGGGCGGCCCTGGGGGGAAATGCCCCGGGGAGGAGGGGCCGGCCCTGGGGGCACATGCCCGGGGTAGGGCGGCCGCGGGGCTCACCTGGTAGGTGTCCCACAGCCGCACGGTGCAGCGCAGGGGCAGCTCCCGCGTCAGCAGGTTGTTCATCCAGCGGAAGGTGAACTGCAGGTACCGCACCTCGTGCTGGCCCAGGTGCCGGTGCACTTGCTCTGCAGAGACAAACAGGCCCCGTGGGTCAGCGGAGCCCCGCCGAGCGGCCTCCCCCAGCGCCAGGACGGACAGGGCTCTGCTGCCCCCAGAGCGGCGCCACCTCCCTGGGGGAGCACAGCGGACGGCGGGGGCAGCAGTGACCCGACCCAACGGGCGCTGAGCGTGCGCCCCACCCCCAGAAGGCGGGCAGGGCCAGCCCCACCCGAAGGGTGCACGCGCGGGTCCCAGAGGCTGGGCACACGCAGGGACGCGTGGCGGAGCTCACACAGAGCCCATGGCCGTGCAGAGAGAACAGTGGGCGGCAGAGGGCAGGGCCGCGGGCACTCAGGACCCCCACCCCCAGGACAGTCGGGGCTCGCGGGGTTTTAATCATCGGGAAGTCAGGGCCGACTCCCAGGTTTCGGGGGTTGTGGCGCTCTGGGCGTTGGTTCACGTCCTCTCCTCCCACACACACAGCAAGGCGGAGGCTCGCCAGCCAAGGAGCCATCAAAGGCCCCCCAGGGTCCCCCTACCCCAGACCTCAGTGCTCACAGAGCAGGACCCCGTCTGAGCCCAGAGACTGGCACGGAGCCAGGCCTGGTGTGTGGCGAGTGCCCGGCACACTTGTGGATGGAGTGGAGCTGGGCCGGAGCCGGACGTGGCTCAGAGGCAGGGGCCGGGCAGTGCCCACGGATGAGCTGCCCGGGACCCCTGGCCAGGCCCCCTTGCCTGCGGGGCCACTGGCCTTGTCAGCTGAAACAAAGGGGACCATTTACCAGCGGGGAGAACAAACAACTCCAGTTAGTGCCTTGGAGGCATGTGAGACTTTTCTAACATAGACGGGTGAGCACACAGATTTGGAAGATTAAACACATACTTCTGAAACATCTGTCACTAAAGGAACCCAACCCAACAGTCAAAACGGGCCTTTCTCTCCTCAGCAGCTCCGCCTGAGTCAGACCCCACCAGACGCCGGGGAGGCCGCCCCGTCTCAGGCTCAGCCAGAGAAGCCCCTCCCAGCCAGGGCGCCAGGACAGACAGCCCTCTGGGCAGCTCCTGCCCACAGCGTGCTCGCCTGGGCCCGTGTGAGGGCAGGGAGGGGGCCCGGCCAGGGTGCACGCAGCAGCACAAACTCAGGACTGTCCCTCGCCGCGTCCTGAACGGGCCTCGTGATGCTGGTCGGGCCCACGGACCTGCCCGGTGTCTCCAGGTGCCAGCACCCTGGGCACAGCCTGGGAATCTTCAGAATGAGGCCCACGGCGTCAACTCCACGAGGACGTGGGCAGAGGTTCCTCACAGATCAGCTCTTTCCAGGACGGAACGGGGGCCCCCATGGCCCCAACACCTGTGACACTGAAGCCACAGAGAAGGAAAGGCCAGCACCCTGCCCTCCAAGAGCTCAGAGGATGGAAAGAAAAACGCAGCTCCGAGCCCCACGTTGTCTATTTCATCTGAAGGGGCCTGCTCTTCTCTTCTGCCTGAAGCAGCCCCGCACTCCCCAGAGGAATGAAGCGGGCAGCCCTGGGACCACCCAGCGGGGACTCGAGCTTCAGCCGCGAGGCTCTGCAGGACCTCGGAGTGGGATGTCCTTGGGGAGCGCCTGCCTGGCAGCCCGCCCCCCTGGCCCGGCCATCCTGGCTGACTTGGGACCAAAGAGGCAGCCGTGCCAGGATAGCAGCGGGCGCTCCCCGATCACAGGCGTGGCCGCTCCTCACTGAAGACCTACTTTCTTTGAAAACAGTGATGAAGACGGATACAGTGGGCCAGGCCCCGACTTCCCCACCCCCCAAGCCCCCAGCGCACGCAGTGAATGTCCAGGGAGGCTGCCTCCTGCTCTGAAGGTGCTGAAAAACGGACGCCTGAGCTCAAGCCGCTACTTCTCATCTATATACATCGGGGCGCCTGCGTACATGCTGGAGTCGTTTCTCCTGTTGTATAAGAAACTGTGAGCAGATGCTCTGTCACCGGTAAAGGTAACTCGGCTGGTCACGACTCTGGACTCGAAACGTCCACGTCACTGGAAACAAGAGGAGCCGTGCAGGCGTGAGCAGGCGTCAGCAGGCAGGCGTGACGACCGCCACTGCTCAGGCCCTCCCACGGCGGGCCGGGCGCTCACAGGACGTACCCGCCGCCCACCCCCGCGGGACGCTGCTCCCAGCACCCGACAGGGGGCGCCTGCAGGCCGGGAGGTCTGCCCAGACGGCCCGTCTCCCTCGATAAAAACAAACCAGACACACGCACTGCGTCCCGAGATTCACGCCAAGAGGGAACACGCCACGTGTCCCAGGGACCGGGTACATGTGAATGCACACGGTTCACGCAGGTCCAGACGCTGCTGAGACTCACCTTCCCAGAGAGTGGACCTAACCGCTCACACGCAGAAACCCGACAAAGAAAGCCGCTCACAGGCCTCCCCACCGCCCCCAACCTCCCCACCGTCCACCCAAAAGGCCGAGTGCAGGCTTAACAACATCACGCTTCTGCTGGGCGAGAAGCTGCCGGGTAGGCTTTGATTATGGGCGGGGAACAGGTTTCAATTCTCTAATCAGCTAAAAAGAGAAAGAACAAAAACAAGAGCCGCTGACAGTGAACACGGGCCCCGTTCTGGGCTCCCCCAGCCTCCCCTCCGCTGGGCCGGCTGCACAGAGTGACTGGCCAGAAGACAGCAAGGCCCACGGAGAGGCAGAGCGCAGCCACCCCAGGACCCCCGGCCAAGGACGGGGGCAGGAGGAAGGCACGCCTCGGGCCGGGCCAGCAGCTGCAGGCTCCCAGCCGCACGCAGACCTGCCGCGGCCACCCCCAGGGGCCACCAGGAGGACAGAGGGCCCGCTGGGAGGGGACCGGGGGGCGGGCAGACGGCGAGGCAGCACAGGGCCCAGGACCTGCGCCCCCGCTTCCCAGGCACTTGGTGCCCCTGCAACAACACCTCACCAGCCCCATGTAGGGCGGGGAGCAGGCCTGAGTCTGGACCCCTGGCCTGGGGGCTCCCTCAGGAAGATGAGAGCCCTGCCGGATGGGAGGCCAGGACAGAGACCACCGTTTACAGTGTCGGGAGAGCAGGGCACAGATCCCCGGTTGGCTTCTGGAACGTCCTCCGGGCACGGAGGACTGCACTGCTCCCTGAGCGGTGACAGGGGTGTGACTGCAGGTGGAGCTGGGAGCTCGGACCAGCCGGGGAGCCACCTGCAGGCGGGCTCACCCGGATCACAGCCCAGATCCACCCCAGGGCCACCTCCACAGAAACAGCAGGCGCCTCCTCTGCCTTCTCGAGAGGGCAGATGGTTTACCGGACGGGCGGGAGGACTCTACCCCCCATCCACCCCCGTGAGGCTGCCGCTCCCATCCTGACTTCCCAGGCACGCGGGTTCTTTACGGGGAAGGAGGTAAAGACACTCATTCTCTCCAGCCACTCGTAACCACCAGCAAAATCGGCTTTGGGGAATTATCTCGAGACCAGCTTTGATGGCCCACTCTCAGAACCAAGACGAGTCTTTCTTCTTAAGGTCGAGGGGAATCGCTCTACCACTCTATTTGGAAGTCTCCACTTAAAAGTTAATTAACTGGTCTCGGTTTGGCAATAAACCTGGAGTATCAGCCTTGGGTGGGGGGTCACAAAGATGTCATCATTAAAGAGCAAAGAAGCTAAATTGCCGAGAGGCGCTCGCCTCTCATCACCCACCAGGGTGGTCATCATCGCTTCCCGAGTGAACACACCCCCACCTGAGCAGCCGAAGGTGGTCCCAGCGTGGGCTGCAGAGCTGGGACCAAGGCCAGGGCGCGTGTCTCTAGCACCAGCACCCACCCGCCTCACGGCCCCCGAGGGGCAGCCCGCCCCCTCCTTCCTGGGGCTGCCAAGCGGGCTGGGTGGGCAGTGGCCAGGCCATCTGAGGGCCTCCCTCTAAACGGGGAGTCTTTTACGATCCGGTGTAAGTGCAGGCCTGGAAGAAGAACTCCCGGAGCAACTGTTAACGCTCCATGTCCTCACACAGGACAGAACGCCCTCGCCGGTCAAAGCCAAAGGACGCCGCGCTCTAGGCCTTAAAAGGCCCCTCGAGTCCTGCCGGGGAGTTGAGTGTGGTTCCACCTGCCAGCCTCCAGCCCCAAAGCCCTCCCGGGACCCAGCCAGCCCCAACACGGGAGGAGAGTTGGCTCCTGATTTTAGGAAAATAAATCCCTCTCTACCAGCTCAGGCGGGACATCTAAAAACAAGCTTCAACTGGGAGGAAAACACAAGGGCTGGGGAGGCACGGAGGCCCAGAAAGGACGGAGGAGAGGGAGCAGAGATGGGGAAGGAGGGTCCCCAGCTGGCAGTCCAGCCCGGCTCGCCCCAACAACACCCTGGCCGTGGAGACGGCGGGAGGGCCAGCGGGCCTGAGCCCGAGGGCCTGGGACCACAGGGGGAGCCTCTGGGACAGGGCTCCTGCAACAAAGGCGGGCAGGGGGCAGGGGCGGGGGGCAGGGGGCAGGGGTCGGGGCGGGGGGCAGGGGTCGGGGCAGGGGGCAGGGGGCGGAGGGCAGGGGGCAGGGTTATGGGGATGCTGAGCCACTGACCCTTCACGGCAGGCTGGCCTGGCCCTCCCGCACGGTGGAGCCAAGTCCTCCCAGGCACTCAAGTGGGTATTGCCCCCTCCCTGAGTATCTGACACCTCTGGGGGTGCCAGGAAATGCATCTGAGTGGTGGTCCCTGGGGTCAAGGCTCTTGCACAGACAGCACACTGCCCCCACAGCAGCACCGGGTCAGTGAGCAGGAGGAGCCAGCCAGTCCAAGAGGCCTCGGGCCCCAGTGTGGAAGGGCCCCCTGGGCCAGTGGTGGGAGGGTCGGGGGCAGGCGGTTCACACTGAGGCAGGACGCGTCTCAGGGAGGGTGGGCCCTCACCGAGCAGCCAGGGGTGCCCCCACCTGCCCTGTACACACAGCGTTGCTCTGTCCTCTACAGACGGCACACTGACTCAGATCGTGAGCTTCCCCACCCGTCTGACCACCCGTCCTGTGGCCTAACGGGCAAGAGGGCGCGGACGGGAGAGTCTTGGCAAAATAAAGGCCTCCGAGGAAACCTGCGTGGTGCCATGAACGTCCAGAGACTGGAATAACCAATGGAACTGCTCTAACCCCCCAGCCGATCAGGCTCCCTGTAAACAGACAACTTCATCTTCAAACTGAAGGAAAGCAATGAGGCCCCAGATGCTGGGGGTGCCCTCCTGAGCCGGAAGCGCAGCAAACACCCTGCTGGTAATTCAGCGACCGGTACCGAGCTTGCGGGCACGCTGGGCGCCGTGCTGGAGGCAGGGACGTGGGGACGCGGGCACCTGCAGGAAGCCAGGAGGAGGGAAGTCTGCTCTGCCTTCAAGGAAGGCAAGCTCGACCTTCTGTCCTCCTCTGTCCTCACGGGCAGCCCCGCAGGTGGGGAAGCAGAAGGCACAAGTGCTGGGGGGCCCGCGAGGAAGGTGGAGGCCTGGCGGGAGGCACCCCCACGGCGCGGCCACAGGCCACCGCTCCCCAGGGAACCTGCGGCGGGGGCGGGGCACACACGACTCCGCGCCAGGACCCTCGGGCCCCCGCGTGGCTGGGAGACGCTGGGCGGGCTCTCCCGTGTTCGGTCCCAGAGCTGGATGCCACACGGAGACCATCCCGTCCATGGGGGACAGAGAGCGGGCAGGGCTCCCGTCGTGGAGAAGGTCACGCGCCGCTTGCCGGAGGTGCTGTGAAACACCGCACAACGCCACAGAGGAAGACGTGAAGGCGGGGCCTCATACGCCGAAGGCGCTGAATGGATGCTGGCCGCCGTCACTATTTTATGATGAGTATTAGCAGCAGCAGCAGCCAAGTTCAGTCAGTGACAGAGGCTGAACTAGAACCCACGGGTTTATACATTACTTATTAGACTACAGGAAACTTACTCGACTTCTTTGATTTTTTTCTTTTTTGTTTTTTTTGGACCGACTCAACAGGCATGAGTTTGAGTAAATTCCGGGAGTTGGTGATGGACAGGGAGGCCTGGCGTGCTGCAGTCCGTGGGGTCCCAAAGAGTCAAGACGCGACTGAGCTGAACTGAACTGAATAGATCTTTCTTCCCCAAAATGCAGCCACATAGCCATGTGGGTTTTCGGCTGAAGGCACTTTAGGCCGACTGGACGCCTCCTAGGAGAGTGAGAGCCCACGGTCACCTGCCGTCCGCTGGCCCCAGGCGGCCACAGCACGGAGCCGCTGGAACGATCAGGATGCTGCCGCGGGGACCACGCCCCGGCCTGGGACAGGGAGACGACTGGGGACGGGCGCACGGAGGTGCCGCCGCACCCACACGCCTTCCTGAGCCCGGCGTCCACGCCCATCACTGCGTCCCCAGGGCCCACACCTCCGGTGAGATGTGGCCTCCGTCCCCCGTGCTCAGATCAGCCAGGCCGGGGCCTACTGACGCCAGCAGGGTAGGGAAGCGTGTACTGCTCACTGCCGCCCACTGAACATTTCACAGGCTGGGGTCGCTCCAGCAACTGATTTATCCTCTGCTCTCCGAAGGCTCACCTTGTAGCAGTAATAAAAATATTTTCACTTGGGTGGTAATAAAGCTGAATCTAGTTTACTAGCTGTAACTGAATTCTATCTTGAAAGAATAAGTCAATTTTAACCTTACAATGTAGTCGAGACAGCTTTCAGAGAAATTTCATTAAAATCGCATTTAACCTAAATTTAAAAACACAGGGAAAGGGAAAATGCTCACGCAGATTAAGGCTTTAACACAAGAAGTTAGGACTATTCTCCATTGATGCCTATGGGCTTTTTTTTTCCCCTAAGAGTGAAAGTGTAATTGCTAATAAATGACGGGCAACATCCCCCTTGGAGCCCGCGGTCCGCCAGGCAGTATCAGCCGTGCTAATGGGCACCCTGGGTTGGACTGAGGCGCCTGCCAAGGGAGGCTTCCTGCCAGGTCCCGCACGCTGGGCCGAGTAGATTCCCCAGACTAACCCCCAACCAAGGAGGGCTAGCCCGCCCGCCATTACCTGCCCGCTCTGCAGGTGCTAAGATTAAAATGATGATGACGTAACACGGGTATAGAGCGGGCTGAGGTCACGATGTGCCAGGGGCCGTTGTAAGCATCTCACCTGCACTGACCCTCCCAAGGGACTGTACTCACCACCCAAACCCACCGCCAGGCAGCAGAGCAGGAATCTGGACCCTCCAGGTCCCGCCCTGCGCTAAGAGGTGGTCCAGGGCAAGCCAGAGGCGTTCAGCAAGAAGGATTTCCGAGCAGCCCAAGGCAGGCCCCACGTCCATTCCTCCTCTGACCCTTAACCAGCCCGCCGTGTCCGCTCATGGAGCAGCAGCCCGTCAGGACAGAAATTCAGCACCTCCTTTCCCGCTTCCCCCACAGTGTGAGGTCGACCTGTCCCTCGGGTTCCCACCAGCTCACATGCCCCCAGCTTGTGAGTTTCCCAGCTCTTTAGTTCCCAGGACAACAACCCCAAGGAAAGGGTTTCCAGGGCCTCCCAGGAAGGACAGGTGTCTGCTCCCGCGGGGCACAGGGGCATCTGGGCGGGTGGGCAGCCTTCCGCACACAGGCCTGCACGCCTGCCCCCACCCCAGCCAGCTGCGGCCTCTGCTTCCTGCAGCTCCGGAGCAGGTGAGCACGCTGAGAGCGTCCGAAGTTCAGGCAGATCTTTTGCAGACCAGCCCTGCATGCAGCGCACAAGGTGTGCAGCCAGGGAGGGGAGAGAGGGTCCCACGCCAGCCCAGGTGCCCAGCCCCACCCCCAAGCAGCTCTGGGTTCCGTACGTGCCCAATAATGCACCAAACACACCAAAAATGGTTCATTATTGACCTGAAATTCAAATTGAAGTGAGTGTTCTCTTTATGCTAAGTCTGACAATGCTAAGCCTAGGTAGGATTCCTTCCCGGTTTTTCCTACAGGAAGAGAAAGCAGAGCTTGGAGGGCAGTCCCAGCCTCCCCAGATAGCCTCGGGATGGTTTCGAGCATGGACAGAGCTCCTTCCGGGCCACAGTCACTGGCCATCCGGTCCAGACTGGCCCACTGATGACACGGTCTTTTCCCCCCAGCCACTGGGGCCTCAGCTTTATGGTCCCTCCAGAGCTGAGAGCAGAGCCCCGAAGACCGCGGCCTGCAAAGGAGTCACGGGCCTTTGGGGATGGGAGTGCCTGCCTCCTCCCACCCCTTCCCCAGGCTGCCCAGGACAGACACTGTGCCCGTGGGCTCCCCGACCAGAAACCACCCCCAGGTGCCCCTCTCTGTGCCCATTTCATTCCCCACGGGACAACTCGCTCATCTGTGAAGCAATTCTTTAAGATCTGATTTTCAGTCTTCTGAAAAAAAGCCCAGCGTGGCCATAACCAGATTTACACATCTGCTGAGGCCATCTTCAGATATTTCTTTTTAATACTGAAATAGGATCTCATGGTTTTTTCATCAAAAGATATGGCAAATGTTCCGCTTACATTATCTTGTGTCACAAAACAGGCGTGAGCTCAGAATATAAAGTGGGGGCTGCCCCATGGGGGGCCCTGGCCCCAGGATCCAGCCACAAGGCTCTGACTGCAGCCTCTCCACAAGCAAGGCCAGGGGCTGACCCTGGGGCCCCTAGGAACCAGCAACCTCAAAGGTTAACATCGGATGTGACAGACATAATCATAAATCGCAAGGCGTGTCACTCAGATACACTGCAAACCGTGGTATTTCACGTTCAGTGTGCGTAAACACGCCGGGTGCAACATGGAGTTAAAATTCAGCTCTAGAGCTTTGTATGTTAAAATCCTATCAGCCCGCCGGCGTGTTAACGTATGTTTACTATTGAAGCAGTAAATTACCAAATGATTGGTGTGAACTGTTAATTTTACGCACAAGCATCACTCCCTAAGTAGGGAGCAGACTGACGTCAGCAGAGATGCTGAGGACACGCACGCCCGCCTCTGCCCCGCTCTCTCCACCGCGCCCCTCTCCTGGCAACAAACCCCGCCTGGCCCGGGCACGTGTGCACGTCCCTGTCCTCCCGACTTTCCATTTTCGCCGCAGCCTGTGACTTAGTTTGGCCGATGAAATGCAGTTGAGCGCTGGGGACCGTTTTCTTTTGAAGCATTAGGAGTCCATGAACAACCCCCCAAGTTTTTCCCTGCGCCACAGGAACCAGGACAGCAAACTCCTGAAGGCAGCTCCTCTACCAGCCTGAGCTCCCAGGAGAAGAGGGCACAGACCAGAGCCCCGGCCAGGCCACAGACGACGTGCCCTGTGGTGGGGAGCTCACGGGGAGAAGCATAGGCTGTCTGTGGGGGTCAAATGTGCTTCCCTGCTAGCTCAGCTGGTAAAGAATCTGCCTGCAATGCAGGAGACCCCCGGTTGATTCCTGGGTTGGGAAGATTCCCTGGAGAAGGGATAGGCTACCTACTACTCCAGTATTCACGGGCTTCCCTGGTGGCTCAGACAGTAACGAATCCGCCTGCAACACGGGAGATCCAGGTTCGATCCCTAGGTTAAGAAAGGCATGACAACCCACTCCAGTGTTCTTGCCTGGAGAATCCCATGGACAGAGGAGCCTGGTGGGCTACAGTCCATGGGGTCGCAGAGTAGGACATGACTGAGCACACACACAGATGTAGGGGTCAGGGTCAGAGTCCGGTCTGTTCTACCAGCAACAGGGGTATCTGGCTTCCACCCAATGCAGACTTTTACCCTAAGCTGCCCACACTCCCACTCTTTCTCCCACAGACGTTTTGCACTGACCACCTGACTCACCCCAGACTGGATGGGGTGCCTTCCAGGAGGTCTGAAGACCACAGTGACCGTGTCCCTGGTTAAGCTGCAAAGGGAGGTCTGTGTGCTTGGTTTGTGGCCCTTCCCGATTACACAGTTTCTTAGAAACAGTGAGAAAAAACAACTCAGATTTAGGTGGCCTCTTGGACTTTAAAATTCATTCTTGGATATGAATAGTTTTTGCTGGATGTAGACCTACCCACTCCAGTATTCTAGAGAATTCCATGGGCAGAGGTGTCCGATGGGCTACAGCCCATGGGGTGGCAAAGAGTCAGACACGACGGAGCGACTAAGACTTTCACTTTCCCGACTCTAGGGTGACAACTATATCCTCCCAGTGCGTGGAAGACGTCTGCTTGTGCTTCTGTTGAGAGGTGAGTTCTCATACAGCCATTCTCAGGAAATAATCCTTTACTCTAGCTGCTTTAAGAATTAGTCTTCAAATAAATTTTACTATTGTGTGTTTATATAGTTTTCTCTTTATTCTCCTGGAAATTCAGTGGGCTCTTCAATCGGTGAATTGGCTTATTTCAGTAGTTTGGGAAAATAAATCATTATCTCCTCAAATTCTGACTCTCTCTCCTCTCTATGACTCTAAATAAATAAATAAATAGAGGCTCTCTAGACATACCCTTGATATCTTTTATTTTCTATATTATCCATATTCTTATTGCTCCATGCTTTATTTTGGCTATTTTCTTCCAACCCATCTTCCCTTTCACTAACTTTCTCTATAGCCATGTCTAATTTGTTAAATCTGTACCCTGACTTTTTAATTTGGTTATCGTATTTTTCATCTCTCATGTAAAATCATATCGTTTCTCATTAGCTGGGCAAATATTTTCAAGACTCTCTATTTTATATTTCTTCATACACAGTAAAGAGAACAGTTTCACGGCCTATGCCTAAGAATTACAGAAACTTGTCATCTTGTGGGCCTTGTCATCTGTTGCTTCTCTTTCTTCTCACTTAAGAGGTCTTGAACATATACTTAGCTTTGACTATATGTACGTCATTGTACATGGAAAAAAAAAAAAAGAGAGAAACAAAGCTAGAACTCTCAGGTTCTAGCATCCTCACAGAAGAGGGCCAGGAAATTTTTGTCTCCTTGTTAGCAGTTCAATGCTTTTAAGAAATCTGTTTTCTTTTTACCTTCTTTCTTTGCTTTTTTTCTCTCTTTCCTTCTACCCCTCACCCAATTTGTTTGTTGGCTTCAAAAAATAATCTTATGCATTGTTTTGGTCTCCTGGAGTTGCCCACCCCGTTGCCACTAGACGTGGAAGGCCCCTGGCCTCACCTTCCACAGCCCCAGCCAAGTGGCTCAAGGCTCCATCTCTCATTCTGTGGGAAGTTCTAAAACTCCCGCTCAGAGATCACAGGCGACTCCCCTGCGTTCCTCAGTAGCCAGCCTCCCTCTCTTGAGCCAATTACCACCCCCCCAGGCAGTCTCTCAGGCCACTGCCCCTCACCCTTCCACCTGGCCTTCTTACAGACAAAACCCTCTCTCTTCAGTCATGCCAGCTTTCTGTCTATGGAGCAGACTGCTTCTAAAGATCTGGGGGTAACAGAGAGTAGGGTAAAGCACGACTCAAAACAGAAAACTGCTTGAGAGTGCTTTCCAGAAATTCTTTAGCCAGTCGTCACAGCGAGAAAATGAGACAGTGACCCTGGCCTTCCGGCCCCTTCTGCAGCTCTCCCTCCATCCGCACTGCCCCTGCACAGTCCAGGCCCCCAGAGTCGTCCTTCAGGAGGACAGTGAGCGAAGGGGGCCGGGGTCGCCTCTCCCAGGGGCTGCTGGTGAGAGCCAAACCCTCCCAGTTCCGACACTTTCTGCCTGAAAGGCCCAGCAACTCTTCTTCTGAGGCTGTCACAGAGATTCTTTCGGGTCTGGCTGGAAGAACAGTTACGGACAGGTTACCCAGCTTAACCTGCTACCAAACAGAGCCTCCTCTGTCGTGAAGCACCGATCATTTAAACAGAACCACCACAGGGTGAAAACGCCCTTCTCAGAAGCCGCGGGAAAATAAGAACGGGGTTTACTAAAAGCCCAGGCCTGGCTGGGGTTCCCTCTTTTAAACAATCACCCAGCGAATCTCAGATGTGCTGCTTCTGAACCACAGCACCAGGGAAAATCGATTCAAGCATTTCCCAAACTGCAGCCCTGGAACAAATGAGCACTAACCACATGTTTCTAACCTCCACAGAAATGCGAAATCCACCTTCTCGGAGAACCAGGAGAGGAGCCACTGAGTGTACTTCAAAGATCCAAATGAGGCTGGGGGTGTGCAGAGAGGTGGGGGGAGGTGTGAAGCTGCCGGCAGGGAAGAAAACCCACAGCATCCGACAAAGATGCCCCCGCGAGGTGAAGAACAAACGTACGTAAATGCAGTTACATAGGCAAAAAAACCGTGCTGTGAATAGGTGGCTGCCACCCAGCTAAATATATTGAATCAGATAAAGTATTATTGGAAGAACCGTGCAGAACTTCATAATATGGAAATTAGGTAATAACCATTAGACACAGCTGAAAATCAGATTCAATCAAGGGACAGAATGGAGTTGATAATTTGTATGACTCCGTTTTATAATGTCATTCGATTGTTTCCCAAAAAAAGAGCCTTTGTTGGGAAGATGGGGACGGATACGCTGTCTACTCCTGAGGGCAGAGCAAGGGCAAAAGGGACGTCCACACCCTTGGAAGGCGGCCCTGGAACAACGGCGGCTTGTCTCCGCTTTGAGCAGAGTGCGACATCTCTGCAGATTCAGTGAGGTCACCCGTCGAGGTCACGTGGGGCTCGGGGTCACAGAGCCTGCCTCCCCGGCACAGCGCCGCTGACCACCTGGTGTCACAGGCCCACACCCGGTTCTGCGTGGTATCACTCCGTTAACACTCTGCTCATTAATTTAACAGACGCTCAGGAGGGTACACTTGGAATGGGCCAGCATCATCTTTCAACGTTCACTTAATTAAACCCTGCTATTGCAACGTGACAGTCAGCACATCACAGGGGGAATTACTTAAAGGACGAAGGTAGAAAGTATTTCAAAGCCCCCACTTACACATGAAAGCGTAATCGAAAACGGCCGGCACACACTATGATTTTTCTGTAATATCAAAGGTGTTATTTTTCCGACTCGGTAATTAATTGGATTCCGTGGAGAAATTACGCCGGCATCCTTGATACCAAAATGACATGCAGAGGCAGGAACGCTGGGCCAGAGGCCGGCCATAAACAACCAGGCTGCGGCCGGATGATGACAAGCGCCGGCCTTAATAAGAGTGAGGGCTGCCTGCTTCGAGGACGTGCTCATTACTTCCTGCGAAGGGATGGAGCTGAACTGATTATATCGCCTTCGTAAAAGGAACGGGAGTGGCTCCAGCCCCAGCAACTCCTGGGCGGCCCCAAAGAAGGTGCAGCAGGGGTGGGGGTCCCGGGATAACTGGGTGAGCCTTCCACCCCCACCCCCAGCCCCCAGGAAGAGGGGCGCCCAGGACGCCAGCTTACCATCAATGCGGCTCACCAGCTCTTCCAACAGCTTCACTTTCATCTGAATCCCGGGTTGGGCGAACGTGTAGTTGTCCTGAGGGGAAAATAACAGGGAGTTTCATAGGCGTGGGGGATAAAACCGGCTTTCCAAAGGGGAACAGGCAGTGGGGACGAAGGCGGACGGTTCGACAAGAGGACGAATTCACAAAGTGAGCAACGCACAGAGCAGGAGGCTGCGTCACACCACCCGCGCGCAGGTGAGCCGGAGGCGAGCTCGGAAGCCTCCCCACGTCACGATGGGAACCCAGGACCTGCCCGGCGCTACCGGCGTCAGGCACTACTGCCGTCAGGCCTCCCATCCGAGGGCTGAGGACACGGTCACGGTGTGAGCACGATGGACCAGGGGGCTTCAGTCTCAGGCACTCAGGTGAAGAGTTCCATAAACTAAGACAGGAAAACCAGCGCGGCCAGTGGGCAGTGGGGGAGGGGTCTCCAGTCGGGCCGACCTGGAGTGGGAGCCCAGCTCCACGCCTTAGGTGCTGTGTGACATTAGCAAGGAGCAGCTCCTCTCCGGCTTCAGCTGCACCATCTGTGACGTGAGAGTGAGCCCTGCCCGCGGGACTGCTCTGAGGCTTCAAGGAGGCAGTGGCACGTGCCAAGGCTTCAGGAACAGAAGGCCCAGTGCCCCCACTGCCACGACCGGAGCGCATGTCAGCGGGGCTGGAGGGTGGCACCTAGCACGTCCTGCCCGGGGCACCCCACAGGCTAGCGCTCAGGAGCCTCAGCTCAGGCTCAGGGACCGTCTCAGGGCGAGGCTTTCAACTGCACTCCTGCAGTGACAGACTTGCTCTCGGTGGTTGCAGGAGGTGGTGTAGTGAGCCCACCAAATCCCCAGGGCCTGGTTCCCAGCAAGGTGGGGGTGCGGGTGGTGAAGGCTGCTAATCAACCAACCAGCCCACCCAGGTGGGCCCGGTGTGGCCAGGCCCTCGGACATGGCAGCAGGAGAGTCAGCATCAGAGCAGTGAGGACACTGGTCCCCACTTGGAGGACGGACGTAGGGGCCAGCAGACCAGCAAAGCAGGCTGGATAGAGGCCAGGGAGCAGCTCGTCCCTGGAGGCCCACGAAGGACATGGCCTGGCCCACACCTTGATGCACAACTTGCCCCGCCCTGGCCCCAGGCCCCGGCCGCAGGCCCTGACCCCTGTCCGCATTCTGACCTCCAGGACTTGCTGTTGTCATTCAAGCACTAAATGGCTTCCAACTCTTTGTGACCCCGTGGACTGCAGCATACCAGGCTCCTCCGTCCTTCACCATCACCCAGACTGTGCTCAAACCCATGTCCACTGAGTCGGTGATGCCATCCAACCGTCTCATCCTCTGCTGCCCCTTCTCCTCCTGCCCCCAATCTTTCCCTGCATCAGGGTCTTTTCCAATAAGTCAGCTCTTCGTATCATGTGGCCGAAGCACTGGAGCTTCAGCTTCAGCATCAGTCCTTCCAATGAACACCCAGGACTGATTTCCTTTAGGATGGACTGGTTTCATCTCCTTGCTGTCCAAGGCACTCTCGAGAGTCTTCTCCAACACTATAATTCGAAAGCATCAGCTCTTCGGTGCTCAGCCTTCTTCATGGTCCAACTCTCACGTCCGTACATGACTACTGTACACGACCTCCACGACTGTGAAATGACAAATCCGTGTGGTTTCAAGCACAAGGCGCTGCGCCTGTGGGTCCTTGAATGTGAGTGAGTGAGTGGGGCCTGCTGGTTCAGGCAGGTGTGCACTGGGCTGGTGCTGGGAGAGGACAGCTTGTCCTCAGGGAGACGTGGGTGGAAGGGGACGGGGGCGTGGGAACAGCACCCCTGCACCCCCTGCCCCGGGATCTGTGGTGGGGGCGGCTCCAGGAGACGTAGCCAGGAGAGGACGACCTTCACGCCGGCAGTGACGCCTGAGGCTGAGCAGCCAGACGTGGCACTCAGGGGCTCCTGCACTGTCAGCACTCTCTGGGCTTAATGTGCGTGTGCACACAAGCACGTGCACACACACACAGGCACACACACACACACAGGCACACACACACGGCCACACAGTCATACACATGCACACACACACACACAAGCAGGTGCACACACACACAGGCACACACACACACGGCCACACAGTCATACACATGCACACACGTACACACAGCATGTGCACACACAGGCACACACACACGCACATGCACACAGACAAGCATAAGTACTCACACATGGGCACATACACACTCCTACACATGTGCAGACACACCAACATATATACACACATGGGCACACACACATACACACAAACACTCATACACACGCACACACGCACACATGCACAAACATGGGTGCACACACACACACACTCATACACACAAGCATGTGTACACACATGGGCACACACACACACATGAATACACAAGCATGTGTAAACACACATGGGCACACACACACACACACAAGCACGTGCACACACACACAGGCACACACACACACAAGCATGTGTACACACACACACACACAAGCACGTGCACACACACACAGGCACACACACACACAAGCATGTGTACACACACACGTGCACACACACACACAGTCATACACATGCACACACGTACACACAAGCACGTGCACACACACACACAGGCACACAGTCATACACATGCACACACGTACACACAAGCATGTGCACACACACGCACACGCACACAGACAAGCATGAGTACTCACACAGGGGCACACACACACACACACTCCTACACATGTGCAGACACACCAACATATATACACACATGGGCACACACATACACACACACTCATACACACAAGCATGTGTACACACATGGGCACACACACATTTACACACATGAATACACAAGCATGTGTAAACACACACGGGCACAAACACACACATACTCACACAAGCATGTGCACACACGGCGCACACACACTCATATGCGCAGACAAGCATGAGTACTCACACACAGGCACATACACACACAAACACACTCCTACACATGTGCAAACATAAGCGTGTGTACACACATGGGCACACACACATACACACTCATATGCACACACACGCACACAAGTATGTGTACACACATAGGCACACAGTCACACAGAGGCACACACACACATGCACAAACATGGGCACAAACACATACACATGCACACACTCATACGTGCAGACACACAAGCATGTGTAAACACACACGGGCACAAACACACATACATACACACATCCTTCCTGACGAGAGCAGGAGCTGCGGCCGCTACGAGACGAAACTAAAAATGCCTACAAGGCAACCACAATCTTTTCCCCACAGAAATGGAAAACGAGCAGACTCAGACCTAACTTCTGCTGCGGTTTCTCCCGCGTGGATTTCAAGTGACAGGCCCTGGATCCCAGGCTGTCACGTCTCCACGAGGACAACTCCAGCGGGAGGCACCAAGGTCCCGCGTGCGCTCTGCTTGGCTCCACGCGGCGGGAGGCGCTCCCGGGGCAGCTGCCCCACAGGCCTGGAAGCACATGCTTTGTAGACAAGCTGGTGGGTCTCGCTACACTGAAGTCTGGGGAAGGGAGGGCTGTCACAGACCGGTGCTGAGTGGACAGGAGCACCGGGCCCTGAAAGGCCTGCGCGCGTCCCAGGGAGACCCTCAGCCGCCCCTCTGGCAGAGACAGGCAGCGGCACGCAGCCCGAGCTGTCATGTGGCTGAACATTCACGGGCAGAGGAATTCTGGTTTTGGACTTGAACTTGCAGGGTTAGCCCTTAAAGACTTGATTTCTCTCCGGAACTTCAGTGACAGAGATTTACACTTGAATTCGGGACACGCTGGGTAGCTGGAAGCTTCCATGCTGTCGTCTCACCTCACGGCAGCATCTCCGATGAGCCGGGGGAAGCAGTCAGGCTGGAAGTATTTAAGGATGAGAAATAACCTACGAGCGGTTCTGCAGCCTCAGGCAGAGGCCTTGCAGACTACTGCATTACTGCTCAGGTCTGACATGCCCCAAAGCCATGGGAACCAGGCTCGGATGCCCCCTCCCCGCGGACCCAGGAGAATACTCAGAGGAGCGGGGTTTCCACTGAGGGCTGGCATGTTCCTAGGGGTGGTGGGCTCCAAGGGGGCACCACGTCCCTGGCTCAGCAGGAACCTAATGGTTATGCAGAAAGCCAGCTGCAGGAACCAGGGGCAGCAGCCCTCAAACCTGGGCTGGGCTTCCAGGCGGAGGGAATCCAGCCGGTGCCCCCCTGCCCGTTCTCCATCCCCAGAAACACTGGCCCCAAAAAGGCGACTGACCACCCGCGACTCCGAGAGTCAAGACCGCCAGCAGGCCCAGCCCTCCGCCCAGCTCTCGGAACCGGCCGATCCCCCAGGAAGGCCGCTCCCCTGCACGGCTCTGCCGCACACAGGGGGCCCTGCGGGGGCCCAAGGCCAGCTCCGACACGGAGGGTCAGCCTGAATGACCCCCACATTCAGTGCACCAGTTTATTTGGCTCTCACACTAGATAGGACTTCAAGCTTCTCATTTAGAAGAAATAAAAATTATTCTTTGGTCTCCATCTGCCACTATTTCGTTTTATTTCTCAATTTGTTCAAAACCCAGGGAGGGGAGATGAGTTCTCTTGAAAATCCAAATAGTAAGAAAAGAATGACACCTCAGAGTCTTAAAAAAAGAAAAACACCTGCGTCACGAAGGTCCCGAGAAGGCTGGCAGATGAGGCCTCGGGGTCTGGGCTTAGGCAGGGGGTGGGCGCGGGGGCAGAGAAGACCCACCGCAGGTCGGGCACAGTGGGTCAGCCGAGGGGTCCAAGCTGAGGACCGTGCCCTCGGCAGCCAGGAAGCCTCTGAAGGACACACCATGGACATTCCAGGGCCGGAGGCGGAGCCAGAGGGCATGAGGTGCCCGCAGCAGCCTCCCAGGAGGGGCACCCGGCCCCGAGGCCGCCCAGCAGGCTCCTCCAGCCTCTGACAAGACCGCGGGTCCTTCTGGATGAAGGGGGAGCACCGCCCCCAGCATCCCATCCACACCCCCGCCCTCGCCCGCACACATGCCCAGCACAGAACGTATCTGCTGAGAAACAGGAAGTATCTGCAGGAAAAATAGGAAGCAAGTGAGAATACTCTGTATTTATACGAATATTCACAGTAATAATATGGATAACACTCCATGAAAAGCAAACAGGCACACCTCTGCAAGCCGAGATTTGATTCTGGGTCTTTAAAGAATGATAGAAGAATATAGAAAACTTATTGCTCAGAGGGAGGGAAGGAAGGAGGGTCTGAAGACATATAATGACCTTCTGGGAAGTGTTTTTACAGAAGGTAGAGTCCGAATCAGCAGGAAAGAAAAAAAATCCTAGCACGCACACTGGGCTTGCCTCACACTTCGGCAGTAACCAACAGCACTTCTGTGCTCTTCAGAGGAAAGGAGGACTAAATCCTTCTGAAGGAGCATCTTGGACAAGAGCCGGAAGGCTCACTCATGTTGGCTGAGGGGGAGGACCCAGCACTCGGAGGACAGAGACCCCTCACCCCTGGGACAAGGGGCTGTGCGGGACCAGAGATGCAGGCCCTCAGCGCGTCCCACAGCCCTTCCCGGCCAGTCTCTCTGCGGGAAAGCGCCCTTCCGAGGGGAAAGCAAGCCCGCCCGTCTCACGCACCCTGGACCTGCGTCCGAACACCTCAAGACACCAGGCCCCGTTTCGGGTCCCCTGTGAGCCAGTGAGCGCAGCGACGGCATCGATCAACCCAAGACCGGCCCAGGGCGGGCGGGCGCTCCTCGCTGGGTGCGGCACACCTGCTCGAGGGCCTCCTGTGAGCCAGTGAGCGCAGCGAAGGCATCGATCCACCCAAGACCGGCCCAGGGCGGACGGGCACTCCTCCCTGAGTGCGACACACCCGCCCGAGGACCTCCTGCAGGGCTCAGAGAAGTAGGCCTGAGGCTGCTGTCCTGAGACTGGCCTGTGTGCAAGGTCGGCGCTCGCCGGGGGGTGCCTGGGACCAGGATTTCGGGAGCCCCCACCTGTCCTGCGCCAGTGAGAACGGCTCGCCGCGCCGCGGAGCACCGTCTTCGTGCTGCACGCCTGTTTTCCTGCTGCTCCGTGCCAGCAGCGGTGCCGGTGGCAGCAGCTCCCAGTCAGGCCGCAGGCGTGGCTTCTTCGTCCTCGTGTTCTCATTTTGGCCGTGCTGGGTCTTGCAGCACACGGGCTTGGTTGCCCAGGGCATGTGAGGTCCTGCTTCCCCAACCAGGGACCGACCTGCGTCCCCCGCCCTGGAGGGAACCCCAGGGACGTCCCGGGTGTGGCGTTTCTCACAAGCTCCTGGGAGACGGGGCCAACTCGTGGCTCGGGAGTTAAGCATCTCCAGTGACTCCACAGGGACAGGACTCCTGGCAGCTCGCACCTGGGTCCCTCTGGCCTTTTCCCTTGGCCCGTGCACCCTACACACGTGATTGGGAGGAATCGTGGCTGTTGTGCTGGAGTCCCAGAACCTGGGGGCGGTCCTGGGTCCCCAACACAGTCGGGCAGGAAAATCAACACGGGACTTTTGTTCAGAGATGATGGTCTGGTCGTCAAGCAAACATTCATCACGCAGGCCACGCAGACGCACACGGGGGCTCACCATGACCGGGGGAGCCCTGAGGTCAGAGCACAGAACAGGGGCCTGACCCAAGGACACACTGAGAACGGGAGGCCTGGGCTGAGATGCAGAGAACAGGGGGCCGGCGCAGCTGTGGGGGGGCCAGGCTCACTCCACGCAGGAAGTGAAGGCCAGTGTGGTGGGAGGGGCCCCAAGGAAGCCGGGCTTGATGGGAGAAGACCACCTCAAGGCAGGAAGGCCACGTGGGGAGCCAAGGGTGAGACCCCAGCAAAGCTACAGGATGAAGCGAACGACACGGAAAGAGGAGCCACCGCAGTCACGAGATCTGCGTTTGGAAAAGGTGACTCTGGCTGCCAAGGTGAGCCTAACAGAAGAGGCCAGAGAGGACGCGAGACGCCATCACCTGACCGAAGACCCTGGGCCCAGTGATGGCGAAAGCGCCCTCCCGGAGGCGCAGGCAACCCAGCCCGTCCAGACTGCGTCCGTTCAGCGAGCTGCACTGGCTGGTTTCGTGAACGTCCACGGAGGCCTTCGGGCTCATTGCTCCTAGCTCGTTCATCGCACGTGTCTGGCTGGCACTGCGGCCTGCGGAACTCACGCTGAACCCTGAGCGTGTCGTCCATCGCACCAGCTGTCCCTCCAAGTGGAGAGGCTGCAATCACACGCACGCCCTCCACGTCCCCACCACGGTCTCTGGGGAGACGGGAGGAGAAGGACGAGGACAGAGCTCCACAGCATGCTGCTCGGGGGGGAAGGAAAGCACAAGCCTGAGTCGCTCAGTCGTGCCTGACTCTTTGTGACCCCATGGACTGTAGCCCACCAGGCTCCCTGTCCATGGGATTTCCCAGGCAAGGACACTGGAGTGGGTTGCCATTCCCTTCTCCATGGGATCTTCCCAACCCAGGGATCGAACCTGGCTCTCCTGTACTGATAAAGAATCCAGGCAGATTCTTTACCAACTGAGCTACCTGGGAAGCCCTTTTCCGGCGGGAGGGCGCTATAAAAATTTATCAGGCCAACTCTTTTCCCACCAGCGAGCCTAATTGGAGGCAGGAAGCCTCCTTCACAAGGCACTGGGGGCGTATCTAAAAGAAGCTGGGCAGCGTCCACACCAAGTGTGAGCCCTTCTGCCCACCCATTCCACAGGTTCCCTGGGGCCATAGGTCATGGGACGTGGCGAGGGCGGAAGGCTTCCCCCAGCCCTGGCAAAGCGGCTTGGGGCTCCCCCTGTAAACTGCTCAGAAAACGGGGACAAGCTGAACGCCTGTTTGGGGACACAGGCCAGCCAGCAACGGTAGCTGGTGCAATAGTATTTGAAGGAAGTCCAGATAAGTTATAGACCTGAGCTGTAAGGAGTATCCACTAACGGAGGGTGGGGAGAGGAGAGACTGCCAAAAAGCTAGACTGAAAACAATAACAAGAAAGGCTCCCTGCGGGGAAGGGATCCTGGAGCTGGGTGGTTCCAAGGAAATGACACTCCGGAAGAGGCAAAACTGTGGAGATGGTGAGCAGACCACTGGCTGTCACGGGTTCCGGGAGAGGAAAGGATGAACTTTCCTTGAAAGGCAGGGACTTTTAGAGCAGTGACCTACTCTAGACGACACTGCAACAGTGGACGGATGGTGGTGGTGGTTTAGTCACTAAGTCGTGTCCGACTCTTTGCAGCCCCAGGGACTGTAGCCGCCAGGCTCCTCGGTGCATGGGACTTTCCAGACAAGAACACTGGAGTGGGTTGCCATTTCCTTCTCCAGGGGATCTTCCCAACCCAGCGACTGAACTCAGGTCTCCTGCATTGCAGACAGTGTCCTACATTATACGCAGATTCTTTATGGACTGAGCCAGTAGGGAAGCCCCATAACTCCTTATACATTTGGCCAAACCCACAGAATGTACAGCATAGAGAGGGAACCCCAATATCAACTGTGAACTTTAGTTAATAGTAATATACCAATTTTTTAACTTCCAGATGTTCAAGCTGGTTTTAGAAAAGGCAGAGGAACCAGAGATCAAATTGCCAACATCTGCTGGATCATCGAAAAAGGAAGACAGTTCCAGAAAAACATCTATTTCTGCTTTATTGACTATGCCAAAGCCTTTGACTCTGTGGATCACAATAAACTGTGGAAAATTCTGAAAGAGATGGGAATACCAGACCACCTGACCTGCCTCTTGAGAAACCTGTATGCAGGGCAGGAAGCAACAGTTAGAACTGGACATGGAACAACAGACTGGTTCCAAATAGGAAAAGGAGTACGTCAAGGCTGTATCTTGTCACCCTGCTTATTTAACTCCTATGTAGAGCACATCATGAGAAACGCTGGGCTGGAAGAAGCACAAGCTGGAATCAAGATTGCCGGGAGAAATCTCAATAACCTCAGATATGCAGATGACACCACCCTCATGGCAGAAAGTGAAGAGGAACTAAAAAGCCTCTTGATGAAAGTGAAAGAGGAGAGTGAAAAAGTTGGCTTAAAGCTCAACATTCAGAAAACAAAGACCATGGCATCTGGTCCCATCACTTCATGGGAAATAGATGGGGAAATAGTGGAAACAGTGTCAGACTTTATTTTTCTGGGCTCCAAAATCACCGCAGATGGTGACTGCAGCCATGAAATTAAAAGACGCTTACTTCTTGGAAGAAAAGTTATGACCAACCTAGACAGCATATTGAAAAGCAGAGACATTGCATTGCCTACAAAGGTCCATCTAGTCAAGGCTATGGTTTTTCCTGTGGTCATGTATGGATGTGAGAGTTGGACTGTGAAGACAGCTGAGCGCCGAAGAATTGATGCTTTTGAACTGTGGTGTTGGAGAAGACTCTTGAGAGTCCCTTGGACGGCAAGGAGATCCAACCAGTCCATTCTGAAGGAGATCAGCCCTGGGATTTCTTGGGAAGGAATGATGCTAAAGCTGAAACTCCAGTACTTTGGCCCCCTCATGCAAAGAGTTGACTCATTGGAAAAGACTCTGATGCTGGGAGGGATTGGGGGCAGGACGAGAAGGGGACGACAGAGGATGAGATGGCTGGATGGCATCACTGACTCGATGGATGTAAGTCTCAGTGAACTCCGGGAGTTGGTGATGGACAGGGAGGCCTGGCATGCTGCAATTCATGGGGTCACAAAGAGTCGGACACGACTGAGTGACTGAACTGAACTGAATTGAATATACCAATAACAGCTCATCAGTTATAACAAATCCACCACACTAAAGCAAGATGTTAATAACAGGAGCAAGTGTGTGTCTCTGTGGAGGTAACAACAGAGTATATCAAACTCTGTACTTTCTGCTCAATATTTCTGTAAATAGTTCTACAATCAGATCAGATCAGATCAGTCACTCAGTCTCGTCCAACTCTTTGCGACCCTATGAATCGCAGCACGCCAGGGCTCCCTGTCCATCACCAACTCCCGGAGTTCCCTCAAACTCACATCCATCGAGTCAATGATGCCATCCAGCCATCTCATCCTCTGTCGTCCCCTTCTCCTCCTGCCCCCAATCCCTCCCAGCATCAGAGTCTTTTCCAATGAGTCAACTCTTCACATGAGGTGGCCAAAGTACTGGAGTTTCAGCTTTAGCATCATTCCTTCCCAAGAAATCCCAGGGCTGATCTCCTTCAGAATGGAGTGGTTGGATCTCCTTGCAGCCCAAGGGACTCTCAAGAGTCTTCTCCAACACCACAGTTCAAAAGCATCAATTCTTCGGCGCTCAAACTCCGTTAATTTAAAAAGTTTGTGATACATCCACAAGAAATAGGAAAAAGGGAGGGAATAAGGTGAAATGAATAGAAAATAAATAGCAAAATGGCAGCCTAAACTCCAGCCACATAAATAATTCCATGAATGTCCATGAACTAAACACACATTAAAAGGGCAGGAAAGCAAAATCCAGCTATAAGCTATCCACAAGAAATGTGCTTTAAATAGGATGATACAGATTAAAAGCAAAGAGATGGGAAAAGATAAACCCAGGAAATACTAATCCTAAGGGAGACAGGATCCCTATTTTAGTATCAGATGAACTGGACCCAGGACAGAAGAAATATCAGAAAAAGAGGAATATTTCATAACAATAAACACACGAACTCACCAAGAAAGCATAATCATCCTACATATATATGTACCTAAAAATGTCTCCTCTCATCACTTCCATTCAACATCGTACTTGAGGCCCTTGACAATGCAATAAGGCAAGAAGAGAAAATAAAAGCCATATATATCAATTATAGAACAGTCTTATGGACTCTGTGGGAGAGGGAGAGGGTGGGAAGATTTGGGAGAACGACATTGACACATATAAAATATCATGTAAGAAACAAGTTGCCAGTCCAGGTTCGATGCACGATACTGGATGCTTGGGGCTAGTGCAGTGGGACGACCCAGAGGGATGGTATGGGGAGGGAGGAGGGAGGAGGGTTCAGGATGGGGAACGCATGTATACCTGTGGCGGATTCATTTTGATATTTGGCAAAACTAATACAATTATGTAAAGTTTAAAAATAAAATAAAATTAAAAAAAAAAAAAAAAAGAAGTCTGCAGGTGACACCCTTGTGCACTTAAAAAATCCTAAGGCACCCACCAAAAAGCTCCTGGAACTAATAGGTAAATTTATCAAGATCACCAGAAGCAAGGTGCGGTATACTACATTTTCCAAAAGTGGCCACACAGTCTCTCTTAAACCAAATGTTCTTTTATGATGTGATCAGGCCACTCCTACATCAAGAGATGAAGTCTAATTTCCCTCTCTTTGAATCTGGGTAGGCTTGTGCAACTTAAACCTTGCTTTCTGGAAGTCTTACTGGGTGTCTTGAGCCATCACATCAGAAGTTTGCCTTTCCCAAGGCCACTGTGCCTTGAGAACGTTAAGCCACACGAGGAGGGCCACAGTGGGCAGCTCAACTACAGTCTCAGTCTTGGGGTCACCCAAGCCTGGGCAACACACACGTAAGAGAGTGAGACTGCAGCTGATTCCAGTCCCCAGGCAGCAACCTGCACCAGCCTTCACGGCATCCCACAGGGGCGCCAGGCACCGAGGGGCATGGACGGCAGCTCGAGGTGCACGCTGGCTGAAACCGACCCACAGAGTCTGCGAGGGAGACAAAACACACGCTTTAGGCAGCAAGTTTTGGAGTAATGTGTTATACAGTAGGAACTGGAAAACTGTCAGTTTACAAAACTCAATTGTATCTGTATAAACCATCAATAAAAATTTAAGAAGTTTACAAAGAAAGCTATACTATTTAAAGGACTATCAAAAATAAAAACCTATCTAGAAATAAATTTAAGAAAAGATTAGAAAACCCCCTACACTGAAAAGTACAAAATGTTTAAGGGGGTAAGTTAGAAACATTTAAATAGATTTTAAAATACGCCATGCTTATGGACTAGAATAATCAACACTGCTGCTGCTGCTGCTGCTAAGTCGCTTCAGTCGTGTCCGACTCTGTGCGACCCCATAGACGGCAGCCCACCAGGCTCCCCCGTCCCTGGGATTCTCCAGGCAAGAACACTGGAGTGGGGTGCCATTTCCTTCTCCAATGCAGGAAAGTGAAAGTGAAGTCGATCAGTCGTGTCCAACTCTTCGAGACCCCATGGACTGCAGCCTACCAGGCTCCTTCGTCCGTGGGATTTTCCAGGCAAGAGTACTGGAGTGGGGTGCCATTGCCTTCTCCGAAATCAACATGGCTAATGCCGTTAATTCTGGGAAAACTAACACATAGATTAAAAATATAATCCCATTCAAAAATCCCAGGCCCTAAGACTTTTTCCAAGGCTTTTTGTGTAGGAAATGGCGAATTACAAACTTTACATAAAAATTCAAAGACCTAAAAATACTCAAGACAATTTTTTAAAAAGGGAACACACTAGGAGGTCTTACCCTACCCAACTCCAAGAAAAGCTACAGAGGTTAAGACAGTAGGCACCAGCATTAACACTCCATTAACAGACCAATGAAACATGACCGAGTGTCCAAAAATAGACATACACTTAAACAGTCATTTGATTTTCAGAAAAGGCGCCAAAGCAGTGTATTCTGGAGACAAAACAAAACTGTTCTTAACAAATGGAGCTGTTATTAACTACGAAACCTGTATTTAAAAAATGAGCCATGGTGCCTTCCTCACACCATACAGAAAAATTAAGTCAAGCTCAATGACGGACCCAAAAGTAGAAACTAAAATTACAGTTTCCAAAAAAATTAATAAAATGTTAGTTTCTAGAAGAAAAACACAGGAGAATATCCTGGCATGCTAGGGGTAGGAAAAGGATTTTTAGTTAGGACGCAGAAAATCATTATCACAAAAAACAATAATAATAAATTAGAAGTCATCAAAATTAAAATTCTCTGCTCAGCAGAAGAAATTGTTAAAAAATATACTGACAAGCCACAAACTTGGGAAAAATATTCTCATACCCTCTCTCCATATATAGAAGTAGAGATACTGTATAGTCAGGCCACTCGAGATGGCCATTCTCTCGCTCTCTGTCCACCCCCTACCTGACCAGTGCCTGCTTCACCTACCCCTGGGATACTGACTGACCTTCCTTCCTACGCACCTGCCCTGGCCTCCAGCTCGTGGCTGTTCTTATCAAAGGGGCAGTGAGGGGCCTGCCCCTCAGTGGGTTTCCCGGATAACTAATGAGCCAGCCTGACTTTGCTGTTATTTACTGGCTAAATTGTGTCCAACTCTTTGCAACCCCATGGGCTGCAGCACACCAGGCTCCCCTGTCCTTCACTGTCTCCCAGACTTTGCTCAAATGTATGGCCACTGAGTCGGTGATGCCATCCAGCCGTTTCATCCTCTGCTGCCCTCTTATCCTCCTGCCCTCAATCTTTCGCAGCATCACGGTCTTTTCCAATGAGTGGTGTTGGAGAAGACTCCTGAGAGTCCCTTGGACTGCAAGGAGATCCAACCGGTCCATCCTAAAGGAAATCAGTCCTGAATATTCATGGGAAGGACTGATGCTGAAGCTGAAGCTCCAATACTTTGGCCACCTGATGGGAAGAGCTGACTCACTGGAAAAGACCCTGAGGCTGGGAAAGAAAGAAGGCAGGAGGAGAAGGGGACGACAGAGGATGAGATGGTTGGATGGCATCACCGACTCAGTGGACATGAGTGTGAGCAAGCTCCGGGACATGGTGAAGGACAAGGGAGCCTGGCGTGCTGCAGTCCGGGGATCACAAAGAGTCGAACATAACTGAGCAACTGAACAACAGCTCTTTGCATCAGGTGGCCAAAGCTGATCACAGCCTTATCGTGGTGAAGGGGCTTCCCTAACTCAGTGAAGCTATAAGCTGTGCTGTGCGGGGCCACTCAAGATGGATGGGTCACAGCAGATCTGACAAAGCGTGGTCCGCTGGAGGAAAACGGCAAAAGCACTCCAGTGTCCTTGTCATAAGAACTCCATGAACAGCATAAAAAGGCAACCTGATTCCCTCATAGTGGCAAACTCCCTTTCCTCTGGGAACAAAAAAGCGCCTCCACGTCCCGCCCACCACCCACGGGGGTCACTCCAGGACCTTGTTTCAGACATGTAAGGTCCCTCATCCATTAAACCATTGCTGTCTCTGTCACTGACTCTGGGCTTTTCTTTGGTCTTGAAGCTGGGCACACACAGGGCCTTGTAGGCCTGCGGGGTGCAGCCCGATGGTATAGATAAACACACACGCGCACACGCAGAGGACTGCTCTCCAGCACAGATAAAAGCAGGGACATGCGAAGCTGGTGCGGACCTGGAGCAGCCAGGCCGCACTTCTGATGGGTGTGTGAAGCAGCACAACCAACCTGGGGGAAAGGTCTGGATGTTTTTCATAGAACTTAGTATAGCTCTGTGCCATGACCCAGCAAGTCCACTCCTAGGAACTCTCCCAAGAGAAACAGTACACATCAACCAGAGGATTGCACACGAGCGCTCGAGGAAATTCCTTTCCTGGCAGACAAAGAGAAGCAGCAGCCTCGGCTCCTGCCAGCTGCAGGACGTGTAGACAAGCTGACAGATTCACGTGGTGCAGCGCTGCCTGGTAATTAACAGGAGTGAACTATTCATCCAGGCAACAACGTGGATTTCACTGTTTTCGATGCTACTGTAGATGAATTTTTTTCTTAATCTTCTTTTTAAATTGGCAAGCAATAATTCATTCTTAATGAATCTCCTGCTGCAGCCCACGAGCCCACACATTCTTGTCTATTCAATAAGCCTTTCTAAAACGTTGCCAGGAGCCCTCACTCTTCTCGACTGCGGCTCTCAGATCACGTCTCCGAGCCTGGCGCATCCGGAGAGGAGAGAGCAGAGCCTCACGTGGACCAGACTCTCCGGCCACTCACCGTCCACTCACGGGCTGGGTGCAGGCCCGGCTCTCCACCCCCCTCCTGCCGCTCTGCTGCCCCTTCCAGGTGGAGACACCTGATGTGAAGAACACAGGCCAAGTGGGGGCCACGTGGGTGTCCTCTCCACTGCTTTCCCAAGCAGCAGACCGGCCCTTTGTCCTCTGTCCTCGGAGCTTGGCGGGGAGTGAAAACAGATCAAGGTCCTGGCTCCTTCTGAGGGTCGTCGGGCCTCTCTCCCTGTTGGAACAGAACCTTCTCTAGGAGCTCTCTGTGTAGGCTCTGGGTCCTGGGGTGTGCCATGACTATTCTCTCCCAGGATAACTCACCGCAGCGAGCTCACCCCCGCCCTTCCCATCCCCTCCAGTCCCCCGACACAGGTCTGGTCATCCCTGGCCTTCCTTTGCCAGAGTCGCTACAGCACAAGGCTACCGGCCTTTTCTCTGACAAGTAAGCTCCGAGATAAAACAGTTACTTTCCCCAATATTCTCATCACTTCCACGCCAGCAACCAGTTCTTAGAACTGAGTGATTCTTCCCCAAGGAAAGAAAATGTAAATGACTAATTATAAAAGGCAACGGTTCCTTTCTACTCCAAGAGGCCGTCCTGCTAAGTAATGAATCTGAGAGTAATGGCCTGACTGCAGGGCGGGCAGGTATGGAAGCCGTAATTCAGGAGGTGAAAGCTCCCAGCAGCCCTGGCGCGCAGCGTTAGTGAAATGAGAAGTCTGGCGAAGGCCCAAGAACAATCCCCAGGCAGGCCAGGACGGGTGCGGCCGCCTGGGCTGGGGACCCGACCCGCTGCGCCAGGACGGGTGCGGCCGCCTGGGCTGGGGACCCGACCTGCCGCGCCCCGGGGCAGGCAGGCGGGGCTGCTGCGTGGGCCCTCCAGCAGCTTCCTCCCGGGAAGTGCAGGGGAACACCCCTTCCCCACCCCAAAACTCAAGGACTCCGTCCAGTCATCCTGTCCTAAGGCGGTCCTTCGCAGAGACACAGCCGTCAGTCGGACCGGCTCAGACTGCTGTCGGTGAGCTAAACGAAAACCATCCCCAAAGGCAGCATCACAAGGACACAACCCCTGAAACGACTGGAAGAAATAACGGCCCAGCTTCTTTTTTCCGGCCTCACGGCTCATGGGATCTTAACTCCCCAACAGAGGGCCCTCGGCAGTAAGAACCTGGAGTCCTAACTGCTGGATCGCCAGCGAATTCCCTACCAAATTATTTTTACAAGTTAGATCTCAGAAGGCTTCCCTGATAGCTGAGCGGTGAGGAATCCAGCTGCCAAGGCAAGAGGGCCTGGTTCAGTCCCTGACGTGGGAAGACCCCAGTGCTGGGGGTTTAGGAGCGGCAGAGCCCATGTGCTCTGGAGTCGCGGAGCGGCTGCTGCTGGGCCCATGGGTCCCAACAACCGAAGCCCTCGCTCCACACCACGGGGAGACCACCGCAACGAGGAGCCGCAGCTAGAGAGTGGCCCCCACTCACTGCCACTACAGAAAAGCCCGGGCAGCAGCAGAGAGACCCAGCAGAGTCAAAAATAAATACGTTTAAAAATAAATTTGCAAATTCAGTTTTACAAAAGGTACATCTTTGGCTGCACACCTGACACGGTGCCTGAGGAACACTGACCTCGTGTGAGACCCAAGTGTGGCTCTGTTGTGCCGACGGGACAGCAAATCCCAGGCCAGGGCCACCCACCCCACGCTCCCGACGTCCCAACAACAACTCACGGTGCCAGGAAACGAGGGGCAGGACCCAGGCAGAAAGAGCCACTGCTCCGGGACCCCGAGACCCTGGGCCCCCGGGCCCCGGGCACAGCTCCCAGGGGCACAGCTCCCTGGGGCAAGCCTGGCCGACGCCCCCGTGTGGCACTGCTTCATCCTGCACTTCTCCTGTGTGAGCGCACCCTGGGGTGTCTCCAAGAGAGCACCCTCCTGCGGGCTGTGGCCCCCACAGCGCTCAGCCATCCGCCGGGCTCCCTGGGGCCCTTTCCAGCGGCCGGTGAGGCCCAAACGTCCGTGGTGATGCCGAGGGGCCATCTGCCTGTGCCGCCCTGCTGGCATGCGCTGCGAGGCTCTGCCAGCGGGGGTGGCAGGTAAAAGCCCTGGCACGCGGCGTGGACAAGGCGGCCCCACCAACCATACCCTGAATGCCACGCATCCATGGTTTGAAAAAGGCCATCTCCTTAGAGGATGTCGTGGGTGACACAGGAAAAGGTTCTAATCTTACGACCAGTACTGTGTCAAATCTCGACCCTTAATAAACAGCTTTTCAGTATTACGTGGGAAAAATGGGAAGAACACGTCAAGCTCAGTCGTGTCCGACGCTTCGCAACCCCATGGACTGTAGCCCCCCAGGCTCCTCTGTCCATGGGACTCTCCAGGCAAGACTCTGGGAGTGGGTTGCCATGCCCTCCTCCAGGGCATCTTCCCCACCCAGGGATCGAACCCGCGTCTCTTGTCTGTCTCCTGCATCGGCAGGCAGGTTCTTTACCACTAGCAACAGCTGGGAAACAAGGCTCTAGAGGCGTGCACCCAAAATGTTAAACTTCTTCCAGAAAAGCAGCTGCTGCGACTCTTAGAGCTGAGAGTGTTGATATTTGAAAAAATGACCGACAGGCAAACTCATTATTCACACTTGGGTATCCCGCAGACATTTCCTCAAAAGTGAACAAAGTCAGCCCGTCACTTCAAGGGAAACAATTCACAGCATTTGTTGCCAATAATAATATTTGAGCTTTGAAACCAGAATTCAAATTTTGGAGAACTCTGACCCACCGTCTGAGCGCGACAGTTCTTTATGAGGAGGTAGCACTAAAAAAGGTGACTTTAAAAAAAAAAAACACTTTTTTTTTTGCTGTGGACCATTTTTAAAGTCTTTATTGAACCTGCTACAATGTTGCTTCTGTTTTATGTTTCACTGTTTTGGCTTGAGGCATGTGGGATCTTACCTCCCAGACCAGGGACTGAACTGGCGCCCTCTGCTTTGGGAGGCGAAATATTAACCCCTGGACCCCCAGGAGAGTCCCAAAGGTGAGCCTTTGATACAATTCAATGAAACGTGATGTTCAGAGTATCAGCATACCTCAGGCATCCCGCATGTTCCAATGACCAATGTTTGACGTTACAGAACCACACGTGTAAAAGATCCGCTCCAAGCGCAAGACGGGCCAATGGGTTTTACTGTGACTGAGCACAAATGTTCACTAACACGGCTTCACAGTCACACTGCAAGTGGCCTTTAGGAGCTACCATCTCTTAGGCCATGGTACAGTATTGAAGGGAAGGCACCCGGTCATCCAGAGGGCTATTATGGTACTTCTCCCTTTTTCAACTACATGCCTACGAGAGTCTGGGTTTTCATCATGTACTTCAACAACAACAAAAATACGTATTACAACAAGCTGACTGTAGAAACACAGATGAGAATTCAGCTGTCTCCCATCAAGGCACGTAAAAGTCAAACCATGCCTCTCTTCTCGTTCAACACTTTTGTTTTGGTAAATACTCATTTATCTTGAAACGTTTTACTTAAAATAGCATAGAATGCATTTCTTGTTGCTAAAGTAAATCACTAAACGGTTCTGCATCATCTGGTGGAGCTCTACTGGCAGGTACTGGTAGAATCAGCCCACGAGTAGGAGCTCCTTAACTCCCACTAGCAGGAACGGCAGGCGGCCCTGAGACGCGGAGCGGAGACCTCGCTGCAGAACCTCTGCACTGTTTCTGGACGGCACCTGGACTTCCGGGGGCGGATCTTCGCCTGATCTTTACACCTCGCCAGGCACTGACGCCCGACCTCCTCGCACTAGCACGTCTGATGACCCCTCTGCGGTCCCCCGCCGGCTTGCGGTTCCTGCTCACTTTAGGGAGCCACGCCCAGCACCAGGGGTTTGTGGAGGAGGGGCGGAGGCTTGCCCTTTCCTAGTCCGCACCGATGCCGGGCCCAGGGCCTCCTCTCCCGGCTCCCCGCCACCGTGAACCAGCGGGGGAGGGACGCACGGCACCCGGCGCTGGGTCTGCAGGTGCCAGGTGCCCCCATGCAGCAGCATCTCACACCCAGGCCCCTGGGAGAGCCGGAAACACAGCTTCTCCATCTAGGCTACTGGACGGCAAGAGTATGAACAGACGTGCGCTGTCCTGCAGAATTTCCCCCAGCAAAACGGAACTCATCGCCACTTGTTTCAGCTGGGGAAGGCCGTCCAGCAGGCTTCAGGGCGGGGGTGTGGGTCCAACACGCACCTGCTCGAGGGCGAGCGGCTCTGCCCCGTGTGCTGCTTGCAAGGCTGAACCGCCACTTGGGAGCACCAACAGGCTGGAGACGCTGCGCACTCGCCGGGGTCACCTCTTCCCCGTCACCCTCCAGCCACACGACGCTGCCCTGGCCTTCCCTGCAAGGAGACTCTGACCCCCTCCCTGAAGCCTCTGGTGACGGGGTGGACAGCCATCACACGATATAAACCTAAACCTCATCAAGCACAGGGAACGAGCACGAAGACCAGGCTGAGGGTTGTGCTCAACAAAACCAAAAACGAGCTTTCTCAGTGGTTCTCAACCAGGGACTGATGTGATGAAAAGGGCGCTGGAGGAAGGCGCCCTACAAGTTCCGAGAAGCGTGGAGAGGAGAGACGTGCAACCAGGAGCAGGCACGTGCGCCGAGACGCGAGAGCAGCCAGGCCCGAGGGGCGCCGACTTCCTAGCCCATTTTCCCTCTTAACCATAAGAGGAAACCTCTTAAGCACCAGCCAGGCTCCTCTGTCTGTGGGATTTTCCAGGCAAGAATACTGCAGCAGATTGCCACTTCCTTCTCGAGGGGATCTCCCAGACCCAGGGATCGAACCTGTGTCTCCTGCACTGGCAGGCAGATTCCTTCCCACTGCTCCACTTGGGAAGCCCTCACAGGCCCACACACCCGTGATGAATGATGACAGCACCTGCGAACAATGAGAAGCGCCCCAGGAGCTCGCACGGGGTCGCCAGGGACGGCCTCATCTAAGGGAATTACAGAAGAGCCCCCCAAAGCCCCCAGATGCCCGTAGCGGGCCTCACTGAATCCCTGTGCACCGGAGGATCAAGTGGAATCAATCATAACCACGTGACAGAAAGACGGATGGCTGCTGCCGGCCTCACGTCTGTTGTACACACACACACACACACACACACACACACACATGCGCATGTGCCAGAGAAACATTATGCCTTCCACGCAGCAACCTTGTCAAGAAACCCTTTCATCAGACAAGAAATCTCGGGTGAAAAATGAAAAGCCAGCATCGATTTCTATGTACAGCTGATTTTATTTACAAATAGAAGCCAGATAATCTTGTATTTAAATGGCAGAAGTTCCATCACTCATGATCAGAGAAGTGACATTTGAAATTTATAAAGTTTCACACTACGATTCAATCTCTTTTCCAAGGAGGAAAAGAGTCTGAAGTTTGGGAGGAAAGACTGAAAAATACGAGAACAGTATCAGAGTGGGGAAATGATGAATTGATGCTGGGGCTGAAATACGTCTCCAGCAGGCACATTTCTCTTTACCAGACACAAAATGCGTCCCCAGGCGACCTGAGGGGCTCTCAGACATGAGGTTCCCATTGTTCAGCTCCAGGAAGGGCTTCTGCTTTCTTTGTCAATTCCTAGGTTAGCAAGGGGAACGGGGATCCACACGGTTTTCTTCAAGAGAATCGTTGTAGCTGATTTACGCGCATTAACCCCAAGGGCCTCAATCTTTTGTTGCCTGCTGTTCAGTCGCTGAGATGTGTTCGACTCTTTGCAACCCCATGGACTGCAGCACGCCAGGCCGCCCTGTCCTTCAGTGTCTCCCGGAGCTTGCTCACATTCATGTCCATCGAGTCGGTGATGCCATCCAACCATCTCATCCTCTGTCGTCCCCTTCTCCTCCCGCCTTCCATCTTTCCCAGCATCGGGTCTTTTCCAGTGAGTCAGCTCTTGGCGTCAGTCTTTAGACGACATCTTAGAAAAGCCTCACTTGGACCACTTCAAACCAAGCAGCTGAGCTGAGGCCTCTCCAGCCGGTGGGGTCAGGGACACTTGCTGTGACAAGAGCTCCGGAAAAGCCGAGGCTTGTGGGGGACGCTGGTGACAAGTGCATCCCCACGCCCTGTCCTCTCACTCCCGGTGGAAGGACCCCACTTCACCTGGGACAAAGGGGTCCTGGCGGAACCCAAGTCCCCTGCGCAGCCTCCGCCTGGGGCGGCTGTCTTTGCAGCAGACCGTCCTTGAGGGGGTGACCAGAACGAACCTCAGATCAAAGCCCTGCCCCAGGCTTTCCCCTCCAGGTCCCACTCTGCCCCCGTGCATGTCCCCAGAGTGATTTTATGCCTGGTAACACGGTGCTCACTCGCCTCTACCTCCACCCCCAGAATGGGCGTGGCACTGGGCACCAGGCGGGCGTCTGAGAAGGCCGTGTGGGAGCCGGCTGAGCCAAACGGGGCCTGCAGCTGGCTCGAGGGCCAGCCAGCTTCCTCAGCCACCTCCTGCTGCACATGAGGCCCCAGCTGCCTTTTGCCCCTGACCTGCCAACTGCGTCCTCCCCAGGCACCTGTGTAAGAGCCTCCCTGCTGATACATGGGGGTGAAGGATTCCATCAAACCGCCATGCCCTGGGGGATTGGCTCCTCTGCGAAAACCTCAGCCAGTAGCCCAGCTGACCTCGGGTCTAGCAGAACCCCACCCACAGGGGCCCCACCCATGGTGGCAGGACGCCCTCCGGCTCTCAGCTCCCTCTGGGACCCAGCACCACGTCCTAGAATGCCAAGGTCCCTGAGCTGAGGATGGCAGGGCGGTGGGGCCAGCCACCCATACGCCCCATGTCACTCTAAATCCGATGCCCTTTAAGAGGCAGGTTCCTCTGAACTCAGTTCCGTGGATAGTGAAACAGCTTGCCACGACGGCCTGCACTACGGGCAGAACCACACAGTCACCAGCTGCAGCAGAGAGGGAGGTGGGCCTAGTGGGGATCGGACTCTGCAGGGGGGGACTGGTCCCTCTGAGCCTGCACCATGCCCGCCACGGGCTCCAGGGGCCCATGTGCGCGCCCAGACAGACGCATGCACGCTCGGCGGCAGAGTCAGGGCTTCAGAAGGCTTGAGCAGCCGTGGCAGGTGGCGGGACCTGGGTGGGACTCACCTGGATGCCGTCCAGCAGCCGGCTCATGCACCAGTACGTGTCAGCCTCCACGTTGCGCAGCACATCCTCAGGCACCCGGGAGATGTCGGCGGAGTCCGCGTCCTCGTCGTCTGCGGGCGGGGGAGGGAGAGACAAGGAGCCGTCAGGCCTCAGGAAGATGTGTGCTCCGCTTACAGGAACGTGCCCCCCTCCCACCCAGGACCCCCTCCCTCCACTTCTCTCACTCTAACTGGATGACTTGTCTTCCACCTCATCACTTAAACAGGCCTCAATTTTAATACCTAATTAGTTGCAGATAATTAATATTCTGAATCTTCTCCAATTAATTAACATAATTAATATATTGTAAAGCGTTGCTTCTTGGGCATTTCACATCCTAAGAAGAGGGGATCTAAAATATATTACTTATTCCTAACTGACATTGGAGTTTTTCCATAAGATTTTTAAAAAATTCTGCTAATGTATTCACAAATTCACTCAGTAATAAGCCCTCTAAAAACCTGCTTCCAAGGTGAGACTTCCCAAAACCACACTGGATAAATATTGCTGCACTGAGAGCAGACACCAAGACAGCAAAGACACAGATGTGTCTGAAAGGAAGAACAGGCAATGGCGCTCTAAGTAATTTCCTTCAAGTACAAAAATCTAATGAGAAAGCATAACTTAAAAGTTTCACAATGCAAAACAGATGCCTCATTGGAATGGCTTATCAGACATTTGAAGAAACTGATTTTAGATCCTTAGAAAAATTGCTATCATCCGGCCTAACATTCATAAATGTTTAAAAAATTGTGTCTCCTATTTCTAAAATTTTATTTACTTTTGTTGTATTTTGCAAATATGCATGGCATCCTTGCAATGAAAATGTTCTCTAAGAAAAGAAACATTTCAGCCTGGAATATATTTAGAAAGTTTTAAGTGGATAAAAATGACAATAATTATAATAATAATAACTGCTAACCTGTATCGAGTGATTATTACATATGCCAGGCACTCCGTCGTGTTTTAAATGCACTGACTCTATTATGGCCACCATTGCACCCCTGGGAAAATGGGGTGCAGAGACGCAACAAGCCAGCCTGGAAATGGGGGGGTCACAGCGTGGACCCGTGTCTGCCCCCAGGCTGTAGCCAGGCCTCTGCACTCAGGCACGCCTCACACCTGACATGGCCGGACCCCCACCCCGCGCGAGACTCGGGGAGCCGTCGTGGACACCCTCCCGCTCTGTTCTCTGTTCACAGCAAAAGTAAGAAAGTGAAAACAGGGCGGGCATTTCCAGGCCGGCAGCCCACAGGAGAGCCGACTGGCTGGGCCCTCAGAAGCCCAGACAGGCTGCCACGGCCCCGACACGCGCACACCCCTCGGGGCACAGCCTCACGGCCATGTACACCACACAGCAGCTCTGGCTCCAAGCCCTGCAGGCCCCTGGGAGCGCATGTGTCCTTCTGTGCGAAGGAAAGCAGCCCTCAGCCCCTCCTTCATCTGCTCCCTCACTCACTCAACAGGCCTTTGTCGCTTTGGTCTGGAGCCTTCTTTCATTGAGATATAATTCGAGTGTACAATTCAGTGGGTCTTAGGACCTTCATGGGCTTAGGTGGCGTCGCCACTATCTAACTCCAGAATGTTTTCATCACCCCCAAACACAGCCTGAGCCCAGCAGCAGCCCCTCCCAGCCCCAGGGGCCCCGGGCAGCGTGCTGCCTGCCCCCGGACGTCCTGTGTGGCCATCTCAGGCCAGTGGACACGGGCCACACGGCCTGTCCTGTCAGGTGGTCCTCACTGCACACGAGGCTTCCAGGGGTGCCCGAGCCTCCCCTCCTCTCTGGGGGAGAATGACCTCCCACCGCACGCACGGGCCACGTCGTTTATCACCGCTTCTCAGTGGGCACTCCCCACACCCCTACACTCCAGACCCTAGGGTGCAGAGATGAGGAGGAACCAACGCCCCCAAGCAGCTGGCGGATTAAAGGGGGAAACTACTTCAGAAATGGAAAACGGCCAACAGGGAGGGCTTTCTGTTTGCAGCCAGGCCCCGGCGGGCAGACCCACATGGGCTGCCCTCCCCTCTGACGCGGGACTGGGGTGAAATGTGTTTCGAGGCCGGCTCCGGGCTCCCCCCCAGCCCAAGGTGCCCGTGACCCTGCCCTCCGGGGGCTGCAGGCCTCGCTCTGCCCCCAGGCCGGCCCGGCCAAGCACCCGGCCTCGGAACTCTGTCCTGGAGGCCCATGTGCCCATGGGCCCTGAGCGCCCTGGGGACGGAGCCCGCCTGACTCTGCACACGGCGTCTTCTCTGCTGGTTGACAGGCCCCTCCCAGGGCTCCCTGCACTGCGCTGTCTGGGCTGCGGGCACCAGGTCCCGCCCAGCATGACGTCTTCCTGCTTCAAGACTGAGATCACAGACAGGAGTGGAAGTGGCCTCCTCGGGCCACAGACTTCCCTGCTGGGAAAATGGCTTGGGCAGGATCGACTCGGCTTCCCCTGAACCAGAGAGCTGACCACTTTCTAGTCTCAGGGCGCCGGGTCTACAACAACCCAAGGACTCCTTGGGAGTGTCTTTCCTCCACGTCCTCGCTTTCGGGGGTCTCCAGACCATTGAGCTACAGGGCCTCACCCCTCTCCAGGTCACAGAGGAGGCGGGGCCGCCCAGGTCAGGACGGCGGGGGGTGGGCACCTGTGGGAGGCAGGCGGGCGCCACGGCAAATGTTCTTGGTCTGTTTAGCGGGCTTATTATTGGATCCCAGGAAATGTCGCGGCCTATGCCAGGCGTCACTCCCCGCGACAGGCCATTTGTTCCTCTCGGACGTAACGAAGCACTGGCGTTTAACTCGGACAGCCCCCACGCCCGTCTGTCTCCTGCAGGTCGAGAGAATCGGAATGACCCCTGCTGTCAGAATGAGATAAATACCCTCCTGCCAGAGAAGGCGCCCCCAGCACAGCAGAGCACTGGGAACAACGCAGAACCTTCCAGAAGCCTCGGGCTGGGACTGCAGTCAGAGTCGAGGGACAGAGCAGAAACCACAGCAGCTGCCCTGGCAGGGGGCACAGGGGGGCACTGGCGGTACCGCGGCGGGGGGTGGGGCGTGGCTGGACCAGACACCAACAGAAAAGCAAGCGCAGCAAGGCTCTGACTGACAGGCCGCATGCTGACCCCTCAGCGAGCTCACACCACGGGGCGACGCCAGCTCTCGGGGTCAAGACCTCCTGACCCCCGGGTGCACACCTGCCCCCAGAGCTTGCCCGCTGCCCTTACGGCCCGCAGGGCGGTGGGGCAGGGGGGCAAGGGGTCTGCACCTCAGGTCAGCGGGACTCGGTGACGACAGAGAGGCCGAGGCCAAGGAGACGGGACATGGAGGTGAAGCGTCCTGGCCACCGGCCCGGGTTCAGGGGAAGAGACAGGACCCAAAGGGCAGAGCTGATGAACTCACAGGGACAGCAGAGCAGACGGACCCGACCAGCGCAGGAGGGAGTGAGGCCTGCACGGCTACACGGCAGCAGGCGTGTCCGAGCAGCGGTGCCGCCCCGGGACCTGGGCCGTGTGGACATCCTGACCCAGCCTGTGAAGACGCTGCAGGCGCGGGGGGTGAGGGGCTCCGGGCCCCCAGGATGGAGGGGGGCCCCCACACAGCCTCCCCAACTCCAGGCAGGGCTGAGCCCTCCCACCGCCCCGGGAGCCAGACACTCAGGGCCACGGTGGACTCCAGAAAACGGCGTTTACAACAAACAGCCTACTTAAAATGACAGAACGTAAACCAAACGGTTCATCAAAACCCGGCCGGATTCCACTCTTACCTTCACCTTTTAATCACAAACGGACATTAATGCCGGCGTGAGCAACGCGGTCTCGAAGCTGCACCAGCCCTCCTCCCCAGCTTGTCCGCACACCTCGCTTCCGGGCCAGGCCTGTATCCTGGGGACACCAAGCTGGGGAAAGACCTCTAACCCCACGAGGCCTTCAGAGTGCAGGGGGCAAGCACACAGGCCAACCCCAGGGAGGCGGAAAAGGCGCTGACGGCCACGGTCCCAGGCGGAAGACCCGCAGTCCCGAGCGGACCTCAGTGAACACGAAGGCGCACGACAGGGAAGACAGACACTTAATTAGAAACAACCTCGCTCGCCGCCTTGGATCACAGAAAAGCTTTAGGCGAGGGTTTGCATAAATTCTTTGAAAATGCTGTCTGGCCGTCTGATTGTTTAAAAAGCAATTTGAAAAACAACCCCAATCTTTATCAACAGCTCCATTCATATGGAAAACTCCAGAACTGCAGGTCAGACACGACACAAGAACACGGCTTAGACGGCGCCGCAGAGAACCCGGGACGCCCCGCGTGACTGGGGGGCAGGAACCCACCACTCTCTGTTTTCCACGGAAAGGTGCAGAGTAAGAAGTCAGCACCTGCTTTCCTGGTGCAGTTATTTAGCAACGGGCGGGGGGTGGGGGGCCCCCGATGCTGTTTAAGCCACTGGGAGAGTTTAACTAAAAGTCTGTCTGTCCCACAGACAAACAGCCCTGGAGCCAAAGTTCCCCATGGTGGTGGTACTGCCCTTGCAAACCACGAGAGGCTTCAGGGTGTTTGGGGGTCAGAAGGATTAGGGTGAGGGGATCTGCTGGCTTTCGGTGGGGGGTGGTGCCAGCCATCCTCCGCCAGACACAGGAAACAGAAAAATGGAAGAACAGAGCCTCGTATGGAGAAAACCACACAGGGATATGAGGGCTGCTTTGAAACATCCAAAATCCGTCTTGGGTAAATATAAAGCAGGACTCTCCTGTGCACCCTTCCGTGTCCAGAAGAAAGAAAAGGTGAGTGGGGAAAGAACAGGCAGGGTGAGGAGCTCGAGTCCTGGGACACCACGACGAAGAGGCAGTCATGACGGCCGCCACCACCAACAGTCAGACGGACAGACAGGTGGACGGAGGGCTTCTCCTGCGTTTCCACAGTGTGTCCTCTGCGCCGGGGTCTGTTTCACGGGAAGACGCCCACAGGGGAGAACACCCCACCCGGCAGACGCGGGGCTTATGGGCAGGGAAGGTGCCGGGCGGGGCAGAGCCAGAGTCGGGGCTCGTCCGCTGGGCATCGTGGCCGTGCTGGACCAGGAGAGGGGGCCGGGGCCTCTGACTCCACGCGGACAGGAGGGAAGAGCCCTGGTAGCTAGCCTCCTGGCACGGCGACAACTCGGGAGAGGCAGGGCTTCCTGCAGAAGAACAGTAGCCCCCGTCCTCTCCTCCATCAGCAAGAGAGCCGGTCCCTGCACAAGCTCCCCGAGCTGCGACATCCTGAGTGGGGCCCCCGCGGCCTCCCTCTGCCCCCAGGAGACCCGGCATGGGCAAGGCAGGGGACACGGGCTGGGGCCTCACTCACGGGGATGGGGACCAGGGAGCTCTCAGCGGGCGTCCCCACGAGGTAAAAGCAACAGGGTGGCCTGCCAACCAGAAAGGGGAGACGGCTCACAGTTAAACACCACCAGGACGCTCGCGGGTCCCCAGACACCCACACAGGATCCCACCCACACAGGCTGGAGGGCGCCTCCCGCACCACCAGCTTCAGGAGGAGAGCCGGCCCTGCTGGGGACAAGCGAGGGCGGGGAAGGGGCCAACGCGGCCGTTATGACCACATCCATCACCCACCATGCTCGAGCCCTGCCTGCAATGAGCCTCTTGGGGTAATCGGGAGCTTAACTGGCGATCAGAAACACCCCCTTCTCTATCAGCAAGCTGGAGCCACTCTGTGGTCTAATCTTCCGCGCATCCCTCGACCTGGAAGGTTTAAATTTGAAACGCTGACACTCTGGTGATGGAGACTCCGGCACTTAATTACATAGGTTTGGGCTCCAATGTAGGGGAAAAGTCCTGCTTTGGCGAGAGAGGCGTCTCAAGACCATAAATTCACGAAAACTCCTTGGCCCGGCACAAATGACAAGCGTGATGATCAGACTGGCTGAGCAGTAGGAATGCTTAATTCTAACATAAGTAACATAAAGGCAGCTCAAGGGTACAGATCACAGGCCGTAAGAGCTTCCGATTCTGCGATGGGGTTGAAGACCCGCAGCCCTCGGCCGTGGGCAGACGAGGACCACGGGTCAAGGACAAAACAAGGATGACGCGCTCCCTCGGGTCAGGCAGGCCAGCACCCTTCGGCCACGGCCGACTGTCCGCCTCCTGGCCCTGACAGGGACCCTGATGACAAGGACCCGCCTCTCACCACCAGCGGGGCTCTGTTCCTGTCCCCTCGCGCCCCTGCACACCCCTGTCATGGGTCTCCAGCCCCGCGGAGCGGCAGCCCGAGCAGAAGGCACGGCTCTGGGGGACAGGACACGGGGAGTGGGGGCGGTGGGCAGGCAGCCGCAGGTCTCCTCCTGGAAAAATGCAGTATCTCACCCCAGGGCCAAGGCCTCTGGGAGCACTTGGGAAAAGGACAAGGTTGGCGTGGGGACTGAGATCAGGCGTGAAGGGAAGCTTCGGTATCCTTGTGACTCTTGCTTTTATAATGTCGTTTTGATAAAAAGAACAATGCTTAATCTCACAGCATTCTTTTGGCTTGATGGGCTCTTTGATTTTTCCCATTACGCTGTGAGTAGAGGTTTGGTAGTGGAACTGCCATTGGTTGAAATACTGATTGATTCTCTTAACTCGTATTGAGTACTTGTTTGTGCAGGAAAACGTGGGGACAGGAAAAAGGTAAAGATGAAACAGAACCACCTGCAGAGCCTGGAGGAAGCGGGGACCAGGCACACGCTCACTCACCGACTCACCGATTCACTCGCTCTCTGTCTATCCATCTCCTTCACTGACCTGATTCATCTCTGGGGGGGCGCACCGCACACGGCCATGTCTGCGAACAAAGAAACTGCCGTGTGCAGAGTGAGCGGAGACCGGGCTCAGACACAGCCGGCAGCCGCGTGGACGTCCACACGGCCAGGCCGGGCCAGAGGTCCTGAGGCTCCAGGGCACCCGGCCCAGAGCTGGCCTTCCTTAGCGGGAAGGGGGGCTGTGGAGACCTCGGTGCCCTGGAGTCAGTGCGCACAGGGCAGGGCAGCAGGGATCTGGTGGAGGACAGTGCTGTGGGCGGAAGAGACGCTCCCAACCAGAGCCTGTGAGCCGCCACCGCCACCTGAGTGTCTAGGCTGCACGACACCCCCACCAGTGAAGGCACTGCCAGGGAACACGTCAGCTCCACGCCGTGAAATGCCAGACACTGCCATCACCTGCAGAGGACAGGGGCAGGCCGGGTCGCGGCACTGCCCGGCTACATTTCTACAGCACGCGTCACCAGCTGCATCCCTCCCCACGGCTGCACCTGCGTGCCTGTCCCCCAACTGCAGTAAGAGCTCCGAGAGCAGGGCCATGCCCACCTCACTCTCCATGTCCCCAGCCCCTCCACTCACACACAGCAGACACCCCCAAACCCCCTACCAAGTGCCTGACGGCCTGCTGCCAGAGACCCACGGTCCAGGAGGGAGGGGGCACTCCACCTACAACTCGGCCCAGAGCATGGCACGTACGCCAGCACGCTCTATGAAGAGCAAGAAAAGAGTTTACCCGAAGTCTCTGGCTAAAGGAAATATCCAATTTATCACTGAACTTAAGCTTCAACACTTTGGCCACATGATGCAAAGGGCCGACTCATTGGAAAAGACCCTGATGCTGGGAAAGACTGAGGGCAGGAGGAGAAGGGGACGACAGAGGACAAGGTGGATGGATGGCATCACTGACCCAATGGACATGAGTTTGAGCAAGCTCCGGAGTTGGTGATGGACAAGGAGGTCTGGCATGCTGCAGACCACGGGGGCACAAAGAGTCGGACACAACTTAAGAGACTGAACAACGAACAATAACTTGCTTCCACGAATGGCAACGCAAACCAGTCAGTGAAGGAGGATTCGTTCACACTGAAGAAGGCGTTCTTCCAAATGAGGTCACGTGCAACCTGCTCCAACAGCCTCCTTCCCACAGAAGCCCAGGGCTCTCTGAACAGGCCAAGCTCCTCTGATCCGGAGGCTCCCTGAAAGACTTCAGCAGGTGCTGACCTCACCTTTGAGAATCACGGGCACACTGTCTCAGGAAAACAGCTCCCCAGGGCCCACCTCTCCCAGGAGAGCAGGCCCTCTTCAGCTCCTGCCCTCTCCCTCGCTCAAGAATCAGAAGCGGGGCATACACGGCCTTCCCGGGGCTCACAAAGATCATGAAACCCACGCCATTCATCTGAGACACACCAGTGCCTGGACACTCACATGCTCACAGGATGAACCCTCCCACACCTCCTCACTGCATTAAAGGGCTCAAGCCCCTCATTACTCTAACGAGGAAAGGGGTGGAGGACTTCGGGTTAAGACCTTTCTGACCGCGCGTCTCCAAACAGAAGCAGATTCTATAGACAGGCTCGTCCTTCAGGAGGCGGACAGCAGTCATTTAAACAGAGAATGAGCTTTCTGGAGTCATGATCATCTGATGAAGACAAACTGATCATAAATCAATCCACTCAATTGATTTACTCCCTTTATGCAATTAAGTCAAAAATAATTCCTCAAAGGATAAACGGGTCTTTAAATCAATCAGCAAAATGCTCGCTCACTCAAATCATCACTAATGCAGCCAGATGGAAAGAAAAAGCTGACCAACAGGAGACCCTCCTTGTTCCCGAGGGTTTGGGTGGACCGCACTCAGAGGGGCTGGAGGAAAGCTTGGGGTGCGGCAATGGGGCAGAAAGTCGCCCCCAGAGGGGCGTGTAGAGGCGCTTCCCCCAGCGTGACGCTGGAATTCTGACTTCTCAGCTCAGAGAAAGACCATCCCAGGGAAAAGCCTAGCACAAAAGGGAAACCCGGTCTAGATCACCACAGTCAAATATAAAATGGTCGTAAGCGAAAAACTGAGAAAGTAAAACGAACTGGATAAACATCTGCAGCACGGCACAGGCCAGGGAGAGACATCAAACAAGCTACAGAGAACTGCCTCCCAGCAAGAAAAATACACACGCAAGCCCGGCGAAAACGAGGGGACACCTGGAAAGGACACTTACGAAAAAGTCAAACACGAGGAAGCGATCAGCAGCACTAGCTATCAATAAACTCAAATAAACATAACCAATTTAATAAACATAAAACGGTAATATTTCACAGTTTAAAGTACCCACCACGGGTACAGGGGAAGAGAAACAGACTCGGGACCCCCGCGGGGCACTCACAGTACAGGTGTTCTGCTCAGGGAAGGACGCACAGGCTCGGGCACAGCGGGTCAGAGGCCACGAGCGCCCACGGAGCTCTGCAGCGCCCAGGCGGGAGGCAGGGCTGAGCGGGGCCCGCAGTCCTGTCCCACCACCCTGGGGTCTGCTGGAGGAGCTGGGCTTCCCCACCCAGTCCCCAACATCCCAACTCCATGAAAACAGGCGGGGCACCCCAGGCCCAGGTCAGGATGAACTCGGTGCTGTTCCACCCGACTACCAAGGCCACAACGAGAGCCCAGACGTGCTCTCCAGGAAGTCACTCCGTGAGCACCTTGGCTGCTGGGGGACAGAGATCCTTCTGTGCCAGCCCATTAGAAGAGCCAGCAGCCCCACCTTACAGGCATGAGTCTGAGCAAACTCCGGGAGATGGCAAAGGACGGGGAAGCCCAGAGCGCTGCAGTCCATGGAGTCACAACCAGTCGGACACAACTGAGTGACTGAACAAAAACAAAGCTGAATGGCCTCCTTTCCACACTGTTTGGAAACAAACTTCTGTTCAAAATAATCTAATCCATTGTGCGGCTCTCCAATTTGTCCATAAGAGGAAATTTTCCCTCAACAAGAGCCCTGGGGCCTCCTTTAAAATATGGGGCCCTTCCTTCCCTGCTGGTCAGGTGGCCTCCCAGCTCACAGCCCAGCAAATGCTTCAGGTCCCCGCAGTCTGGGAGGGGAGTCAGCCTCTGGGTGTCAAGAAGGTCCTCAGAAGGCCTGGCTGCAGGCAAGTCCCACAAGTGGGCCTCTTCTAATTCGTCCAGGCATCTGTTTTGCAAGCAGCACGCCTGTTCTCCACCCCGCCTGTAGGAGCGTTCAGATGCAGAAGGGTGTTGCAGGCGGTGGCCCCGCCTTCCTGCACGGCCGGCACAGAACAACTGTGGCCACTGATTGGGTGGTGGGGAGCCCCCCACACCACAGAAAGGCATGTCCCACACTCGGGTCACAGCTCCCGAGTCCCAGGTGACCATCCACGCCGTGTCCCACACGCAGCCTGCAGCTCCCATGTCCCAGATGGACCGTCCACGCCGTGTCCCACACTCGGGTCACAGCTCCCGTGTCCCAGGTGGACTGTCCACGCTGTGTCCCACATGCAGCCTGTAGCTCCCACATCCCAGGTGACTGTCCACGCCATGTCCCACAGTCAGGTCACAGCTCCCACGTCCAAGGTGGACCATCCACGCCGTGTCCCACACTCAGTCACAGCTCCCACATCCCAGGTGACTGTCCACGCCGTGTCCCACGGTCAGGTCACAGCTCCCACGTCCCAGGTGGACTGTCCACGCCTGTCCCACACTCAGCCCGCAGCTCCCTCGTCCCAGGTGGACCATCCACGCCGTGTCCCACACTCAGTCACAGCTCCCGCGTCCCAGGTGACCGTCCATGCCCTACAGAAGCACACCAACTCCTGCAGACCCAAGACCCCAGCAGGGGGAGGGCAGGGGCAGCCACAAGCTTCTCCCAAGAGCCCTCGGGTGGACTGAGGGGCTGGACGCCTGGCTCCATGCCTGCTTTGAGCCCATGCCCAGGCTGAGGACGAGGGCACAGGGACGGCCTCGCTGGGCCCCCAGACCAGCCCAAAGGCCTCACGGCCTGTCCAGGGCAGAGCCTGGGCTGGGCGCATGGTCAACCTCGTCAGCAGAGTCACCCAAGCCGCCACGCGGCCATCGCCCTGCGCACCTGGAGGCCAAGAGGAGAAGCCGACACGGACACGGGTCCTCGAGGGACACAGTCCTGCTCCCCAGTCACAGAAGAAAAGCTGATGAGCTCACACCTTTAAATAAAGGGCAAGTTAGCCACAAATTAGCTGTCATCTCAAATGCAACCAGGCCACTGAGTATTCCAGCATTCCAGCTCACCCCAATTTTTTCTACGCGGAGTTTTCTCTCAGCTTTTTCTGTAGCGATGGTTGCATTATAAATATAAACATGCGTCCTGCTGGAAGCTGGCCTTGGTGGTGAGGGTTTTCCACTCTATCACACGCCCTTTGAAGCCATCTTTCAGGATGCTGGTTAACAGGCCGGGCCTGGAGCTCTGCCGGCTCCATAACCACCTCGCTGCCCTGGGCTGCAACGTCATCTGAAGACTTCTCCACCATCAGGACCGCATCCGTGGACATCTTTCTTGCACAAGGGGTCTGATCCACGTTGAGAATCGTTTGCTTACAACAAGCATCTCAGATGAAACTGGCAGGTGAAGAGTAAGTACATTTTCAGGGCTCCTGGCAAATCTTACTAAAATATTTTGAAGGAGCATTTGGAATTTACACCATAGCCAGGATGCCCAAGATTGTGGCCCCACCATCTTTCATCAGCGGTTCCTTCTTTCCACCTCTGGGAAGGCTCAAACAGCTCAGTAAAATGAGGTTTAATTTGCACTGTTTTGCATTCTGGTGAGGTTTCGCGTTTTCGCGGCCGCTCCTTAAGCCCATTTCGGACTCACTGAGTTATCAGCGCAGCCCTGAGGCGGGGGGCGGAGGTGGGCACTCACCCCCAGGAGCGGGCTCTCCGGGTTGGGATTTCAGACCCCCGGTCTCCTGCTAAGCGCAGCCCTCGGGGCAGAGGCCAGGCCTCCCAGCAGACGGGAAGGGAACCAACTGGCCCAGCTCACCACAGTTGCAGGATCCCAGTTGCCCCGAGGAAACACGTAGAAACTGAGGAACCCAAATCACAATACCCCAGATGAATCTGTCAAAATACACACACACACAGACACACACACACCTCCCCCGACTGCGGGCTGGCGGCCTGTGCCCGCACGTGGGTGCCTCTGTAACCAGGAGGGCACAGCACTGGGGCTGCTCTCCCTCCAGTGTCTGGGCTTCCTGGGGATGCAGTCTGTCCACGGGCTACGGGGGGAGACCCCCGACCAAGGCCTGAGCCCCATGTCCGGGGGAGGCGGGTGAGAGGTCACTGAAGGAGGGGCTGTGTTAACCTTCTCTCCAGCCTCTATCAACCCAGCTGCCTGAAGAAACGATGGAGTCGCTTCTCTGTCATGTTTGTGCTGGGATTACAAAACGCAAAATTAGGGGTGTGGGCCCTGGGACACTGCGAGCCATGCAGAAAAGGGGAGCTACAGGGTCACCGTGACTACAGCCTGTCACAGTCTCTCGGTTGGTCTCGTGAACACAGAACACGCCACCCAGAGCCAGGCTGCTCCCATAAGTGCTGAGGATGGGCCTAAAAACGCCCGAGCCACTTGAAAAGCTCAATGTTCCACGGATATAAAATCACACAGAAACGCATCACAATCTGCAGGCGCTGGTGACCTCGTGTGCTGGTCCTGGTGGAATCCAAGTGTGAATCCACGGCCATCACTCAACTTGAAGTGAAGTGATAATCAGTCGTGTCCAACTCTTCACGACCCCATGGACTGCAGCCCACCAGGCTCCTCAGTCCATGGGATTCTCCAGGCAAGAGTACTAGAGTGAGTTGCCATTTTCTTCTCCAGGGGATCTTCCCGACCTAGGGATTGAACCCTGGTCTCCTGCACTGCAGGCTGATTCTTTACCAGCTGAGCATGGGAGCACAACTTCAGAAACACTTAGATGATGCTTGACCTCCATTTCCTACGTTTATCTGAAATTCCTCACTTGTTTTTAAAAAGTTAGACTATTTTTATGTGTTGGTATCTTGAATGTGTTTACTCAAGGGCAGTTAAGAGACTCAACGCAATGCTACAGCTGCCCGGAACAGAGAAGACCCAACACCAACCAACGAACAGTATTTGCAGAGAAAATGAGAAGAGGAGGGTTTGTCAGAGCAAAGCTTCAGCGGCCTGATCGTTCCGTGGTCATTCTCCACGAGCACCACTGAACTCTCCATGCCCGGAGTCCTGGGCAAGGGTTTCTGTTTTGTGCTTTGAGGAAATCTGTTCTCTTAGCTGGAGACTGGCCATTCTCTTCTCTTCAGATGTGTGTGTCTGGTACTGACCACGGGGCCTGCTCACTGTAGGCTGGCTTGAGGGTCCTTAAGCCCAGTATCAAAAAGATGCCAAGAAAACAGATTTCTAAACAGGGGCTCCCCTGTGCCTCGCACACGAGGCCGGTCAGGGTGTAGTTAACGTGCCACCGCCCACGAGCTCAGGTGAGGACAAGCGTGGTTAAGGGGAGGCATGCAGTTAAGGAGCTCGGACGCCCGGGGAGCTGTATCCCAGCCCCGGGAGAATACAGGCTGCAGCCAGGAGTGAGGGCCTTGCTTCCAGAAACTCCCCCAAGGTCAGTATGTCCTCGGACAAAGCAAAGATGGGACATCACTCTTGAGGAGTGGCCAAGCCCGCTGCCGTCCCCGGAACCCAGAGAGAGAAGTGCCTGGCAGACGGGGGTGGAGAAGTCCTAGCTGCCCATGCAGAGCTGGTCCTCACCCTCGCCAGGGGCCTTGCAGACGGGGGCTGGCTGGGCGTTGGAGGAGGGATTCTGAAATAACATGTCTCAACAGCTCAAAATGTCCATAAGGCACAGCTCTCCAACAAGAATGTCACCCGAGGTGGCGGGGGTCCTCTGCCCGCCCACAGACAGCCCCTGGTCCCGCCCCCATGGAAAGACAGGACCAAGCACCCAGGGATGCGTGGGGTTACAGTGCTAGCTGCAGGGGACCTCGGAACGAGGGGAGTGCTGAGAAGGGACTCGGGGGACAGGGCTGGCACAGCGCTGGGAACAGGACAGCTAGCTGCCAGGTGCCAGCCACAAGGAGAACCAGAAGGACCCGGGCCAGGTGTTGATGCCTCTGGGCTGACACGCCCCCAGGAGGCCAGCCGTGAGCACCTTGGAGAGTAGGCACAAGAAGGGGCCCAGGGCTGGGAGCCCCGCCACCACGGTGCCATCACCCGCCTCCAGGGGCAGCTGCTGCGCTGAGGACACTGCCCCCAGCCTGGACAAAGGCAGGAGACGTGCGGGGTACTGGTGGGGGGGTGCAGGCCCGGCAAAGCTCCTGTCCCTTACCCTCTCCAGGGTGCGTCCTCCTGTCGGACAGTCCCTCGGGGGCTGGACCCCTGCAGAGCTCACCCCCAGCCCTGGCGGATCCGTGTCCACGGAGCTGCTCAGCTCCACCTGCTGACCCTTGCTGGTCTGCACTGTCGGGGCCCAGGTGGAGGGGGGCGTTTCCACTGGCCCCCAGCCCCCAGGCCTCAGTGTGCAGACTGGGCGACAGCTCGATGAAGACAGAGGCCCCAGCCTGACTCCAGGCCCCTGTGGACTCTGGAGCAGGGCCTCCACCAGGCACCCGGCCGGATCTCCCCGCCTGCCCGCAGCCTGCCCTGCACTGGGTGCCCACCTCTGTACCTCCCTCCACCGCCTGCCTGACTAGCCCACATCCTTCAGGACCTAATCCAGGCCGCTCCTGCTCCTTGCCAGCGGCGGAGAGGACCTAAATCTGAGGTCCCGGAGAACGGTGACGCCCTCCCACGGGAGCCCTCACATGTGAGTGAGAGGAGATGCTCCTGCCAGAGCCCAGAGGCCTCCACTCTCCCCGCTGCAGGGGCGCACATGGCCTCGCCGACACAACACTCGCCTGGACGCGAGGGCAGCCCCCACCTGCCGGCCCAGCCTCACCACCTTGGGGCTGGACCAGACATCAGACACAGGAGGGCAACCCCACCAACTGAAGGGCGGCAGGCTGACCCAAGAGAGGGTCTTCTGTCTGGCTACGCCAGGGAAGCGATCTTGCTAACAGCACATTTATTATGACACACGATCCTTGAAAATAATGGTGTGTATCCTGAGGGATACAGAATGTATATAAAGAAAAGTGCCCGGAAACGCACGATACGGCTTCAGCGGACATCGTGGTATAGTTCACTGCGTCACGGTTTGGTCTGTAACACTCCTACATACGCACATTGTTTAATAAACCAGAACTGAGACTGAATGTGAGGTTCGAGGCCCCACTGCTTTTGTGTATGCTTTGGTCATTTTCACATACTGAAAACACACGGAAATCACGCACCTCCGCTGGCTTATGCGTCCTCTACGGCTGGACGCGTGGGTTTGTCTGGCGCCTCTGCAAGGACAAAGACCTCGACACGGAACCCCCAGCCCGGTCTCCGCGCCTTCCCCCGCCTCCTCCAGACAAGGAGGCGCCCGAGCCTTTCGGGACTCAGAGATTACGGGGTGTCAATCTCATCACACCTCAAAAGCACTGAGCATTATCTTCTTTAATCGTGGCTAATTTGCTAGACAAAGATAGAACTGCATTATTGGTTTGATTTGCATTTTCATTACAGGGATGCTAGACTTTGGTGTTTTTTTTTAGAGTATTATTCATTTGTGGTAGCATTTTGCAACATTCCTCCTCATTTCCAGAAAGAATCTTTAAAACTGTATGTTTGCTATTCACAGACGTAAGAAATGGTTCACAAAGATAAACAGTGTCACAAAACCCCACCAGCAAGGAGAGGCGCGGAGCAGCAGAGCAGAGGTTGCTGCGGGAACATAAACACCGCTTCTGTGGGCACGGAACGCTCCCGGCACCACCAAACAAAGCAAACATTTCTGGTCAACCTGAGGCCACCTTTCCACGGAAGGATAAAAGAGAACTAAAATCAGGATGCTGTTCTGGGGTGGCTAGAGAATAATTTATTTTGTTTGGCCTTTCTTACCCAATTCAACATCAGTGTATTTTTAATCAAATATATCAATATGTACTAATTAACCCTGCGTGGGGTGACTCAAAATTAACAAACCGCTTCAATAATAAATCAAAAAACTATAATTGGTATTTTAATTTTTTATAAGTAACATACCATGTAACACCAGAGTGAATACTCTACCACCACCATATAATTACACCACAACATACTCTGAGGCCCATCCTTCACGCTGTTATTAGACTCATAAAATATGCTTCCAAAATGAGAAAAAATAGCTGTCAAGAACTGCATCTTATTATTCAACTATTAAACTTTCTTAATCATCAATCAGTTTAATTGCTCCTGACACAGGTTATAAATAACATTTTGTGGTTCAACAGAACCCTACACGGGTAACCCCATCATCCCCGGGGCTGAAGAGGAAAAACCCCTCCCGGGATATTCCAGCAGCGCCTGCTTAGCCTTCACTGTCGTTTCCATTTCAATCGGATGTAGCATTCCGAGGCGTGTTGCGGATTTAGGCTGAAGATGTTAAGAATCACTGTATGTAACTGCCTGGCATTATTCTCAATTAGATCCCTAATGGGCAGACGACCCTTTTCACCTGGTCCAAACCAGCAGCTGAATGCAGACATGACTGCCTGGCTGTGTCCGGCTGCTGTGAGCTCTGGTCCCTCCTCCGACCACTGGCTCGGGGTCCCAAGTTCCGGCCCTGAGTGCCCAGCTTGGCTGCAGCGGATGCAGAGAGGGGACGCAGCTGTGCCTCAGGAGACGGAACACGGAGGGGCGGCGAGAAGGAAAGGCGGGACTCTGGGGTCTTCCCGTCAGCGACGCCACGTGCCAGGCTGCACACGACAGAACATCACCCGTCTGCACGGGGCCCTGCTCTCACGGGGTCAGTGCCACGGGGGCAGGGACCCACTGCATGCCCGGGGGCCTGCTGTCTATGGAACGCGCTCACTCGGGCCTGTTCTCCCTGGAAGAACTCTATGACCATGGTAGTCGGCCAACTATGCAGAGATCTGTGTCAGTGGTGGTCTTCCCTGATAAGGTGAAGGCTGGAAAGCCCCCGAGTGACACCCCCGACACAGGCACCAAAGGGGTGCCTGAGACACGCCGGCTGAAGGCCGCACGGCCAGCCTGCCCCAGGCCTGAACAGACAGGGAGGCGGGCAGTGAGCGTCCCGCGGGAGAAGGGGGAGCCAGCAAGGCTGCACCGAGGAGGAAGCCCACTGACCTCACACTAGGACGATGGGCCGGGTTAGCTTCCAGAGGATTCCAAAAATCCTGAGAAGTGGAACAAAAATAATAACCACAGCAGACTTCCTGCAGAAACGAGGCAGGACGAGAGGCAACACAACGATGCTGAAGCGCTGGAAGGAAAACGGTCAACCCGGGTTTCTAGACTCGGTGAAGAATACCTGTCGTGTGGCCAAACGCTTCTTGAGACCAAAACGAGAAAGAGCTACACTACAAAAAACGCTGAAGAAAGCTCTTCGGGCAGAAAGAATACTATACAAGGGGGAAAGACAGAGATCTACCCAGAGAACGAGGGTGACAGGCCACGGGGCGTGGAGGCAAGCGCGAAAGGTGTTTTCAAGAGGTAATTGACCAGAGCACACCCGTCATGAAGATCTTGGCTTCTATTTATAAAACCATTCTCCAATCACAGGGACTGGGCTCCCTGGAGAAGTGGACACACACACACACACACACACACACACACACACAGGGCTGTGTCAGAGGGACCCAGGCACCAACTAAAACAGCGCCCAATGGCCAGAGCTGGAACATTTAGAACAAAAGATAATCTAGGGCTACTGGACTATAACCCGAAACGTAAAGGAAACATCCCCGAAGCCAGGCAGGCAGGGGACGGACACGCCCGGGCCAGGCCAGCAAGGGGACGGACACGCCCGGGCCTGGCCAGCAGGGGGACGGACACGCCCGGGCCAGGCCAGAAAGGAAGGGGACGGACACGCCCGGGCCAGGCCAGCAAGGAAGGGGACGGACACGCCTGGGCCTGGCCAGCAAGAAGGGGATGGACATGCCCAGGCCAGGTCAGCAAGGGGACGGACATGCCCGGGCCTGGCCAGCAGGGGGACGGACACGCCTGGGCCTGGCCAGCAAGAAGGGGATGGACATGCCCAGGCCTGGCCAGCAGGGGGATGGACACGCCCGGGCCAGGCCAGCAGGGGGACAGACACGCCCGGGCCAGGCCAGTAAGGAAGGGGATGGACACGCCTGGGCCAGGCGGTTGCCATGTGCCCCTGAAGTGATGACAGGAATCATGCTCCCGTGTTCTTCCTCCCAAACCCACAGCCCCAGTCTGATGACAAGAACATCAGGCAAACGCAAATCCAGGGACATGCTACAGAATAACCTGGCGAGTACTCAAGCTGTCGAGGTCACTGAAACCAGGGAGACCTGAGAAAAGGTCATAGCCACAAGGAGCTCAAGGGACACAGTGACTAAAGGCCACGGGTGACCTGGACGGCCCCGGACCAGAAAACGGCCATAGGAAAAGTTAAACTCAGGTCATAACCATCTGTCAGTATTGACTCCCTAGTTGGGACAAATGTCAGTGTGACAGAGGGTGGGGCACCTGGGGCGGCAAGGGGGCCCGGCCGGGGAGAGGGCTGCAGAGGCAGGGGTGGCTGCAGACGGACACAGGCGCGCCTGGCCGTCTCTGCCGCTGGACGCCACCACCCCGCTCCAGGCATGTGGGAGCGCAGCTCCCTGGCCAGGGACCACACCTTCGCCCCGGCCTGGGAAGACCAGGTCTGCACCACCGGACTGCCAGGCAGTCCCAACAGAGCAATCTAAATCCCGAAACCGGCCCTGAACAGCCGCCTCTCGCCGACTTCGTGCCCTGGACAACGCAGCCCCAGCCTGACCGCCTCTGCACCCACCGGGGCTGGAGGGCCCGGGGGCCTGGCAGACAGGCACTGCCCACCAACAAGGCTCCGCCTTCGAGCCTTCTGCTTGGGGAGCACAAATTCCATCAGCTATAAATCCGATTTATGAATTTTGTATGTATCTGAAGAAAGAAAGAAAAAAAAAAACCGTCAGTTCCCACTGAGCCGCTTGCCCACAGTACCTCTCTGTAGCAACTGGGCAGCTGACAAAAGGCGCTTGGCCCTGACAATGCATTATCACAAAGTCAAGCTTCAGGGGCTCAAAACCAGCACGTGAGGCCGGCGACAGCCCCCGCCCTGCGTGAGACACAACTGCGTCGACCCAGGTGGCCAGCGCTCTTCCAGGACAGCTGCTCCCGCGGTGTATTTTCCATACTCACTGCCCTGGGCAATACTGCACACCCTTGATTATTCTTTGCAAATACATAATACATGAGTCACAAAACCAACTGCAGAGGCCCCAAATTAGACACTGCTGACCAGCCCCAGAAAATGCTATCATTTTAGAATGTTCTTTTCCAGTGGTTTTTGTGTTTTATTGGCGAAATGGTGTACTATTATTGCAATCATAATGATTTAAATATAAATACCATTAGAGTTGTAATAACAGCGCACATGTACTTGGTGATTTTATTTCAAAGACTTCACGCCACTATACGTACCCTCCATCATTAGCCTCCCAGCGAGACGGGAGGCTGCAAGTACAGCCTCTGTTCTGCGGAGGGCACGCTGAAGGCAGAGAAGCACAGGGCAGGCAGGCCCAAGGCTGTGGACAGACAGTTGGACACTGCAGGCTGCTTTTACTCACGGACACCCACAAACACACGTGTCCGCCTGCAGGGATGCAGCCTCACACACTTCTCACAGCAAAAGCGTACCCTGCACATTTACAAGGAGCGAAGCTGGCGGAAAGCTCTCCTGAGAGCAGCGGCCCTGAACAGCCACATGCAACCCAGGGACCAAAGACAGGACTCGGGGCGAAGGGCGGAGGGGGGCCCAGCACTGCCCCGCCTCTCCACACACACGAGCGGGCGTGCACGCGGGCGTGTGCCCCTGTGTGCATGCGTGTGTGTACACAGTGCGTGCATGGATGCGTGCATGGGTGTGTGCGCATGGGTATGTGGCTGTGTGTGTGTGGCTGTGTGTGTACACAGGTGTGTGTACAGTGAGTGTGTGCACAGGTGTGTGTGTGTATATGTACATATATATATACACATATATATATCAGTTCAGTTCAGTTGCTCAGTCATGTCCAACTCTTTGCGACCCCACGGACTGCAGCACACCAGGCCTCCCTGTCCATCACCAACTCCCAGAGTTTACTCAAACTCATGTCCATTGAATCAGTGATGCCATCCAACCATCTCATCCTCTGTTGTCCCCTTCTCCTCCTGCCCTCAATCTTTCCCAGCATCAGGGTCTTTTCCAATGAGTCAGTTCTTCACATCAGGTGGCCAAAGGACTGGAGTTTCAACTTCAACATCAGTCCTTCCAATGAATATTCAGGACTGATTTTCTTTAGGATGGACTGATTGGATCTCCTTGTAGTTCAAGGGACTCTCAAGAGTCTTCTCCAACACCACAGTTTAAAAGCATCAATTCTTTAGTACTCAGCTTTCTTTATAGTCCAACTCTCACATCCATACATGACTACTGGCAAAACCATACCTTTCACTAGACGGACCTTTGTTGGCAAAGTAATGTCTCTGCTTTTTAATATGTTGTCTAGGTTGGTCATAGCTTTTCTTCCAAGGAGCAAACATCTTTTAATTTCATGACTGCAATCACCATCTGCGCTGCAGTGATTCTGGAGCCCAGCACGCGGGGCTGCCTGCATCAGTCGGCGTGGCTGTCACCGCCTCCTGGACGCTCCACCTGGTGTCTGTGGCCTTCGTGTGGCAGTGTCCAGAGACACCTCTGCCTCCAGGGGGAGAGGCACAGCTTCCCCAGGTCTCCCAGGGCCTCGCAGCAGCAGGATGGGTCCAAGTCAACAACCACTCTTGTTCCTTCTTGAGAAGCTGCCGTTTCTGCCCCTCAGGGACAAAGCCCACAGACAGGAGGCACCTCTGTGCCCGCACCACACTGGACAGAAACCACAGCCACACAACAGACTCAGACTCGCAGCCATCGGCTGACAGGCCGGGAGCTATCGGCTGACACACCAGGAGTCATCGGCTAACACGCCCAGTGGTTAGGAGCTCACAGCGAGCGGGAAATGAGCAAAGGCAGGCCGTGGCTGTGACCGCGGCCGCGTCCTGGCCCAGGACACGCAGCACAGGGGGCACCAGGGAGGGCAGAAGCAAGAATGGGGAAGCACGGAGTCATGACCGCGTGCAGAACAGACACTCTGGCCAGTTCCTAAGAGTCCATCAGATCCAACTGCCCCGTGCATCCAAGTCGAACTCACCATAAGAGGGGGAAAGTATGGACGTCATCTTAGTAGCCAAGTTAGGAGCTAAAACACACGTGAAAACCTTTTCTGCTGAAAGAGCTCTGACTTCCTGTTTGCTCCCTCCCCTAAAACGCTCTGAGGGTACGCGGTGTGCTGTTTTATTTGCTTGGCTGTGCTGATCTTTCCCGTCCGTCTCTGATGCCCCGGCCCTCCGACCCTGCAGCCCCCAAAGGCGTGTTTCCTAGACAACACGGAGGCTCTGAACAGTGCATTTTTGCAAAGGTACAAAGAGCAGCCTTCTTCATTCACGGCTGGCACTGAAAGGCAAGTTTATCAGGTGGAAGCAGGACTCGAAAAGCCCTGGTAATTTTTCCATATCCCTGCTGAGAGAAAAAGCTCAGTAACCGGTCCCCTAAATTAGCAACAGAATGGAAGGTAGGAGCCCAGTCACCAGGAGAGCCACGTGCCGCGACGGGGAGACAGGGGTCCGGCTGAGGTCGGGACCTCCAGCCCCCTCGCTGGTCCAGAGTCCGCAGTCCATCGTACACACCTGAGACCGAGGATCCACACCGCTCCAATGGAGAGGGAGAGACAGAGGCTCGGGAGGGGGAGGGGAGGGCGGGGGAGGGCACGTCCGACGGAGGCGACGCAGGAAGAGGCCCCGGCCCTGCAACGGAACAGTCTGACGGGCAAACGGTGACCAGCGCGTGTGCCTCCCACAGGCCGGGACGTGCGCCAAGACTCAGATGCCCGCCTCCAGGATGGCTGTGACCTGCAGGAGGCACCTGTGAGCCTGTCTCTGCCCTTAACCCTTTCTCAGACCCACCGGGGCCCCGTCCTGCCAACCTAAGAGCATAAGGGGCAAAGGCCCTGCAGGAACCCCCAGGTCCGAGCTCAGAAGGCACCTCCCGACCCGGCCGGCGGCCGAGCTGATGGGTCTGAGGGAGGTCCCGGGCTCATCCTTGGAGACGCGGTCTCGTTGACAGTGTCACGTAGGGTGCTGACTGCGTGCATGTAGCACCTTCGTCCCACAGTCAGACTGCCTGCGAAATCACTAAGGCACCGCAGGGGCCAGCGCCTGTCACCCCAAGGGCCTGTCTGTGCGCCTCTTGGGGGTTCTTCTGGACAACGCAACGAAGGGGCACCTGTGCTCCGGCATTCAACACTCCCCCTGCTCCCACCCGCCGTGCTGCTCGCAAGCCCCAAGGCCATCCTGACAGTCCAATCCTGCAGTCGTCCAAGGCCCATGGGCCTGAGCAGCAGACAAGGATGATCCCAGGCACCTGCGTGTCAGGGACACGGCACCCCCTGCTCCTCGCAGCCCCCTGGCCACCCTCGGCCTTGAGGGAGAAGCATTGTGTGTCCTGGCTGCTCTCCCTCCAGACAGAACACGCTCTGCCAGCGAGGGCAGGAGCGTCACTGGTGCCAGGGGCACCCAGAACACAGCAGTCCAGGCGGGCCCCCATCACACAGGCTGGACCAGGGGGACAGCCTCGGCAATGCGCAAGCTGATGCTGACCCACCTGGCAGGGAAAATGAGCCTCAGTGGGGCCGGCTGGTGGATTCAACAAAAGCGCCCCAGTGCCTCATTTTCAGAAGCTGTGTTCACGTCTCTGAGGGGCAAGATAAGAAAGGAGGGTTCATACTAACACAGAGCCGCTAACGAGACAGCTCTTCAATCCTGAGTCAGAATCACACAGAACGGCAGTGCTGCCTCTACCGCTGATAAAAACCGTTCTACAGCACTTTAGGCCACACGTCTACTGTAGAGTAGAGAAGCAACTTCTAATGGAAAATGTGCACAACAGCAGTCAGAAAAATGAGGCTCACTGCAACCCAGTTCCAGCTGTAGGCATGCAGACCAGCCGCCCCTCCTCCGGGCCCCTGTTCTCCAGAGAAGGACGGAGCCCTGAGCCCCCGAGAAGGCACTGTCTCCGAACACGAGGGGGCAGGAGGCAACACTTCACGGTGAAGACTCTGCGTGGACGGACATGAGTTGCTCACTCATGTCCAACTCTTTGCAACCCCATGGACTATACAGTCCATGAATTCCCCAGGCCAGAATACTGGAGTGGGTGGCCTATTCCTTCGCCAGGGGATCTTCCCAACCCAGGGATTGAACCGGGGTCTCCGATATTGCAGAAGATTCTTTACCAGCTGGGCCACAGGGGAAGCCCAAAAACACTGGAGTGGGTAGCCTATTCCTTCTCCAGCGGACCTTCCTGACCCAGAAATCGAACCGGGGTCTCCTGCATTGCAGGTGGATTCTTTACCAGGTGAGCCACCAGGGAAGTCCATGGATGGGGAGGAGCCCCAGGACCCCTACCCTACACGGCCCACAGAGGAAGGGACAGAAGCATGAGGGCGCAGCCCAGACAGCTTGCAGTTACTGACACCAGCCTCCAGCTGCCCCTTTCCTAGAAAAGAGGAAAGCCGTCCACGCACAGGAGGCTGCCAGGGTCAGTCCTTGCTCTGACAGTCAGCAGTGTGAAGACACTGATCAACTTATAACCTGTGTGTTTCAGTCTGCTGATGTGCAAAATGGGATGATAGGAGCATCAACTTCAGAAAGGAAAGTTCTCTGAAAGCTCCTGGAACAAAGGAGGCTGGCTGCAGCCACAGCCATCTCCACCATCACCATCACCAACAACACTAACTCTGTCATCACCACCACCATCATCACCATCACTCATGTACCCACCACCACCACCACCACTTATCATCAGCACCATGATCACCACCATCATCACACCAGCATCACCTTGGTCTCTCAGTAGTAACTGCTGACTGAAAGAATACAATAAATCATTTATTCCTTCTGAAATTTGCACTAAGGGCAAATACCATGTCTTATACATTTTGGTATATCAAAAATCTACACTATGACTGATTTTATAGAAGTCTGTGGAGCTGAAAGAAACTGCAAAGTGACCACAAGATGGGGATTCCATTTCTACTTTTAAGAAGCAAAGTCATGACCAACCCACAGATTCTGAAGAGGCTCAGTTGCTGAAAGCATAAAGTTGCAAAGTTAGAAGAGGCAGCTTCTCATTTCAATTTTTTCTTTAATCTCTCTCAAACACAAAATGGCAGAAATTGAAACAACCTACTCTCTACAAACTTACATCTCTACCTTAAAAGAAAAATCAACCTACACTTTCAGCTTTTGTGAATATGAAAATAAATTTTTGCATCCAACTTTCTCTGAGAATACTTTATCCTCTAAGAAGAAGAGAAAGTAATAATGAAAAGAGAAAGGTTTTCCATTTTACAAAATTTGAGACCAACTTCAGTCAAGTCATTACAGACAAAAAACAAGTTAAAAGGCTTTTCTTTTATTAAAGCACGATGTATACAGACTTTAATGCCAGCAAAAGGCATTTTTCTTTGGCCACGAGGCATGTGGGATCTTAGTTCCCCCACCAGGGTTCAAACCTGTGCCCCCTGCGGTGGAAGCTTGGAGTCTTAACCACTGGACTAGCAGGAAGTCCCAGTAAAAGGAATTTAAAGTTTAAAGGATTTTAATTGGCTCCAATCTCACATCATATATTAATATAATCCCACTGTGTTAAAAAATACTAATAAGCACGTGAAAAGACACGTAAGATTATCAGTCACCAGGGAAACACAACTCAAAACCACGAGACACCATGCCGCACCCACTGGGGTGGCTGAAATAAAACAGACAGGGAAACACAACTCAAAACCACGAGACACCATGCTGCACCCACTGGGGTGGCTGAAATAAAACAGACAGACACTGGCAGTGTGGGCAGACGTGGAGCACTCAGAGCCCTTCAGACGGTGGGAACGTGGGACGCTGGGGCCCCTTTGGAAAAGAGTCTGGCACTTCCCCTACATGTTGAACACGGAGTTACCGTTTGACCCAGCAATTCCAACCTTGAGTATATAGTCAAGAGGACCGAAACATGTCCACACAAAAAGACTTGTATACAAATGATTACAGCAGCTTCTACATAACAGCCAAAAAGGGAGGGAAAACCCACATGTCTGTCAACTGATGAACGCACAGACAAGACGTGGTCTATGCACGCGGTGAAACATTATCAAGCCTCAAAAGGGAACATGGCACCGACAGACACGACAGCTCCAGGGACCCTGAAAAACACGATGCCAAGTGCAAGAAGCCAGGCACCCGATGTACGCATCTGTCTCCACGGGAGGCCCCACACAGAGGACCCTGAAGACAGAAGCAGCACACTGGCTGCCCAGGGCTGGAGGAGCCGGTGATGTGGCGTGAAAGGCACTGGATTAGACCTGGGAAAGAGAGGCAGGCACCTGCAGGGAGGCGGGGCACAGCGAGGTGGGCAGGCGGGCGCAGGACGACCACTCAGCAGGTCAGACAGAAAACACAGGCAGCGGGGAGGGGGCGGGTTCCTTGCCCCTTCCCATCTCGGACGGCCCCTGCTCTGGTCCTGCCGGCCAGCAGCGTCCATCACTCTGGACCTACACTGGGGTGTTGGAGAAGACTCTCGAGAGGCCCTTGAACTGCAAGGAGATCCAACCAGTCCATCCTAAAGATCAGTCCTGGGTGTTCATTGGAAGGACTGATGCTAAAGCTGAAACTCCAATCCTTTGGCCACCTGATGTGAACAGCTGACTCATTGGAAAAGACCCTGATGCTGGGAAAGATTGAGGGCAGGAGGAGAAGGGGATGACAGAGGATGAGATGGTTGGATGGCATCACCGACTCGATGGACATGAGTTTGGGTGAACACCGGGAGTTGGTGATGAACAGGCAGGCCTGGCCGTGCTGCGATTCATGGGGTCGCAAAGAGTCGGACACGACTGAGGGACAGAACTGAACTGAAGTCTTTGACGGTTGAGCGTTTCAAGCCACAGCTGCAGACCACGGCACCTCCTGAGTCAGTTTCTGCTTAAGCAGATGGAGGGGGGACACAGCCGCTTTCTGTCCCTGGTGAAGAAGACCTCTGGGGTGGGCCCTGCCAGGTGGGTGCGAGGCCCGTGAACTGCACGTGATGGATGTGGCAGGGAGGCTGGGGGCGGCGCGAGCCAAGCGGGGAGCGGCAGATCCCTTCCGAGTGCCCCTCCCCATCACGACGTGAACAACCATCGGCTCTCTGGCACAGGTCCTCCGGCTCCTGCTCAAAGCTGTCCCGGCTGCCCCCGCCACTCGAGCTCACGTCCACCCGGTCCCAGGAGCACGACGCTCTTCCATCCACCGGGCCGGGTGGACGGACACCGCTCCCCCTTCAGCAGCCAGCCCACACCAACCTTCCCGACAACACGTGGCCCTGAACCGAGGGGACCGATGACCAAGACTTCATTTCTTCCCTGTAACTCGCTGCCCCTTAAGGCAGTTTCACAAGTAATCACACTTATTTTCCTTTCTATTCAGGACACAGATCTGTTTAGGACAGCAAGGTGACAGAAAGTGTGATTTCCCGGCAAGAACACCTTAGGGAGGTGGCAGGCTCAGCGTTGGGAGCCAGACGCGCTGCCCCAGAATAAAGCTCTGCAGATGGGGAGCTAAGCACACGGCCGCCCCCCTGATGGACGCATGTTGTATACATTAGAACTGCAAGGCCTTCACGGTCACTTCCTGGATTCACAGAGGCTCTTAAATATTAATGTAGTCTGGAGCCTTCTTGAATATTATTCAATTCTTGCTACTGAAGCAAAAAACTCAGACATCTGACGCTAATGGCTAAGCTAAGTTGCTGGAAGACAGCAGCCACAGCAGACACTGCCCAAACCCTTGGAGGAGCCCGGACACTCACCCAAAGACACACACAGCGGTGGTGACATGGGGGCCTTCACAGGTCAGGGGATGTCTTTACAAAGAAGGGATTCTGGTTTTATTGTTTAGTTGCTGAGTCTCATCCGACTCTTACGCGACCCCCGTGGACTGTAGCCCGCCAGGTTCCTCTGTCCATCAGATTTCCCAGGCAGGCACACTGGAGTGGGTTGCCATTTCCTCCTCCAGGGGACCTCCTCGACCCAGGGATTAAACCCCACCCACGTCTCCTGCATTGGCAGGTGGATTCTCTACCAGTGAGCCACCTGGGAAGCCCATAGAGAAAGGGGAAGACACCTAACACAAAGTTAAAAGGAAAAGAAACACACACACAACAGAAGAGATGGCCCCTTCACTGATATTCACCGTGAACCGCGCAGGGCGGCCTGCGTTCCAATCACCTCTTGCAGACGCGCCTGCCTTCAGCATTTATCCGTTCATACCCAAATCGGGTCCACAAACATCCTCCCTTTCTGGCGAGTGGGGGATGCGCCACATTCTTGTCGCAAAGTCTGGCGTGCTAGAGGCCTTCCTGCCAGACGACCAGTTGGAGGGGGAGCCACATTTCCTTCATGTCCTTAGAAGGACGCCGTGCGTCGCTGATGCCTGAGACGGGAAATCCATCTGAGACACCTGCAGCTGCAGACGCGCCGTCTGAGAATCTTCATACGACCACTGTCCCCGTCGTCATCAGCCTCGAGAGAGCTGCCTCCCCCCGTGCCCATCTCCTGTTCATCTAATAATGGGGACGCGTCTCCTCTGCCGGCTTTCCTCTTCTCGTCATCATGAGTGAAAAATAAACAATCCTAAATTCTCTACTATGTTCAAAAAAATGTCTCCAGACTCCTTATCTTTGATAAGCAATCATTTGGAAAACACAATAAGCAAATTGAAGGAGCTCACAGAAGGAGCTGCTTATTTCTCTATTACATTCTTCCCGATGAGTCCATCTCCCATTCTTTCATTCTGGTATCATCTAAGCCCTTTTTTTAACCACATTTAGGAATGACTGATGAGTAACGATATAATAATACCTGGGATGACACAAGAGCAAAATATTTTAAGCTACAGAAAGAAATTAACATCATTATGATCTGACAATGTATCTCAGATTTATAAAAAGATTCAAGGGACCTATATAGTAGCAGCAAGATAGAATGGACCAGGAAAGCCCAACGCTGGGCTCGCGCGGGTAGAACATTCGTCTTGAGAACGCCTGCTCACTCCCAGCCCTTGGCAAATGTCAGACCGTCCCTGATTCTAGTCAGAGAGTCTGTGAGGAGTGTCTGTCTGTCTAGCTCTCGGTCAGTAACTGCTCTTACTTGGAGTTTAAAGCTGATGGCTCTTTAGGCCCAGCTGGAGAAGTACAGTCTTGGTCGGTCAGTAAATGCTCAAGGCTAATTTTCTGCCCTGCTGGCTGGGGTCCACTCCCGCAAGAGGGCCATGACCCAGGCCCGCTTCACGCTCTGTTCTTTATCCAGCGACTCTCCGCCGAGCCGAGAGGCTGACCGACATATGTCCCGACCCGACGGGAAGGTCCGTACTCACCGCTCTGCCTGCCTGGCCTCCACACCCCCGACTTCAAGCCCCCGTGAGCCCCGAGCTGCCTGTGAGGGGCTGCAGAAAGCCCCGGGCAAGGGGGCCGCGCAAGGCCGTGCCCATCTGACTGCCTTCGACAGCCACCTGCCTCTGCCCGCCACGCAGAGGGGCCTGGGCGGGACTCGGGCCTGGCCTATGCTGCTTCGTGGAGAAAACGGTGCTGAAAAAAAATGTCACCCGCTAGACGGAGTGGACACGAGCGGTTCAGAGAGAGGAGTGGAGGGCTGACACGTCTCAGGCAGAAGATAAAGATTCTGGAAAAAGGACGAGCACGTAGCTGCGAACAATGGCACCCACCCCGACTGCCCGTCCCCCAACGTCTCCTCTCCAACACCAAACGATGGCACCCACCCCGACTGCCTGTCTCCCAACGTCTCCTCTCCAAACACCAAACGATGGCACCCACCCCGCCTGCCCGTCCCCCAACGCCTCCTCTCCAACACCAAACGATGGCACCCACCCCGACTGCCCATCCCCAACGTCTCCTCTCCAACACCAAACGATGGCACCCACCCCGACTGCCCGTCTCCCATCGTCTCCTCTCCAAACACCACAGGGCAAGGAGAAGGGGAGAATAAAACTACACGGGCCTTCCTGGAAGTCCAGGGGCTACGACTCCACACTCCCAACGCAGGGGGCCCGGTTCAATCCCCGGCCAAGGACTAGACCCAACACGCGCAACTACCGAGCCCACGCACTCTGCAGCCTGCGTGCCACGAGGAGGGTCCCACAGCCACAGCCAAGACCTCAGGCGACCAAATAAATACATGAATATTTAAAAAAACCACTACGCTGACACCATGGCTGCCCAAGCCTTCCCACCCCATCCTGGCTCGCACTCTGCACTCCTTCCAGCTCCAGGGGGCTTCAGGATGCGGGGGGCGGGGCGGGGCCACAGAAAGGGAAAGGAAACCTCCCCGTTCCCTTCAGGAAGCAATGGCAACACTTACACCTAAACTGGAGGGAAGGGAACCAAAAACCCCTGCAGACCAGCATCGCTCAATCAGCATCGCTCAGGGAAAGCACTGCAAAGATACAAACACAGTCCGACACCACGGCCGAATCCCTAACCGGTCTGTCTCTTACTCTTCTCTGATCAGCAGCAAAGTTCTGGGTCAGCAGGCCTGGATACGCCAATCACTCGATAGGGGGCCTCGCACCCCCGTGCTCATCGGAAAAGCGGGTTTTCCAGGATTGGCTGTGATGATGGGCTGTCCGACGCAGTGAACTCGTGAACAGTGGTAGCTGTTCCCACTAATACAGTTTCACTTTGACTAGCGGAGCACGTGCGCTTTCTGAAAACTCACAAACAGTTGCACGCGTGAGTCAGCAAAGAAACCGCCTAACATCAAATAAGGCATTCCTTAACGATGAATCTGTCTGAAAGCAGGGCTTGTCTCCCAAGGTGTAACACTGAATTGGAAATACAAAGGAAACAACAGATCAGAGAATAATACATCACAAGGCTCTCAAAACCAAAGGCTGGCGATTGTTTAAGATTCTAATGAAATGTCTGTGGGTAAAATAAAAGTAATGTAGAACATGCAACGGTCAGGAACAGGTCGGACTGTGCCTTGAAATCAAGCTCCTCGGGGTGCTCATGACCACACCCCCGGTCACTCAAAACCTTCACGTGTCGGGCGCTGGGCCCCCACATGCAGGGCTGAGCTCGGGTCTTGGCCACAGACCTCCCCACAGCAGAGCTGGGTGCCCCAGCTTCCCTGCTACGGCCGCCCCTCAGCCAGCGCACTGTGCATGGTGGGGTCTCACCGACGCTCCCCATCCAGCCTTCACAGGCCAGAAGCCAGCGCAGAGAGGAGCCCCCTCCCTTTCAGGAGGCTCTGACGCTGCACCAACAGCTCCGGTAACACACGGTACTTCCAGGGGAACAAGCATACGGCCTGGGCACAAAGACACATGTGTGTCTGGATTTGTTAAATTGATGTTAACAAAACAAAAGATGATCTGAAAACGGTTTTGGTAATTTAACAGTAACCTTCGGTAAAAGAGAAACATTTAAAAAGGCCAAAAAAAATGAAGATGGGTAATGGTATGTGCTATATAAGAAATATCTGCAAATTTCTGATTCTCAAACAGTGAAAGATAAAAATTTGAAAAGAAAGCGAGAGCTTGTGGGGAGAAAGGATGAGGCTCTTCAAGGGTAAATGGCAAAGCCCTCAATTCAGGCCACACTCCTCTGCAGGACTCTGATTATCACACAGGGATTCTGAACCCAGGCCCAGGAAACAGGGGTCGTGAAATTCTGGAGCGCTGCCAAGCGTGGGGCTGGGTCTTTCTGGGGAGAGGATCCAGGGCTGGCACCACTCCTCACAGGCGTGACCACCTCACAGGTATGACTACCTCACAGGCGTGACCACCTCACAGGCGTGACCACCGCCACTGCGAGCTCGGAGGACCAGCCACCCTCCCAGTCGGCCTTCCAAGACTTGCTACGTTGTTCAGTTGCTCAGTCGTGTCCAACTCTTTGCAGCATCATGGACTGCAGCATGCCAGGCTCCCCACCCTTCACTCTCCTAGAGCTTGCTCAAACCCATGTCCATTGAGTCAGTGATGCCATCCAACCATCTCATCCTCTGCCACCCCCTTCTCCTCCTGCCTTCAATCTTTCCCAGCACCAGGGTCTTTTCCAATGAGTTGGCTCTTGGCATCAGGTACTCAAAGTACTGCAGCTTCAGCTTCAGCATCAGTCCTTCCAATGAATATTCTGGACTGATCTCCTTTAGGATGGACTGGTTGGATCTCCTTGCAGTCCAAGGGACTCTCACGAGTCTTCTCCACACCACAGTTCACAAGCATCAATTCTTCGGTGCTCAGCCTTGTCTACGGTCCAACTCGCATCCGTATTCCATATCACTTCCTGTGACTTAGATGAATTCAAACGTTTTCAAAGACCTTGTGCTCAACTGCTGAAGTTTCCAGATGTCAGATTACCTGGCATGGTATGTCAGGAGGGTAAAAAGGGAAGGGATCCCACTAATGTTTTTGTTAATTTGTTAGTTTTTTCCTCTTAGCCAGAGCCAGGACCACTTCAGCAAGGACAGCAATTTAAAACAGGAAATGAAGAGAAACCATTTAAAAGAAAGGAAATGAATCAGGGGGAAAAGATGTGAAACTGCACTTCAGTGGGAAGGAAATAGAACTTGTTCTCTGGTGAAAGGATTTTGAAAGGCTGTACAAAGGGTCCCAATTAACGAGGATAAAATTCTACCACCTCGGCCTCAGGGATCATATCTGAACGTGCGAAAGTGCTTCGGCGGCGTGTCGCAAAGCACAGCTACAAATTGGGGAAATTAATCCTTGACTTCACTACCAGCAGCGGGCACGACAGTCACGTGATCGGGGGGCTCAGGGCTTCAAGCAGAGCCAGGCCGGCAGCTCAGGAAGGCGTCCGGGGGCAGAGCTGCCGCCTAGATGCCCAAGCAGAACAGTCTGGACCCGGAACGCCAGGACCTTGGCAAGACGCTTAACCTCTGCACATCTCCTCTCTCCTAAATTCAAAGCAGCAATGCCTCCGTCATGAAGGCTGCTGTTAGAAATGAGAAGAAACGCACAGCGGAGTTAATTAAATCATAAACGCAGCTCAGGGGAGTTAGGGCAGGGGTCGGGGAGAGCCCCTTCTTTACCCCACAGTCCTACGCCCCAGTCCTACGCCCCCCACGCTAGGCAGTGGCTGCAGCTCCAAGCAAGGGGGGCTGTCATCTAAGCACAGGGAGAAAAAGACGGACGAACCCGCGGACCCGGGGCACTGCACCCCAAGTCCTAGGAGATGAACGCGCCCAACAGCCCCTCGGCACAGAGAGCGTGCGCTCCTCAAACGTCGGGGGCTGCAGTCTGGAGATGCAGGGAAAGACCGCAGACCCACACAGTCTGGGCGGGGAGCGAGGTGAGGACACGCCGGGTCAAGCTGACGGAAAGCAAGGTCCAGAAGGAGGCCCACAGGCCAGAGAGAGGACAGGCCTTCCTTCTGGGTGGCTGACGACTGGATGCAGGTTTCACCTCCTGGTTCATAAGAGACACCAGGGTCTTCCTCCGCAGGAAAGGGGAGCAGAGACCTGACTGATACCAACGCGTGTTCCGTGAGCACACGCGGACCGAGTTTCCACAAAACCACCTCAACTGATTCCACCTCCGCGGCATTCCAAACAGGCCAGCATGCGCCTCAGGGACCGGGAACAAACAGCCCTGGCAGTGTCTTCTAGAAGGGAGTGCTGGCTAAACACCTGCTTCAGCACAACAGTGTGTGTAGAGGAGAGGACTGCAGCCACCAGGCAACAAGGCCGCGCTGTTTCACTAACACACACACACACACACACACACACACACACACACACTCGTCTTTGCCAAGCTCCCAATTAGGCCTCTTGAGTACGGCTCCCGCAGGCTGCAAATGAAGACGTCACACTGGAGAGCGTCTAATTGCTCCTGGCCCTTCGGCTGATCCCCCCAGTCCTTTACCGTCGTAGAGCCCTGACCCCGTTGGAACAGCCTCACAGGCAGACCCGGACGGATCCACAAAGGAGTGGCACACGCGCGGGGGCACACAGACGCAGACGTGGCGACGGTGCTCAGGGCACCCCCCAGCCAGGGCGAGACGGCGTCTCTGATGGGGCCGCAGACAGACGGTCAGACATCCTCCTGGCAAACATCATCAAGACTGAAAAACACCCACGGTTGAGCCAGTAACGCCTCCTGCCTCTTCTAAGACTGCATGTCAAGAAAACAACCCAAGATGCAGTCTAGAACGTCAGGAAACACTACGCGTGCTGTCGAGGACAGTGAAAAAGTGGGAACCGCGCAAACCTGCATCCAGGGAAAACTGCCCCGATGCGGTGCCAGCTCACAGTGGACAGTGGGCCGGGTGTCTGGGTCCCCTCAAAATGCACATGCTGAAATCCTCACCCCAGGAGGATGCGGTCAGGAGGCAGGGCCTTGAGCAGGTCGTGTGGGTGGACCCTCATGAATGGGACTAGTGTCCTCACACAGGAGACCCCGCAGAGCCCCCTTGCCCCCCTATCCGGAAAGGACGCGGGCTACAGACCAGGCAGAGGCCCCCAGAATGAGACCATGCCACCCCAACCGCAGACGCCCAGCCTGCCAGCCGCCAGAACTCTGAGAGACAAACCCCGCTCCTCTAAGCGCCCCGGCCTGTGGTCCGTAGTGTACCAGCCACGGGGATGAAGACAGGCCTCTGCCGTCTCCACGACAGCCGTCCTGAGGGACTTCCTGGGCTTCCTGGTGGCTCAGGCGGTGAAGAACCTGCCTGCAGTGCAGGAGACCAGGGTTCGATCCCTGGGTCAGGAAGATCCCGTGAAGACGGAAATAGCCACCCACTCCAGTATCCTTAACCTGGAAAATCCCACGGACAGAGGAGCCTGGTGGGCTGCAGTCCATGAGGTCACAAAGAGTCGGACACGACCGAGCGACTGGCACTTTCACTTTGCTGAGGTACAGCTCGCACACCACGCCATTCAGCCAGGGAAAGCGGTTTTCAGCACAGGCACTGAGTGTGCAGACAGTCACTGGAGCCTGATTTCAGGACATGGGGTCCCTCCTAAAAGACACCCCACACCCGCAGGTCAACCCCCACACGCCCCCAGCTCTGTTCCCAAGCCACAGGCAGGGGTCTGTTCTCAGCCACCTTCTGTCCCCGCCTACCTGCCGACCCTGGACACTTCCCACGAGTGGATCGCACACTATGTGGCCTCACGTTTCCAAGGGCCCTCCGCTTCACAGCGTCTCAGCCCGCCGCTCCCCTTCACTGCGGAGCAATACTCCCCTGCGCGGGCAGACCACCCTTCATTTACAGCTCACCAGCTGCCGGGCACTCGGGCCGGGCTTTGGGCTTTGCGGGCTGCGACGAACAAGGCTCCCGGGAACACTCGCAGCAGGCTTCGGCCAGGTCGCACAGTAATGCCAGGCTTACACCTCTGCTGAAGTGCCCGGCTGTCGGCCAAAGTTGCTGGGCCAGCTGGACAGGCCCCCAGCAACACATGGGGTTTCAGATTCCTCCACATCCTTGCTGACAGTTGCTCCTGTTCCTCTGATTTCCAGCATCCTACGGGGTGTGACTTTGCCGGTTTGCATTCCTTAAGGATTAATGATGTCCAGTACCTTGTCATGCTCATTGGCCATTACTTTGCAGAAATGTCTACTCAAATACTTGGCCCCTTTGTTAAAATCAGATTGTCTTACTGATTTAGAACAGTTCTTTGTAATTTCTCCCATTCTGCAAAGGTCTCTTCCCTTGAGAGTATCGTCTCCAGCACGAAGTTTTCATGTCCACGGAGTCCAGTTCACCTGTTGTTTTTTGGGCATTTTTGCTCTTGGCGTCACATCTAAGAAGCCATGGCGTAATCCAAGGCCATGAAGACTTACTGCTGGGCTTCATTGTGAGACTTTAATAGTTTCAGCTCCTACATTTAGGTCCATGACTCATTTTACTTTTATGTATGGTGACAGGCAGGGATGGAACTTTGCATGTCAATATCTAATTGTTCCGGGCTTCCCTGGTGACTTGTGGTAAAGAACTCACCTGCCGATGCAGGAGACTTGCATTTGATCCCTGGGTTGGGAAGATCCCCTGGAGGAGGGCATGGCAACCCACCCCAGTGTTCTTGCCTGGAAAATCCCATGGACAGAGGAGCCTGGAGGGCTGCACTCTATGGAGTTGCAAAGAGTCAGACACGACTTACCAACTGTACAACAATCTCACTGCCCCAGCACCAAATGTTGAAAAAGACCATTTCTCCACTGAGCTGCCCTGGCATCACTGGCAAAGATCAACTGCCCATAAAAATGAAGATTTATTTCTAGACTCTCAATTCTGTTCTACTGATGGCCATGTCCATCCACAAGCCAGAATGACACTTTCCTGATTACTGTAGTTTGGCAGTAAATTTTGATATCAGGAAATGTGAATCCTCCAACTTCATTCTGTTTCAAGATTGTTTTGGCTATTCTGGGTCTCTTGAATGAAGATGAAGGGGATTTAATTTAATCTAAAATTTGAGGGAAGACTTTAAATCTTTTAATTTAAAAAAAAATATAATAAATATGAATTTAAAGATAAACTTGTCAATTTCTGCTACAGTTCTAATAGGGAGTACACTGAATCTTTAGATCAGTTTGGGGAGATCTGCCGTCTTAATACCACCAAGTCCTCCAATCCACCACAAGAGAGGTCTCTCCATCTATTTGTTGTTGTTCAGTGGCTAAGTCACATCCCACTCTTTGCGACCCCATGGACTGCAGCACGCCAGGCTTCTCTGTCCTTCACCATCTCCTGGAGTTTGCTCAAATTCATGTCCATTGAGTCAGAGATGCCATCCAAACATCTCATCCTCTGTCACCCTCTTCTCCTGCCCTCGATCTTTCCAAGTATTAGGGTCTTTTCTAATGAGTAGGCTCTTCGCATCGGTGGCCCAAGTGTTGGAGCTTCAGCTTCAGCATCAGTCCTTCTGATGAATATTCAGGTTTGACTTTAGGATGGACTGGTTTGATCTCCTTGTTCCATTTATGTAAACCTTCTTTAACATCTTTCCACAGTGTTTTGTAGTTCTTAGAATAAATACTGTACTTTTTTGCTAAATTTATGTCATTTTATTCATTTCGACAGTATCATAAATGGAATTGTTTTCATACTTCCTTTTTTTGATGGTCCATTGCAAGTGTGGAGAAATACAACTGGTGTTTCTGTCTTGATCTTGTATCTGACAACCTTGCTGGGCTTGTTTACTGGCTTTCATAATTTTTTAACGGATTCCTTTGGATTTCCTATATACAGATGATGTCATCTGCAGTGGGAGAGAGTTTCACTTCTTCATTCCCACTCTCAGTGCCTCCGCTTCCTTTTTTTTGCTAACTCTGTCAACCAGGACGGGCCTGAATACCAGTGGAGAACACAGACGCCCGTGTCTTGCTCCTGAGCCTAAGAGGAAAACGCTCGGTCTTCCACGTTAAGCGTGAGTAACCGTGGGGTCTTCACGCACTCTTTGTCAGAGAGGTCGCTCCTCTGGCCTCAGTGTTTTGAGTGCTTTTTATCAGGACGGTGTTGGATTACGTCAAATGCTTTTTCTGGATCAACTGAGATGACTGTGTTGCGCTGTCCTTTATTCTGTTAGGACAGAGTGTCACACTGACTGCGTTCCCCACGCTGAACCAGCCTTGAGTCCCGAGATGAACCCCGTCTGTCTGATGCATGACCCCTTTGCATGTCTGCTGCATTCCGTTCCTCAGTGTTTCACTGACGCTTGTTACATGTGCTCCTTCTTTGTGATCTTTGTCTCGTTCTGGTATCAGGATAATAATGGCCTAGGAGAATGAACTGAAAGTTATTTCCTCTCTCCTCTTTTTGTAACAGTATGTGAAGGAGTGATGCTAATTCTTTGTTAAATATTTGTCAGAATTCACCAATGAAGTCAGCTAATCCAAGGCTTTTCTTTGTGGGGATTTCTTAAATTACTCCTTTAATCTCTTACGTACATTGCTCTTATATTTATACATCCATATAAATATTGATAAATAAATTATAATAAACATTATATTATACTGAGACACAGAAACTTATTTTAAGAAATAGCTTTACACAATTATGAGGACTGGCAAGTCTGAAATTTGTAGACCAGGTCAGCAAGCTAGAAACTCGGGCAGGATTCCTATGTTGTAAGGAGAATTTCTTCCTCTTCTTCTTCTTCAGGAAATTTCCATCTTTGCTCTTAAGGCCTTCAATTCACTACATGAGGCCCACCCCCACATTATGCAGGGTAATTTGTTTTATTCAAAGACTACTAATGTATATGTTAACCACATCAAAATATACCTTCACAGCAGCATCTAGACTGGTGTTTGACCAAATAAGTGGGCACCACAGCCTAGCCAAATTTATACAACATTAACCATCACAGTCAGTTGTGGAAATCCGTGCCTTTCTAGGAGCATCTCCATTTCATCTACATCCTAATTTAATTTAGAGAGTTATTCACAGCATTTCCTTAATGCCATTTATTTTTGAAACCACTCATAACTTTAGTGATCTGAGCCTTCTTCCCTTTTTTCCAGGTCAATCTAGCCAAAGGTTGACCAGCGTTTTGTTGCCCTCTTTGAAGAACCAGCTTTGGTTTTGTTGCGTTTTCTCTACGGCTTTTCTATTCCCTACTTCATTTATTTCTGTTCTAGCCTTTATTTCCCACCTTCTGTTTGTTTTGCCTTTAATTCGCTCTTCTTCTCCTAGTTTCTGAAATTGACAACTCAAGTTAATGCCTTGAGATGCTCTCTTTAATGTGAATGCCTCTTGGAGCAGTGCTTTGGCTGCCTCCCCTACGTCTCCGTATGCTGTGACTTCTTCTTTGACTCATTGCTTCTTTATAACTGTATTCTAAAATTTTCACATATTTGTCACATTTTCTTCTGTAACTGATATCTAACTTAATGTCTGTATGATCAGAGCACAATTTATATGATTTCTACCCTTTCAAATGCACTGATGCTTGCTTTATGGCCTAGCATATGGTCTACGCTGGAGAGCGCTGCGCGTGCACTTGGGAAGATGGGATCCTGCCACGATGGGGGCTCTGCAGACCTCTCTGAGGGCCAGTGATTTCCAGGCGCTCAGTTTTCTTTCTGCTCCTTTGCTGATCTTCTGTCTGCGTTTCCTACACATTATTGGAAGGAGTATGTCACTATGTTCTAGAAAGACATTTTTTAAAAAAGCTTAATGACTCTGGGAAATGCTTAGAAATTAAAACAAAAAGCAGTACTAAAATGTGCATGCATAATATAATTGCTGCAATGCAAAAAGTACATTGGCAAAAAGACCAGAAGGAAATTAGTAAAATGTCCCAATGACAGCTTCTGAGACAAGGAGCTATACTGTTAATGAGTTTTCTGATTTTTTAATTTTTAGTATAAGTCCATTACTTTGATCATCGCCAAGATGTTTTTAAACAGAAAATCTGACTACATACAAGTTATGGGCTATGAAAGCACAGCGCACCTGACGGTCACCTCAGGGGGCTGCAAAACCAGCAGCCCCTCCCTCTGGTTCTGAGCCACTGGCATTTCCAGGGCCCTCTGTTCTCCACTCCCTCACACGGAACAGAACTGCCACAGGAAACATCCTGAATTCAGATGCTCTCGTTTCTACCTTTAAAATGTTTCTGAGATGAGCTGTGAACTGCAGAAGTGTGTTAGGTGAGGAACACTAAAGGAAGCCAGTGAAAGAGGCATTTAGCAGCAGCCTTGGTTCATATAAGACACGGGAAAACGAGATGCAATTAGGAAAGACATAAATGCAAACAGAGAAAAGTGTAGACAACTGCTTCTAAGACCGTAATTTATCAATAAGAAACGGCGATAGCTCACCCTCACTGTCACTCAGAGCCGGTTCACACCGACCGTGGATAAGGCGGAAGAAAGATGGCCGCACAGCTGTTCAGCTGACAGCAGACCCCACCCGCTCAGCACTTCTCCTCTGTGTCCCAGCCAGGTTTGGGGACTTACTCCTCTTGCTGACCCCACACTAAATCCACTCCCAGTGCGCTCTGGTATCCAGGAAATGCATGCTAAAGCGTCTTCTCTGGGCAAAAGTAACCTACTCGAAAACAACCTGTACTTTTGAGATGCTGACTTATAAACAGTAACGCAAAAATAAAGAATCGATGCTTTCAAACTGTGGTGCTGGAGAAGGCTCTTGAGAGTCCCTTGGACGGCAAGGAGATAGGACCAGTCAATCCGAGAGGAAATCAACCCCGAATATTCACTGGAAGGACTGAAGCTGAAGCTCCAATACTTTGGCCACCTGATGCGAAGAGCCAATTCATTGGAAAAGACCCTGATGCTGGGAAAGACTGAAGGCAGGAGGAGAAGTGGGCAGCAGTGGATGAGACGGTTAGACAAGCATCACTGACTCAAAGGACATGGATCTGAGCAAACTCCAGTGAAGGAGAGGGAAGCCTGGTGTGCTACAGTCCGTGGGGTCACAAAGGGTCACACGTGACTTAGTGACTGAGAAACAACAACACCAGTAAAAAAGTATCCATAATGTTCCTAAGGAAACAGACTGTCATTTCAGCCACTTTCCGTATTAGCTTTCAAGAGTGATTTATTTTACCAGAAAATGCCATATCAAACCCATCAGAGCTTACACATGCTGGTGATGAGAATCAGCTGTGAAACGCTCCTCCTACGTGCCGACCCACTCCCAGGCACCCTGAGGACTTGGTCCACAGCGAGTCCACACAAGCTGGTCAGGGCAGCTTCTAAATTTAAGGAGCACGCAGGACAAAGGCGTGGGGTTGTGGGAATGCTGCTTCGTGTTTTGCTCTGCTGAAACCACTTAGTTCAACGAAAATATACCTCTCTACTTAAATTGTGGGATTCAAGGTGACGGAATAATGGTTCTTAATCTTAAATAGGATTTAACACTGCTAAAATGAATATGACAGCCCCTGTTTGAAAAATACTTAAAAACTGCACCATGCCTAGGGGGAAAAGAACTTAAAAACTCCAACAACACTAGAAGGGTTTCATGAATTATGCTACATTATCTCAACAGAACATTCTGTGCAGGAGGTGGAAACGATCTTTACCAAGATCTCTTAATAATACAGGAACAAGCTAATGTTACAGGGACAAGCTCGTGTTCTAAGGTTAAACGGGAAAAGGCGCGAAACAGAATTTTCTATGTAACATGTTCTGAACTACATAAATAAAACACACAGCGAAGACTCAGAGGAACTCCCCGCAGACAGCTGTTCCCACCCGGCACTGCCATGGGCCTGCGCCCCGTCCCCAGGCTGGCCTGGTGGGAGTGCAGAGGCACAGACTCCTCCGAGGGGTGTCAGGAGAGCAGCATCTGGCCCCCACAGAGGACAGAGCAAAACGCGGCTGCGTAAGGCCACAGAGGCCTCCTTCCCCCCAGCCAAACCCAGACTTCGGGACCCCTGGGCTCAGTGGAGCCTGGAGAGGAAAGCACGGGACCCAGCCCTGCTGCCCAGCCCACAGCCCCGAGAAGCGGCCAGCTCCCCTGCACTGAGCCCTCCTCCACTGTCTTCTCCCAGCACGTGACACCTTCCCGGAGCGACAAGCCACTCGGGCTTCCCCCCGCTGGCTTCAGCGGCCTTCTCCAGCCTCTGGATCTGGACCACCCGCACACCCACCCCCGCCACCAAGGTCCCCAGAGCTCTCCTGACTCTCGTCCTCAGACACCCCTCGGGGGTGACAGACACCTCCAGGGCCCAACCGTGACCAGGGGCTCCATCCCAAAGTTTAGTTCAGTTCAGTCGCTCAGTCGTGTCCGACTGTTTGCGACCCCATGGACTGCAGCACGCCAGGCCTCCCTGTGCATCACCAACTCCCAGAGTTTACTCAAACTCATGTCCATGGAGTCAGTGATGCCATCCAACCATCTCATTTCTCTGTCGTCCCCTTCTCCTCCAGCCTTCAGTCTCTCCCAGCATCAGGGTCCTTTCTAGTAAGTCAGTTCTTCCCATCAGATGGCCAAAGTACTAAGTTTCAGCTTCAGCATCAGTCCTTCCAATGGATATTCAGGACTGATCTCCTTTAGGACAGAATGGTTGGATCTCCCTGCAGTCCAAAGGACTTTCAAGAGTCTTCAACACCACAGTTCTAAAAGCATCCATTCTTCTGCGCTCAGCTTTCTTCACAGTCCAACTCTCACATCCATACATGACTACTGGAAAAACCATAGCTTTGCCTGTCTAATCAAACCTTTGCTGGCAAAGTAAGGTCTCTGCTTTTTAACATGCTGTCTAGATTGGTCGTAGCTTTTCTTCCAAGGAGCTGAGGATTTGTTCCACACATGCTTGCAGAGGCGGGGGCTGGCGCTACTGCACCTGCGTGTGTCCTTCAACAGCGGGACAGCAGGGTGAGGAGCCGGAAGAGACCTGACTGCTGGCAGCCCCAGGGGGCCTGTGCGTGCGCCTGTGTGTGTGCATATGTGTGTGTGCGCACGACTGTGTGTGCTCACGGCATGAAGAGTCTCTGAGTTTACCTGAAGGCAACACTTGAACACAAAGTGTTCTCTCCAGCTTTCCTCTCTTCTGGACAATTCACATCGCGGTCATGTGCCTTCATCCCAGCCTGCTGATGATGCAGACCAACGCACCAAGGATCGCTTGGGTCTTACAACCTACATCGGTGCCAGACTCGTTAGGACAAACTTATTTACCACATTAATTAAATGGTCTATTTAACATGGAATATCAATTCTCTAATCACATCTCAGTTGAACTTCTTCTTTCAATTAACAGCTCTGAAGTCTACTGACAGAGCTCCTACTGTTCTAGGATCATTAAGAACACTTTCATTATCTGTCAAACGAGGAAGTGAGAAACAGAGAGGCAGGCAGGCTCGGAGCGGCCTCTCCCTGCTGAACAGATGATGGGGGAGCAGCCCGGGATCACTGGTTGCTTAGCAACGGAGAGGCTCCCATGAGACTCCAAGCGATGGGAGAGGGGTGGCCACAAAATGGACCACAAAATGGATGAGAAGCGGGTGCCGTCAGGGGACCATCTGGTCTCAAGTCAACCTCACTCTTCAGATCACAGCAACACGAGAATCCGAAGTGGACCTAACACTGAGATGGCTAAAACACAACCTAAAAAATAACCACAATGACAAACACCAAGGCAGGAAGGTTCACGTGAAGACAAAGTAACACCAGTTTTAAACAAAACGCTACCGCTCAAGAGTAAACCCGTCCTGTGGTGTTTCATTTCTGTCCACAGATGAATTAAAAAGTAGATCTCACACACATATCATCAGAACGGTTTTTAAACTTGAAACATAAACCAGGCAAAGTTACGCTACAGTTGGCTACCTGCTGCAACATAAACGGAAGAAAAAATATGCAATACTCAGAGACAGTATAACCCAACCTAAAGCCCATTAAACCAATTATTTTGCATGTAATTAATATTCCCATAAAATTAAATGCTACTAGTATATCAAAGGCAAACCAGTGATAAATGCTGCAGAAATGCAATTAAAGAGGATTCGGTTTTTAGCTTATAAGCAAAACATCCAACTAATAGCCTATCACCTTAACCTTAGCCATTTAAATCCAAATCATTAAAGCCAGTGCTCTGTGGCCATTAACACAAAACCACGCTCCTCGAATATATTACATTTCTCCTCATTTATTATTTAAAAGAAGATATTAATAATAATAAACACATCTCAATGTCTTCAGTGGTTGAGCATGTGGATTTAAGGACTTTTTCAAAGCGGGCATCAGTGATAAAACTATTGTTCTCCAATATTACTAATGGCTGTCATTAATAACATTAAAATTAACAGCAATTTTCAGCACGGGTGTAATTATGCAGAGCAACATGGTCAGGCCACTGAAGTCCACGTTTAATGTCTGTGAGAAGAAAGCACCGTGCATGCTGTGATCTTACCTATGTACTCACAGATGAAGACTACAAAGAAGGGAGTGACAAGGTCATTTATCCCCTGAACATATCCGCTGGCAGGATGACGTATGGCCCATATGAACAGTATCCTTTCAAAAATCTGAAAGAAAAGTGAACACTGGTGGAGCAGAAAGCAAACACATCAGAAACTTTTTAAGTGTGTGCATCCTTAGGACACACGTTACCGATACTTTTCAGTCTCTAATATAAAATACAACTGTTTTAAATTCCAGTTATCTTGATTTTTTTTAATAGACTCACAAGCAGCATGGAAGAACGTCCTGGAGCCCTGGGCTCAGTCCCACCACACAAGCTGGCTCCTACAAGAGACACTCACTCTCTGGCCTCCCAGCCCCGCGGGTAACCGCTGCGTGTGGCCGCCCTGGACTCGGCCAGCAGGCGCAGCGGCACCTGGCCTGGCAGTTCAGGAAGCGGGGGGGGCAGACAGAGGAATGGACGGGTGGGCAGGTGGGCAGGGGGAGGTCAGCAGCTGGTTGCCCACGTGAATGGGCATGAATGGGCAGAGGGACAGGTGGGAGGGAGGGGATGGCCGACGCCCTAAGCGTCCCTCACCAGATGCTTTTTCACAACTGACAGGTAACAGCATATTCGCTCCAGCTGTCAGCATAACGACTGAATATCTGTAAATCCTATATTCCGAGGTGACCGGCGCAGTAAGTCTGGTTAACACCCACCACCACACACAGCCGTAGGACTTCTTTTCTTGTGACGAGGACTTCCAAGGCTGATTTTCTTAACGACGTTCAGAGAGGTGGTAAATGTCGTCCACTGTGGTCGCCGGGCTGCGCGCGACAGCCCTGCCGCTTGTCTATTCTATTCTGACGCCCTTCACCCATTTCACGTCCCAGCCTCCTCTGGCAAACACCGATTTATCCTTCGTGTCTCTGAACGTGGTCGATTTTTTAATAGATTTTTTTCAGGTTATTTCCTATTACAGTTTATTACAAAATGCTGCACACAGTCGACTGCTGAACAGTAAATCCTTGTTGCTCACCTATTTGACATGCAGGAGTCTGCACCTCTTAACCGCACACTCCTCACGCATCACTCCCTTAACTACCCCCTTCGGTCCCCATAGGTCTGTGTCCCACGTCTGATGTTTCTTTTTTATGTATGGATTCATCTGCGTCACTTCTTAGACTCCACACACAATGACGCAACAGACGCCCCCTTAAACCGCAGGACGCTCCCGGCCCTTGGATGCAGGCGTCCCCGTCAGCCCGGCTCCCGCCGCCGTCCGAGGACCCGCCACCCTGGCGCCGTCTCAGCTCCTCTCTCCTCGCCACTCACACCCAGTCCATCCTGCCTCCCCTCCTCACGCCCCCCACCATCCTCCACCTGCATTCAGGAGGCGTCTCACCAGGGCCCCACCGCGTCGTCACCCACGCACACGCATGCGCACACGCACGCACACGCGGCTTCACGGCCTCCCCGGCTCCAGGCTCCAGGCTCCTGGCTCCAGGCCCCCGCCCCCAACACCGCGCCCTGGCTGCCCTGGCTCTGACCCTCTGCCGCCAGCTCCCAAAGCCCAGCTGCACTGGGCCCACCAGGCTGCCACCTCCTCCGTGCTGGTCCCCAGCCCTGGCGTCCAGCTCAAGCCACACCGCTGGGTGGCTGGGCCGCCATCTGCCCCCTCCCCACCCGCTGGGGAGGGCCGACGGCTTCCTGCTCGTGAGGCCCCGGCCGGCAGTGTCCCTGGGCCTTCCCGTCCCGGGTCCCTCTGGACCGACAACACCTGGAGGCACCTCCTGGTCGCTGGACCACCGTCCGAATCCTGCTTCTCCATCAAGCGGTGATGCTCCAGACCTGCAAGGCCCACTAGCCGGGACCTCAAGGCCCCTCCCTCCGAGTCCATGATGGGAGACAGACTGGGAGCGGGGATCGGCTCCAGAGGCATCTGGTGGACAGAGACCAGCGAGGAGGTGACGGGCTGTGATGCTTATGACAAGCCGCTCGGACGGCAGTAGGAGAGAGGAGCCTTCCAAAGCGAACAGAGGCAGACGGAGCCATGCGTGGCTGAGAATCAGGGCCCACAGTCTTGGCAAGACGGCCTAGCCCCCGGCATGGGGGACCTTCTGTCTCGCCCTGCACAGGTCTCCCTCCTTCCCGGCCACCAGTCGAGCAGGGGCGTGGACAGAACCTGCCGAGGAGCCAGGCAAAGCCCGCGGGTCTGCCCCTCAGCACCAGCGTGCCTGGTGGAGGGGACGGGTGTGCACGTCCTCCTCGAAGCCCTGACTCCAGGCCCGCCTGCCCCAACTCCACACAGGCCCGACAGCTGCCCGGAGCCCTCGCCAGCTTCCACGCCATAAACAACATCCCCAGTGGCTCTGGTGCTCGCGTGCCCTTGACCTGACACCTATCCAGGCAGCACCCCTACCTCCCCAGGTAATCAGAGCCGGGAGGCCGCACCCACGGCCTCTCATCGTCTTGCATATTATTTCCCTATAACAACAGCTATTAATTTAGAGAATAAGAAAGACTCCCATGGTTTACACATCTCAGAGCGGAAGAGGGAGACAGAAAGGAAAGGTGAACCACTTACTTAAACGTCCTGCAGCCTCTCTCTTGGCAGTAACTGTCCTGCACGCTGGGGACACCAGGGGTCCACAGCTGGATCCACCCCAACCAAGCCACCCGCGGTCCCAGGTCCCCCACCTGCCCTTGCGGGCGCATGCCCTGGTCCCCGCACTCCCTCCAGCCCCACTGTGGGACCACCCACTGCCCACAACATGAAGCAGCATCTGGCTGAGGGCGGACAGAAGCTGATGGACAGATCAGCCTCGTCTGGACTCCCAGGGAAGCTGCACTGAGTGTAATGAAGCAGGGAAGGTGTCCACACAGACAGCGTGCCTGGTGATGGCGGGGAGCGAGAATCCGGAAGGTCAGAGGGGAGCCCTGAGTCCTGACCTGCCTGCAGCTGAGGGGGGCTGAGGGAGAGTGCCGGCTGGGCTGGGGCATGCAGGATCCACAGAGCAGCGAGAGCCCTGCCCCCCACTCCAAGGGGCACCTCACAGTCAGCTTGGCATCCCAGGTCCAGTGGACAGTGGCTCATGGGGGCAGCTCTGGGGCCACAGGGGCCCCAGGGCGAGGGCCAGCCAGCCTGGGGTATGGGGCCGGCTTCCCACAAGGTGCCTAAAGGCCAGAAAGGAGAGGTGTCCCGGGGCGGGAACCAGGTGGCCTCAGCAGCTCAGTGTCCCCTGCACAGTCCAGCGTCCCCACAGACGGCCCTGCCCCTGGCCACCCTCCCTGAGTCCACCTGTGACGGGGACAAAGTCAGCGCCCCACAGGCTGATTCTCCAGTGGCATCAGGGCCCCAGGCTCACACACGCGCCAACGGAGCCCAGCAAGGTCATCGCGTGCCCAGCAGGCAGCCACGGGCATTTCTGCAGGGGCCACAGTCCCCACGGCTCTGTGTGTCAAAACCCAGGCATTTCACTAAGAGCTGTCACAGGAAGGGTGAGGACAGTGCACTCGACTTGCACGAGGCCGTCAGTAGACGCGGGACAGCTTAGGAAAGAGCAGACGTGGAAGGGCGGACACGGGACGCGAGCTCGCGCCTAAGCCGGTGCACTGTGGGCGTGAGCAGCAGTGCTGTTTGCCAGTGAAGGAAGCGTGCCCTCCGTGTGTGCACGTGTTTAATGAGAACACGGAATGATACAAGATGGCCCTAGCGATGAATATTTACTGGGTAATATTTGCTATTAAAGGTCTGTTGACATTCCCTGAGGTCTACCTTCGTTAGAGAGGAGGAATTCATTAAACGCAGTTCAGACTTCAAACTCTTCCCCAAGTACCTTCTCTACAGACCAACTGACCCTCGTCAACAATCATGAAAACACTTGCTACTCTTACCACCAGCACCACTTGCACTGAAAACGTGAGAAGGCACCGGGCATTCCCAGCCTCCGGAACCTGAGCACAGGCCAGGTTTTCCCTGAAAGCCCAGCGTTCCTCCACAGAGGGCCCCGGGGAGCAGCTCGAGAGGGCCCCGTGGGGAAGCTCCTTCTGTCCTGACTCTGCAAACATATTACCACCTTCACGCGCCTCCACGGCAGGACCAGGGTGCCGACACGCCATGCACTTGGAGAGCTGAGATGTTCTGCATTCTAAAAAATTTAATATATTGAAATTGAAAACGTTGCTGTGCTCATGATTACTTGGGGGAAAAAAAAATCTGATTTCGAAAATGCGAAAGCATCATAATTCAACCATATGCATCGGCAACATGACTTCCCAGCGTATCAAGCGCCGTGGAGATGATTTCTGTGAGAATAATAACAAAATATACGATTGTGTTGAGAAGACCTGTGGGATTTATATCTCCTGAAATCCAGGAGCCATGTGGGCTCAGAAAGAGGAGATATTTATAACACAGGTGCTCACACCACGACTGAGGGGACGCTCCCCCCAAACGAATTACAACATCTGATGAATGAGACAAAAATAAGAGTCCATAACAAATCTAAAACGTAGATTAATCGGCAGCCATCCATCACATAATATATGCACCGAATGCAGGTTTACAATCCAGTTAATAATACCGCGCTCTGAAGCCGCTGCCGCACCACGCTGGGTGGTGAATTACTCCACCCTCACCTCCTTGAGATGTGGGGATTTCCGTCCCACGTTCTGTGCTCAAGTCACTTGACGGGCTGGCAAAGCACACACGTTTCATCAGGCTCAGAACTGAAGTACAGAAAAGAAACAACACCTTCAGACGACACATCACGCTGTCACCGTCGTCAGACCGCACGCTCGGCACGGCAGATGGAGCTGCGTGCCGGAGCGCAGCCGAGGAGTCGGACGCGGTCAGAGCGTCTGTCCCTTTAGAGCGCGGCCAGCCTTCCCCCTTGGGCGGTTCAGCACGTGAGATGCTGACACTCTTAATCCTGTGAGGCAGTGAAACATCCGTCCTGGCCAATTTGGGTTTACTTCAGGAACGCACACTCTCCTTCCTACTCGGAAGTCGCCTGATAAAATCCACTGTATCAACAGAATAAAGGAGCAAAGACCTATTCTCACCTCAGACGACAAGTGGGAAAGGAGGCGGTAAAACCTCAGCAGCCACTAAGGACTTTAAAACCCTGAGCAAAGCAAGGCTCCAGCCTTAACACGAGCCATCTACAAAACCGGGAGCAAACACCCCAAGTCAACGGCGCAGGCTTCTTCAAAACTGGAATGACACCAGGGTGTGCCTGCCTTCAACACTAATATTCAATACTGCAGTGGAAATCTTGGCCAGCGGAGGAAAAAAAAAACCAAGCATGGATATACAGAACAGAAAGAAAACATGAAGCTATCATGATTCATAAGCCATATGATTAACTTCTTTAAAAACTCAAATACACCTACACACAGAACATTAGAATTGATAAAAGATTACTGTTTGCCAGATATAAAATTAACTTACAAAGGTCAACTGCATTTCTATATACTGTCATTAAGAAATTAGACAATGCTACTAAAATGCAAAAAGATGCCACTTCCTAAAAATACATCTATAAAGAGATTTAGTAAGTCGTGTGACGTATTTGAGAGAGAAAGCACCAGAACGAACACCAGCCAGGTGCTTCTTCACCCTGGGCTGGATCAATAAACCACAGGAGACACAGGCAAGACTATGCAGCAGTGAAGATGAGCCACGCGGTGGGTGCAGGGGCTGGGGCTGAGCACCGGAGCCCTGGAATAGAGTGCTGACAAGGGGCACGCTGAGCACAACCCCACCAAGAATAAAGAGTGAAAACAGATGAAACACACACAAACCCACGCCACAAACCTAGAGAAGAGCAAGAGAATGATTTACCAAAAATCCAGGGAAGAGCTCCTTGTTGGGGGACACAGACAAGTCTGGGGAGGGACAGAGAAGTGACCTCAACGATGCCAGCCTGGCTGTCTCATCAGCTTCACAGTGGACAGTTCACTTCAGTCCTGTCCGACTCTTGGTGACCCCATGGACCACAGCACGCCAGGCCTCCCTATCCACCAACTCCCGAAGCCTGCTCAAACTCATGTCCATTGCGTCGCTGATGCCATCCAAACATCTCATCCTCTGTCGTCCCCTTTTCCTCCTGCCTTCAATCTTTCCCAGCATCAGGGTCTTTTCAAATGAGTCAGTTCTTCGCATCAGGTGGCCAAAGTATTGGAGTTTCAACTTTAGCATCAGTCCTTCCAATGAACACCCAGGACTGATCTCCTTAAGGATGGACTGGTTGGATCTCCTTGCAGTCCAAGGGACTCTCAAGAGTCTTCTCCAACACCACAGTTCAAAGACATCAATTCTTTATCACTCAGCTTTCATGACAGTGAACATGTGGAAGTAATTTTTAATTTTTTCTTTACATTGGACAGGTATGTTATGGAAACCTTTCTGCTCTGATTTGTTTTACCATAAAGCCAGAAAGGGAAAAAAGGGAAAGATCTATGGATTAGATCCTTGAAATATATACCAGAAGAGTTTAATGAACTGATTATATAATGAATACATATCTCTCAGGCTCTCACAAAGAGGTTTCTCAGGTGGCTCAGTGGTAAAGAATCTACCTGGCAACGCAGAAGACAATGAGTTCAATTCCTAGATCAGGAAGATCCCCTGGAGAAAGAAATGGCAACCCACTCCAGTATTCTTGCCTGGGAAATCCCATGGATGGAGGAGCCTGGTGGGCAACAGCCCGTGGGGTCACAAAGAGTTGGGGTCACAACTGAGCGACTAAATAACAGGCTCTTACAAATGCAATCCCCCCCCCACCTCCAAAGGGTAAAACAAAGATGAATTATGAGACGGCATGGAGAGAGCAATAACTACGAAGACGCAGGCTCAGGAGCACTTAACGTCCACAGCTCCCCAGCCTGAGACCCGACCAGCACCGCGTCTCCCATGGAAGGACCCTCCAGAACGCCCACCCCAGGAGGAGCGCGTGTTTAATGCATGCAGCCCACCAGCACCTGTCAGCTGTTTACCACGAGCCAGCCCCACTGGAGGGGCCGGGGGGACACAGGAGAAGAAAGACCCGGGCCCTGGCCGTGACAGCCTGCAGCATGAGAAGAGACAGCCAGGGCCTCGGCCGTGGCCAGAATCCCAGCAAGATGCTCAGACACGCCGGTCTGAGACCCCAGTGTGCATCAGGCACCAGCAGTACAAAGACAAAAGTGGGGGCTGCCCCCCTCGAGAGCTGCATCCAAGGGGACAGAGACGCGAGCAGACCGTGGGAATCATGTGGGCGCCGTAGGGTCAGCCAGGGCAGGAGGGGGTGCTGGCAAGCTCGAGGAGGTGGGGGAATGGTGAGCAGAGCAGGCCAGGAGGAGACCCCCGGGCACGGAGGTAGCGCCCCTGTGCAAATGCCCCAACCCTCTTCAGTCTAGGCCAGACCCTCGGGACACAGCCAATGCCTGCTCCTCGGGAAGCGGGCTTCTCCCTGGCCGCCTCAGCCCCGGACGCCAGCTGGGCCCATGCCCCTCCACACAGACACTCCAGTCAGGAAGCCTGTCTGCAGAAAGCTCACAGTCAGCGGACAAGTCGAGGATGAACACATCTGTGCTCCACGGATACATGCCTCCCAGAAAACGACCATGCTTCGGGCCACAGAGAACTCATCACCCCAAGCAGAAGGACCATGCGTGGATAATGGGGTCCTGAAGGCCTGCACGTTCTTTGTCCTCCGTCTGATTAAATGTGACAAGACGTCACTTCTCCGTGGCTAACTGGAAAAAGCATCCTATTTCCCTAATTCGTGAAACTGCTCTAAGAAGCAGAAAGCCAGAGGGCAGGTAATATAATAATTACGGAGGAGAAGGGACTCGCAAGTTGATGACCTTATCTCGTGACAAGGCCCAGCTCTGAGATCTGAAGGAAGCTCCTTCCCTGAGCTCCCTGCACCAGCCCACGAGCCAGAGGGCCTCGGGTAAGAGTTCGCATTTTCCAAGTAAGAGGCTGAGGTTACTTCCACAAATAGAAGATCAAAAGAGCAAGGGCCAAAAAGTTATGAACTTTACTTTCAAATAACAACGTTGGATAAAAAGATTACTCAGTTCAGTTCAGTTCAGTCGCTCAGTCGTGTCTGAGTCTTTGCGACCCCATGGACCGCAGCACGCCAGGCCTCCCTCTCCATCACCAACTCCCAGAGTTTACTCAAACTCATGTCCATCAAGTCAGTGATGCCATCCAACCATCTCATCCTCTGTTGTCCCCTCTCCTCCCGCCTTCAATCTTTCCCAGCATCAGGGTCTTTTCAAATGAGTCAGTTCTTTGCATCAGGTGACCAAAGTATTGGAGCTTCAGCTTTAGTGATTAACGACTCACTTCAACAAAATCTCCCAAGTCCCGTGAGGCTCCAGGCACTCGGGCGCCGGCCCTGCTCCTGGGGAGGTGACGTGCAGGCAGAGTGAGACCTCATCCACGAGGAAAAATCAGACAATAAGCACCAAGAGGATCAAAGTGTGAACCAAAGTGGGGCGGGGCGTCTCCGACAAGGCTCCATCTCTGGAAGGCCCAGAGGAAGCAGACGCCTGAGGTCACGGGTGAGGAAGGGAGGACCCCAGACAGCGTCACGTGATGAGTGCTCGTGCCCAGCTGCCCTGCGCCGAGCAGACAGAGGAAACCCACAGACAGAAGGCCTGATCAGACGGGTCAAGGCGGAAGGGCAGGGCGCAGGCAGGGAGGCAGCCGTGCCCCGGGTCCCAGGTCCCTGGGGACGTCACCTCAGGAGGTCCTACAGAGACCCTGCCTCCATCCACAGCCTCCGCCTCCGTCTGTGCTTCCTGCCAGCAGGGACTTCCAGGGTCCACCCCAGGAGTCTGACTCGGAAGGCCGAGAGGAGGCCAGGGAACAGGCAGGCTAAAGGTTTCAAAAGCAATTAAACAGTGAGCAAAAAAACGGAACAGACATTTCACCAAAGAAGATCTGAGCCTGACAAATCAGGAGATGAAAAGATGCTCAATGTCCGCAGTCAACAGGGAAATGCAAATTGTAACCCCATAAGATGCCACCACACAGCTGTTTTTTAAAACAGTGAAAATTAAACAGATTGGCAATCCCACGTATGACACGGACCTGGAGGAACTGGGCCTCTCACATATGGTGAGCCGGCACGGCCACCTGGGGAAAGGGCTTGGCAGCATCTCATAAAGTGTACAAACACACGCTTACCCTGCCGCCCCGCGCCTCACGCCTGGTAGTCTTCCTAGATTTACACATGATGGTTTAGGGCAAATGTACGTCGTAACGGGCCCAGCCAGCACCGGCATGGATCAGCTGCGGTGCGTCCAAGTCTAACCCCTGCAATGCCGCAAACCAGAACCTGACTCTCCCTGCTTCTCCCTGAGACCAGCGCTTCTAGACTTTTCCTAAAGCCCCTTGCTTCCGTCACCTGGTTCCCCCACAGGCAGTTCCCCCCGAGCCGGGCCCTGGGCAGGTGTGCAGCTCCAGGAGGAACCTGTGGGAGCTGAGGGAGGGGCCGAGTGGCCCACTGCCAGGGCCCAGGGGCTTCCACGGGGATCGAGGTCCCAGCTTGTCACACCTGACGCCAGCCGACACCGGCCAGCGGGGACTAGCTCCCGCCTCTGAAACTGGGAGCCCACAAGCTCAGCTCTACGCCGAGTGCCTCAAGTGGCAGGAAAAACATAACGGTGAAGATAAACTAAAGGCCGCATGGCAGACTCTATTTTCCATTTTAAAAAATACCTTAAAACGAGGTTATAATATGTGATCTCTCATTTTCCAGATGCAATGAGCACAGTTATTGAAAAGGACAATCAAAAAGAAGTACCTCAAAATGACTACTTCTGTGGGAAACTAATTTTCTCCTTTTGTGTTTTGTAATCTAAAAACACTTTGGCTTTAATAATCGTGTTTTTTTTTTTTTAACAAACTTACTGCACAGCAAGAGATATCAAAATTTAGAACTGCATTTACTAGAGCAATCAAGACGAAAAACAAATATTTAAAACAATAAGAAAATTCAGTTTTAAAGAGATGCCATTTATAACAGCAACAAACAATATGACAACAAAGAGTAAATCGAGTAAAACATACGCGGGACCTTTTACGGAGCAATTTCTAAAGCTTCACTGAAAGGCATTAAAGAATGGTCTAAGAAAATGCGGAATTAGCATGCTCGTGAAGATGAAGACTGAATTTCATAGACACGTCAGTTCTCCCGAATTGATCTGTAGATTCTGTGCGATTCTGATCACAAATCAAACAGACCTTAGGAATAAACAAGAGCGGAATCTAAAAAACACAACACAATAGTGAACGCGACAGAGAGAAGCAGACTCACAGACACAGAGAGCGACCAGGGGCTACCAGTGGGCAGAGCCGGGGCGGGCGGGCTGCACGGGCACAGATCGGAGGTGCACACAAGCCGTCAGGATCTACTGAGCAACACGGGGAACGCCGTCGATGTTCTATGATAACTGTAAGTGGAGTGTGAGCCACTGTACTGCACACCCGCAATACACATACTGTACGTCGACTGTACTTCACTTTGAAAAGAGAAAGACAACCCTGGCCATCTGATTCTGGGACTTCCATGGGCTCCCCACTTACAGGGAGGAGGAAAGCCCTAAGATGACCTGATGGGTTTTGAAAGTGGAGGGGGGCGTCATGTATACTCCCCACCAGACACTGAGCCTTCTGGTGACGCCGAATGAATCAGGCGCGCGTGATCTGCAGGAAAGGTGAGCTGAGCGCTGGGGCAGAACAGAGGCTGCGCGCGTCTGTGTGTGTCACTCGCTTCAGTCGTGACAGAGTCTGTGCCACTACGGACCCGCCAGGCTCCTCTGTCCCTGGTGGGCAAGCATACTGCAGTGGGCTGCCGTGCCCACCTCCAGGGGATCTTCCCGACCCAGAGATCGAATCTGCATCTCCAGAGTCTCCTACATTGCAGGCGGATTCTTTACCACTGAGCCACCAGGGAAGCCAACACAGAGATCAGATCTCCGCAAACGTGAAAAAGACGTGAACAGAAGGGAGCCTGCAAACGTGGGCAGAAAAGCCAGAGCGGTCACCACGGGAGGAAGTGACGGTGGACTCCCGCCTCAGAGCACACACGGCCACTGGACACCGGCGAGCTAAGGCAGGGGTGAGCCGTGACACTTCAGAACCTGGAAGGGAGAATGAGGGAGGAAGCACGGCCTCGGGGTGTCTCCTCAGGAAGCTGCCCTCGCTGAAGAGACGGGAGCCACGGCAGCCACCAAGAAGAAAGTGTCAGAGACAAGCCACAGAGTGGGAGGGGGGATCTGCCCCCAGCAATGGCAAAGAGGCAGAATCCCCAGTATATAAAGAGCAACAGGCAACAAACAATCAAACCAACCACCCACAAGAAGTCAGGCAAAGACAGAAACAGGCATTCCCCAGAAGGGGACACAGAAGCACACAAATGCAGGAAGACGTGCTCACTCCACGGGTGATCAGAGACACGGAAGTGAGCACTGCCACCAGAGAGACAGACCGTGAGAGCCTGGCAGCACCCAGAGCCGGCAGGGGCGTGAGCGCCAGACGGCTGGTCCTCTGCCGGAGAGAGCTGAAGCGGGGCAACCCTCAGGAGACCATCCCAACAGCATCCTGAACGTTTAACAGGCTGACACCCAACCTTGCAACACCTTGCTGTTGTTAAGTTGCTAAGTCCTTGTGACCCCATGAACTGCAGCCCGCCAGGCTCCCCTGTCCTTTATCATGCCCCGGAGTTCATTGAAACTCATGTCTGTTGAGTCATCACCTTCAGATCAGATGAGATCAGATCAGTCGCTCAGTCCTGTCTGACTCTTTGCGACCCCATGAATCGCAGCACGCCAGGCCTCCCTGTCCATCACCAACTCCCGGAGTTCACTGAGAGTTACATCCATTGAGTCAGTGATACCATCCAGCCATCTCATCCTCTGTCGTCCCCTTCTCCTCTTGCCCCCAATCCTTCCCAGCATCAGAGTCTTTTCCAATGAGTCAACTCTTCGCATGAGGTGGCCAAAGTCCTGGAGTTTCAGCTTCAGCATCATTTCTTCCAAAGCAATCCCAGGGCTGATCTCCTTCAGAATGGACCGGTTGGATCTCCTTGCAGTCCAAGGGACTCAAGAGTCTTCTCCAGCAGCACAGTTCAGAAGCATCCACTCTTCGGCTCAGCCTTCTTCACAAATGACACTGAGAAATCCTGCCAGCGGGCACCTGTGGAACTGCAGGTGAAGGTCCCAGGAAACACTGTCCAACAGCAAAACCTGGAAACCACCCAAATGCCCCCCAACAGGGAAAAGGCAAGAGAAAGTGTGGAATATCTCAGTAGCAACTGGACACACGGATTGGCTAAACCCGAGAAAATAACGTAGGTGAAGAAAGTCAGGCTGCAGAGACCCGACCACTCAGACAGAGGAATGATCCGGCTCCAGACCACAGCTCCCCGGGTGTCACGTGACACGTATCAAAGGCGTGAGGAAAGGGAGGGAGACACAGGTGAGGAGAGCGGGCATCTCCTGGGGAGGGTCGGGAGGCGGCTGAGAGCGGCAGGCAGCCTCCACACGACCGGCCACACTCGGGTGGGGCTCTCAGTCCTACGCTGGGTGGGGGGCCCACGCGTGTAAATCACAGACACACATGCGCTCCACCTGTGCTCCTCTGTACACACCGACGTTTGCACAATGAAAAAGGGCAGTGGGCACTTGTGTCGGGCCCCAGGGGCCACCCCGGCCCCCGCCGCGGGTAAAGCCGCTGGGGCGGCGGGCGTGGGGCTCCCTCCGCAGGACGTCCGGATCCCGGCTCTTACCTCTGTCACTTTGGGCTGAAGTATCAACGCTTCGGGACTCATCCGAGGGATGTCTATGTGGATCTGGAGACAGAGGAGAAAGACACACAGATGTTAAAAGCTGACAGACGTCGCGGCAGGCATGACGATTGAAACAGAGACACTGAGAAACGGCAGCGCGTGTGCCCGGGGTCTTGCCTGCTCTCTCCGGGCCGGGCATTCTCCGGTGGAGAGGGGGCAGGTTCCATCCGCCCGGCCCCCCGCCCCGTCCCAGCATGACAGCCTTGCTCCACGCTTCCCACCCGGTAACGGCAACTGGCCGGCTAGAAACAGAGCAGGCCCTCAGCTACTTAGTAACAGGATCCACAGCAATTAGTAAGCATTGATTTCCAGCCTCTGACACGGGCAGCAATTTGAGTACATCAATAGCATACAAGTTTTTGGCTGTGACAGCTTCTTCTTGGAACCTGGGACACATTTTTCTGCGCTGTGCACAGTCCTTGGGGGAATCCAGGGCACTGTTCAGAGGCAGCGTTTCAAAAGCCCTGGGAGGAACTGCGAGGAACAGCGGGCCCCACCCAACCACCGGCTCACAGGAACGTTGTCACAGAGCACACCCACCACGCAGCGGCACCTCCGGCTCCAGGAAGCCTGCTCAGCGCTTGAGCTGGCATCCGGCCAGCCCCCAGCACCCCGTGTGAACACCCCACTGCAGCCAACGCTACCACCAACCCCACTCACCCAGGCACACGGCCGCACGGGCCAAGAGAAGGCGGCACGTGGTGATGCCGTGGGGACGGGGCTGTGAGCAGGTCCACCCCCATCCTCGCCCATGACCACGAGGGTCCTGAGACCCACAGGGCCTGGGTCTCCTCACCGCCTCGCCAGCACCGTGGCCGTGGCCACCCCAGCGGGCTCTGCATCCTTGCCCATCAGAGCCCCACCCCACCGCTCAGAGCTGCCGGCGGATGCACGGCCCCGGAGCTGCACGGCTCTGACTCGGGGAAGCTGCTCCCACTCATGGGGCCCGCCCTGAACTCTCCCCTCGGGTGAGAACCCGGGAATGCGCTGCCCATCGGTGATCCCAAGGGAGGCAGTGAGACTGCCCAGGGAGAGAACTGGGCCAGGGTCAGGGGCTGGCAGAGTTCAGGGAGCGTGGACTATGAGGCAGTGGGAGAGAGAGAGAAGGGAAGTTGGAGAGGAGACAGCATCAGAGGAAGACAAGAAACAACCTGACTCAGACCCGCTGAGCAACGCGGGGAGGGATCTAAACGCCTAGACGCGCAGGCATCCCCCGTTTGGGAAGGAGACCCCGAGGACAAGGACTACAGTCTGCTGGGGCCGGAGCCCTGCAGCTGGCCACAGGCAGGAGACCAGAACCCTCCAGACCTCACCCTGTGACCAGGGTGTCCTCCAGGGCCACCTCAGAGCACTGACTCCACGCCATCAGAGCCACGGGGGCACGCCAGGGGCCAGAGGAGCTGCCTGCCACGTGCTGGCTGGGGGGCAGGGCAGTGCACCCCAGCATCAGCTTGGCACACCTCGCCCCCACACACAGGACTGGGCCGGCTGGGGCAGCCACGACGTCCACAGAACCCGCAGGGCGGGGACGACACGCCGGGTGAGCTGGGACCAACTGTCTGTGCTTTGGACGTTGACAGCTTCACCCACAGAAACCTAGAGAACAGAGGGCAAGAGGGGCGGGAAGCAGACGGGGTCCTGGCCACCCGGGGCTGTGTGGGGGCCAGGCCATACCCCTCGGGCAGACGGGCGGCCGAGGTCAGTTCATGGGTCAATCCCCGAGAGTGGGCAGCGGGGAGAGGAGACCAGGGTGCCCAAGCCCCAGCCCCGGGCCGGCTCCATCATGACCCAACAGAGCGCCTGAAACGGCCCTGCAGGACAGCCCAGGGTCCACCTCCAAGAGGCAGGAGCACTCGGCCCAGGGCAGGCAGGCCCAGCGGCTGAGCCTGTGCTCGGTCATGCTGACACGAACGCAGAAACATTCGGGGGCTCCAGTAACAGGCGAGCTCTTTATTACTATCACAGAGACTACTGAGTAAAGACGCACGCGACCCGTCTGTAATTAACTTTCCCGTGAGAAACTCATAACAGAACGCAGCCCGGTAGATCCCGCAGATGGATGCCAGTGTCGTCCTGCGGACAAAAAACACAGGCAGAACAGTAAAGAATGTGCCCACTCACGCAACCCGCAAAGGGGAAAACAGGCAGGTGAGCCGGCACTGCCCTGACCCGACCCACACGCCCGCTGCCTCAGAACTCGGTTTCCCGGAGCGACAGGTGGCACGCCTGGGGCCTGGGAGCCGCCGGAGTTGTAGCCAGAGGACGAGTCCCAGTGGGGGCGGCAGGGGTCAGAGGCCGAGAAGAGCCCACCGCGGAGGGTGAGAAGGGGTCCCTGCCCCCTCCCGACCCCCAGCACGAGTCACTCTTCCTCCAGGGCTGCCAGGCTCCCCTGTGGGGAAGGTGCTGTCCAGGAACCCAACTTAAAGGACCGTGGTGATCCAGCAGGGGAAGGCCCGTCCCCGGACCTCTTGGCGGTACTGCGCCGCCCTGACAAGCAGACCTGAGTGTCCGCGTCTGGGCGGAAAATTCAGCGACACTCCTGCACCCAGAGGCCGGGTGTGTCAGGGATAACACTCCCGCTGACACGCCTCGGGAGAGTCAGACGCTCAGCTCAGCACGCGGGGCAGGGCTGCCAAGTCCCAACCACCTTCCTGTTTAACGGCGCACAGCCCGTTCTGAGTTCTCACACGGTACAAACACAAGGAGAATTAGGGAGGCCTCCAGCGATTCCCACAGCAAATTCTGGATGCACGGTGAACCGTAAATCAATTTTAAGTATTTTTCCCATTATGCACACCGTCTGTCAACAGACTATTCAAGAGGCCATAATTATACCCATTCTGTATTAAACTAAATAGCCAAATGATAAGCTGGCTACACCTCCACTATGGACTGAAGTGCGTCCCTCCACAGCCGAGCTGAGCAGCACGGCTCTCCTCAGCGTAAACCACGCCCCCGACGGCAGCAGAGGACAGTGCCCGGGGCCCAGGGGACTCACTCCTCTGACCTGACCCAGGGGATGTCTACCTCTGACCTTCCGGTCAGACGCCCCTGAGCCACAAGACACCCTCCACCCAGGGCTCCGGGCTCTCTGTTCTGTGGCTCCAATGAAAGTACCTTCCCAGCCCTGTAGGAGGAACTGGAGATGCCCTGCTACTATTAGGGGAAATTCACCATTATCAGGTTTCACATTTATTTATTTGCTAGAAAATGAAGATCTGTGACCCAATCAGGGGCCTTCCAGGTAAAGCACTTCCACCACCAAGAGAGACGTTCCCAAGTGAAAGAATTCTGAGTAACGAGAAGAAAGAAGACGTGCTCCCACCTGTCTATAGGTGTCCTGGTGAACCTCATCATTCCTGGAATCGTAATAGTGATCAATAAAAGCAAAATATTCTTTCTGTTTTCTTTGGAGAGTGGCTGGTCTTCGGTCTACATTGGCAGGAAGGTAACCCTGTGTGAGAAAAAAACACGAAAAGAATATACGCTTAATAGTAACTCATGGAATGAGTAAGTATGTATGGTTAATGGTAACTCATGGATGGCAGCACCAACCGAATGGACATGAATTTGTGCAAACTCCGGAAGACAGTGGAAGACAGGGGAGTCTGGCGTGCTGCAGTCCATGGGGTCACAAAGAGTCGGACACGACTTAGCAACTGAGCAGCAACGACTCATGGAATTTATATAAGTCTTTAATCAAAAGGCTCACATCTTTTCTTTAAAATTTCATTCTGTTTTTTCTGACCACGCTGCACAGTGTTTGGGATCTTATTGATAGTTTCCCGATCAGGGATGAAACCCGTGCCCCCTGCATTGGAAGCACAGAGTCTTAGCGACTGGACCAGGGAATTCCCAAAAGGCTCACATCTCGAAATGAGCTTGGTGCTCTGAAATGCGGTACAGAGCGGAGGACAAACGAGTCTCAAGAAGAGGGACAGAAAAGAAAGGCAGCGAGCTGAGCCCTCCTCGGGAGCCGCAGCCCCGCCCGTCCTCCCCAGGGGTCCGGGCTCGGCACTGCAGCCTCCCCGGGGCTGAAGGACCTTCACCCGCGGCCGCACAGAGGAGCGGGCACCCAGCAGTGGGCTGGCGTCCACCGAGCTCCCACAGCAGGACCAAGAGCCGAAACCCCATCTGGACATGCCTCATACGGCACGGAGAGGTCAGGCGTCTGCAGGCCCTACAGCTGCACACGTGTGTGCTTACACATGCGTCCATGACACACACACACAGGCACACACAGACATGTGTGTGCCTGTGCCTGGGTCTGCACACGTGTGCATTTTCCCCTCTCTCCAAAGACTCCTGGATCTTGGCAGCCGCAGTCCCGGTCCAGACTCTGCGAGGGTCAGGCAGCGAAGGGCAGCCACAAAGAGCCCAGACAGCTGCCTCCCACTTTCCACGTCTCAGTCAACACTACTACCGCATCACGCCCGGAACAGAAGGTCCTGCTTCACGCAAGCGGCTCCGTGACAGGTGACAAGGTGCACAGCTGTGTGGCGACTGCCCGTGAAGACCAGAGCACTGTCACCCCGAGTCCGTCCCGGTGCCCGCCTCGGCCAGGAGGAGCGGGGAGTCACTCCCTCTGCCCCACGCATCTCAGCCGCCACCCCAGAGCCGCACGGAAATGGCATCGCGGGGGCTGGAGCCTGGGAGCAAGGCTGCCCTCGCCCAGGTGTGCTCGCTCTGCCTGACTTACAACGTGGTGCCCGCCTCTGCACAGCGGTGTGGCTCAGCTGTGCGCACACACACACACACACACGTTCTTCCTTTATATTCATTCCCATTCCGGTTTATCCCAGGAGATGGGACACAGTTTCCCGTGCGCCGCAGCAGGACTCTGTCGTTTATCCACTCTAAATGAAGTGGTTGCATCTACCAACCCCGAACTCCCAGTCCTCCCAACCCCATCCCCCCAGCAGCCACGAGTCTGACCTCCCTGTCTGTGGGCCTGTTTCTGTCTTGTGGATGAGTTCATTGTGTCATATTTCAGACTTCAGCAGGTGAGCAGACAAAGAAGATGTGTGTGTGTGTGTGTGTGAGAGAGATGGAGTGTTACTCGGCCATAAAAAGGAATGGAGGAATGCCCCTGCGCAACACGGGTGCAACTCGAGATTATCGTGCTGAACGTGAAGCCAGAAGGAGAGAGACCAACGCTGCGTGACAGACCGCCATCTCCGGAGACTCTTTCTGAAACCAGCAGTGACCCCCCACCCCCACCCTTTCTCCCTGAGAATTTCCCGGAGACTCTTTCGGAAACCAGCAGTGACCCCCACCCCCCAGCCTTTCTCCCTGAGCGGAATTTCCAGGGTATGGTTAAACCAGTTTGTGAAGCCCCTCACTCTTTGCTGATCATCTGAGTTGTTTCTAGTTTGGGGTTATTTTAAATAATGACTGTTATAGATATTCTTGTAGCAGGCTTTTACGATATACACTTGATTTCTCCTGGGTAACTGGGTCACAAGTAGGCGTATGCTTAATTTTCTCAGCAACTGCCAGACCTGTTCCCAGAAGGATCATACGGTTTTCCACAGCAACTAACAAGGTCTGAGAACCTTGAGTGTTGTCCATCTCTCAACATCAGTCCTTGTCAAGGGCTTTTACTTCATTTCCCAAACGATTCACAATGCTGAACGTCTTTTCACAGACCCCTCTGCCACTTTTCTCTTCTTTGATGAAGCATCTGTTCAAATCCTTTGCCCGTTTTTTGGTTTTTTTTTAACCAGTTGCTTGTTTTCTTACTGAGTTTTATGAGTGCTGGATACATTCAAGATGCAAGTCTTTTTGTCAAATATATGCACTCTGCTTATATTTTCCTAGCCTGTGGCTTGCATCTTTAATGTCTTAAACAATAGAGTTTTAAACGTTCATCAAGTCCAAAGGACGGTTTTCCTGTTATACTTGTATTTAGCGGTTCTTGTGTCCTGCATAAGAAGGATTTTCTCCTTGCCTTTTCCCTGGACGTTCTAAAGCTCATCCCGGTGCGTCCCTCCTCACCCCTCGGGCATCCTTTAACTGGTCACTTCCTCAGGAGGGTGGGCCTGGCCCAAGCGGGGCCCGCTCACACAGCCCCCAGCAGGCACCTAAACTGTCAGTGAGTCATCCCACCTGAAAGTGGACAAACGAACAAGCACAGCAGCCGTGAGTCCGCCGTTTAGAGCGTTTCCAGCCCACAGTGGACGTCATCGTGTTCACTGTTAAACACCTGTGCATCCTTTGTCAAACTGCATCCTAGAGAGCCTCTGGGTACCAATCTGAGGCTCCTCCTTCAGGGTGAGCAATCCCCTTCCTTCAGGACAAGTCTTGATGGGCCGATATACCCCACCACCCCACCAGCCCCAGTGACTGACAGGCTCGGGGGAAAAGAGGGAACCAGAAGCAGGCATGAAAGCCAGGTACAGGGTGCGCTCTGCTGCTGCTTGTGAATCAAAAAGAACGTGCAGAGTCTGGAGCTGTGGCAGCCATCCTGTGACCCTGAGGGAGAACCACGAGCCGCAGATCCACCATAAAGAGCTGACGTGAGGGCAGCTGTGCTCAGCCTCGAGGATGAAGCCAGCCTAAGTCCAGCCACCCCTTCTCAGCTGTGTGAGCATGCACATCCCCTTTACCCGCCTTTGGGCATCAGTGAGCATCTGTTCTATATTATAAACTACACACTCGTGCACATTTAACACATTTGGATCACATCATTTAAGCTTTTTAATAAACATGTATTGAAATATACCATGTGTGTGCACACGTTGCCCAAGTATGTGTGTGAATGATCACACAATGAACACATCTCAGGGCAGGCTGGGGCCTCCCAGCCACTGACCCTCGCTCCTGACCTGCCGTTGGAGGTTCCCCCTGACGCCTCACACCTGCCAGGTTTTGCCTATCAGGTTTCTGAACTTTACACTCATGGAATCTGTTTCTTTTCTCTTTTGCCTCATTGCTTAAACTCAGTGTTACATTTGAAAAATTCACTCGCTCTGTAACACAAAACAGTAGTTAATTTTCACTGTTGCATAACACCTCCATTGCAAAATCCGTTCTGTTGACAGACATTTGGGTAGTGACCAGGTTTCTGCGATAAACGTTCCATGCCTGCCTTTTACAGCACACGACATCCGTTTTGTTAAGTATACACCGGGGAGCAAAGGTGGGCGTACCGTTGACAGGTTTTGCTGAAGAATTTCCCAAGTGACTACACTCCCGGGGGACGTGCATGAGAGCACCCGCTGGCCTCCCTTCTTCCCAATGCCGGGCACCACCACCTTTTCCTTGCGGCCGTGCTGACGGGCTCACGGAGGTATCCATCAGCTCGCAGGCCTCAGGGCCTCTCCAGGGGCCTGCGGGAGGCCGTGCGCATCCTCGCCCGTGAGCAGCCCTCCCCTCCTGTTTGGTGGTCCGCCCCTCCTGCTTCACAGGCGCCTGCTGCACCCTCTGCACGGCAGGCCTGCAGAAACATCGCCTCCTCCCACCTGTGGCTTCTCGCCCATTAATGATGTCTTTTGATGAACAGAAGCTCCTAACCTGAACGAAGCCCAATTTACTTTTAATGACTAGTCCTTTCCATGGTCTGTTTAAGGAAACTTCCTCTCCAACATTCTGTGCTTACATGAGTGAAGTGAGTGAGTGAAGTCGCTCAGTCGTGTGCGACTCTTTGCAACCCCACAGACTGTAGCCCACCAGTCTCCTCCGTCCATGGGATTCTCCAAGCAAGAATACTGGAGTGGGTTGCCATTTCCTTCTCCAGGGGATCTTCCCGACCCAGGAATCAAACCCAGGTCTCCCACATTGCAGGCAAACGCTTTAACCTCTGAGCCCTTACATACCTGGACATAAAACCGTGAACCTGGGCTCGCACTGGCATAATGTTCTGTTCTCCTGCGGGGCTCAGCAAATGCCAGCCCACCACCCATTTCCGTAACCAGGACACCAGGGGCACAAGGCCACACCTGTCTGCCCATGGGTCTGGCTGTCTGCACACGACTAAGGCAGAGCTGAGGAGTCGGAAAGTGACCGTGTGACCCACTGAAACACATGCTCAGATACTCGGTAACCAGCCCTTTACAGAAAAAGCTTAACAACCCCTGCTCTGTGGGCACTGGTCCCCAAGGCCACGCAGCCTTCCACCACATGAAAGTCTTTATTACATATTTCCGTTTAACCTTTCCTGGATTTCTGAATGTTCTGAATATTTTCAACTGTCCAGTGCTCTAAAATACGTGGTCCTGAGCATCGTCTGATTTTTCCCGGAGTAAAATGTCTATGAGCGTGCTGTCAGCTCACTGGGACTCGGGATATACTTAAGGCTCTTGATGCTTTTTTTCCAAGTGAACCTGCCAGGAAGTGTAGCAATTTACACCCCAGCAGGCTTGTCACAGGTGTCGCCCACCCTCCTCCTTCTCTAGCAGCGAGGAGGCGCTCCCCGAAGAACAGCCGCCCTAAAATGACTTCAATTAATTACAGCCCGTTGGAAAGGGGCCCTGCTGTTCCCAGCGCAGCAGCGGGTCCAGCTGACAGATCCCTGCGAGTCAGCAGCGAGCGGCCCCTGGTCCCACCCGCCTCCATTTTTCTGGTCAAATGAGGCTCTTGTATCCCAAAGAGCAGACCGCTCTGCACACTTACACCACCAACAAAAACCACCACCAGCCCCCAGTGTGGACTGAAGAGGCCTCCAGCGCCTTCACACCAGCCGGTAAAGCGCCCACCTGAGCGGCTCAGACCCCGCCCCCTTCGGCCAGCATCACCGAAACTACCCAGAGCCCTCCTTCCACCCGGACCCCAGCCCGCCCTGGCGGGGCGTGAAGTCACAGCTTCCGAGAATCCATCTGGGAGCCCAGGCACCCACCAGGCCCAGGTGGGCCTTGACAGCCACGCCAAGCCCGTCGCCTCCTGGACAGAGACCAGGGGCTGCGTTTACTTCTTTTCCTCTGTCCTGAAACTGCCACAGTCCCGGGGAAGGAAGGGAGGGACAGCTCCCCGCCGGGCCGGCCCACCCGAGCCCCGCCCCTCTGACCACCCCCACCACCGGAGCTGCTGGGGGCCCAGGCACCGCCTCGCCCCCGCAACCCCGCCCCCCACAACCCCGCCCCGCCAGACAGGCCTCCCCCCTGGAAACGCCCAACACGCCCAGCCTGGCCCTTCCCACCTCTCAGCCCGGGATGCTCTCCCTTCCCCCGCCTGGCACCCCCCAAGACCAAGGCCCCTCTGAGCTCACGGCTCCCTCCACCTTGGGTCCCATCCCCTGCATCGTGGGCCGGCAGACCACCACTCACAGGCCACGTCCAGCCTGCAGGGAACCTTTTCAGGAACACAGCCACGCACCCTCATCATAGGAGAAATCTCCCAGCAACGTGGGCAGAGCCAGGCGGCTGCAGCGCCCACAAGAGGCAGTGCCGCCCCATGAAGCCACCGCCTCCACCTCTGCCAGGCCGGCTCCCAGCCTCTGGGGTCTGGGCTCCAGGAGCGGGCGCCACAGCCGTTCCACAGGAGCGCCTGCCCAGCGCCCACCCTCCTCCCGGCCCCGGGGCCGAGGGACACGTCCAGGCACTGCGTCCACCTCCTCCTCCTCAGAGAGCAAGTGGCTCCTCAGCGGGGCTGCCTGGTCTGCCCTGCTGGAGTCGGCACCGCCCTCTCCAAGGAGCCCGTGAATCTGGGTGGGACCGAGACCCTGCAAGGCCCCGTCCCTCCCTCCGCAAGTTCTGGCTCCCAGGTCGCCGCCCCAGCCACCAGCTCGGCCCTGGGGGCCCCTCCTACTTCACTCCCGTTTTGTTCTGTAACATCAGCCCTTCTAAGATGCTGTGAACTTTAGTCACTGCCTTTACCGCTATCTCCTCTCACTGGCATGCCAGCTCCAGCACGCAGGAATCCTCACTCCTCTGTTCACAGACATCCCTGGGGCTCAGGGTACCTTCTGGCACAGCAGATACTCCGCAGATACTTGGCGGATGAAGGCATGAGATCAACAGATCTGGGATGACACTGCCACACCCCAAGAAGGGTCCCTACCCAGGAGGCTAGGAGGTTGTGTCTGAACTAATTCATGAGAAGTAGGGGGCTCAGTGGTAAAGAATATATCTGCCAATGCAGGAGACGTGAGTTTGATCCCTTGGGAAAATCCCCTGGAGGAGGACATGGCAACCCACCCCAGTGTTCTTGCCTGGAGAATCCCACAGACAGAGGAGCCGGCGGGCTACAGCCCATGGGGTTGCAGAGTCGGACACGACTGCGGGACTAAACACCAGCAACAGGGATGGGCTGGCACCCTCCTCTGGGCTGGGTCTGGAGGTGGAGGAGCGGATGGAGGTGGAGAGACAGAGGACAGACGCCCTCGCACAGGTGACAGCCGCGGGGAGCCCTGGGCAAGCTCGAGACGGCCTGGCACGGGAGGAGGGTGGACACGCATGCAGCGGCCGGGTCAGGGCACTGGGGCCGCCGGGGGGGCGCCGGCTGCGGCCGGAGGGGACAGCCTGACACAGACCACCTGCAGTGCCACCGGTGGATTCTAACTGAACGGGAACGAGGGCCCAGAAAGTCTCGCCACCCTCAAATGTTAACTGAAGAACCGAGACAGAACTTCTGAAAGGCAAGGGCATCGAAGTGGGAATGCGGGCAATGAGCAAGCCCACAGCCTCCTGACGCTCCCCTTCCTGAAGGAAAACACACACATGCAAGTTGAGGCCTCCAGATAATTAAGCAAGACTGGAAATTATGCAAATGAAATATATTCAAGTATGCAATGAATTTTAAATGACAGAACTACAGAAAACTTAATTGCTGTATTAGCATGCTATAAAAACACTAATCATAAATGTAAAACAATGCACGCATATACTTATATCAGAATTGTCCCGCTGACACAAACATCAAGTCGCTCCCTCCCGCCGGGTTCACGTGCAAACTCACCTCGATGAACGGACAGAAGGAAAGACAGCGTAAGAGCCTCACTCGTCGTTTCCAACCACCCTACCAACTGCCACGGATGGCAAGTGCTTAGTTTTTGTTGGATATTTCTGAAATGCTTTTTTAAAAGAGCCAAAAATGTAATTTTCTAGAGCATTAAATTTTTAAATTTTTGTTTCATGTTGGAGTATAGTTAATTAACAACATTGAGTTAGTTTCCGGTTTTACAGCAAAGTGCTTCAGTTACACACGTACAATCCCCCGTTCTTGTTGCAAGCTCTTTTCCCATTTAGGTTATTACAGAATATTGAGCAGGGTTCCCTGTGCCATGCAGCAGGTCCCTGTTGGCTATCTATTTGAAGGAAAGCAGTGTCTACAGCACTGGTTTTTAAAAGTTTCTGCACCACTTGCATGGAATTTCAGCGTTAGATGGCATCAGAAGCGGTTTACCGGTGAGCTCTGGAGTATGGGTTAGCTCTCCTGAGTGACCAGAGCCCGGCTTCCCATCTTTCTTCATTAAAGCGGCATCTCCTACTCATCCGTTAAGAAAGTGCTCGTCCACACACCACCAGGACAGTGTTAACGGCAGACCCTGAAACATCAGGCAAGCCGGTGGTCTCCCTAAATGAGGCAGAGCATAAACTCTTACCGACAGCCGCCCCTCAGCTGCAGGTGAGTCAGGCCCAGCCGCGCCCCCCCAGCGCTCCGCCCAGGGGTGCTGCCCTCGACGCCTCATCTCCCAGCAAGCTCGGGGGTGCCCTGCGTTGTCCCTCAGGGGGCCGGAGTGTCCTAGAGCAGCGCCCCCCACCCTGGACCCGCAAGAGCACCCCTGGGGAATCCAGATGGCAGCAATTACCAAGCCCCCCAGCTAACACAAGTGTGGACCCAGAATGGAAAGCTGCAGGGAGAGAGGAGGCCCGAAGCCCACACACCCCTGCCACGCCCGCCCCTGCCCCCTCCCCCCAGCCTGGGCCAGGTGCTCGGTGGAACCTGGAGTCGGTGCACACCCTGGGACCGCAGTCCACCCCGGGATCTGCTCCATGGGCCCACATGTCAGCATTCGCAAGAACTCCCCAGGAGACAGGAGCGTGAGGCCCTCAAGAGAATGACTGAGAGCTAGTCCTGACTGGGTGACCGCTGCTCCACCCCCGGCCCAGCCCCAGGAGCCCCCGGGTGCTTCCTCCAGGACACTCGTGGGCCTGACACTTGTAAAGGGCCCAGCCCAGGACAGATGCTCAAGAAACACCTGCTGAATCTGGGCCAAGTGATTAACGGGGTTCACTGTGCTCTCCAAGTCTCCCATCAGAGGACATGCCCTGAGGCTGACCGTGCCGGGGGCACCCCAGGACGAGCACAGAGGCTCACGAGCTCCGGGTGTGGTTCACAGGACGGGAGAGGAAAGGCCCCACAGTCAAGACTTCCCCCTGCCTGCCCAAGCCCATGTCTGACCAGCACCCCTTAACTGCGTGGGTTCCCTGCCCCGGACGCCCAGATCCCCTCCCCACTCCCTGAGGCCACAGCGTGTGCAGGCGGGAGCCCGTCAGGTGGGGGTGACACCCCTGCTGACCCACACAGGCCTGAGTAGTCAGTGAGCACCGTCCCCAAGCACCCACCCTGGCTTTCTCCTCAGTGGCCTGGGACCCTCCTCCCCTTCCATCCCGCCCATCCCAGCTCCTACCCCCTTCCAAGGGGCATGACCCGCTGCTGGCACAGGAATCTCACACTGCGCAGGACGGCACACAGCAAACACAAGAAACGTTTGCAGAACAAGCAAAAAGGCAGAGGAGAGGCGCGGGGAGAGCCGCATGCTGGAAGGACAGGCGCTCTGTCTGCAGGGGGCCAGCTCCACCCCGGGGCCAGAGGGCAGAGAGGGCAGGGGCTCCCTCCTTCTCGGCGGGCCCCAGGAGCTACGGGGACGTGGTTGTTCCCCTTCCCTGCTTTCCCGGCCACAGACAACACGCCCAAGACCGTGGAACTGCTCGGGCAACGCTGAGCGAACAAGGGGAGGAGGCAAGCTGCAGTCCCTCCCCCGGCCCGGGGCGCCTGGCTTCACCCCACAGCCCTTCAGGAGGCGGCCCAGCCCTGGGCACCTGGCCTCCCCGCACCCCCCCTCCCACCCCCTGCCCCCGCCAAGGGGTCAGCTGACCCGCCGGTTCCTGGGGAGCCTCGGTGCTGGTTCTCTGCCTCCCCAGGCCACGTGACCTCCCGTGTCGCTCACCCGGGAAACCCCGACACGCCCTTAGAGACGGCCAGAAGCACCCCACCTTCTCCGAGAAGCTGTGGGACGCCCTCCCGCTGGTGGCCCACCTTCGGAGGGACGGGCTCGGCTCACTGTCCCCAACGCCTTTTTAACTCATCTGTCAACGCAAGTCGAAGACAGTGAGAGCTGCCCTAGTCACCTCTGCCCTTTTCCTCCACCCCAGCCCGCCTCCGCTTTCACCCGGGGGCGAAGACCCCAGACACGTGCCCAAAACACTGTCGCCCTCCTCTCGCCCTCTGGGGCCGCCTGCGGCCCACGCACGCCACGGTCTGTGGTCCCCGATCACATCCCGCTGCACCCCTGACCAACCCAAGGCCCCCACTGTGGTGCGCTGGAGTCCGGCTCCCCTCCGCCTCTGGACAGGGGCCCCTGTAACCGGCGGTGGTGACGTGAACAAACGTCAAGAAGGCCAGACTCTGTCTCCTGCATCCCAGCGCCGCTGGTCACAGACCCTCCCCACCGTCCCGCCCCGCTTCAGACCGGCCGAGCCGAGCCGATCTCACGTCGCCCCTGCCCCTCTGCCCACTGACCCCAGGCGGCTCTTCCTCCAAGGCAGTCACTGGGCAGCGTGTGAGGGTGTCTAACCATGACCTGCAGAGGCGGGGAGCTAAAGGAAGAGGCCGGGACAACGTAATTCACAGAGGGCTTTCCACCAGGAGGAGCACACCCTTCACAAATGCAAAACCTCCACAGAGACCCGGAAAGTCTTCCTAAATGCGAACTTCCTAAAATGCGGCCTGGAAAGCCTGTAGCCTCTCTTAGAGAATGTTGGGAAAACCAGATACAAACGCTTAAAATAAAAAAACACCGAACAAAAACATTAGCAATTGCAGCGGGTCTAATTTTAATTGCAAGAGAATATTTGATCAATAAATATTCACTGTTCGGAGCTGCATCTGCATGCAGGATTACGAGGTACTAAGCTGCAAATTTATTAAAGCTCATTAGCAAGAAAGACTCTTTTAATACTGAAAGTCCAACCCAATTTAGGGTAAACTCTTAGGGGTCTCTATTGACTTAGTTCCCAAAATAACAAGGAAGAAAAAAAAAGGAAATGGGAAGAAACCTGTCTAGAAACGACTCCGAGATGTTCAGCAGGGCCAAGCTCACTTCTGACATTGACTCAGGGCGAGAACCAGCTCCCACCTTCTCCCGAAGCCCCCAGAATGTGTTGCTCCGCACTGGGTGTGAGGGAGCCACAGCCCAGCCTCCGTCACACAAACACACACTGGTCTAACACCATCACCACTGATGCTTTTTAAAAGATTTCCCTGTTTGAGTCCTCGGAGCTGAAAGAATCTTCTATGCTGGAACCATTTTATAACACAGGTTTGGAAACACCACAAAGACTTTAAAAATAATAAGATCAGAGAAAAAGAACACAGCCGTTATGATTTACCCTCATTTTCTCCCAGTCTTGGCAAACCAAGCATGAAACTGAGCTAAGGGTGGGAAATGCCATCACAGCCCCAGCCAAAGCCGGATCTGCGAGGTGGAGCTGGGACACGTGTGGGGCTCAAAGCCCGCCCGGGCCGGGAGAGCCTGTCCTCGTGGGAGAACGGTGCCTGGGCAGGGTGTGCAGGGTGCGGGCACAGAGGGGGGCAACTTACTGAGAGCAGCTTCCACGTGATGGCACGGACGGGCTTGGGGATCCCGGACCAGCTCAGCTTCCTGAGCTCCTCTGTTAACACAAGAGAGACAGGAAGAAGGGGGTTACGGATGGCAGGCAAAGCTTCCCCCCTCGGGTGACATCCTCCTCCAGTTCCTCGGGGGGCAAGGAGCCCCATAAATGAAACCATAATGAACCTAAATGAGAACAATTTCAGATACTGATTGTTTTCAACACACCGGAGAAGTCACCACTCTATTCAAACCAAGCTAAACGTGACCTGTTTGCCTTTAGATCTTAGCACACGCTTGCTCTACACGGCCCAAGCGTCCCTGGAGCCACAGGGACAGGCCAGGGGCAGAGGACACGCTTCCCCCAGCCTCCTGCCTCCCCACGCACCCACTCCCCTCCCTCTTTCCCCCCGCCCCCAGCTCACACCGTTCCTTCATCCCTTGTCACTCTCACCACTTACTCTTTAAGAAGACCTACATGAGGTGTGCTTCTCAGGACAGACTTTTTTTAATAGATTTATCTTTATAATTGAAGGATAGTTGCTTCACGACACTGTGCTGGTCTCTGCCATACATCAACACGAGTCAGCCAGAGGTATACGTGTGTGTCCCCCCCCATCTTGAACCTCCCTCCCACCTCCCACCCCATCTGACTCCTCAAGGTGGTTACAGAGCTCCGGTGTGAGTCCCGAGTCGCACGGCAAACCCCCACGGGTCACCGACTTTAAGGAGGTAGTGTACACGCCGCCACGTCCCGCCTTCTATTCGTCCCACCCGCTCCTTCTTCCCCAGCCCAGGTTCTACATCTGTTCTCTGTGTCAGTAGGGGTTTTGAAAGACATCAGTTCGTGGAGATAAGCTTGTGTCTACACAGCACTGATTAAGGATGTGGCCACATCACACCCTGGGGACAATCAAGCGTCAACAGTGCAAGCCACAGCTGCCCCGACAAACACCCCAGGCTGGGCGGTGGTCACAGAGGGCGGGGCTGGCATGGACAGAGGCGCCTGGACAAGAGCAGGTCAGGGCGCAGCCTGGGGAAGCGGGTAAGTCAGGGCCCTGGGTTCTTTCCGACCTTCGGGGTCTCCTCGAGCGCCTCCATCACAGGCCCCGAATGGCCAGAGAACACATTTCAATCTGTAGGTACCTAACAGTCAGACCTACAGAAACGGAAGTAATTATTTCTTTCCTTTAAGTTAGGTTCTTCCCTTAACAGCTCCGAGCTAATGATTAATACTAGGAATAAAGGAAATGATTAAAGAGGAGAACTCTGGTAATAGAATCAACAAAATACAAAGTCCTGACATCTAATCTCTTTCCAATTACTAAAGTCTAAGTAAAATAAGTACGGAATAATTGGGCGATGGCACCAGCAATAACTTGCGTTTCACGGCAATCTCAGAAAATATCAAATCTTCCCCAGTTCCCTGAGGATATTATGAAAAGCAGGAACCTAATATCCGAACACCAATAATGCGATGTTTACCAATCACGTTCCTGGGGCCTCAGTGGCTGCATGGGCCCGCTTTCTGAGGATTGTTTATGAAGAAAGCCTAGAGAAATCTCCACCACTGATGTCCTCTGAACCTCTCTCCTCATGAAGGACCCTCGCAAGACGGTACCTTCAGTCAACACAGTGAGACACGGTTCTGACTCTGGTGCTGAAAGGGAGCTTTCGGGTATGAGGTCCTCCAGGCAGCTTGAGTTAGTTGGGGCCACGGTCCTACTGAGTGATGGAGGAACAGGCTCAGAGAGGTGAGGGGACTCGGCCGTGGTGTCACGCAAACCAAGGGGCCTTCATGTCCCCGAGTCCTTCCCCACCGTGGACTGCCATTACTAAGAAGGCTTCTGCTAATGCAGACAGATCTCACAGACAGAAGGGTCCAAAATCAAACGTCAGCAGACTGCAACACCACTGAAGGTCCAAGATCAGTAAGACTGCAGGAACGAAAAGGCCGCTGCACACCAGGAGATCTTCCAACCTGATCCAGGTGTCAGGATGTGGGTGGGAGAAGTCCCAGGGCCACTCTGACAGGGGTCAGGTGTGGACTTTCAACCCAGGCCCATCTGCCCCTTCCACATTTCCAACAGAATTCTGACTGTGCAAAGTGACGCCCCCCTCCCCCCACCACCACACACACACCCAGCCGGTCAGGGCCATCTGCACCTTCCACCTTTCCAGCAGAATCCTGACTGTGCAAAGTGACCACACACACACACACACTCACCCCAGCAGGTCAGGGGCAGGAACCCACCGGCCTGCTGTACATTCAGGCTGGGCTGGTTGGCATGGAGGCACACACACACACACACCCCCCCCCAGCAGGTTGGGGCACGAACCCACCCACCTGCTCTACACTCAGGCTGGGCTGGTTGGCATGGGGGCAAAGCCACACCCTCACCAGCAGCCAATCTGGCCATGGGCCTGGGACCCCATCTGAACCTTGGGAAGAGAGCGCAGAGCAGCGGGGGCGCCTGAGGACAGTTCTCCTGGCTCTCTGGGGATCTGCTAGATCTCTGATCTCTGGATCTCTGCTTCCTCTGAATGCTGGTGGTGCCAGATGTCAAGCTGGGGGCCGGCAGCCCCCCACCCCACCACCAGCCTGAGGATGAAGCCAGCAGACAGGCACATAGCACCCAGAGACATGGAGGACCCCAGGTTCTAAGTTCAGCAAGACGGGCAGATACAAGAGTCAAAAAATCAATAGCTTGTCTCTACTGACAAAAAAAGAAGTGGAAAAGGTTACAGGCATGAGCTTAACAAGAAACGCACCAGAAATACCATGTGAAGAAAACGGTAAGATTTTACTTGAAGACAGAAAGAAACAGGAAAACACGGAGGTCACTGACGGACGCTAACAAGTATCTAAGGAACGCTTCCCTGGGGCCAGCAGGGCAGGGGAGTTAATTACAAGGGTGACCGTCACGCAGACCCCACACGCGGGGAACTCACCTCTCGGCCCAAGGGCGGACCAAGGTAAAGTCTCAACCAGAGTAAGTGCTCACAGCACGAGGGGAGGGATGCGGCGAAGTCCTGAGGGGGAGGTGCACCCCGTCAGCAAGGTCTCCTGGAGGGCGTCAGAGCTGAAACGCGACCCAGAGGTGCAGAGAGACCACCTGAGAGAAGAGGGGGCCGCAAGGGGAACATTCTGGGCCCAGGAACAGCTTACACGCAAGGGCTTGACCACGGTGTGGAAAAAGGATCAGAGGGGCCAGCGGTCACAAGACCACCAGGCAAGGGCCTACTTTCGAAGCCCAAGGCAGAGGCGGTGGTGGCCGTGAGGGTGGCAGTGAAAGCAGGGCAGTGACCAGAAAGGAAATTCGGAGATAGAAGCAGGAGGAGGCAGATGAGGGCTAGATCACGCTGCTAACACGCCTACCCCTCTCTGCCTCCTTGGGTCACGGAGCATTGGCAGTGTCAGCCTCCCAGGGGGGAATCTTACTGAGAAGCAAAGACTCACGCTACAGATGACTATGGAGGTGGGACACTGGTGTTCACATAAAGATGTTTTCAACTTTTACTTTTTAGAAAGCAAATGCACTGCTATAGATGTGCTATTTATTTCTCATTCATTTTCTGCTTATTGAAGTCTTTCTTGCATTTTAGTTTCCTCTCTTAGACGACTAGTGATTCTGCAAGAAATACGGGGACAGAGCGCTGAAAGGAGAACCAAACACAGGCTGTCACCATAAAGACTCAGGCAGCTGAAATAAAAGGTGGAAAAGATCTGCCAGGGACGTGCTACTCATAAAAAAGCTAATTTGCTTAATAATATCAGAAAAAAACAAACATCAGTACAAAGAGGGATGTTCCGTAACAATAAGAGGTTCAACTCGTTAAGCAGAGATATCCTTCCTAAATGTGTGTACCTAATAATGTAGCTTCATAATGCATGAAGCAAACACTGAGAGAAATAGACAAACTTTCAATCGTAGGCCGAGATTTCGGTGCCCCTCCCTGAGCAACCGACAGAATAGGCATTTTAAAAACCAGTAAAGGGAGATGTGAACTGGATCTAACTGGTCTGCAGGACGCCACATCCACCACCTGAAGAATGCACATTATTTTTAAGGACACACAGCGTATTTACCAAGCGGGCCGCATGTGCTGCCCAAGCAAGTCGTGATAAGCATCAAGAGCTCAAAACAACATCAGGTTTATCTGACCAGATGCCTTAAGTGAGAAATCACTCTACTGTGATACCCAGGAAATCCTCAAGTATTTGGAACTTTATTAACATACTTCTAAATATCTCATAAATCAGAGAAATCACAAGAAAAAAATTGTAAAATATTTCAAACTGAATGATAATAACAGATATCAACATGTGTAGGATATAACTAACACAATGCCCGGAGGGAAATGTATGCCCTTAAAAGCCTAAATCAGAAAAGAATAAAGGTTCAAAGCAATGAGGTTCTACTTAAGAAGCTAGGGAAAGATGAGGGATTTTAAACAAAGCTAAACTAAAAGAAGGGAAATAAAATAAGCATGGAAATAAGCAAACTGCTTTAAAAACAAAAAAAAAAATCAATAAAAACGTGTAGGTAGACTTGACCACTGGGAAAAAGTGTCAGACATGAGAAAGGAACATCGCTACAGACTCTACAGCCACAAAGAAATAATAAACGGATCCTGGTGACAACTTTATGCCAATAAATTCAAAATTTACACGAAATGGACATATTCCTTGAGAAATGTGGCCTAACGAAACTGATGCAAAAGGCAGCTGGAAACACGTATCTCCACATCAATTTAAAAAATAACGGTGGGCAGGATAAAAGGCTGCTGCTGCTGCTAAGTTGCTTCAGTCGCGTCCGACGCTGTGCTACCACTTTGAAAAGCCACATGGCAGGGCTTTTTATTTTACGTAAAGTTAAACATATATCTGTCCCATGACCCAGCAGCCCCACTACTTCATATTTGCCTAACAGAACTGGAAACGCAGGCCCACAGTGCAGTATCCACAAGGACCCTCAGAGCAGCTTTTCCACGGGGGGAAGGCTTGTGAACAATCTGTGAGCAGGCGGATATGTTAACAAACTGTGATGTATTCATAGAAAAGTATACTGTCTCTGCTTGTAAAAAATGAATTGCTGTTACACCCATGACTCTGACAAACACATTTAGGAAAGACATCTCTACTTAACGAGTTGAACCTGTTATCACTATGACACATCCCTCTTTGTATTGATGTTTGCTTTTTTCCTGATATTATTTCACAAATTAGCTTTTTTATGAGTAGCACGTCCCTGGCAGATCTTTTTTCCACCTTTTATTTCAGCTCCCTGAGTCTTTATGGTGACAGCCTGTGTTTGGCTTTTCTGCCGGCTCTCTGTCCCTATGTTTCTCGGAATCAGACTGCAGACTCATTAGTCGTCTACAAGAGAAAACTAAAATGTGACACGTGCTTTAATAAGCAGGAAATGAATGAGAAATAAAGAGCAAATCTTCTACAATCGCGCATTTGCTTTCTAAAAACTAAAATTCGGAACTGTCTTTATGGAAACAACACCAGTATCACAACTCCATACTCGTATGTGCTGTGAGTCTTCCCTTCTCAGTAAGATTCCCCCGGAGGCTGACCTAGCAGAGAGGGGCAGGGCAACAGACACTGGCTGTGGATTCAGCAGACGTGGGCTCCAGGCCCAGCGTGGCCAGTGAGACTCTATGGCCTCCCTCAGTCCTCTAAATCTCTCCTGAGCCCCAGTTCCTTCCTCTAAAACTTGTAACAAAACAAAAATACCTTCCTTGCTTGAGTCACAGAATCCTCGCATGGAACAAAGAAACAACACCCAGGAAAGTATCGTGACACACAAACGCAAGAGCTCGATCCTACTAGGCTTCCGGATGTAATTACTCATTCCTCTCCACGAGCCCAAACCACGCAGCCATTGGGGCTCGTTTGTTCTAATTGGATGTAAAATCACATCTGAGACGGAACCAAAAATCTGTCACAGAATGGTGTATGCAAAGAACTCCTAATTATAAGTACCTTTTTTTCCCCTGAAAAGCCAGGAATAATAGAAAAATCAATTCATAATTTATTTTTTTTCTAATACTCTTTTGAACTGGTTTTAAGTCTTATTTTTCAAAACTTTGGTAGTACTAAAATCTGGCAGAAACACTGAACAAAAATAAATGCATTAGTGTGAAAATGCATTAATGTTTTAAAACATTTTAAAACAAGAAAGAACACACATTTTGTATTATTATAAAATACTACTATAAATTGAGACTGGAAAACTCTTTAATACTTTACTAAAATGCATAAAGTAAGAACGCTGGACTCTTCACCACAGTATTTTGTTTGTAGCCTGATTCACTTTGGTACAACGATAAAATTGTAGATCTTTCCAAGACACATAAGAAATGCACGCGCATCACCGTCACCGAGGCTCCCGTGCGAACCTAATACAGAGGCTGAGCTGTCTCCAGCCTCAGAGGGCCTGCCAAGCACATCTCTGGCTCCTAGAAGCCAGGGTATGGGCAAGGCGCATCCGTCAGCCTGCTCTGACCGGCACATGTTGAGCGCCCCTCTGTGTAAGCTGCCCCTGGGGCCAAAGCCACCTCCACGCTCCCCCTGCTCTGAGTCCATCTCACACATTGATTTATCCGGTCCGTGAAAACCGATCACTCCAAAGAAGCCTGGGAGAGTACGATCAGACCCCTTCCTACCCTCCAGGGGCTCGCTGCAAGCAGGAGGAAAGTGTAACACTGCATTCAGGGAAGCAGTTCGAGGAAGGTGCACAGCTGACGTGGGACACCGAGCAGAGGCGGCCTCCTCTCTGCAGGAGGGGACGCCAGGAACACCCCAGCGCCGCTGCTGGAGAGGCACCGGGAAGCCACGCCACAACCCAGCAGCTTTATGTCTGCCGGCCGCCCTTGACCTCATCCACACAACAGGAAGGGAGCGGTGTCATAAACAGGGGCGAGGGCATCCAGGAGGAGATGAGAGCAGACACGAAATGTCTGCTCGCGCCTCCCCGCCCCGAGTCGGGGGAGGGTCCCAATGGGCCCGCCGGGCCTCTGGCAAGTGGGGTGGCGGGTGCCCTGTGTGTTCTTGCCAAGCCCATGGGGAGCCCAGGAGGAGGGATCACCCGGCCCCCGCTTCTCCAGTCCCGCTGCCGGGAGGAGCCTGTCACACCTGCCCTCGCCCCGGGCCGCAGCCAGTTCAGAGGATGACATGGTTGAGGATGAGATGTTTGGATGGCATCACCAACTCAATGGACATGAGTTTGAACAAGCCCCAGGAGTTGGTGATGGACAGGGAGGCTTGGCGAGCTGCAGTCCATGGGATCACAAAGAGTCGGACACGACTGAGCGACTGAACTGAACTGAAGAAGTGTCAACACAAATCTGAATGATGGAACACTGCTGAGAGAGGAGGAGCTGACTCACACAATGCAAGGGCTTCCTTGGTGGCTCAAATGGTAAAGAACCCGCCTGCCATGTAGGAGACACAGGTTTGAACCCTGGGTCGGGAAGATCCCCTGGAGAAGGAAATGGCAACCCACTCCAGTATTCTTGCCTGGGAAATCCCGTCACCACAGTTCAGTTCAGTTCATTCACTCAGTAGTGTCCGACTCTTTGCGACCCCATGGACTGTAGCATGCCAGGCCTCCCTGACCATCACCAACTCCCGGAGTTTATTCAAACTCATGTCCATAGAGTCAGTGATGTCATCCAACCATTTCATCCTCTGTCATCCCCTTCTCCTCCCGCCTTCAATACTTCCCAGCATCAGGGTCTTTTCAAAAGAGTCATTTCTTTGCATCAGATGGCCAAAGTATTGGAGTTTCAGTTTCAATATCAATCCTTCCAATGAACACTCAGGACTGATTTCCTTTAGGGTGGACTGGTTGGATCTCCTTGCAGTCCAAAGGACTCTCAATAGTCTTCTTCAACACCACAGTTCAAAAGCATCAATTCTTCGGTGCTCAGCTTTCTTTAAAGCCCAACTTTCACATCCATACATGACTACTGGAAAAACCATAGCCTTGACTAGACGGAACTTTGTTGGTAAAGTAATGTCTCTGCTTTTTAATATGCTGTCTAGGTTGGTCCTAACTTTTCTTCCCAGGAGAAAGCATCCTTTAATTTCATGACTGCAGTCACCATCTGCAGTGATTTTGGAACCCAAAAAAATAAAGTCTGTCACTGTTTCCATTGTTTCCCCATCTATTTGCCATGAAGTGATGGGACCAGATGCCGTGATCTTAGTTTTATGAATGTTAAGTTTTAAGCCAACTCTTTCACTCTCCTCTTTCACTTTCATCAAGGGGCTCTTTAGTTCTTCACTTTCTGCCATAAGGGTGGTGTCATCTGTATATCTGAGGTTATTGACATTTCTCCTGGCAATCCTGATTCCAGCTTGTGCTTCATCCAGCCCCACATTTCACATGATGTACTCTGCATATAAGTTAAATAAGCAGGGTGACAGTATACATCCTTGACGTACTCCTTTCCCGATTTGGAACCAGTCTGTTGTTCCATGTCCAGTTCTAACTGTTGCTTCCTATCTGTATTTCTCAGGAGGCAGGTCAGGTGGTCTGAGAACCCCACGAAAGTGAAAGTCTCTCAGTCGTGTCCGACTCTTTGTGACCCCATGAACTGTACAGTCTGTGGAATTCTCCAGGCCAGAACACTCCAGTGGGCAGCCTGTCCCTTCTCCAGGGGATCTTCCTGACCCAGGAATCAAACTGGGGTCTCCTGCGTTGCAGGCGGATTCTTTACCAACTGAGCTATATGAGAACCCCACGAACAGTATGAAAAAACGCCTTCCTGTGTGGCCTCTGGCAAATCTGAACAAGGTTTCCCTTCAGGAGACGGAGCTGGGAGGGGAACTGTTTTCCTGGCCGCGTGATGGCGTTGAAGAGTTCCAGAGGGCGGCTGTGCAGGGTCCTGCAGGCCGGAGGGCAGGAGCGATGAGCGACGGTGAGGGCTCCTCTCCCAGCTCCTCTCTGGCAGCAAGAAGAGGAGGTGAGGGGCCCGGACGCCCCACTGCCTGCCAGCTTCTCTACGCATTCTGGGACTCCAAGCTCGATGACCTTTAATTGCTGCAATTAACATCCTAAAAATTGTGCAAAATAACTTTCCCGGCTGTAATTTTTTTCTATTATCTAAAGGATTTCCCTTCAGGCAGGGAAGGCATGCACATTTAGAGGCCTCAGAATAGACTGAGAGGCACAAACCTTCCTCCAGGGGCAAAGAGCTGAACCAGGGAGAGGGGAGACCGGGGGTGGGAAGAGGCAGCCGGGACTCGGGACCGAGGCGAGTCCTGTCCTGTCCACACTCTGCGCCAGGGAGGGTTCTGCACAGTGAGGCCACACAGGGATCCTGAAAGGTGGGGTGAGTCCACCAGACAGACAGAGGGAAAGGCCTTCCTCAAGGGAGCATCTGGACCAAGGGCTGCAGGCTGGGGACAGGGCGCCCAGGTGGGGCCCTAAGGGAAAGCCTCGAGGGACGTGGGTGGCGCTGACCAAAGGAAGGACAGCAGTTTTCTTCTGTGTAAGGTGACCTGACCCGACTTATGGGCTATGATGAGTCCCAACCAGGACAGGAATCACAGGGGAGACGGGGGGCAGATACAGACTCCTGGGCCTTGAGGGGGCTCTGAGCGGTGGGCCTGCCATCCACCCACCCCCCCACCCGCCCTGGCCACAGAGCAGGGGCGCCACTGGCCTCGCCCAGGGGCTCCTGCAAGAGGGGCGGGCCCCTCGCCTGGGGCTGCAACGCCACCAGAAAGGGATTCGGCGACCACACGAGAGGAGGTGGACGGTTCGCTCACAGGCCCTGAGCGTCCTGAAAAAGATGGGGAGAGGGCCCCAGGGCCTCCTGCCACTTCCTCTGCTCACAGACACGAAGTCCTGAAGCCACAGGCCAGAGAACACACGGCAAGGCCAGTTGAGGTCCACACTCAGGCCGCCTCGCTGCATCTCACGACCCGGAAAGATGAACGGTTTCAAAAGGACAGAGCTGCGTTTTATTGTAGAAACTGCTGCAATTAACTGCTAAGTCCTTCTACGTGAGATACACCACATTCTTAAATATTAAGTTTATTATGTGTTTTCAAACATCCCTCCACCAAAGAGCACTGCCCACAACAGCGACATCCCCACGAGGAGAACCAGGACTCACGCCCACCTGCCCCTCGTGCCCCCGCTGTGACCCTGTTTAGGGCCACACACACCACAAAGCAACCCCACGGCGTGTCTGCTGCTTCTGCTCAGGTCACAGGTGCTGCAGGAAATGCCCCTCACACATTTTAGAGCAGGTTTCCAGGAAGCATTTTATTCACTGGAGGAAGCTGGCTGTGTCACCGTGGGAAGGGAACACAGGACTATGCGTATCCGCGTTAAAAAGGAATCCGGCAGTCTTACTTCCTTCTTTTTGCTAGTTTGTAACTCGGTTACTTGATTGAATCACAAAAGCAGGACTCTTCTTTCCTCCTCCTGTCCTTTTTCTCTTTTTTATTATAATTTACCTCCGTGAATATACCCAATTTGTTCACAGTGGGAACAACCAGTCCTATTAAAACAGAAGTTGCTTTGCGGCAATGCCGGGAAAACAGCCCTGCCTCCTCCCATGGCAGGCGTCCCTTCTCCCCACCCTCCCACCTGGAAAGCTCTAGGCCCCTCCACCCGCCACCCAGCTACCAGCTGCCGCAGGAAGCAGCCAGACCAGCCAAAGTCAGCTTTCCTGCTGGTCCTCACGGCAATCGACTAGAAAAAAATGAACACTGTTAAGTGTCAGAGTCTTGGATACCAAATTTTAAAAGACCAATAACCCAATTAAAATCAGGCCAAAGGACCTTAATAGCTATTTCTTCAAAAAGATATACAAATGGCCAATAAGCATGTGAAATGATGCTCAACATCATTAGCCATCAGGGAAACTGAAATCACAACAAGATGCCACTTCGTGCCCACCGGGATGACCAGACTTCAACAGCGTGGGAAAACTGGAGCGTCTGTGATAACCCATATGAGGAAAAACCCAGGAGAGAATGAACGCATGTGTGTGTACAACTGAGACGCTTTGCTATACACCCGATACTAAGACAATATTGTAAACTAACTGCACTCCAGTAAAATTTAAAACGAGAGAGAAAAGAAAAACTGGAGCCCTCTTCTAGAGGGGAAAGTGAAACGTGCCAGCCCCTTCGGAAAACAGGCTGGCAGTTCCTTAAAAGGGTCAACGGTTACCCCCCGCCTCAGCAACTCCCCTCCCAGGGATACACCCACAGGAATGAAAACATAAAAACCTGTATGTATGTGAGTGTTCGCGGCAGTGGTACTTGGAAAGAAAGCCAAAAAGAGGAAACACTCTAAATACCAACAGGTGAATGGATAAATAACACGTGGCCTACTCATACCATGGGAGATTGTTTGGCCCAAAAAAAGGACTCCAGGATCGACACTCAACATGGATGAACCTTGAAAACATTAGGCTCAGTGAAAGAGGCATTCTCAAAAGGCTACATGGTGTAAGACTCCATCATACGAAAGTTCCAGAACAGGGAAATCCCCTGAAACAGAGGAGACTAGAGGGTGCCTAGGGCCGGGGCACGGAGTGGCTGCTAACGGGCCCGGGGCTTTCTCTCCAAGCTCTGAAACGGAATGCAGTGACAGCCACACAACCCGACAAACACACGGCAAACCACTGTCTCAGACACTTGAACAGTGAACTATCTGGCATGGGCATTATATCTCAATAAAGACATTCTCCAGAAGTCCTGGCTGAGGCGTTTCTTAAAGGCTATTTATAACCCTAACTCGGAGAAGGCAATGGCAACCCACTCCAGTACTCCTGCCTGGAAAATCCCATGGACAGAGGAGCTTTGTAGGCTGCAGTCCATGGGGTCGCTAGGAGTCGGACACGACTGAGCGACTTCACTTTCCCTTTTCACTTTTATGCATTGGAGAAGGAAATGGCAGCCCACTCCAGTGTTCTTGCCTGGAGAATCCCAGGGACGGGGGAGCCTGGTGGGCTGCCGTCTATAGGGTCGCACAGAGTCGGACAGGACTGAAGCGACCTAGCAGTATAACCCTAACTGCCTCCTGAGGCAGGTGGAGCCGGGTGAGAGGGCCCTTCGTTCCAGGGGACATAATGATGGACCTCGGGACGGAGAGATTTGATCAGAACTGAGGAGGCTGATCGGCGCTGCACAGGGCAAGGACGGGCTGGCTTTGGAAGAGCCCCCGCCCCCTAGACAGCAGGACCGTGGGACAGCGATGCCCCACCAGGGATTCCCAGGCTTCATTACAGGAACTAAAAACTGGACAAAGGCTGTGTGGCTCCGGGCGTGTTTGTGGTTGGAGAGGCCCGCAGACAGACACGAGGCAAACACACCCACCCCAAGGACACCACGACCCAGCGATGCTCACAGAGCCCTGCGCATGCACCCAGGTAGCCACAGGAATCCAAGCAACGCGTCCCTCTGCACCAGGCAGCAGGGCCGAAGACGGTTCTGGGACGAGCTGTCATGGGGACGGACACCTCCAGGTCACATCCCAGCCTCGCTGAAAACACCCGCGCCCTCTGAGCTAGCCATTTCATCGCCGGGAATCTGTCCCAAAGAGACACTCCAGAATACAACCAAATATTTATGCATAAAGATGGCCACCACAACATTGTTGATATGTTAACAAAAAAGATAGGCTCTAAATGTCTGATAATAGGGGACTGAGTGAATGAGAGGTACATCCGTTCGTTACTAACAGGAAATCCAGAAGTACCCCCAAAATGTTCAGGGAGAACTCCGGTGCTCCCAGGTCTATGGCAGGGAAGAGTGCGTGCAGCCTCCTGCACGTCCTGTGACCAGCCCCCCGCACCCCTCCCTGACACAGAGCCCAGCCCCCCGCACCCCTCCCTGACACAGAGCCCAGCCCCCCGCGCCCCTCCCTGACACAGAGCCCAGCCCCCCGCGCCCCTCCCTGACACAGAGCCCAGCCCCCCGCGCCCCTCCCTGACACAGAGCCCAGTCATCTCTTAGTCCCTTCACAAGGTCTAATTACACTGTTTTCCCTTCAATACCATTGATCCGCCAGCCAGTGCTGCATGGCATTTAATTAAAGGAAAGGCTACTGCTATTTCGTGTTAAATATCTAAACCCTTTCAAGCAAATTAGGAGCTTGAGCTTCGCTTCTTTGCTTCCCAGAAGGACTCGATGAGGACAGACCCTCGGTCTCCCACCACTTCTGCCTTAAGAAATACATATTCGCACACAGAGCCAGGCACCCTCCAGAGAGCAGCCGCTGCTCCACTTGTCAACAGGCAGAGTCTACTAAGGGGTCAGCAAGTAACATCGTTCTGACGCTACGATGTCTGAAGGTCAAGGGCAGCCACACAAGGCCCCTGAGAGAGCCTTCTGCCTCATCTCTGGGTCTGGCTAGGACCCCGAGATCATCATGACCTCTCCTGGTTCCTGCCCTCCAGCGCGTCCTCGGCATCTGCCACTCAAGAAACCCCCCTGGGACCAAACCCCACCCTCAGGAGTGCAGAGCAGAGAGGCGCCGGCGCCCAGCTGTCCCGAGGGACCCCCTCCGCGCTGTGACCCCGCAGGCCAGCAGGCCAGCCCCTAGCTCCCACGCAGGATGGAGAGACCCAGCAGACAGGAAGCTGATCCAGCCCGCAGAAAGGCTGCAGACAGCCTTGTCAGAGATAAGCTCAATTAATTTTAGATAAATGTGCAATGTAATTACAAAGGCAAAGCAACATAATCCCACAGGCCCCTGCATATAATTTCACGTGTAAACGCACAGAAGGAGGCTGGGTGGCATCGAGAGAGAGACGACCCGGGCACACTCAAGAACTGACCATTTACATTCCCGCCGTCGGGCCCACACCACGTGGCACAGCCAGGCAGGCGCCCGTCCCAGGGCCACCAGGGCTCCCCCACCTGGGTGGGCCCCACCCCAGGGGGTGTGGAACGTCACCTGTCCCGGGGTCCACCCAGCGGTTCACTGGCATCCACAGAACCGCCTCCCTGGCTCCCGGCCTGCACCACCCACTTCCACCCGCCGAAGCCATCGGCCTGTCCGCCTCCAGGGCACACCTCTGCTCTCGCCAGGAGCAGTATGGGGTTCCAGGTCTGTCTGTACCCGACCAGGGGCTCCCCAAGGGCAGGCACTGGGCCTTGCCACATCCCTGTACCCCAACTCCTGGCGTCATGGCTGCACACACAAGGTACCTGACAATCTGAAACCCCACACCTGCCAAGGGAGATGGGCAGGAAATTAGGGCTCTGGGCAGGCCTAAGGAGCCGCAGCTGTGGGCCCATCACTTCCTACGTTGGAACCCGCACTCTTCATTACACACAGGTCGGGTGGCCATACGATACACTGTCTGAAGTGGGTACTGGGGGCATAACGACAGAGGATGAGATGGCTGGATGGCATCACCGACTCGATGGACGTGAGTTTGGGTAAACTCTGGGAGTTGGTGATAGACAGGGAGGCCTGACGTGCTGCAATCCATGGGGTCGCAAAGAGTCAGACACGACTGAGCGACTGGACTGAACTGAACTGAATTAATAATTATACCAGGACAACAGAAGTAAACCAGCACCTGGGCCTGTGAGCAGCCTGTGCGCCTTGGGTACTCTGTGTGGAGCCAGGATAAGAAGGCTTCCTGGGACACTGAGATCAAAGGAAAAACGCAGAAAGACACCTTCCAGACCTGGAAGAGAGAGTGAGTGACTGTTCACTGCTATTACTCACCCACTAGAGCAGTTACTACACGTGATCTGTCACACCATCAGCATACTTTATATTTCAGTACACATGATACTGTCTTCACTATTCACAGGCATTAAGTAAAGATTAACCATCAACAGTCCAGCATTAGGACTGTTCCTATGTCTGGAAGGAGTAGAAGGATGAGCAAGTCATTAAGAGGCCCGTTATGAAAGGCATTAAATACCAGGAGTCTGGTCGTCCTGGAAGCAGCAGGAAGCTGTTAAGCCAAGGAGAAAGCAGTGCTTCAGCTTGGCTCACCCCCTGCTAGTGCACAGGACGTATTAGAGGGAAGAGGGACCCAAGGAGAGCAGTTGGAGGCTCCTTCAGCAATAAGTAGGAATAAGAAAGGTCTGAGCCAGGGCAGGCCCATCAAAGGCAGAAAGGAAAGAAGGAAGGAGGCGACACGGGACCATTCCGACGGAACGAGAACAGACAGGCTTCAGCAATAACTAGATATCAAGACACAGAGGCAAAGACTTGACAGTGACTCGCAAATCTGACCTGGAGGAAAAGGGATAATCACAGAGTTACAACTGTGACTTAAAGAGGAAGCGGAGAGGAGGAGTCAGCTTGGCGAAGGAGAAGAGAAATGGGAGGGGATCAGGACAGCTGGGCCATCACACAGGGCAAACCCACAGCTAACACCACGCTCAACACTGAGAGCCAAGAGCACGTTCTCCAAGGTCAGGAGCGAGGCCGGCAGGCCCACTCTCGCCGCTTCTACTCAACACAGCGTCAGAAGCCCTACCACAGCAATTGGAGAAGAAAAAGAAATAAAAGGAATCCAGACTGGAAGGGAGGACGTGACTGTCACTGTGTGCAGATGACACAATATTACACATAGAAAATCCTAAAGCTGCCACCAGAAAACTACTGGAGCTCATAACGAATCTGTTAAAGTTGTAGGGTACAAAATTAACACACAGAAACCTGCTGCACTTCTATATGCTAAAACAAACCATCAGAAAGAAAAATTAAGGAAGCAATCCCACTTACCATTACGTCAAAACAAAACACCTACAAATAAACCTACTTAAGGAGGCAAAAGACTTGTACTCGGAAAGCTGTAAGACACCGATGAAATAAACAGAAGACAAGACAAACAGAAAGACACAGTGTGTTCTTGGGTTGGGAATTAATACTGTTACTATGACCACACCCAAGGCAATCTGCAGATTGAGCGCAATCTCTATCAAAATACCAATGACATTTGTCATAGAAGTAGATCAAATAAATTTAAAATTTGTGTGGAAACACAAAAGACCCCAAATAGCCAAAACGATCTTGAGAAAGAAGAACAGAGCTGGAGGAATCACCCTCCCTGACTTCAGACTATACTACAAAGCTACAGTGATTAAAACAGTGTGAGACTGGCACCAAAACAGACACACAGATCAGGGGGGAGGATAAAAAGCTTAGCAACAAACCTACGCCCTTATGGCCAATCAATCTACGAGGGAGGAGGCAAGAATATACAGTGGAGAAAAGACAGCCCTTTAATAAGTGACTCTGGGAACGCTGGACAGCTACATGAAAAAGAATGCAACTGGAACATTCTCTAACATCACAAATGAAAGTAAACTCAAAAAGGATTAAAGACCTAATGTAAGAACAAACCATAAAACTCCCAGAGGAGAAACACAGGCAGAACACCTTTTTTACATAAATCACAGCAATATTTTTTTTGATCTGTCTCCTAAAGCAAAGAAAATGAAAGCCAAAATAAACAAATGCGACCTAATTAAACTTAAAAGCTTGTGCACAGTAACGGAAGCCACTGCCAAAGGGGAAAGACAGGCTACTGAACGTGAGAAAGTGTTTGCAAACGACATGATGGATAAGGGGCTAATGTCCAAACATACAAAGAGCTCATACAACTCGACTCAAAAAATCTCCAAAAAAATAGGCCAGGGGCTTCCCTGGTAGCTCAGCGGTAAAGAATCAGTGCAGGACACGGGTTCTAATAAGCCCATGCACCACAGCCACCGGGCCTGTGCCCAGAGCACGGGGCCGCAGCGCTGGGTCCACATGCGGGCACCAGAGCCACCGGGCCTGTGCCCAGAGCGCGGGGCTGCAGTGCTGGGTCCATGTGCGGGCACCACAGCCACCGGGCCTGTGCCCAGAGCGCGGGGCCGCAGTGCTGGGTCCACGTGCGGGCACCACAGCCACCGGGCCTGTGCCCAGAGCATGGGGCCGCAGTGCTTGGCCCGCGTGTGGGCACCACAGCCACCGGGCCTGTGCCCAGAGCACGGGGCCGCAGCGCTGGGTCCACATGCGGGCACCACAGCCACCGGGCCTGTGCCCAGAGCGCGGGGCTGCAGTGCTGGGTCCATGTGCGGGCACCACAGCCACCGGGCCTGTGCCCAGAGCATGGGGCCGCAGTGCTTGGCCCGCGTGTGGGCACCACAGCCACCGGGCCTGTGCCCAGAGCGCGGGGCCGCAGCGCTGGGCCTGTGTGCGGGACCTGCTGGCGCCCACACGCCCTAGAGCCGTGCTCGGCCACCAGAGACGCCACTGCGATGAGCAGGCCAAGCGCCGCAACTAGACGGCAGCCCTGGTCGCCGCAGCTCGAGAAGCCCCCGCAGCAACGAAGACCCAGGACAACCAAACATAAACAAACACGTACGGTCATTTTCCAAACACGGGCAGAAGACCTCCCAAGAGGAAGTGCAGACGGCCAACAGGCACCTAAGAAGACGCTCAACGCTGCTGGTCATCAGAGAAGTGCAAATCAAAACCACAATGAGACACCACCTCACACCCGTCAGAATGGCCATCACCAAAAAGAACACAAAATAAAATTTTAGCCAGGATGTGAATCTGAGGGACACAGACGTTCAGTCTAGAGCAAACCCTAACCATCCCTGCCCCACCATAAGCACGTCAGGAATGTGACGGGGCTGGAGGCGGAGCGTGGATGGAGCATCAGAGAATCAATGAACACAGAGAGGGAGACAAGGACAAAAGTGGGAAGAGGGGAAACAGGTCTGAAAACCCAGAAGCATGCTCAACAAGGGGCGAATCAACCCCTTCTAGCCTCTGGTTTCCTTCAGGCACTTGGCTGCTAAGCCCTGGGCCTTGGCGGCCCCTCGAAGTGCCACCCCCAGCCTGGAAGGCTGCTGGGGAAGCAGGTCCCCAGAGGAGCGGCCCTGGCGCCAGGCACACAGACAGCCTCCCAGGCCAGTGGGGCCTCGCTCGAGGCGGCAGAGGGGCAGGGAGACCTGGGCCAGGGCTGAGCTGGCCACTCTGCAGCCCCCCGGGCAGCTCACGGTGCAGCTGGCACAACAGAGCTACACTCACAGGAGGCAAGAGGGATGGGCTCGGGCACAGTGCCAACAGGGGGAGAAGGAGCTGACACGGGCTTGGCTGGGAGTCTGGAGTCAGGAAGACAGTGACCATCAGTGTTCACAGGAGCCCAGGAAGGAGCAAGGTAGGTGGGTCTGGGCAACTGCTGGGGCCTCAGCGAGCCAGATTGAGGACAAGCCCCCCAGGGCGCCAACGGGCAGAACCAAGAACTCAGACTTCATGCAATCTGGAGCGGGGCAGCCTTCAACCAGCCAGGGAGCTCCTGCCAGGAAGGCACCCACAGGCCCTCTCCCCCGGAGGAGGACCCTGTGACCCTGAGAGTGACACCGTGCCCACCCCCAGGCTCAAACCAGCAAGACGGAACCATGACCCAGTCAGCGGGCACCTCCTGACCGGCTCGCACTCCTCCTCACCCCAACAGACCATCACCCCTGGAGGGCAGAGCCCCTCTGCGTCCCCTCACAGGCCACAGCAGACGCCAACAGATAGGTTTTTGAGGTTTTGGGGTTTTTTTACTGAGATATAATTGACATACCGTGAAATTTAACGCACACACGTCAGTGGGATTTAGCACACTCCCAGAATCAGGCAGCCGTCAGCCGCCACCACCTAGCTCCAGAGCGTCTCATCACCCACAAGCAGACCCCAGACCCAGTAGCAGGCCCTCCCACGCCCCCACGCAGCCCTGGCAACCAGCTCCCTGCCTCCGTCTCTATGGACCTACCCGTCCTGGACACTTCACATCACTGTGCCCTGTTATCACGGGCATCTTGCACTGAGCAGAATGTTTTCAGGGTTTGTACACACGGGAGCCGGTGTCACAACCTCCCTCCTTTTTACAGCAGAACGATGTTCCGTTGCGTGGATGGACCATATCCTTTTTATCCATTTATCACCTGATGGGCAGTTGGGTTGTTTCTACTTTGCGGACGATTATAAATAATGCTGCCGTGAATATTCACGTATAAGCTTTGTGTGAATACAAGTTTTCAGTTCTCCAGAGTATACACTCACCTAGGGGGTGTAGCTGCTGAGCCACAAGGCAGGTCTAAGTTAGACTGTTGGAGGAACTGTCAGACTGCCAACACGCTGCCTAATTTCACACTCCCACCCTCAGGGTGTGACACGGGGTTCGGGCTTCTCCACGTCCACCTAGTGGGTGTGACAAGTACATTTTTTTTAATCAAAGTGAAAGTCAAAGTCACTCAGTCATGTCTGACTCTTTGTGGTCCTGTGGACTACACAGTCCATGGAATTCTCCAGGCCAGATCCTGGAGTGAGTAGCCTTTCCCTTCTCCAGGGCATCTTCCCAACCCAGGGATCAAACCCAGGTCTCCTGCACTGCAGGCGGATTCTTTACCAGCTGAGCCACCAGGGACAATGGTTATCTCTCAAAATCTTGGGTCTAGTTTTACCCCTCCCTAGAAGGGCTCTGCAAACTGTATTTCTACTGTGAACTTCACACATGCGTGCACCCACACACACACAAGGTCACCATGCTGCCATCAGCCCTGGCACAGCAAGCCCACAACTGCAGAACACTCAGCAGCGCTCCCCAAGAACAACCCCGGTGCTGGTCCGCTCAGCCCGGGCAGCACACGCATCCCTAACCTTAACCCGAGAGGGCGGGAAGGAGCCCCCACAGCGTCCTCAGCCCCGAGCTCACTCCCCACCCCGTCCACACGCACGGCAGGAGGACAGGCCCTGCCCACCATGCACGAGGCCCGCCACACAGCAGGCACGCGGAACAGCCGCGTGGACGATAACGGGAAGGAGGGTGCAGCTGTTCCCGGGCTGCCTAACTCCCTCCGGGCGCTCCCCAGAGAGGCAGCGTCAGCAGCTGCCACTCACCTGAGCTCGTCCAGAGTCACCTGGCGGCATGCGTGAGCAACAGGGATAGCTGAAAGGAAGACGCGGCGGGCGAGTTCTGCAACCCGCCGCCACCCCACACAGAGGGAGCACCGACGTCCCAACAAGGAAGGCGGCCTGGCGGCGCTCACAGGGCAGGCAGGCCGCGTCTGACTTAGCTCCTCCCTGTGTCCTTTCGAGTCTTTCAGGAGGAAGTGAAAGCCCCAAAGAGCTTCAGGAGCCGTCCAATCCCTCCCTTTGAGTGAGGCGGAGACAATCAGCAAGTTGGGTACCGCGACCCCCAGGCCTGGCCGCCCCACTGGCCACCCCACTGCCAGCCTCTCCTGCTGGGATGCAGGAGGCAGCGGGCGGCACCGGCCGGCCAGCCCAGGACAGGGGACCCGTTCTCGAGCAGAGAGGACAGAGGCTGCGGCTCCCTCAACAGCAGGCGGGGGAGCCGACAGCTCGTGGTGGCCGCCCTGATGGGGAATGGGGCCCGGGCCACGAGGAGGGCGGAGACGAGCCCACTGCCCCCGAGGCCAGCTCAGAATTTCTGAGGAAGGCTGACCCGCGGACCCGGGCCGAGGTGGGGAAGTCAGCCTGGCTAAGGGCCCGGCGGTCACCGACGGCAGAGCCATGACAGAGCCACCTGCAAGCCGGAGACTACCTGCGAGCTGGAGCCCACCTGCCAGGAGGACGGAGCCGCACTGCAGCAGCCAGAGCCGGACCCGGGAGAGAGCCGGCCCACCGGCTGCTGCTAGGAAAACCCTCCGCTGCTGGAACACGCGGGTCCCTTGCCTACAACCTTAGATGAATCCCACCCACGACCGCCTCCAGAGAGCGCCCACCCCTGCTCTCCTTGCAGGTGAGGCCGAGGCACGTGTCCAGCAGGGCGGGGGAGGGGGTGCACTGTGAAGTGTCCCCCTGAGCCTCCCGCGACCACGAGACGTGTCAGAGTGCAGGAACAGCCTTGTGAAGCTCTACCGTCTGGGGAGGAGGCAGCGTCCCCCACTTACGGTGGGTGGAGACCCACTCGGAAAGAGGCGACACAGCAGAACACAGACTGCTCAGCCCTGCAGCCCGCAGTGGACGTGAGGCTACTTAGAGAAACGTGTCACGGTGCAGTCAAAATGGGAACGATATTTATGACTGTTTGCGGAAACAGGACACAATAAAACAGTACCGCACAGCATCAGCGTAAACGTCATCACACGTGACGTCATCACACAGCTTCCGGAAGGCCAGCCGGAGACCCTGCCACCCAGGCAGAGGCGCGGGGCGTCTGCACCTGACTCGGCCTGATGCCGTCAGCCTGAGTCACAGACGGGGAGGTGGCAGCTCGGGGGTCCGCCAGGGGCTCCCAGGATCCCCCTCCGCCACCTGCTCTGAAGGCAGGACCAGGCCAGGGTTGTGTTGGCGAGGAAGCACAGAAAATTCACACACCACCTGCTTGAAAGCTCCCTGCAGGTAGCCACAGACCGTGTGCGGGCCCGCAGTGAACTCCTGGCAGTCCGCACTCACAGCCTTCCCAAGGCGGGCCCCCTTCCCTGTTGTCCCGTGTCCCCCAAGGAAAGCTCCCGCCATGGGGCGTGAGCTGCCCGGGCCACTGGCCCGTGAGCCCTGCTGGCATCCTCAGAACCCCACCACCCTGGGGTGCAGCGGGGGGAAACATTCGGAACGGGATGCGAAGGAAATGCTTGTCTCTCTTTTTTTAATTCATTAATTTTAACTGAAGGATAATTACAATGTTGTGATGGCCTCTGCCACACATCAACGTGAGACAGCCATAGGCATCCGTGTGTCCGCTCCTTCTGACCCCCTCCCCACCCCATCCCACAGAGCCCAGGCTTTGGGCTCCCGCATTACATGTCCAACTCCCGCTGTCGGTCTGCTTTAGGTATGGCGATGTGTGCGCTTCCGTCCTATTCTCACGAATCATCCCACCCTCTCCTTGACAATCAATGCCTCCCACTGCAAAACCACTGACTGGTCACTTAGACCAGCCCCACTGCCCCAACGGGCTTCCCATCCCCTCGTTCTAAGACGCGACAGTCACCCGGGATGGACAGCCACTACGGGCAGAGGTCTGGGGTTCCCCCGTGGGTGACAGTCTCCCAGGAAGGACAGCCCCCATGCAGAGGTCTGGGATCCCCCCGTGGGTGACAGTCTCCCGGGAAGGACGGCCACCATAGAGGTCTGGGGACCCCCCAATGGGTGACAGTCACCCAGGAAGGACGGCCACTGTGGGAGGAGGTCTGGGGTCCCCCCGTGGGTGACAGTCTCCCGGGAAGGATGGCCACCGCAGGCAGAGGTCTGGGGTCCCCCCGTGGGTGTGCACCACAGAGAGCCTCTCCACGCTCTGCTAGTTTTCACACTTCCTGAGGAGGCATCAGAAGAGGCCCTCACAGATGTATTACTGTTTTATATAGAAACGTCCCTTTGGAACAGAACGCTTTTTCATTTCAAGCCCCACCTCCCCTTCCTGGAGTGAGGGGAGCCGCTTCTGGAAACACAGGGCACCAGTGAGCCTGGTCACCCTGCGTGCAGGGTCATCTGTGTATCTTGTGTGAAGGACTCAAAAGCCCTACTGGGAACGACGAACGCCATCAGCAAACACGGCTCAGGTCTCAGAAAACACTCGCGACCACCGCACCTCCCTGCAGTCTGCACAACGGGGAGGGGGCGTGGGAGGAGAGGGGTGTCAGGGAGCGGCGGGTACAACGCCCTCCACCGATAATCCCAATGCACAGGAACATCTCTGAAAAACAGACGTGGGGGAAATGACAGATCCTATCGACCAAAGCCATCTAACACCTCGGCCCGTTAGACGTGTCTCCAATAGGCTTCGGTGGATTTCCACGCCTGAGGGACTGACGCTCCTCCCGGGCAAGCGCCCTGACTTCCGCTCCTGCAGAGGACGTGCCCACCAGTCACACTGCCTCCTGGAACATCTACCATCCTCCTCCACGCGGAAACCAAACCTAGAGCCGCAAAATGGAACAAACCTCAGGTCAGCCCACCCCAAGCTGAGCAGCGGCTCGGCAGCTCCGGCTCTCTAAGCTGCAAGGCCGTCTGCCCAGCTGGCCATCGGGGTCACCGGCTCCCAAGGAGGCCCGAGGCCCCCGAGACACAGCCCTGGGACGGACGGGCTCCAGGTCAGCGGGAGATGATGCCTGCCTGGGCCTCTCCACCAGCACCGAGCTTAGATCGGCATGAGGGCTTTTCTTCTTGGAACGCACCCTGAAGCGCGGAGAGGTGAGACGACATGATGTCTGGGATCTGCTCTGAAATACTGCAGCCGGGGGGAAGAGAAGCAGCCAGTCCGGCTGAGCCGTGATGACCGTGTAGTCTGGGACACGGCGAGCTGGCCGCACAGCCCTGCCCTCTCAGCCTCTGTGTACATCTGAAAGGTTCCGTGACACGCCTGTGTCAAAGCATGAGGGACAGTGGCACAGTCCTGCTGCCTGCGATGGATCCCAGTCCCGGCCTGGAGACTCATGTGCGTCTCCCGGGCAGCGGAGCCCTCCCCCTTCCGGAGAGGAGCTGCCCCCGCCCCGAGAACCCAGGCCCCTTAGGAACTGCTCCTCCGACCTCAGCGTCCCACGCACCATGTCTGCTCACAGGCCCAAGGCTCGGGCGGGAGACCGCATCTCCTCGAGGGGCCGAGGAAACACACACGCAGATGGAGACGCGCTGCAAAGCCCGGGGCAGCCCCCCTGGCTCACCTCACGACTGTGGCGACGGCAGCGCCCACACCGGGGTGCCCACGAGCTGCTGACACACACGTGTGGCAGGAGGGAGAAGCCCTGGGCGCGCTCTCCCTTCCTGACTGCTCAGGGCACACTCCACGAGTCTGCCTGGCAACAAGACCAGAGGCAAGATCTGTCTGTCTCGTCCCTGACAGATGGGTGTCTGAAGAGCATCTTATCTTTCAAACAGAGCTTCCTCCCTCTGAACCAGTGCCCTGGCCCCCCCGGAGCCTGTGGCCACGTCTCGGCCACTCCCCGGCAGCTGCTGGCTGCGGTGTGACCACGGCGAGCGGCAGGTCTTCCCGGAGACGGCCTGTCCCGGGCGCGCGCCTGAGCCACACTCTGAGGCCCCCAGCTTGCAACTAACACACATCATCATTCTATCACTTTCAAATCAGAGAGCCTAATATTTTGAGCATAATGATTTTAAGGAGTGCAACAATTTCTTTGCATGCATTATTCATTTTGTGACACAAAACTGTTATTTCACTGAGATTACTGTAAATCGCTACATGAAGAGCTAGCTTGCATGAACAATTAAATGATAGATATGATAAACTAGATTTATAAGCTTTATGTTCCTATAACATAAATTCCCTGAATGATTTAACTCCACAGAGCTAGAAAATTCTTCCCAGGCGCCAGGTCCGCGGGGCTGCAGCTCCCCCACCAGCACGGAGCAAGACGCTGACGTCGGACGAGAAGGGAAAATATTTAATAAAAGGTTTAAAATTACTATGGTAACCCCAGCAACGCGTTTCAAAAATGAGTAATAGCCCTGTTAGGTGCTTCGTTAAAATTTTTTCAACCAAATCTTAATCTTCTCAATGGAACAAAAGATGTAGTCAGAACCCATGTAGAGGGCTGGAAACGGCGTCAGGCACCTGAGCACAGACGCCCTCCCATCCGACGCAGAGATGAAGACGGCCCTGAGCAGCTCAGATGACAGAGGAGGCATCTCTCTCAGAACGATTCACTAAAAGTCCTGACACCTCAGTTTACGCCCTCTCCTCCACGCACGCAGGCGTAGCCGCTTCAGTCGCATCCCACTCTGTGCAAACTTACGGACTAGGGACCCCAGGCTCCTCTGTCCGTGGGATTCTCAAGGCAAGAACACTGGAGGGGGTGGCCAGGCCCTCCTCCAGGAGATCTTCCCGACCCAGGGATCGAACCCGCGTCTCTTGTGTCTCCTGCAGAGGCAGGCGGGTTCTTTACCACGAGCGCCACCGGGAAGCCCACGCTCTTTCCTCCACTGATGAGCAAACTGAAGTTGCACCAGCAGGGCACTCTGATGGCACCAAGAGCCGCCCACAGGCGAGGTGGGAACCCCAGACCGGGGAGGCGGGGCCCTGGGCTCCAGGCCCACACGGGGCTCTGCTGCCCTGACGGCTCCAGAGCGGAAGCCCCCAGGGATCACCACCTGACACCGGGGGGACCTCCGAGACCACCTGCCCCACACCTCCTCTCCAAGAGAGGACGCCGCGCCCTCGGGGCAGTCCAGGGCCTGCCACGCCAGCCTCCTCTCCTGCTCTGCACTCAGGAGACCCACGGGGGCGAGGAGCCGTGACACGGCTCAGCCCCTAGCCCTGCCTCGCTGGGGCATCAACCCCACGGTGCTGACCGGTGGGGGTGGTGGCCTCGTCACGTCTGTGATCGGGGAGGGGCCCGGGCGGAACCTGAGCCCAGCAGCCCTGTCCAGGGCCGCCCCAGCCGCAGCCCTGCCCCCTCCGCTGCAGCTGTGCCGGGCTCCCGACAGTCCACCCCGACCCCACAAGCTCCACCAGCCCCACGCCCCCTGTGTCCATCCCGCCCCTCCACTCCTGTCTCAGCACCACCCACCCTGACGATGTGGTACGGCTGTTCATCACGAGGTCAGTCCTCAGCTCTCATGACCGGGGCCATCCCCCGGCACACAGGGAGGTGCGTACGGAATGCTCGATGTCGGGGAATCAAAGGAGGGAGGTGGGGCTGCCCGGAAGCCTCGCAACTAAGCTGATAAACTCACAAATGCGGAAGGAAATGGAGGCAGAGCACATCGCTGGGGATTCCTTTCTCAACAGCAGCTCATGGAGCCTCCCAGGCCACAGCCTGGGATACGGGGCACCGAGCGTCTCCACGTTCAGCGCACACGAGGCCAGTCACCCCACCAGGCCTGCAGCCCTGCAAGTGGCGGCCAGAGACAGGCTGTGCACCCCCGTCAAGACTGGACAGGACTGGACAGCGCACGGGCGCCTGGCCTGGGGTTACTGCACGCCTCCGCAAATGCTCAGTGCACGTGGCAGGCTGCAGACACATCTCTGACGAATGGGGACAGCGTCAACCCCTGCTGACACGCGGGGGCCGTCTGGGGGACCCAGGGAGACGAGAGGAGCTGCTTCCTGCAGAGGACTTGTTCCCAAGGGCGGATCATCTCAGAACAACATGCAACTTCCCTGCTTTACTACCAAGGAGGCTGGACCCCACTTCAGCCCCAAGAACCAGGGTGCCAGGCACGCCAGGTGGTCCAGTTCACACCCTGTGTGCCAATCTTTACAGTAACACTCCTACCCTCAAAACAAATGTGATGATACGGCCCCTCCAGAGAGCTTTCCAGAAGGCTCTAGGAGTCACCCTCAGAACGAAAGACCCCCAGCCCCAGCCCGCCTCCCACCGTGGCTGCAGCCACCACGCTCCTCTGTGCACAGATGATAAGGGGACGCCTCTCAGCAGCTCGATGACAGGACACGGTTAGCACGTGAGACAGTCGTACAGCGCAGCAGAGGGCCTGGCGACCACGTGGCGTCCCAGGACGGATGGCTCACAGAGTGCCATCTGTGCCAGTCACGTCGTACCCGCTGCCGCCTTCTGCAAGGCAGCCGTCACCGCTCCTATAAAAAGGCACATAATGGTAACAACAACGGCGAACAGCGGCTGAGTGCCCCTCTGCGCAGGAGGCCTCCCAAGAGCTGCCGCATGCAGGAGCACTAACGCTCAGAACCAGCCGAGGAGGCCGGGGTCATTATGCCCACCCGACAGCGGTGGGCACGGAGGCGCAGAGAGGCCAGTGATCTTTACTGCCCTCCCCCCCAGCGCCGCCCCAGCAGGACCGGCCCACCGCCTGTGCCCTGAGCCGCCACACCGCTCGGACCGTCTCATCAATAAGAGCGTGAAGTCTGGGGAGGACAAGGCCTCGCTCACGTTGCAGGGCTAGGATGCAGAGGGGGACGCTGCAAAACCCAGAGATGCGGCACTGCACAGGCGAGGCAGGACGCGCCGCCCACCGAGTGCTCCAGCACACACGGCGTCCCCTGGGCCCAACAGACGCTCAGACAGGACTGGGACCCTGCGGGCCCAGAGACCCAGCCCCAACCACCCTGTCCCCGCCCCCTCCACCTTCTCACAAGCATGTGCCCTGCACCCCACGCTCAGTGCCCACGCCATCCAGACGACACGCCCACTTGCTCAGCGCACCAACAAAGCTGTCCAGGCACCGATCTAGGCACACAGACAACCATCCGTGCTGCCCGTCAGCTCGGAAAGCGTTCCTACACACACACCCGTTAAGTGAGTAGAAGAAAAGAAATCGTAAAGACCGCAGCACAAATCAATGAAATAAGAAGCTAAAGCACAACCGAAAGATCGGTGGGGGGTCCCCGGTGGTCTCGTGGTTAAGATCTGGTGCTCTCACCGCCGCGACCTGAGTTCCATCCACCAGTGGGGAACTGAGATCTTCAAACCTGCACAGTGTGACCAAAATAAGATCAGTGGAACCAAAGAGCTGGTTCTTTGAAAAGAGAAAATTGGTAAAGCTTTAGCCAGACTCATCCAGGAAAAAAAAAAAGAGGGCCCAAATAAAGTCAGAAAGGAAAGAAAGGTTACAACTGACACCACAGAAATAAGAGGGTCACAAGAGACCACTGTGGACAGTTGTATGAAACAGGCAACCCAGAAGAAATAGATAAACTCCAAGAAACGCACACTCTCCCAGGATGGACTGACAAAGACACAAAAAACGAGCAAACAGACTGCCAGAGTGAAACTGAATCAATAATCATAAACCCAGGAAGCCAAGTCCAGGACCAGAATGCTTCACACGTGGATTCTTCTAAACATTGAAAGACGTGTTAGTGAAAGCGAAAAGAGTGTTAGTCACTCAGTCATGTCCCACTCTCTGACACCATGCAGCCCACCCGGCTCCTCTGTCCAAGGAATTCTCCAGGCAAGAAATACTGGAGTGGGTAGCCATTCCCTTCTCCATTCCCTTCACCTCACTCTTCGCATGAGGTGGCCAAAGTATTGGAGTTTCAGCTTCAGCATCATTCCTTCCAAAGAAATCCCAGGGCTGATCTCCTTCAGAATGGACTGGTTGCATCTCCTTGCAGTGCAAGGGACTCTCAAGAGTCTTCTCCAACAGCACACTTCAAAAGCATCAATTCTTCAGTGCTCAGCCTTCTTCACAGTCCAACTCTCACATCCATACATGACCACAGGAAAAACCATAGGCTTGACCAGACGGACCTTTGTTGGCAAAGTAATGTCTCTGCTTTACAATATGCTGTCTAGGTTGGTCATAACTTTTCTTCCAAGGAATAAGCGTCTTTTAATTTCATGGCTGCAGTCACCATCTGCAGTGATTTTGGAGCCCCAAAAATAAAGTCTGACAGTGTTTCCACTGTTTCCCCATCTATTTCCCATGAGGTGATGGGATCAGATGCCATGATCTTTGTTTTCTGAATGTTGAGCTTTAAGCCAAGTTTTCACTCTCCACTTTCACTTTCCTCAAGAGGCTTTTGAGTTCCTCTTCACTTTCTGCCATGAGGGTGGTGTCATCTGCATATCTGAGGTTATTGATATTTCTCCCAGCAATCTTGATTTCAGCTTGTGTTTCTTCCAGTCCAGCGTTTCTCATGATGTACTCTGCAGAGAAGTTAAATAAGCAGGGTGACAATATACAGCCTTGACGTACTCCTTTTCCTATTTGGAACCAGTCTGTTGTTCCATGTGCAGTTCTAACTGTTGCTTCCTGCATATAAATTTCTCAAGAGGCAGGTCAGGTGGTCTGGTATTCGCATCTCTTTCAGAATTTTCCACAGTTTACTGTGACCCACACAGTCAAAGGCTTTGGCATAGTCAATAGAGAAGAAATAGATGCTTTTCTGGAACTCTCTTGCTTTTTCCATGATCCAGTGGATGCTGGCAATTTGATCTCTGGTTCCTCTGCCTTTTCTAAAACCAGCTTGGACATCTGGTTTTAACAATATATTAAAGGGATCACAAACATGATCAAGCGAGATTCAGCCCAGAAATAGGAGGATGGTCCAGTACCTGCAAATCGGTGTGATGTACCACACTAACAGATTGAAACATCAAAATCATATGGTCATCTCAATAGGAGAAGCTTTTGAAAAACTTCAACAGCCCCTTATAATAAAAAAACTCAACAAAGTGGGTATAAAGAGAACATACCTCAACATAATACAAGCCATATATGAAAAACCTACAGCCCACGTCACAGTTCGTGATGAAAAGCTGAAAGCATTTCCCCTAAGGTGAGAAATAAGAGCAGGATGTCCACTCCTGCCGCTTTCACGCAGCACAGTATCGCAACTCCTACCACAGCAAAAAGACCAGAAAAACAACCAAAGGAAAGGAGTCCCAACAGGAAAGGAAGAAGGAGGACTGGCACCATTTGTAACCGCTTGACACGCTACAGAAAGCCCTCAGGATGCTATCAAAACACCCTCAGAACCCATGAATGAATTCAGTTCAGTTGCAGGACACAAAATTAATATGCAAATATCTGTTGTAGGTTTACACACTAACAAGAAATCGTAAGAAAGAGAGATTAAGGCAACAGTCCCATTTAGAAGTGCATCAAAAACAAAACAAAATTCCCAGACCTAAAGCTAACCGAGGAGGTAAAAGGAGGGCGTGCACTTGGAGAACTACAATATATTGATCAAATAAACTGAAGACAAGACAAACAAATGGAAAGATATAAGTGCTCACAGATTGGAAAAATCAGTGTAATTAAGATGACCATATTCCCAAAGTCGATCTATGATTCAATGCCATCCCTATCAAAGTACCAATGGCATTTTGCACAGAACTATAATAAATAATTTTTAAATTTGTATGGAAATACAAAAGACCACCAACAACCAGAACAATGTGGAGAAAGAAGAACAAGGCTGGAGGCATCAGACACCCTCATTTTAAACTATACTACATAGCTGCAGTCATCAGAACAGCATTGTACTGGCACAAAAAGAGAAACAGGTCAACAGGACAGAAAGGAAAGCCCAGGAAAAACCCACACTTGCATGGCCAATTAAACTACAATGAAGGAGGCAAGAGTTACAACACGGAAAAGACAGCCTCTTCGATAAATGGTGTGGGGAGCGTGCATAACTACATGCAGAAGAACTGTGCTACTTTCTCATGAAATACAGAAAAATAATTCAAAATGGACAGAAAAACTGAACAGACATTTTTTCCAAAGAGAAAATGCAGATGGCCAACAGGCATTTGAAAAGATGCTTATCACCAGTGATCAGGAAAATTCAAATCAAAACCACAATGAGGTATCACCTGAAACCTGTTAAAATGGGTTATTATCAAAAAGACAACTAATATCAAGTGCTGGCCAGGACACGGAGAGCCCTCACGCACGGGTGCTGCGTGGGAACGCAACCCGGAACACCCGCTGGAGAACAAAGGGAGGGGTCCTCAAGAAATAAAAGCAGAACTAACATACAATCCAGAAATTCCACTTCTGGGCATTTTCCCAAACAAAACACAAGTGCTGATTTGAAAAGGCATGTGCACCCCAGGTGCACCGCAGCAGTGTTTACAACAGCCAGACACGGAAGCAACCCACGTGTCCACCAACAGACAAATGACGAAGAAGACGGGGCACGTGTGCACAACGGGTTACTGCCCGGCCGTGAAAAAGAATGCGGGCTTGCCATTCGCAACAACGTGGACAGACCTGAAGGGAATTACGCTGAGTAACACAAGCCAGACAAAGACTTATTTTGAATGAACAAAGCAAATGAACACACATAACAAAACAGAAACACTCATACAGGGAACTAACAGGTGGTTTCCAGACAGGAGGAGGCAGGAAGAGGGAGACAGACGATGGAGATCAGGAGATCCAAACCTGTGGTTTTAAAATAAATGAGGCACCGGGATGAAACGTACGGCACAGGACGTGAGTCAAAAACACTGTAATAACCCCGTGCGGTGACAGACAGGAGCGAGACCAACCTCGGGGGCGTTCTGTGATATGTATACATCCTAATATATACATACTAATATAATGTTTTGCAATATAGGCATATATATATATTACAATATAACAATGTATCAAACTGGGGTCTCCTGCATTGCAGGCAGATTCTTCACCAGCTGAACTACATGGAAAGCCCCAGCAGTGACAGTTGCTCAGTCACATCCAACTCTCCACAACCCCATGGGCTACACACTCCATGGAATTCTCCAGGCTAGAACACTGGAGTGGGTAGCCTTTTCCTTCTCCAGGGGATCTTCCCAACCCAGGGATCGAACCCAGATCTCCCGCATTGCAGGTGGATTCTTCACCAACTGAGCTCCCAGGGAAGCCCTTGGTAATACATGCAAACATCAAATTACTATGTTGTGTGCCTGGAAGTAACAATGTTGAAGGTCAACGATGCTTCAATTTATAAAAAGGAAGAGACTGTGACATGCTTTAAAAAAAAAGCTAAGAGGCCTGCAGTTGGATCCCTCCCTCGGGGGCCCTGCACCAGGCTCAGGCTCACGCAGCCCAGAGAAGCGAGGCTTTCCCCTCGTGAGCCCGAGCGGCTGCCTCACTCAGGCCAGAGAAACCAAACTGCTCACGGCTCCGGAGCTGCCTGCTTCTTCGGAAGTACCACCAGGTCACCACCTACAGGAGCTCAGACTTCTCTGCCCAGCTGTCACCTCCTCCTGGAGAAAGTGTTCTGAGCCGGCCAGCCCGCCCCTCCCTCCCCTGCAGGTTCAGCCTTCCCCCAGCTGCTCCTGGAGCCTCATCTCCCCCGGAGCCAAGTCCGCGAGGACAGGGCAGGGGGTTCAGGGCCTGCAGGTAAGGCCCGGGGCCCCGTATGGAATGCACTGTGGGCTCCGCCAGGGGCAGGGGGCTGGCAGTCTGGGCCGGCTCCCAGCAGCCAACCTTGAGAGGCCGTCAGTAGGCTGACGGCAGCCTGGCAGTTGCCACGCCCCTGTCCCACTCCGAGTCCTCTGTCTACAATTCAGGGGTGCTTACTGTGGGGCCTGAGCTGAGACCTTCAAGACCGAACAACCTAGCTTCCCCAAGGTCAGTCGACTGAGGTACCAGGCACGGAAGTGGTGGACTTCCCTGGCAGTCCAGTGGTCAGGATTCCAGGCTTCCACTGCAGGGCCCTGGGATCGAGCCCTGGCTGGGGAACTAAGATCCCACAAGATGCAGTTGCAGCCGAAAGAAAAACAAAGTCACACAAGCGCTTTTACTTCTCCTCGGAGCAGGGAACGGCTCCCCACTCCGGTATTCTGGCCTGGAGAGTCCATGACTGCATGGTCCGTGGGGTCACAGAGCCAGACACGACAGAGCAACTTCCAAGTGCTTTCACGCAGAGCAAACAGGGATTCTAAACTCTGCCTCGTTAGCACATACAGAACTGTGGCAGTGAGACTAACATGAGTGTGTGCTCACAGCAACCCAACACGGCCTCAACCGAGGTGGGCTGTCCGCCTCAAACCTGCCCAAGCCTCGGGGACCCCTTCTCCATTCGACCAGGGCTCAGGGCACGCATGTGTTTTCTCCCCTCTGGGCTTCCACGTACCCTTAAGTTCATTCTGGAAGAAAAACCCCAGCGCAGCTTAGCAGGAGACGGGCCCTGCGCCCTTCTGCCGACCTGGCCGTCCTGCCCTGTTCTTTGCAGAGCCCAGGAGAAGCAGGAAAGGGGCAGCGTACGAGAGAGCGCCGGGGAGGCCTCTGCCCCCGAGAATGGACTAGCAGGGCAGTTACCATCCACTGCGGGCTGCCCGGCAGCTCAGCCGGTAACGAATCTGCCTGCGATGCAGGAGACCTGGGTTCGATCCCTGGGTCGGGAAGATCCCCTGGAGAAAGGGAATGGATGCCAGTACTCTTGCCTGGAGAATCCCATGGAGAGAGGAGCCTGGCGGGCTACAGTCCCTGGGGTCACAGAGTCGGACATGACTGAGCAACTAACACTTCACTTTCATTTCACTTTATTTCAGCAGAATAAGCATCAGAACTTTTTTAAAGTCAATCTTTTCATAAAGTATTTTACTAAAATGGACAGCCTATTTTTTTTTAACCTTTCTCGTATATTATAACAGAGACACCTTTCATCTAAACGCAGCAAGATTTCAAATAGACAAAGTGATTTTTCTGTGTGGAAGGCCCACAGCCCCTTCTGCGGACGCGCCCGCAGGCCCTGGAGCACCTGTCTGCAGGTGGGCCGCTCCCTGCATTTCCCTCAAAAGCAGCCCACCAGCGTCCACCACCGCAGCCCGGGGGTCGACCTGGGAAAGAAAACAGATGACAGAGCAGCGAGCGGCATCCCACACGGCCCGCAGTCTCCGCTAGACTCTACCGCACTGGCGAGGGCGCACCGGGACGCTCCCGCACAGCCAGCGCCACATGGCATGTCTCGGGGGCGTCTGCTCGTTTTCATACTTGGAATATTCCAGCAACGCAGCCCGCCCTTCACTTTACTGACTCTGCCACCATGATCGACTGCCCCTTCTCCTTCAGACGGATTGCCAAACACCGTTTTATCGGGGGTTTCCTCTAAAAGGCAATTGGAGGTTCCTACAACACAATTTATAGGTGCATTGTTTCCATTTATTTTAATTTTATTTATAGCCTTCTGCCCAGAGCCCGCTGGGCACCGCGGCTATAAATCAGAGATCACGGACACACTGCTGCTTTGTCCCTTGCTTGGTGCCCGTGTCAGCGGACCGTGAGGCGAGCGCTAATCTGAATACTAATTACTTTTTCAATCAGACCATGGGTGTGAACTCACTTGAAAAACTGCGGAAAACAAAATGTCATTATCTGCTAGCTATGAGCCAGAGGACGGGCTCCAGGAGGGCCCAGTCTGGGGAGGACACGGCCTGGGACGGGGAGGGGCACGGGGACTCGACGGCAAGCTCGGCCTCGCGCTCTGGACGACCTTGAGGCGAGTTCCTCACCTCTGTTCTCTCTACTGCTAAGCGAAAGGTGGGCGAGGGAAGCTACTCAGGAGAACCCGCTGGAGCCTCCTGGAACCACGTGCCCACGCGCGGGGCGGGGCGGGCTCTGTGCTCTCCGCCCGCGATGCCACACGCTTGGAGTCAGATGCCCCGCAGCCCGGCCTGGCCCGCTCCGCTCAGGTGCCCTCTTCCCCAGTGGGGTCACTGCCCCCCACCGGCACCGAGACCCTAACCCCTGGCCCCGCGGGCCCCCAAGTCCCAGCAGCGCTGCCCGCTCTGAGATGCCGCTCCTGCCTTACTTCGTCGCCACCCTGCTGGGTCAGCCCCACCTCCTCCCTGTCTCACCGCGGGTCCAGCCTCCCCCAGCAGCCCACCCCCAACGCCGCTGCCCGGTGCGGGGCATGACAGCTCCCCAGGAAAGGGCTGGGTAGGCCTCTACGCTGACGCCAGCCTTGGCCCTGGCTGCCCTCTGTCCCAGCGAAAGCTTTAAGAGGCACCCGGGGCTTCTGCCAGGCCCTGGCTCCCACTGTCCATGCTGAGAACAGTCCCAAAGGGGCTGTGCTTCCAGACCAGGCCCGGGTGGAGGACACGGAGAGCCGAGCCTGCTGCAGCCCTGGAGCCCGGAGGGCTGCTGGCAAAGCTGCGATGCTGCTCGTCTTTCAAAACGGCAAAGGCGGGCCTGCCCCCCGGAGCCGGGGCGGAGGGAGGAGGGTGGACAGGCGTGGGAGAGGACGCCTCTGGCCGCTTGCGCAGCAGGCATGCCTGCCCCCCTTCCAGGGCAGCTTTGCTGACCCCTGCGATGCCCTCACACAGCCCCAAATGTGGGGGTTCCAATGTTTTCTCCCAGTGAGGAGGTTGTGCCTTGTGCATACCACCCGCTCTCTGGACCTTTCTCTCCCCGCAGGCACTGAACCCATGCTGTCAGGGACACGACCTGTCTCTCTGGCAATAGGCAGCACCCTGGGAGCAAGGCCTGTCTCCCTCTCCTTTGTACCCACCCCGGCTCCGTTCATGGTGCCCAGCACAGTTGGCACAGAACCTGTCCATTTGTAGCCTTTTTTAAGCCTTCATCATTTAGAAATACGATTGGGCCTCCCAGATGGCTCACTGGTAAAGAATCTGCCTGCAATGCAGGAGACGCAGATTGAATCCCTGGGTCAGGAAGATCCCCTGGAGCAGGAAATGGCGACCCATTCCAGTAGACTTGCCTGGACAGTCCCATGGACAGCAGAGCCTGGGGGCCTACAGTCCTTCAGTTTTCATAACATCATTTCCGTCTGAACACATAACACTGAGTTTCAAAGCTCCGACCCCCAAACAGTAAGAAGGCCAACAGTGGACAGAGAGGCTGGAGACCGCCCCAGAAATCGACAGAGGGAGTAAGTAAGAGGCAGGAGGCCTGAGGAGGCACATAAACACCACTGTCCCCAGCGCGGTGACTAATAGCTGCATTATCACTCCCTACCTTGGGCAAACAGGCCATTGTAAACGCTTATTCTATGACTCAGCCTCTCATAAATTATGCAGGAAGATCCTCTTAGCTCGGTTTTTCTCTGGCCTTGCAGATGCAGTATTAATTTGGCAGCGATGTTAAGGAGATGTATTCTCTCCATGAGAGTAAGTCAGTTGTAAGAGTTCTGTCTCTAATCAGCGGCAAAAACAGAGATGACTTCATGAAAGTCACGGAGCTGGGGAGAGAGAAGCAGAGCACAGCATTCTTCATGAGATCTCCACTCTCCCCAGGCCACGAGGGACATGAAGGCCAACACTCATGTTTTAAGAAATTCAAAATGCTCCCGGGCTTCCTAAGTGGCTCCTGACTGAGTGCACTGTGGGGTCTGGAATGCAGCCCTCCCGGAAGGGGGTCGCCGCACAGACGCAGCAGCGCCCAGACGCAGCAGCAGCAGCCGCACAAGCACCCTGCCGGGAGGGGAGAGGGGATTCTGTGTGGCCTGGGGCTCAGTGACCACAAGGGGAGCCCTGCCCATCAGCAGAGGCAAGGAGGCTGGAGGGGGTGCCGGGGGACACCATACCAGGTCAGGGACCCGTCCTGCCTGGAATCCCGGTCAGGGAACTTGGTGAGAGTGTGACCTCAGGGACTCTGCCGGCCAGTCCAGAGCCTCCAGCACCTTGGCTGAAATGGGGATAATAGCAGGACCCACCATCTAGGCTGTTTCAAGCATGAAATAAGATTCACGAAGCACTCAGGGCCTGGCATGCAGGACATGTGCCCAGATGTCAGGGCTTGTATGTGTGCATACGTGTGTGTGTGTCAGTGACAGGCACATTCAAAGAGAGAGATGAGCCCATAGGGCTGGAGGATGTGAGTGACAGAGAGTAGCCCCAGGACAAGACAAGAGGGCAGGCCAAGGCCAGACAGGGCAGGGGCGTGGCCTCTGACCTTCACCCTTGAGCCACGGCAGTCAATCAAGGCTTTGAAACAGGAGCTAACACAGGCAGACAGGCGCTGTCATAAGACCACATGTGGAAGGCAGGCGGGCAGAGAAAACAACACAAGAAGGCCGGACAGGAGCCTTGCAGAACGGCGCAGGCCAACAGAGATGGCAAGACTCTGAACCGGCCGGGTCGGGCGGCAGGGAACAGAGATAGGCAGCAGACACCGGGCTTCCCCAGGGGGCGGGCAGCGCTCGGGAAGAGGATGCTGTCACAAGCAGGGCGTGCGCGCCTGAGAGGCAGCAGACCGTCCCCAAGGCTCCTGGCCTCCTCGTCTCTCGATCCTTCGCCTTCCTTCCCAGAGAGATCACAAGGCTCCCTTTTTGGTTTTTGTTTTTTAAACTTCATCACCTTTGCTGTCACTTTGCGGCTGTTAGTCGTTCAGTCCTGTCCAAGTCTTTGCGACCCCGTGGACTGCAGCCCGCCAGGCTCCTCTGTCCATGGGATTCTCCAAGCAAGAATACTGGAGTGGGTAGCCTTTCACTTCTCCGGGGGATCTTCCCGACCCAGGGATCAAACCCGCATCTCCTGCATTGCAGGCAGACTCTTTACCATTTGAGCCACCAGGGAAGCCCAAGAATACTGGAGTGGGTTGCCATTCCCTTCTCCAGGGGACCCTCCTTTACATATATTTATTAGTCCTGGGCAGCAGGGAATGGAGAAATCAGGCTCAACAAGTGTTTCCCATCACCACACACTCTGAAACAGGAAAAAAAAAAAAAACTCGAGAGGAGGGTCTGCGCCACATTTTGGGGGGCACAGGAGCTCGGGTTGGCAACCCTGCCCCCAGGGCACTCATGATCCAGTGAGGGCACAGGAGGGGTCAGCAGCGGGGTCTGCTGGGACAGATAACGGGCCGAAAGACTGTCTGGGGATGGGCAGGGGGCTGGGAGCCAGAGAGGGGAAGCCTCCGTCACCAACTCGCAGGAAGAACTGCAGGTGCTTTCGCTCCGCCCCCCAGCCTGCTCACAGGCTCTGTGTGGATAAGACAGCCCAGCCATAGTGAAACCATGGCCAGTTTCTCCGCAGCAAGTGGCCTGCTGCCCCGGGGACCCCACGTGCTTCAGGCGGGCTGTCTCAGGGTCCTGGCTCTGTGTCACATTTCAGAAGCCCTCCTGGAGACCCCCAGCCACCCTCCACGGCCACGGCCAGGCCGCACAGGCTGCCCAAGCCCAGTGTCTGCAAGCGGGAGTGACGGCCCCTCCGTCTGGGCAGGACGATCCCCTGTGCCTCCCGGAGACTCTGCTGGCAGACAGGCCGCTCTGACTCAAACAGGCTGCCCCTTATAAAGCTCCATTTGGGGCACGCGCTCCAAGTGCAACTCCATGAGAAAGGAGAACAGGAGATTTATTTTTAAATATTTATTTATTTGGGAGGATTCCCAGGTGGCTCAATGGGTAAAGACTCTGCCTGTGATGCAGAAAAGGCAGGTTTGACCCCTGGGTCAGGCAGATCCTCTGGAGGAAGGCATGGCTACCCCCACCAGTATTCCAGCCCAGAGAATCCCAAGGACAGAGGAGCCTGGCAGGCTACAGTCCACGGGGTCGCAGAGTCAGACACGACTGAAGCGACTGAGCACATTTATTTATTTGGCTTCACCGGGTCTTCGTTACGGCATGTGGGATCTAGTTTCCTGACCAGGGATCAAACCCAGGCCTCCTGCTCTGGAAGCATGGAGTCCTAGCCACCAGACCACCGGGGAAAGTCCTGAGAACGATGGAGTTTAACCGGGTTCTGGTGGTTGGAGAGTCTTCAGGATGGGCGATGGCGGGGAGGGGGGGGCACATTTTAGATACACGACCTCCAGCAGCAGCAACAAGGCCGTGGGCGTGACCCTTCCACCCTTCCTCCCCAGCCGCGCTCAGGCTGCACCGGAGCCCAGGATCACAGCCCGAGCTGGCCCCAGACACCACGCTGGGGGCCTTCACCGGAAGGGGGCATCAGGGGTAAGGAGCCAGATCCCCCCCCCCGCCTCCACGAGGTCAGAGCCCACAGGCCCGGGTGAGATCCAGGCGGGAAAGGAACCAGATCCCCCCACCCCCGCCTCCACGAGGTCAGAGCCCACAGGCCCGGGTGAGATCCAGGCGGGAAAGGAACCAGATCCTCCCCCCCCGCCTCCACGAGGTCAGAGCCCACAGGCCCGGGTGAGATCCAGGCGGGAGCAGGCGTCCATGAAGGCCATGGTAGAACACAGTCCCAGCCAAACAGCGCTGCTGAACCGTGTGACTTATAAATAAATCGCGAGAAGTATTTTAATACAATTTGCTTTCCAGGGACACAGAGCCATGTCAATCAACTCTACAACGCCATAGAGACAGGAGTCTCTGTTGATGGCTTTCTGGCAAAGGAAGAAAAATGGGTTTTACAGTGAGCTAATCTTTCACACCCACACTAAAAAAAAAAAAAAAGGAAAAAGCTGAAACTGATTGTGTGTTTCCATTTATTCATTCGACAATTACCTGAGCCTGAACCAGGGGCCAGGAACCATCCTGGATATGGTGGCCTCAACGTGTACAGGTTGGGCCAAAAGGTTCATTTGGGATTTTTCCAGAAGACGAAATAGGAGCTTCCCTGGTGGCTCAAATGGTAAAGAATCTGCCTGCAATGTGGGAGACCTGGCTTCAATTCCTGGGTTGGGAAGATCCCCTGGAGAAGGGAATGGCAACCCACTCCAGTATTCTTGGCTGGAGAATTCCACGGACAGAGGAACCTGGCAGGCTACAGTCTATGGGATCGCAAAGAGTCGGACATGATTGAGGGACTATCACTTCTTCTAGAAGATGTAATGGATACTTGGAACCAGACAGCGGCCCAGCCCCAGGAAACTGCTGTCCACAGCCTCCCTGCAGGCAGGAAAGAGCAGCCCTGAGGTCACCTGTGTGCTCACGCACGTGAGGGGCCCAGCAGAGGCTCTCAGTAAACTTGAACCTGCGGTAACTAACAAGAGCAGGGCATAAGAAAGTAACGGCTTCGGGCTCCTTCAACAGCAGTCCTTGCGCGGTCCACACGCAGGGAAGCTGAGCGTCGCTGAGCAGAGCGAGGGGACAGCCCGAGGCCCCTCACTCAGAAGCTGCTGGGCACATTAACGGTGAGATTAAAGGAGAGTAGACCCAGCGGTGTGCGGCTCGCACGTCGAGTGACGTAGGGAAACTCCTCAGAGCAGACAGGCCGGCTCGGAAGAGATGCTCGCTGCATCTCAGGTGACGTCCTGCTTTCTAATCCATCTCCTCAGCCTCCAGGGTGCTCGAGGAGCCCAGCAAGCAGGCGGCCGGGGCCGAGACACGCCTGCGACACGTGTGCGTCTGCTGCAGCCATCATCACAGCCCCCATTCGGACACCACGCTGACCACCGCTTTGATGGTTGGAGAATGCGTCCAGGCTCGACAAGCAGTGAGCACACGACAGGCCAGAGCCCCGGCTGCCCGGCCTTCCTTCCACCTCAGCACCCCGGCACCCAGCAAGGAGTGTGTCACTGAGCCCGCGTGCAGAAGAGGGGCGGGCAGGGCCGGGACAGAGCCGCCGGCGGCCGCTCCTCGCAGGACACCAATGGGCACGGACGCCCTGGGGCAACCCCAGCCGCCTCCTCTGAAGGCAGCGGGACACAGTGAAGAGCAAGTCTGGTCCTGGGGCCCTCTGCAAAAGCACAGACACAACGTCCAAAAAGACAGGAAAGGAGACAATAAAAAAGCGCTACCAACTCTCCAGCACAGAATGGAGTGTGGGGTACGGAAACCACCAAATACAGAGAAACGGGGTAGCTGTGTGCGGCTCTCCAGCACAGAGTGGGGTACGAAAACCACCAAATAAAGAGAAACGGGGTAGCTGTGTGCGGCTCTCTGGAAGGGCCGCTTTGACCCGGGAGGTCACCCTTCTTTAGCAGCAGAGTTCGCGTCGAGGCTGGGAGCGTGGGTCCCGGAGCCAGACTGCCTGGCTTCAAAGGCTGACTCCTCCGTCGAGCTGAGCCTGCCTTCAACAGGGCACCTCAGAGCCCCATCCTCCCGGCTGTGAAAGGGCAAACCTCCCCCTCTGCAGGTCACGGTGAGACCGAACCACCAAGCGCTTCAAGCCCCCCACCCTCCAGCCCCACAGCGTGCCTACCACCCAGTGGGCGTCCACCCGCCCGCCAGCACAACAGCGGCCAACGGTCTAAGCCGAGAAGCCCTCCCGCAAATACAAACGTCCTCACAGGAAAAGCAGGACAGAAAATGGACGCAGAAACACAGACGGCCCATAACAAGCAGAGACAGACACCGCGGTCACGTCTTACAAACAGCCATACTCTTTGAAGCGATCCTGTTACATCCAGTAAGTATTCCAAGAAAATAACCAGAAGTAAGACCAAAGACGCGAGCCCCGGCATATTTAAGGCAGCAGTTAGTGGAAAAGTTTGGAAAACACAAATCTGTAACAACAGGGGGTAGCCAAGTAAACTGAGTTACATCCACATGGTCAAACCCTGAAGAGTGTTTAATCAGGGGAGGGCCCAGGGCTTATCGTTTAGTGAGAAAAGAGAACGGAAGTGTCCCGCGGCCTCGACAAACTCTTGTTTTAAAAAGTTTCTGCGAGGGACTTCCCTGGTTGTCCAGTGGTTAAAAATTCACCTTCCACTGCAGGGGACTCAGGTTCAACCCCTGGTCAGGGAACTAAGACCTCACGTGCCAAAGAGCAACTGAGCCTGAGTGTGGTAACTGCTGAGCCCGTGCCTCACAACAGGAGAAGCCAGAAGCCCGAGCCACCATAGCAAAGACCCAGCACAGCCAAAATAAGCTTTTAAAAAAGAAAGAAGAGAACTTCCTGGTGACAAAGGGATTTTTTTTTTTTTTTTTTTTTGTATTACGGATGTCCAGCAGTCAACATCAAGTTATTCAGACAGCAATTGCATTAACCCCGCTCTGAGACTACAAAACTTCAATCTGCTGCAAGGAAAATGCCTCATTTTAAGCCAAAATCGAGGCAAAAGTAGTATGACCCTCGGGGGTTTAGCCTGAGGCAAAGAGGAAGCGCGGGGCCAGCCCGGCAGTACCCGTCTCCACACCCAGCCGAGTGCGTGGAGTGCCTGCCTCTAGGGCCCCCGAGCTCCATGTGCCCCAACCAAACCCCGTCTTTCCTGCCTAGGTCCTCCATCTCCGCGGATGGCCCCTGACCCCCAGCCCGGCCATGGCCCTCACGACCCTTCCTGATGGCCCTGCCTTCATCCACCACCTCCAGGCCGACAGCAGGACCATCTCTGCCACCTTAAAACACGCCCCACCGAGCCCCACCCTGGTCCCGCCTGCTCCGCCACTGGCCCACTCCCCACCACCAAGCCTGCCCCACCCCGACCACTCAACTGCGCCCCAGGTCCCCTCGTCTCCAGAGAAAAGCCTCAGTCAGACCACGGCCAGCTCTGCAGTCTTCCAACACAGCCAGGCTCCCACCAGCCCGCAGACCACCCCCGTCCACAGCCTGACACCCTTCACAATCCACTGGGCTCCTTCCCCTGGAGGGCTCTGTCCCCAGACCATGCTGTGCTGACTTCTCATCTTTCTGTCCACACTTTAACGTCACTTCACCTGAGTCAGAGCACCAGGGCCCTCGTCACCTTGCATGCTGGCGGCTCCCAGCAGCGGCCTGGACCAAAAGCACCGTTAACTGATCCCAACGAAATCAAGCATTCGGGAGAAAGCGGAGCCCAGGGGCAGGGGACGCTGCGCTGGGACAGACAGACTGGACCCGAGCCCCCAGCTTCAAGTGCAAAAAACACGAGAAACATGGCCAGAGGGGATGGGAGGGGCCAACCAAGGACAGAGACTCTTCCAAACTGGCCGGGGGAGGAGACACATTTACAGAAGGAAAGTGACCCGCGAGATGCAAACTACCTCACAGGTCCAGACCCTCCCTCCTGGCTGTGTCCGGACCCACGTGCCAACTCCATGTCACACGGATGCACACACACGCACACAGGCACACAGAGGGGCACACACACCCACAGAGGGGCACACACAGGCACGCAGAGGGGCACACACACCCACAGAGGGGCACACACAGGCACGCAGAGGGGCACACACACCCACAGAAGGGCACACACACACCCACAGAAGGGCACACACAGGCACGCACACGCAGGCGCACACACGCAAAGGCGTGCACGCCCGCACAGGCCACTCACCCTCCTGCCCCAGCCTCTCGCCCCCGGCCCCCTGTCCGGGCAGCACTTCTCCCCCGCACCCTGCACTCTCCCCGCACTGAGCTCAGGGGCCCCTCCAGCTCGGTCTGCAATCCCACTCGTCTCCGGCCCCCACGAGCCCAGGAAGGGGGCTCATCAACAGCTCGCGGCCTTCTCAACACTCAGGACAGGCAGACTTTTTCTCCAAAAAACACAGATGAATAAATCAACGAGGGAACGACTGAACAAGTGACTGAGGAAGACAGGAAGCAGACAGGGAGACTAAGAAAGGGCTGTGACTGTGTTAAAAACGCCCACCCGCCAAGGAGAAGTCAGGAAGGTGGGAGCAGAAAGCCCGAGCACATCCAACAGAAGGAAGGTCGGGGAGCAGACTCGCAGGGAAACAGCATCAGAAGGGTCCAAATAAATTACTGTGTGCCCGGGGCACTTCAATTCAAAAACACTGATGTGGATGAAGCGGGAGGGCAAAGAGCAATCAAGTCAACGGCGGCCACTGAGCAGCACCAGCCCATTGGGGAGCCAGAGGGACAGGTGAGGACACGGCGTCCGGGCCGCCGACGTCGCTCCTCCGCCAACGCCGGGTCCGGGCTGGGGACTGACGCTAAGGAAGTGCGGAAGGTGGGCAGAGTTACGATTCGGGGTGCTCCTCGGCGTCAGTCATAACAATAAATAAAAAACAAAGCCAGAACTGAAAACAACTGAAATGCACCAATAATAGGGGAATGGCTTAAGAAATGTGTCACAGATGAGCAAATGGCAGAAATGGCTGTACTTTAATGACCACGACACAGCCGTTAACAATTGAGCCTTCAGAGAACATTACTGTCCTGGGAAGGACGTCGCTTATAACCAGCGAGAGTCGTGAGAGGCACAAAGAGGCACACGCTTGATCCGAGTCTCTTAAGACCACACACACACACACACAGATGTACACACACAAAGAGACACGTACACACAGAGATATATACACACAAAGAGATACATACAGACAGAGATATATACACACAGAAAGACACACACACAGATATATACAGACATATATGTACACATACACACACACACACACACAGAGACACATACACACACACAAATGGATATATACACACAGACAGACACACACACAGAGACACACGGAGGGATACACAGATACACACACACAGATGTATACACACAAAGAGACACGTACACACAGAGATATATACACACAAAGAGATACATACAGAGATATATACACACAGAAAGACACACACACAGATATACACACACATATATGTACACATACACACACACACACACAAAGAGACACATACACACACACAAATGGATCTATACACACAGACAGACACAGACACAGAGACACACGGAGGGATACACAGAGACACACACAGAGATACACACACACACACACACAGATGTACACACACAAAGAGACACGTACACACAGAGATATATACACACACGCAGAAAGACACACACACAGATATACACACACATATATGTACACATACACACACACACACAGAGACACATACACACACACAAACGGATATATACACACAGACACACACAGACATACACACACACAAAGAGATATATACACACAGACACACACACACACAAAGAGACACACACAGAGAGACACACGCAGAGATACACAAACACACACACAGACACACACAGAGATATACACACACACACACACATATATATATACACACACACACACACACACAAACGGATATATACACAGACACACACACAAACATACACACACACAGAGACACACAGAGATATATACACACAGAAAGAGACACACACAGAGACACACACATACACAAACACACACACATAGATACACAAGAGACGTACGCACACACAGATGTACACACACACAGACACACACAGAGCATAAACACCCTCCCCGAAAAACACAGAGACAAGCTCTTTTAACCACCTGGGGAAGGAGGTCAAACCAGTCTATCCTAAAGGAAATCAGTCCTGAATATTCATGGGAAGGACTGATGCTGAAGCTGAAGCTCCAATACTTGGGCCACCTGATGGAAGAGCTGACTCACTGGAAGAGACCCTGATGCTGGAAGAGACCCTGATGCTGGGAAAGAGTGAAGGTGGTAGGAGAGAGGACGAGATGGTTGGATGGCATCACTGACTCGATGGACTTGACTTTGCGCCAACTTCGGGAGATAGTAAAGGAACGGAAGGCCTGGTGTGCTGCAGTCGGGGTCAGACAGGAGTCTGACTGCAAAAGAGTGTGACTCTGCAAAGAGTGAGGACTTAGTGCCTGAACAACGACAACAACGAGCAGCAGTGTGCCACAAGACCAGGCTGTGCTCCTGCCCCAGAACCTCAAGTAAACCTCGGCTGGATGCACACAAGTCCAGAGAAGAGCCTGGCTCTCCACCGAGGCTACTCCAAGCCCCCAGCCCCCAGTTCCGCCTCCAGCCTCATGTCCTGCCCCCCACGCTGAGATTCAGATGTCAGCCGCCACACCCACGCAGACTCTCCCTAAGGCGCCAGGGCCCCTCCCACCCAGACGCTCCCTAAGGCGCCAGGGCCCCTCCCACCCAGACACTCCCTAAGGTGCCAGGGCCCCTTCCTTGCCCAGCAGGCGCCCGCCTTACGGAGCACCCTGCCAGCCCCATGTCACGAAGCCGCGTGGCTCAGAGGGCACACGTCAGGCCCACCCTCGCCCACCCTCGCCGAAGCCCTGGGGACTCATGACCTCTTCACCTGTGCTTCCGCAAAACCTCATAGGTACATGAGGGACCTAACCCTCCCATGTTCCACCAAATTCTCTGCACCCCCGTCTCTTCTCTCTGGGGAAGCCTCTGGCCCTCCCAGACCTCACCTACTAGAAGCTCATCACAGAGGTTAACTGAATGAAATCATCAGAAACAACTTTCACTATTAATAAAAGGGTTCTTCCTCCAGCTCAGGGAAAACAGAGGAGACAATAGAAAGTTAAAATGAATATGAGAGCTCTCTTTCTCTCAAGAAAAATCAGCCACGTGGGCCAAAAGCAAACGTAAAATCTCGTTTGAAAAAAAACTGTAAGTTAGACGCTGCCTAGGAAAGATCAGAAAATGACTTTGCTAAATAGATTTTATACTTTCATATTTGGCCAAGGTGATGGGGACGAAGTGTCCAAGTACAGAAGGCCTAAATCTAGGAAAGTTTTAATGACTTCTGATAGAATTGGCACACACAAGGAAATTCACGTCTTACTAATTCAATACCTATTTTATTGAGGAAATAACCACGAATAAACAGAAGAAAAGAGTGTAGCACTTAATGGTCTGATCGAGAAGGTCATTAAAGCAAAGGGACAAGCAAATGAGACCCAGTGACCTGCATACAGAGAGGCCTCGGGTGCTGAATGAGGAGCGCTGCTGGAGGGATGCGCCATGGCAGCCACGTGAGCACCACGAGGCAGTCCCGACACGACGGGGTCTACAACAGAGGAGAAGACATTCTGCACTGGGGAGCCGGACAGCAGAAACACAGAACAGTGAGGGCCAGAAAGGCGCAAGGTGGCTTGGAAGGAGCCAAAGCAAGAAAAAATAAATGCTAACTAGAGAGTACACTGGAAGAGGCAAATTTAAGTTTACAAGGATTAGGGAACATTTTCCTGTAAACTGACGGCTGTTCCTAAATTTAACAGCAGTAGATAATGAAACAAGGATCAAGAAATCCACCGAGAGAAGTGAGTGAGCTGGCAGCACCTTTAAAACACTGGGAGCCTTTTGCCTGGTCCTTTCCGCATCCACTGAAACCTGGGGTCTCAAAGGCACGCACGACACAGCGCCTCCGGCAGGCCGAAGGCAGAAGCCCCAGCGGGGCGGCCCAGCAGAGGGGAGCGGCTCACCGGCCAGCAGGGAGGCCCGCGGAGGCAGATGGAGGCCAAGAGTCAGACAAAGGAACCAAGCTTGGGACCTCCCGGAGCTGAGGAGCCCACACGCCTCCTGGGCCAGCTGCCCCAGGGGGCGTCCTGTGATCCCCAGGACTCTGAACATTGCGGGTCTGTTTCCCACCCCCAGCCAACTCCAAACAGCCCCATCAGGCTTGAGCCTGCTGCAACCACAGAGTGTGCAGAGAAGAAAGGGCCGGTACCCCAGGAGTGGGGGGCAAGGAGCCCAAGCTCCTTTCAGACCCCCAAATGCACGGGAGCCCCAAACGGCTGGGGTTCAAAGCACGGCCAACCGGCCTGAAGCTGCATCTGCGAGTGCCACCCCACGCAGCCACCAGCAGGCCCCCAGCGGGGTTAGCGCAGAGGAGCAAGAGCCAGATGAGCCTCCCGTGCGCGCGGCTCTCATCGATCCTCTCCCAGACCCACCACGGCGCTTCCCAACCCAACTCCTCCTTCTGATGGGCCAGACCTCCCAACATCGGCCCGCCGGCACCCCAGGCTCCTCCTACCACCATCGTCCCTGCCCTGCGGCGGCTCTGCTGGCTGGGGGCCCCGAGACAGCGCCGGCACGGCACACGGCTCCCACAGGTGCTGTCAGCTGTCAGGGCTCAGCTCTGCGCCCAGCCCTCCTCCGTGCTCTGACCGCGCTGGTCGCCTGCCCAGGCACACCCCCAGGACCAGCTCTAGGGAAGCAGAAGGGAACGAGCCCCCCACCAGGGGGCCATGCAGCGCTGCCGCTTCAGCAGGCCCGGCCGCTCACACACTAACCCAGCCTCCCTTACGCGCCCGATGCCGATGATACAAAGGAGAAAGCGTCTGAGCTGCTCACGTGCGGGCAGTCACAGGCCTGACCTACCGTACTTTCCGGGAGGTAACTGAACGTGTAATTGAAGGACGTCTAACCGGAAGGCACGCCTGAAGAGGGGTGGCCCAGAGAGGGAAGACCTGGCTCCTCGCTGGATTACACCAGTAAGAATCCGCCACCACTTAACCGCTGCTAAACCGAACATCAACAACCTCCTGAGGACCAGCCTCCTGACAATTCTTCTGCATTAAGAACATTTTTGATTGAGGTATAACTAGTATATTACAGCATGGTTTTGTGATTCAATACCTGTATTTGAAATGGTCACCACAATAAATCTCATTAACATCCACCACCAAACAGCCACAAAATTGGTTTTTCTTATGCTGAGGATGTCTAGGGTTCCTTAGCCACTGTCAAATATGCAATACCTGAAATGTATTTTATATCTGGACTACTTTATATTTTGACTCCCTTCCCCCGTTCCATCCCCCACCCCCCACCTCTGGAAACCACAGGTCTACTCTCCGCATCTACGAGCCCTGTTGCTCGTTTTTGGTTTAGATTCCACAAATAAGTGAGATGGTGTGGAATTTGCCTTCCTCTGACTTATTTCATTACCATAATGCCCTCAAGGTCCAGCCATATGCTGCAAATGGCAGCACCTCATTCTTTTTACGGTTGAGTAACATCCCTCTGCGTGAGTCTGACACCGTCTTTCTCCACTCGTCCACTGACAGACACCTAGGTTATTTCTGCGTCTTGGTTTATTGTAAACAAGGCTGCGATGAACACGGGCGCACACGTTTCTTTTTGAGTTGTTTTCATTTCCTTTGGATAAACATCCGCAAGTGGAACCGCTGGATCACATGCTGTTCTGTTCCCACTAAGGGTGTTTTAGGTGGGGCAGAACCTTTAGGTGCCTGCACAGCACTGCACCAGCCACCACTGCTCTGTGCGGTGGGAGGTGCTTGATCGCGGTTCAGTGGGAAGTAGCCTGCCTGCCAGTGCAGGAGACACCAGTTCAATTCCTGGCCCAGGAAGATCCCACACGCCGTGAGCCTGTGCACCGTAACTCCTGAGCCTGTGCTCTCGAGCTGGGAGCCCCAACGACAGGGCCCGCGCTGCAGCTGCGGAAGCCCACACACCCTGGAGCCTGCGCTCCCCAGCAAGGGACGCCGCTGCAGTGAGGAGCCCACGCACCACCACCAGGGCAGCCCGGGTGCAGCAACCGAGACGCAGCACGGCCTCGGGCAGATGGGTGAGACCGGGAACACTCAGCGGGGCTCTTCCAACACGCAGACTAACCTATGTGTGAGTGAACTTCACCTCGATTCTTTAAGAAAGAGCATTTTACTTGCTGGAACGGCTGACGACTGACAGGACACGCTGACACTCGTGAATGAGGTGATGACCACATGTGTGCCAGGCATCGCCTATCCTCAGGCGCTCCACCGTGCAGGAAGTGAGGGGGGGGCAGGTGAGAGCCACGCGTGTCCACTTGTAATTCACAATGAGCAGGTCACACATACACTCGCTTGAATTCACACAGAGCACCTCTGAAAGGAGGTGAGAGCCAGGAGGGGAGCTGCTGGCACGAGATCTGTTTGTCATCATGTAGGCCCTTAGGGACCGTGTGAATGTTTAACATTGCATGATGTAGATTTTTCAATTAAAAAGAAAAACTAGTAAGCAAAGAATATGAGTGAAATCACCAATTCCCAATTTAAGTGCTCTCACCCCGCTCCCTCCCGCAGAATCTCGAAGAACAACGTATCTGCTTCTGGATTTAGAGTACATATTTTGAATGCTATAGTTTTGATTAAGCATATAAATTAGATGTTGATTTAGACAGATATACAGTTTTAATAACAATTTTAAATAAAGATCATTTTCAAAACATTATACAGCCATTACAAATGATGGTTATGAAGATGTAGCAACATGAGAAAGGCCTATGACTTGATAACCGCTGAACGGGTAACTCGAGTGTCTGCATCCTCGCTGCCTGAGCGCAGAGAGGCGTGGGCACTCCGCTGGGGCAGGCCGTCATGGAAATCAGCACCAGAGCCAGGCAAGCCTGCTGCCCTGCCCAGACCCCTCTCACAGGACCACCTCTCAAAGCCAGATGCCGGCGAGCTCCATTTAGACCCACATCACTCTGCCGATAAAGGTCCGAATAGTCAAAGCTATGGTTTTTCCTGTAGTCATGTACAGATGTGAGAGCTGGACCATAGAGAAGGCTGAGCACAGAAGAACTGATGTTTTTGAATTGTGGTGTTGGAGAAGACACTTAAGAGTCCCTTGGACTGCAAGGAGATCCAACCAGTCTATCCTAAAGGAAATCAGTTCTGGGTGTTCATTGCAAGGACTGATGCTGAAGCTGAAGCTCCAATAGTTTGACCACCTGATGCAAAGAGCCGACTCACAGGAAAAGACCCTGATGCTGGGAAAGAGCGAAGGCCGGAGGAGAAGGGGATGACAGAGGATGAGATGTTTGAATGGCATCACTGACTCGATGGACATGAGCAAATTCCAGGACACAGAGAAGCCTGGTGTGCCGCAGTCCACAAAGGATCGCAAAGAGTCGGACACAACTTAGCAACTGAACAGCAACCACAGGTGGAGAAACTAACTCTTGAAGAAGTTTGGGGGGAAAATGGCCCAGATCATTCTGCCAGTCAGTGGGAAAGCATGGCCGTGACCTGATCTAACCCTGGTGCCCATACGCCTCTGTCCCGAGAGGCGGGACCCGGGGGCAAGGTGACTGACCGTCGACAGCTGCCGACTTTCCTATGTGGTTATTCCTACTTCTAGAACCTAAGACAACACACCCACTAAAACGCAGCTTTAAAAAGACATTCTGAACTGATTTTTCAGACTCTCTTATGCTAAGAAAAAGGACATCTCATTTTTTAAGCACTTTACGCCAACCTGAACTTTTTCCCTTTCAGACCAATTTAAGTACCGACTGAGCCTCACCTGAAAGCCTTCAGTCTGTGTTAGCGTCTCAGGAGCCGGCTCACAACCAGAACCAGAGGCTCGCCCGGCAGCGCTTCATCCCTCACGACAGACTCAGAAGAGACGGCTTTCTTCACTTCCCGACACCAAGTGCAGCGCTTCCGCGTTCCTGACACCGCCCTGTGTCCTGCCCCGCGCTGAGGCCGACCTGCGTGACCTCTCGTCTCCCCACCCTGCACCTCTGCGCATCAGGAATCTCCCTGTCTCCCCAGCTGGGTCACACGTGACTACCCGCAGCACGCCTCTAGGCGTGCCCATCCCGGCCGTACAGTGACAGCGGTGTGCAGGGATGGGGCGGGGAGGGGGGGGCCGGGCCTCAGGCAGGCCCTCCTCCTCCCCCGAGTCTCAGTCTCTCACATGCAAACAGGGGTGCTCTACTGACTGCTTAGGGCCAGTACAGAACCCACGAGAAAACCTGTGGGAAGAGAGGCCTTCCTCCCTGCAGAGGGCCGGGTGGCATCACGCGGTGACCAAGCAGAGTAACATTCCATCGAGCAGAGCGGCTGCCGCAGACCACGTGGGGGCAGAGCCCTCAGAAAGGGCCCAGGGGCTCCCCGCTCTTGCTGCGGGGGACGGTAGGAAGGCGCCGTCTGTGAACCTCAGCAGGTACAGAATCTGCCTCCAGGGCCTGGACCGTGGACCTCTCGGCCACCAGGACTGCGAGAAATGAATGTGGCGGCCACGCAGCCAGAGCGGCTCTGCCCCAGCAGCCCACGCCGACCGAGACGACTGCGCTGCTGTATGCAGTTGGCAGTCGTGTCCGACTCTTTGCTACCTTATGGACTGTAGCCCGCCAGGCTCCTCAATCCAGGGGATTCTCCAGGCAAGAATGCTGGAGTGGGTTGCCATTTCCTCCTCCAGGGGATCTTCCCGACCCAGGGACCGAACTTGAGTCTCCTGCACTGCAGGCGATTCTTTATCACTGAGCCACCTGGGAAGCCAAGACAAGAGTACCGTCACACCAGTGAAGCCTCCCTACCTTTCCATGATGGTCAGAGTGAAGGGGCCCATGGGCCTGGGACGGGGCAGGTCAGAGTCCTCAACACGGGCGTGGAGGAGCACGCCCCACGGGCAGGTGACCGCCGTTTCAGATGGCGTCTGTGCACCCCACCAACTCATGGGCCTGCAGAGTGAAGCTTTCAAATGCACGCGGGGTTGAGCTGAGCAGGTGACCACAGCCCCTGGGCCCCGTCGAGTGAAAAGCAAAGCACCTCCTGCTCCGGAGCGCAGAGCGGACGGGACTCCCTGCCCGGGCGGCTCCCGCTCCTCCTCGGCCCTGTCTGGTCCCATCAGCTGGGTCAGATTACAGTTTCCTGACCCACCACCGCTAGAGTCCCGCTGCTCATCGGCTTCCACCCGCTCTTCCGCCGCACAGGCCCCACCATGTCCAGCCTCTCCTGCCCCACAGCCCCTACAATGCAATGCTGTGCTCCCTGCAGTGAAGAGATGACAACTCCAGCCCTGCGACTATCACAGCAGGCCTGGGAGTGAGAAAGTCAAAACAGCACCCAGCCACTCTCCTCCTCCACTTTCGCGCTGCTCACCGTTAACGGGCGCAACTTCCCTTCCTGCCTGTGAGCACCAACCAGACAGACGGATGGACGGCACGAGAAGGGAAGCGAGCGAGGGAGCGTGGCGCTCAGGCCCAGGGTCCCCCAGGAAGGAGGGCGACCAACCACTCCAGGAAGAAGCGCAGAGAGAGAAGGGCCTGTGTCTGCAGACACAGAGAAAGGGACTCAGGAGGGTGTGGACGGCCACTGCGCCCCTGCCTCTCTGAGCTCCTTCTCAGGGATCCCACGTATTTCCATGAACCTGACAGACAGCAAGCACTCAAATCCAGTGATCACCACCACCTCACCATCACCACCACCTCATCGCCATCATCACCGTTACATCATCACCACCATCACCACCAAAACCACTGCCACCCTCCCAGAGCCCTTGACTTGATTCTAAAGACGTCAAACAATCCCAGTGCCGTGTTGCCCACATCCTTCCACGCCCAAGGTGAATTTCAATCGCTCCCAATCTCTTTGCTTGTCCCTTCAGAAAATCTTCTTTATTCTAGCTTCATCTGGCAAGTTTACAGGATGGGAACTTCCAGAGGGCACCAAATAGGATCTGTGGTCACAGAACCTGCCAGCCCCCCACTAGAACACATGGCCCGTGTGCCCAGGCTACTGCCAGCCGCCCAGTAGAACACACAGCCTGTGTGTCCAGGCCAGGACCAGGGAGAAGCAAGACATCCTATCTGCTCAACAGCTGCCACAGGGCAGCCCCAGGAGGAAGCTGGGCTCCGGCCTCACACAGCCAAGCCCGATCCACAATCACCTGCTCCGGGTCTGGCCGACTGAGGGCTGCCCACACCAGACCCAGGTGGCCGCCTGTTATCTCTCCCCACTCAGGTGCCCATCCTCCCCGTGCTCAGGCGATGGGCAACAATTCAGCATACCACCAAAGCCCCCAAGAGGTCAAAGGACATAACCACGTTCTTCCAAGTTAACACATCTTTATATCCTTTCTTAGCTTGATTTTGTGCTCAGCTCAGCTCTATGTATCAGTTCGAAGGAACGGTGGCCATTGTTATTCTTTTTTTATTAATAGGTTCCATGAATCTTAAATTATCTGAAAACAAAACTGTTACTTTCTTTGCAGTTTCCGGGACGAGACACCTAGCTACGTGTCCGTTTGTGCTCCGTTGGAGTCTGAGCTGCATTTTGTGGGAGAAACAGGACCTAAGAGGGTTCATTCTAAATGCCGTGCCTTTGACTTTGAAAATTCAAGATCCATTTATTCCCTCCACACCCAGGACTGTGTATACAATTGAAGGCAAGCCAGCCACTGTCTGGTCTCCACTGTGTGGGGGGGACATCGCTGGACACCAGCCACGTTAGGAGCTGCAGTGTAAGAAAGACAGTCCCTGACCTCAAGGGACTGGAGAGCTGGGGAGGTGCAGACTCCCGCGTGCCTCAGAGGCAACACAGCTGGCTGTCCGCCCACACCCACCGCTTCCCTCTCCCCTGTGACCAGAGCCCCACTGCAAAGTGCCGCAGGCCGAGCCCGCAGGGTCCCTACTTCTCCACGCCCCAGCTGGGGGGCACGTGACCCAGCTCTGATCACACTGCCTTCCAGAGAAGAGCCCAGACGCCCTGGCGCCGGCCCTCTGCCTCGAGCAGGACCACGACGCCACCTTGTGGCCAGAGCTCAGATCCCTGATGAAATGACGCCCACAGCTCCTCTCCAGATAGCCCGCGGGGAAAAACAAGCCCCTCTCTGTCTAAGAGCTCTGAGTCTGCTTTTCTGATACCTTCAGCCAAAACAAGGGCTTCCCAGGTGGCTCAGTGGTAAAGAATCCACCTGCAGTGCAGGAGACCCGGGTTTGATCCCTGGGTCAGGAAGATCCCCTAGAGAAGGAAGTGGCAACCCACTCCAGTGGTCTTGCCTGGAGAATCCCATGGACAGAGGAGCCTGGGGCGGCTATAATCCATTGCAAGGAGTCAGACACGACTGAGCGACTTTCACATTTCACCCAAAACAAATCCTCAGCGATCCCCCGCTCAGCTGGGGAACCAGCGAGGCTGTGAGCGCTGCAGGGCTGCAGGGGCGGCAGACAGCCCGCGGGGACGCCACCAGGCCTTCCTGAGCCCGCACTGTGTCCGTCCCGTCACTGGACATGAGGACCTGTGACTCACAGCACGGCCCGCAAAGAGCTCCCAGGCCAGGGGTGGAGATGGGCAGCACCCTGAGAGCACAGTCAGCTCACAGGCTGCAGGGCAGGGCGCGGCCCCGCACACTCTGCCCACTTCTCCACTCTCACACCTCAGACAGAAACCAACACCACAATCTCAGGGTCTTTCAAACGGTTACTCCACATCCTAACTGACACAGGAAATCGTTAAAGAAAGACAAACACGTAACAGATTGATTTTTCAAATGGCTCCTTTAAACATTTTTTAACATTTGCTTTTAAGATTATACATAGGAAATCATCATCCATGAGGAAGTTGTCGGGAAGCTCCTTGAATGGATTCCTAATTACACCGAAGACTTGCTCCACCCAACACGTGAAATGAAACGCTTGGCTTCCACCAGGTCACACCCATTCCGGTTTACCTCAAGCTGAGGGACGCTGCATATGGCTCAGACACCATACCCAGAGTGCAAACGCCACCCAAAAAATAAAGCCGCTGCTGGCGGCAACGCGTGAAGCCAGAGTGCGTGTCCTCTGGGCTCTCACACTCCCATCCCAAAGCCCAGGAGACCAGGTGAGCTTGGGGAGCCCCTTCTGCTGGGGACTCCGAGGGGCCGGCAAGAATCAATTACAGGAAAGGAAGAAGGGAAGGAAACGCACACATCCAGAGTGAACACGCGGTGGGTTTATCATCTTTCCCACATCTCTCAATTTCAGCAACATCCCACAAACAATCATCACGGAAACCCGACAATGAGAGTGGCATGCAGGGGGCACGCAGAGCCCCATCCTCCAAGCGGGACTCGGGGCGCCAGTGGCACGGGGACGGCGCGGGGCAGGGGCCGCACGGGGGCAGGGGTTCCGGCCAGAGGAGGGGCGCTGCAGCAGCTGAGCTGTCTGGACGTCTGCAATGACCACTTGCACAGCGACTGTTTTTACAGAAAGAGGAGAAAGCCAGAGCGGGAGGAGTGAGCCCACCAAAGGAAGGGGAGCCACCTCCCCAGTGCTCAGCACCCCACACCCGTGGTGAGCTGGTGCACCGGTCACCCCCAACCCCTGGAGAGAGCCAGAGGCTTCAGTCTAGGGGCTGGGGGCAGAGGGAGACGGGTGCTCCGAGGAAAAGCAGCCAGGATGAGAGGGACTGAAGGGTGGATGGGTGGACAGGGGAGGGCCGTGGACGGAGGAGGGGGTGGACGGGGGAAGGGGGGCCGGGGGAGGGCCGGGGCAGGAGCGCCTGATGACAGCTGACGGTCGAGCAGGGACCTGGAGGAAGGGTCAGGCGGGATCGCGGGCAGGCGGGCAGCAGAGCAGGGGCCCCGGGCCCGGACGTGCCGCTGTGTGCTGTGCCCCGGCCACCGCAGAACCACGCGGTTGGGAGGGGACAGCAGGGGCAGGCGGCTGAGCCGCGCAGCGTCCCCGGGCCAAGGGCTGTCTCTGAGCAAGATGGAGCCGGGGGTGGCTCTGACGGCCCCTGACCCAGATCTCGTCTGCACAGGACAGCTGACGGCTGGGCGGAGCAGGCGGCCAGACACGGGGGACAGGCCCGCGGGAGGCAGCGGCAGGGAGCAGGACACGGGGACAAGCTGAGCTGGAGCCCAGGAAGAGCCGGGGGGGAGCACAGACGAGAGAGGCATGGGCAGCGGGGACGGCTCAGAGGAGGCGGCCGCTGCTCAGACACGGGGGCGACGGGGCCTCAGGGGGAAACTCAGGCGACGCTTCCAACCTAGAAGCTGCCTTTAAAAACATGACCTTGCTCAAAAACACGCACTGCTCCCTTACGTACGTTCTTAGTGAGAGCTGCTCCATCAGTGTTCCCCTGACATCGGCAGCGACGCTGCCAGGGAGAACCAAGTCCAGGGGAAATCCAGGAGAAATGGGGGAAGAAAGCAGTCACCTCACAGAGACGCCTCCCACCCCACCCCGTGCCGTCGGGATCAGCCAGGCTGGGCTCTCCAACAGGAGAGGCTCGCTGACCTGCAGCCAGGACTCCGAGACGCAGTGACCAAAGCAAAGGCCCCACTGGACCCCACCACGTCCCGCCCGGGGTGCACCCACCCGTGCGGCCAGAGCACCCACTGTGTGCCGGGCTCTCCTGCGTGGGCGACGGCGGTGGTCCTGAGCTGCAGGCAGGGCAGTGAGGCATGTCCACCGACCCTCCTTTGAAAGCTTTTCTGCTTGTTTCACTGAAAAGTCCATTTTCCCCAAACCACAGAGTGGACGTGAAGCCACGCTGCAGAGGCTCCGTGCCGGCTCCCTGGGCCCCCTTACTTCACAGCCAGCTTCCGGGATCGCGGCCCCAGCAGGGCCCCGGGGGCATCTGAAGGGGCACGTCTCCAGATGAACCAGCACCAGCAGGGTAAGAACCGAGCGCTGCCCGCCCTCTGAGGGGACTCGGGGTGTGCACAGGCGGCCCAGTGGGCAGGTCAACATCCCGCTGCGCCCAGAGTGGGCGGGCAGGGCGCCCCAGGGCTGCACCGGGGCTGCCATCCTGGCGGGGGTCCTCCCCGACGAGACTCCAGGGGCAGGCCAGGCTGGGTTAGCGGAGCTGTCAGCTTCTCCCCCGCATTCTAACGCCTCCCTGGAGCACCCTCGCCGCCCCCAAGGGCGCACACGCGCACAGCCCCCATGTGCGTGCACGGCCCCCGGGCGGATGTAGTGGCGGGGCTGCGCCTGGCGCTGGAGGGGCCGCTGGACACTGGCGGGCGGCCGCCCGGATCGGCAGGAATGGGGCTGAGCCCGGCCCGATGGCCAAGGCGGGCCCTCCACTCCTGTCCTCTGACAAGACCCCCGGTACAGAAATGAGGGCCCGGCCGGCACTGGCTGTGTCCTCACCGCGGGCCCCCAGGCTGCCTCCAGAACCAGGGCCCCAACGCCCCGGGGGCGACCGGGAGCCGGCTGCTGCAGGCACAGGTGGCAGGTGCGTGGGCTGCAGGACCGTGCACACACAGGCACGCACTCGTCAAGCAGGGCACACGCAGAGGCCCAAGAGGCAACGAACGAGTGTGCGGGTAGCGGGGTGCACAGCGTCCCCTCCAGCTATTTCTCCAGCCTGAATGTGCCTCCCACTGACGTGACACGCCGCCTGGAGCCCAGGGTGTGTCCAGGGCTATCCGTCATCCCTGAGCTCCAGCCAACAGCCCGTCCACCCGGCCTGGCCGCCCCCACCGCCGTCACTGCCCTGACTTCCCCCCATCCCTCCTGCCATCCAGCTGCCCACCCTGAGGTCACGCTCTGACGCCAAGGGAGCCACGCTCCAGGAGATGCTCCAGGGCCGCCTCCTGGCCCTCTCGGCCGGCCGCACCTGCCCCTTCCTGCCCCGAGGCCTCCCTCCTCCCCTGCCCCAGCATCGCGGGGGGACCTCTGCGCCCACCCCTCAGGGTCTCCTCCACCTCCAATGCCTGCCCCGTGCCGCCCTTACTCCGCAGCAGCGCCAGACTTGACCCTCAGCACTGTCTCCCTCTCCACCTTCAGCCAGTTCCTAGAGTGCTGACCGCAGGCGTCCGTCGGCCCCCCGACACTCAGCGTCAGCTCCCGAGGGCAGGGACCCTGGGCTCTGTTCAAGGTTCACCCCAGCACCGACCACAGCAAATGCTCAGGAATGCTGGCTGAATGAAGAACTACATGGCACCTGACGTCAGTCGCCCCGACTCACGAGGACCCTGCAGGGAGGTCAGATTCCCCGGGGACGAGACAAGAGGCTGAGCCATGGATCCGCACCGGTCACACACGGGCTCCCAGGCTGCACGGCCTCGCCCTCCTGCCGTCACAGGCCCCGCAGTCAGGCTCTCTCCTCCAGCCCCAGGCCCTGAAGGGCCATCCAACTCAAGCCCTTGCTTCTGGAGTGAACAGCTCCGTGCCACCCACCTGCCCCCTGAAAAACCCCCTTCCTCCCCAGAGCCGGCTCCCACAGGCTCTCCGCTTTAAAGCCCAGCCCCAGGGCTCACATGGGTAAGAGGACCACCCGGGGAACCCTGCAGCTGGCCTCCCTCCCCATTACAGTCTGAACGTCCCAGGACAGGGCTGCGTGCCGCACACAGACGACCTCAGGGCCCGGCTGCCACCAGGTGGTCACCCCTCAGGCCTCAGAGGCACAGGTCCTGCCAGGGGCCAAGTCACATTCCTGTTCACAGACGCGTGTGACCAAGGAAGCCTCCAAGGGTTGCTTCCCTGGGCTTCGAAAAAGGCGGCCTTTGTACGAGAAAAGACTGAGTCGACACTGAGAGCAGAGTGAGCCGTTAAGTTCTATTTGCTTCCCTCGTCCGCAAGCTCCGAACAGAGCCCCAGCAAACAGCCTTGAAGCCTGAAGCCGGAGGGACACTGCAGGGGAGGCACTTCTGTGGGCGTCACCCAGGTCAGCGCTTCGCTCCTCCGACGTCGGCAAGTATTTGCCACTTACGTCACGTATGTGATGTTAAGATAATACTTCCCACTGTCTCCCGAAGCTAACCGCCTTATGCTGCTGCTGCTGCTGCTAAGTCGTTTCAGTCGTGTCCAACTCTGTGAGACTCCATAGACAGCAGCCCACCAGGCTCCTCCGTCCCTGGGATTCTCCAGGCAAGAACACTGGAGTGGGTTGCCATTTCCTTCTCCAATGCATGAAAGTGAAAAGTGAAAGTGAAGTCTCTCAGTCGTGTCCGACCCTCAGCGACCCCGTGGACTGCAGCCTACCAGGCTCCTCTGTCCATGGGATTTTGCAGGCAAGAGTACTGGAGTGGGGTGCCATTGCCTTCTACGAATTGCCTTATAAAAACGCAATTTACTGGCTGTGTTTTCTGCAGTCACCAAATACAAATCCTGTAATTGTTTCACTTTGAAAGCTTTGGTTTTCACCTTTTGGTGTTAGATTTCATACTTACATAGAATTCTGAGGAAAGGCAAGGAAAAAAATAGAATCCCACAACTGAACAGGAGAATCTCGTTTTTTTTAACCTTTCAGTTTATCCATACATACTCACTTGCCCACACATCTTGAAAACTTCATTTTTAAGTACGATTTTAATTTCCCAAGTTACTCTGATGACAAAGTCCACAGGAGATTCTAACTGGGGGCTGGGGTCCTGACCCAGAGCTGCAGTTCCCGTCAGGCAATCTAGTTTTCACGAGTGATCCCCGTGCCGCCTAGGACTAGATCAGGGGGTGTCTGGTGAGAGGTGATCAGAGGGGCTCCACTGAGTCCAGGACAAACCAGCACCCCGGCCTCCTGCCGTGATAACCGAGGTGGCAGACAATTCACCCACAGCCGGCTCAGAGCTCAGCAGGGGGACATGACACACGCCCCGAGGAGGGCCTCGCTCGTCCCAGAGCACGTCTCGAGGTCCAGAGGAGCACGCCAGCTCACGAGACAAGGGGGGCAGCACCCGCACGCCACGCAGGACCCTGGGGCAGGTCCTGGACTACGAAGGAGGTGCCAGCGTACGCCCGTCACGGAGACGAGCGTCATTGAAACTGAGCGTGGTTGGTGCCCTGGACGACAGGGCCACGTGCGTGGATGTGAAACCTCCTGACTGTGATGATGAGGCCGCGGCAACGCCCGGAAGAGGCCTTTGTCCTCAGGAGGGGATGAGGTTTTGAGGATCGGGGGGCGCGACTTCTCCAACTGATCAAGGGGTTCAGGAAAAGCAGGAACACACGTGAGCACGTGCGTGGAGAACGAGCTGGGCGAAAGGGGAACGACTGGGACGGCCAGGCACGCGCACAGGGCCCGCGCCCTCGTGCGTCTGAAGTCACATCAGAACGAGAAGCCTGACACAGACGGCAAGCCGGACCTCTCTGGACGACGACACCCGGAACCGCAGGGAAGTGGGGGGAGGGCGAGCTGGGAAAGGAGAGAGGCTCTTCTTCCCGCTGCACCCTCTGTGCTGTGAGACTGTAACGTGTGTGCCCAGAAAAGAAACCAAAGTGAACGAAGGACAAAAAACCCACCGTGAGAAGGGCAGCTGGACGGGAGCAGCACCTTCAGGCCATGGGACGTTCCCAGAGCCGCTCCCCCAGCCCCAGGAACGAGGCTGCGCAGCTCCAGCTTCCCAGGCTGGCCGCGGCTGGCACCTCTATCCACAGGCCTCAGGCGCCACCTGCTGGCCACGCAGGGCACTGCCCACAGCGGCGCCCAGCCTTCAGAGTGACTGCTCTGTCCTCCCAGGAGCTCCAGCGTCCGGCAAAGTGCCCGGCGCCCTGTAGCACCCGGATGAGACACAGAAACGGAAGCATGGAACTTGCGCGTGGAGCTCCAGCAGGACTTGACAGCAAGCACGGGCCGCAGGGCCCAGCTGCCCCACGAGAAGCATGGCGGCACTGTCCTGGGCCCTGCTGGCCCCCACCCAAGCCTGGCCTCGACCCCCGCCCCCCGCCGGCCCACTCGACAGCCAGTCCCACCCCGTGCCGACCCGCTGCCCCCGTCCGACGGCGCACAGTCAGCCACCCCCGGCAGGACTGTCACCGGCCCCGGCCACCACCACGACCACCATGACGCAGGGAAGGACATCCGCCCAGGCGGGCGGCCTCGCCAAGGCAGCACCAGGAAGCCAGCGGAGCGCATTAAGAAAGAATATCCAAGAATGCTCATCACCTCCAATTAAAGATCAATTTTAAAAAAACACAACACTGTACAGCAATTATCTTCCAATTAAAAGTAAATTTTTTTAAAAAACACTCATCAAACTGCACTGGAAGCACATTAATAAACACATCTAGAGTCAACTTCCAGGACAGGCGGCTCTCCTCCTGGTGGCCTACCGGCCTGAAATACAACAGATCAACTTCTGACCCGGTAAATTACACGGGGAACAGGCGCACCAAAGGGGAGCAGGCCAGGCCTCTCAGATCCGGGCCTCCTGCAGAAGCGAGCACGGCCTGAAGCGGCCGAGCCCACGGGGGCTCATCATGGGGGCTCACCAGGGGACTCATCACAGGGACTCCCCCACGGGGACTCATCACGGGGACTCACCAGGGGGACTCCTCATGGGGACTCAGTCACAAGGTCTCACCCCCAGGACTCATCAGGGGGACTCACCCACGGGGACTCATCACAGGGTCTCACCCTGGGGACTCCTCACGGGGACTCAGCCACAGGGTCTCACCCCTGGGACTCACCCACGGGGACTCCTCACGGGGACTCAGCCATGGGGTCTCACCCTGGGGACTCGCCCACAGGGACTTATCACAGGGTCTCACCCTGGGGACTCACCCACAGGGACTCGCCCACGGGGACTCACCAGGGGGACTCACCGAGGTCTGTGTTGGGGCCCGCAAGCAGGTGCTTGAACTTGTCCAGCCGGGAGGCCTCTCTTTCACTTAAGGCCGACGTGCTGAGGGCACTGGGCTCGGGCGCCCCGCCCAGCGCCACGGTGGCCGCGTGTGGGAGAGACTGGGACCTCTGCAGGGGGGCGGCATCACTGGCGCTTCCTGCAGGGGGGCGAGGGGGAGCAAAAGAGAGGTGAGGCCCCGGGGCGCGGCCCACGGCCAGGCGCCCACCGGGAGGCCTCGAGTCCGCCACGCTGGGTCTGCCACAGCACGGCAGTCCCGCCCAGCCCTCACAGAGCAGTGGCGAGCGGCCTGCTGGAGGCAGAGAACGAGCCGGCTCCCACATAGAGCTCACTGTCCTCCTGGTCGCTCCTCAGGGAAACAGACATGCCACGAGAGGCAAGACAGAGAGGAACAGAAAACCACCGCACACATCGGGGTCGGTGGCCAGGGCTCCCCAGAGGGCCCGCCCGGGCCACACGCCAGACGATCAGTGGGTGCAGGGCCAGGGCAGGGTGCCTGCACGGGTCACCCAGGCCTGGGCACACAGGGAGGCCACCAGGGCCCATGGGAAGGGCCCCATAACTGTCTGAACATCCCAGGCCTCCCCAAGGAGGGAGGCCAGGATCAGCACCCGGAGAAAGCAAAGGAAGCCAGGTGCCCCGCAGGTGGGCTGAGGGGCCACCAGAGCTCACCCAGCCGCTGAGGCGAGGTGAGACGGCACCTGGCACCCAGGACCCAGCATGGGCAGAGGCAGGAGCGGGGGACCCTCGAGCCACAGGACGAGGAGCCTGCAGGGAGCGGGGGACCCACAAGCACGAGGCCCTGAAAGGGCTGCAGGCCCGCAGACCTAAGTCCCTGTGAGCAATCACATCTTCCAAAACGGAGATTCAGAGTAAGAACTAAACTCAGGAAACGGGGCGAGCGACACAGCGCGGAGCAGACGCACTGACGGCTGGAAGGTGAAGCGCTGGCCCGGAAGCCCGCCGATGAGCCTGCCGTCCACGTCCGCCGAGGCGGGAGGCGGCCACCTCCCCAGGGCTGGAGGCCCGAGCCGCTGGCAGCAGGGAGGCCCTGCAGGCGCCGTGCGGGGTGACACACCCACAGCAGCCCTGCCAGGCTCCCAATGGACGCTGGAGAAGCCGAGCCTGTGCTCCTGTGTGCCCCCACGGAGGACCGTCCAGGGCATGCAGAATTGCAAACCACCGCTCACAGGAGCGATGAAGTCCAGTGGACCTCGAGGTCTCACCCGAGCAGAGGAGGCCCGCCGGCCCAGCAGGACGGTGTGCTGCCACGCCACGTGGGCAGCAGGTCCTGAGGGCAGTTTGGGTTACATCAGCAGCCTCTGCAACTGCGCAGGACGCCCAGGAACAGCCAAGGGGATGGGGGCGTGGTCCATGCCTCCGTGGCCCTTGCCACTGGGGCTCCAAGAGTTGCAGCCTCGGCAGAGCCCACCGCAGGAGGAACCCGGGGCCTGGGAGTGCATGCCCTGCCCAAGCGAACGGGACGCAGTCAGAGTGCCCGTCATGAGCCACAGGACTCCTGCACAACCTGGAAAGGCTCAAACTGGGTGCCCTTCCATTTTTAGGCTCAAATACTTCAAAGTTCACTTCGTGTGAAAGAAAAATAGTTTAGATTCCAGTTTGAAAACTGATTGAATGAAAAACTCATGCTATTCCACAGAGAACATGGTAACGCTTCCTAGATTAATTCCCGGAATGTGTTTCTGAAACCTAGGGCCGAGTATGAAACCTAATTCTGCCCCAGCCAGCGGGCTGCCTCAGGCTGCGCTGATGACCTCATTTTCTTCTCTGTAAACAAAGGGCGAGCCCCCCGAACCCCCAGCGACCTCGGCGGGAGGGACCCCCACACCCAACCCCTTACCTCCCTGACACTGCCGGCCCGAGGCCGCTCTGATCGCTGGATTCAGCATCTCAGCCTACATCCCACCCTGCTCTGGGGCCGCCCCGACCTGTTCTGACCCTGGCACCCGCGCCTCCCCACACGTCACATGGAGGCTGCTGTCCATCCCCTCGCCAGAATGGACGCTCCACGCAACAAGGACTCCGTGGGGCAGCCCACGCCCTGAGAACGCGGCCTGACCCGTCACAGGTTAAACAACAGTGTTGTCTGATGTCTCAGCCCCTCCAGCACAAAGACAGTGAAAGTGGTGGAGAGCGCCAGGCACGTGGATAGGAGACACGGCAAGAGCTAACCTTGCAGAGTTTAGAATCGGAACCTGGCGATTCCAGAGAGCAGACACTCGCCCTGCAGATGCTGAGCCCACGTGTTGGGGACTGGGAGGGATCATCGGAAGTGGCCAGGGGCAGATCCAGCCCTAAACACAAGGCAGGCCGGGCCCCTAGGCTGGAAAGGCCTCCTGGAGCAGCCAGGGCATCCTGGGGAGGGCGGGGTCCCCCCAGCAGCCCACAGAAGCTCCTGCCCGGCCACACTGTCTGGAGGGAGACGCACTCAGCCAGGAGGACGAGAGGAAGCGCAGCTGCCTCTGCTGACCAGGAGGCCCTCGGCTGCTGGATCTCCGAGCCCCCGCAGGCTGGGACCCTTCCCCTCGGCCACCCTCCGCCCCAGGGAGAGGGCTCCAGGCCTCTTTCTGGAAACCCGCCCGGCTCTCCCCACCGCCCCCACCTTCGGGACAGGATGCGTGGCTCTCGCTGATGGACTTCACCAGCCGGAGGTCGCCGCCGGGGGCCGCGGAGGGGTCCACCGAGGGCTCCGCCGAGGGCTCCGGGGCCCCGGGTGGCCGGGGGCGCCCCTGCCGCTGGCTGTGGTTGCGCAGCACGCGGTGGGCCGTCTCCATGACGACCGCGGTGTTGAGGCTCTCGGCCGCCATGGCCAGGAGCTCGTCGTCGTCCTCGCCGGCGTCCCAGGCGTCGCTGGTGCTGCTCTCAAACTCCTGGAAGGTGCTGGCTCGCGTGGCCTTGACCGGCGTGGTCGGCACCTTGGGCGTGGCCGTGAGCAAGCTGCAAAGCACAAGCGGTCTGTGCTCGCACTCTGCGGGCGAGCGCATCACCCCGGGACCGGTGAGAGAGCGGCCCCTGGGACAGTCGCGCTGCACCTGTGCCCCAGGTACCTGAGGACGCGCAGCAGGGCCCCGACGCCTGAGGACGCGCAGCAGGGCCCCAGATGCCAGAGAACACGCAGCAGGGCCCCGACGCCTGAGGACGCGCAGCAGGGCCCCAGGCGCCTGAGGACGCGCAGCAGGGCCCCAGATGCCGGAGAACACGCAGCAGGGCCCCAGGCGCCTGAGGACCCGCAGCAGGGCCCCAGGCCCACACATCTCCTGCCCCGACACCTTCGCAGACGTCCAGCAGCAGCAGCTGGGGCTGCAGGCGGGGGAGACTGTCCACAGGACACGGGCCCTCGGCAGGTGGGTCTGGACGGATACAGGACAATTCCAAGGATCCCGCACAGCAAGGCAGCACACGACACAGGCTCCCCCGAGCGTCGGGAGCGTCCTTACATGCTCGGTCCTTACACGCTCGGTCCTCCAGGGCCACCCCTGCCCCGCACCCACCTCTAAACAAGGAGCCCAGATACAGGCTGAGCAAGCCGCAGGCAGCGGGCAGAGAACACAGGACGTCACTCAACCTGCATCAGCTATAGGAAGTGAAAAAAATCTCTCTCGTGGGCTCTCTGCTTTTCTGACGGGGTCCTCCCTCAGGTGCTTCAGACAGTAAAGAATCTGCCTGCAGTGCAGGAGACCCGGGTTCAATGCCTGGGTCGGGAAGATCCCCTGTGGGAGGAAATGGCCACCCACTCCAGTGTTCTTGCCTGGAGAGATCCATGGAGAGGAGCCTGCTGGGCTACAGTCCACGGGTCACAGAGAGGCGGACACGACTGAGCGAATGACACACTACTTTCAGCACAAAAGGGTTTGATGCTGGTGAGGACGTCCAGCTTCTCGCTTGGCTATTGCTGCCCCCAGTGCTCTAAGCAGCCGTGACCAGACCCAAGTTCACAAAGGTGTGCCAGGCTCCGCCCCAGCCCTGGGGGCCCTGCAAAGGCTGCCCTCCTCCACCCTCCTTTGCATGGAGCCACCTCCCTCAGAGGCTGGGCAGTGAAAGGCCAGGAGCGCCTCCCGTAAAGCAATCGCTTGATTCGTGCTGGCTGAATGAAGGGCACTCTCCTCCCCATCGGGAACGCCAGGGACCTGGGGGGGTCACCACACCCCCCCAGGCCCAGCCTGGGAACAGCCTCACGCAACCCGAGGTCACTTACGTGCCGTGGACCAGGGGGTCGAAGGGCGGGTGCTGAGCGCCATACACGTGCTGGATGCTGTTCAGAAAGGAAGGAGAATAAGTTAGCTTCTCCCCAGAGTTCACAAGGGCCCCACGGACTCAGGAAGCAGGCCAGCTCCTCGAACCGGCGCCAGAGGGAACAACCCCGGCCACCGCAGGGTCCCCAGGCCCGTCGGGAAGGCTGAATGACGCCAGACAAGGCCACCCCTACACACAAGCAGGGCATTCAGCCTCCTGGTGAATGGGCCTCAGTGAGGCACCCACGGCCCCAAGGGCGTCACCACAGGGCCTGGGGCATTGGTCAGCCTCTGCTCCTAGCCTAAAAGACTGACCCAGACACACCCCTCAGGAGGCTCTCATGGGGCACCACTGCCCAGAGACTGAATACAGACTTACAAACACAATTTTGTTAAAAGACTGCATGGTTTCATTACAGTCTGTGCGCATCAGAGTAGATCTGGAAAAAAAGCAGGGACAGAAGAACTCATGCGGCACACTGGCCCGCTGAGCAACCCAACGCACACCGCTTCCTCCCCGCGACGCCCGGCCAGGGGACCCGAGGCAGGCCGGTCGCAGAGACGGAGGAGAGAGGCTTGGCAGGTACGGCCCTGACCCTCAGCTCTCCCCTCTTCTTGTTCAGAGCACACACGTGAGACCAAGAGGGGCCCAGCCATCCTGCCACGAGAAGCAGCCACAAGAAATAAAGCCCCTTGTGACGGAGGAGGGGCGGGGGCAGCTTAGAATGAAGATGTGAAGACAGCGGGACTCCTGCGGCTTGGAGGCATTAGCTCTCAACCTTGGACCACTCCCTAGACGTCCACGGCATGAAATAAACAAGCCCGTTTGCTGAAGCCACGGGCAGTCAGAGTCCTAACTGCTGTGCTCCACGTGGAACAGTCTCTGTAACCCCTGCAGAGCACCCGTGTGCTCAGTCGCTCAGTCGTCTCCGACTCTGTGACCCCGTGGACTGCAGCCCGCCAAGCTCCTCTGTCCGTGGGATTTTCCGAGCGTGAATACTGCAGTGGGCTGCCAATTCTTCCTCCATGCAGGGTGTGTGTATGTAAAGATAAATACAGACACGGAGGAGCTTAGTATATAGATGAAGTCTTCTTAGCTTTTAAAAACAAAATGAAATCCTACCTTGCTTACCCAGTAATATATCAATATCACAACTACATCCCCATATTACTGTTCATCAATCTACTTAAATACATGCACTTTATATCATGTGATACACACGAAAGACACATGCAGCATATTTACACTTTAAAACCCAACACGGCAGGCGCAAGCGGTCTCCCCAGACATTTCTCTGCAATTCCCATAAATCCGTAATTATTTCCAAGCCTCCTAAGTCTTCAAAAGTCGTAACAACATGAGCATCGTCTCCCTGGACAACCTCACCTCTAATTTCACGCCGCCCCACCATTCTGGTTACACAGTAATTTGTTTTCCGTGTTGACTGCGAGCTCTTTGTTTAAACCTCTGTGTGGTTATAAAAACAGCAATAAACTTCTCTGGGGACGATACTGTCACACAAATGTAACTTCGTGAAGATAAAGTCCTAGAGAAGGCAGGCCTGGGACACAAGGGATACACGGGCATCAACGGCATGAACGGCTGACCCATGAACCACGTGCAGGGTGGGGTGCGGAACTCTACATGGCAGACAGCCTGAGTGTGACTTCCAGTCGGCCCTGAGGACCCGCGACTCCTCCTGATCTGGGGTTCTGCGTGCCCGGCTTCAGGCCACCTGGATGGTGTTGGGCTGTAGCATTTACTACTGAAAGACACCCGTCTGTAAGTGGACCCACGCGGTTCAAACCCACGTTATCCAGGGGTCCGCTGCAGAGATCACTGCTGTTTGATGGGAAGAAGGGCATGTAGACGCTGATCGTGTACCTGCTCGATCATTAGGGAGGCTGAGCCACCTTGAAACATCCTTTGTCCACCTGTGCTTTCATAAACCGCCTGTTTGAACTCTGCCCATCTCTGAGAGGTGTCCACCCCGATCTCACTGATTTGTAAACACCTCTTTGTAAACAGGACTCCTCCGTCACTGAGGCAGTGAGGTGGGCAGAATGAGGGTCCCAGAAGCGTCGCCTCCCAGCCCCAGCACATGTGAACGTATCACCTCACACTGCAACGGGGAAGAACCTCGTGTTTCATCAGAATCAATCACTAAAGGGATGTTGCCTATAAGCTTTAATTACATATAACGGCCCATCTCTGGGAACCTTTGTTTCACTCACAGAAACCGTCTCACCAGGCCCACCCGTGAATGACTGCGGGCAGCGGAAATTCACACATCCCCTCCGGAGGCCGATGGGAACCAGGAAGTGCGTGACCTTACGCCCTCCCCGTTGAGTATGAAAGGGGCCTGAAGCCTAATTCAGGCAAGGCTGCGGGTGGTGCGTAAACTCGCGTTCTTCTTAGTTTGCTGGATTTCCGAATAAAGTCATTCCTGCCCCAACAACTTGTCTCTGGATTCCTGGCCTGAGTGAGGCACACAGGACGAGCTTGTCTAACAAACTGGGGGACTCATCAGGAGTCTCGCTTGCTCGTGTCCAGCCAGCCCAGCCGGGGAACTTTCGGGTAAGGAGGGCCCTGGCAGCTGCCTGGACCACTTGTCCTGAGGATCCGCATCCTCCCCACAAAGTTCCCTGCAACAGCACCAGCCACCCCAGCGCTCAGCAGCGGGAGCAAGGAATCAAAGCTGGGGAGCCACACGGACTCCATATACCAGGGTGAGTCGCTCCGGTGTGTACACCCGGGAACTGCTTCCTCTCCATTTGAGCTTGTTTTTCTAGAGTAAGCCAGTTTGTTTCGTAGCCATATTTGAGTGGGGCACCCTGCTGGAGAGAGGAAAGAGGTGCTGGATTTGCACCACACTGAGCTGTCCTGTGAGCCGGCGGGCTGGTTTCTCGGATGCTGGCCCCTGGGCGAGCCGTTTGTGCTTTGATTCTCTTGAAAAAGAGGAAGTGTTACAACTGTCCCTGGAGAAAGTCCTCTGGGGTGCATTTTGGACCAGGATCTGAGCACAGCTCTGAACCCATGGGTGGCCGTGGCACCTGTCCGGATCTCCGCTGGGGGTCCAGGCAGGGTTACCTCGGGGCCCTGTGCACTGCTTACTGCGACTTTTGCTGCGTTAATTACGTCACTTAGTGGGCTCCTGTGTTGCTGGGATACGTAAAACTCAAGACCAAACGAGGGTTTATTTAGCATTCTGCTTGTTCTTTGGTTCCATCTTATTCGGTACTGTTTGTCCACTTACAGCCACATCAGTTTTGTGATACTTAACTTTTATTGATATCAAATGGGGAAAAGGAAGAAAACCGGTCTGTTTTTGTCCAAGAGTGAGACATTCTGAGAAGAGGGAGGTTTGGTTCCCAAGACCACTAAAAGCTAGAAATAAAAGTGTCTTTTCCATAAATACTAGTAAAAGGGTTTAACTTGTAGACACGTGACCCTGATTTGTCCCCTCTGCCGGAAGCTCAATTGGAATCCAGTCTTTTATAACGGATGAGTTTCACACCGCTGTACCTGAATCATAGCTAACCTTTTTATGAGGTTCCAACGTTTGCATGTTTGTACATGTGTTACAGAGGTGTGGCACCAACCAGGTTAATTTGTCAAAGAAATGTTTAATTGGCTTAAAGGAAATTTAAGTGCTTACATGAATAATCAAATATAAAAAAAGCGGCCAGAATGAGTTTCAGGTTCACATGATCTAGGAAATACTCAGTAGTGAATCAGTATCTGGTGTGAAAGTTTTGCTTAAGCTTGCTGGTTTGATACAGATGTCTTTATACAGTCATCAACACAAAGTATAATTATACCTAGGTTTATTAGACAATACCTTATTCCTGTTACAAAGACTGCCATCAAGAAAAATAACAATGTGGCAAAGCTGTTAAGTCAACAGAGGTAAATGAAGCCAAGGTCTTTGGAGTAAACTCTATGGGAATGATGTTTTGGGAATGTGTAACTAGATAATCCAGACTTTCATAACTTAGAAGGTAAGACTGAACTTAAAATCTTAAAGGTTCAGTTCAGTTGCCCAGTCGTGTCCGACTCTTTGCGACCCCATGAACCGCAGCACGCCAGGCCTCCCTGTCCATCACCAACTCCCAGAGTTCATCCAAACTCATGTCCATTGAGTCAGTGATGCCATCCAACCATCTCATCCTCTGTCGTCCCCTTCTCCTGCCCTCAATCTTTCCCAGCATCAGGGTCTTTTCAAATGAGTCAGCTCTTCGCCTCAGGTGGCCAAAGGACTGGAGCTTCAGCTTCAACATCAGTCCTTCCAATGAACACCCAAGACTGATCTCCTTTAGGATGGACTGGTTGGATCTCCTTGCAGTCCAAGGGACTTTCAAGTCTTCTCCAACACCACAGTTGAAAAGCATTAAAATCTTAGTTAATTAGTTAAAATCTTAACGGTAAAGTGGTACAAAGCCTGACTTTTCGGTTCTCTAAGAGGACACTGTTTTCCTAAAACACTGAACTGCTTTTGGTAACTGTTTCTTTAAGTGATTCTGTATTTGCATTGATCTTTTATCACGTGTTAAAATTTTTTCATATTTTTTACAAACTTCCCAAAGATAAAGTTCTAAGTAGGGTTCATCTGACCTCTAGCTAACGTTTGGGTTTGCCAGAGGGTCCTGGGAACACCTCAAATCATTTGTTTTCTCTCCATCTCAGAGGAACATTAAACTACCTGGGCCCACTGGGTGTGTTTGAGCTGCACGGGAGGCACTGCCAAGTGGTTGGTGATGAAGCATGCGTACATGCATCGTGTGGGTGAACGTCTCCTTAGAATGTGTCATATGGGTGAACACTGTTTAAATACACATTCTAGAATTTACACGGAACTCCTAACATCCTGGCCTATCCTGGTAAATCACATCAGTCATAATCTGCGTAATTATCTTGGTTGTCTGTCACAGGAGTAATCAGGTTTCTGCTCACTGCGGTCTGTGGTTTTACAGTGGCTTCCGAATGAGTCTGTGGTGTTCTGTGAAAAAGCAGGGAAGGATGACGACTGCTGAGTGCCAGCCATTTGTGCCCCTGCACCCGGGAAAACAGAAGGAAGGGAGTGAGTGAGGGCTGGTGCTTCGAACCGCGACCGCGACCGCTCTGTCTGAGCAGACGCCCCAGCCGCTCTGGCTGTCGCGCCAACATACCCGCCCTTTCCACCCAGCCCCAGTTCCTGACGCTGGGGCCCAGGACTCCCGGCCCCCATGAGGACCAGTTAGAAAATCCTGTGTTAGTTTCTAGGGAGCAGGGACTTGGTGGAGTATCGCTGTCTAAGAGCCAACAGGGAGTCTAACGTGAGCCAGGAGCCACTCCCGGGGCAGGGCGGCTCCCCTTACATCATTACCCCGTAGGGGCTTAAATGCAAACCACCAGCCGGTTGGCTTTCCCAGACTTCTTTAATTGGGAAGGTCACAGCCCTCCTTATGAGGAGGGTCCGCTACACCTGAAGGCCACTTGGCAGCGCCCAGATCTGAACCAAACTGGGGGCCAGCGAGGGAAGGGCCCTTACTAGACCCCTACGTATCAGTGCCTCTCAGCAGGGCCTTGCAAAGGGGAACCAAAGCAAAAGAGTTTGAACAATAATCAAGAACTTCAGCCAAACAAATGAAGACCTCGCTGAACTTTTGCAAAGAATTTATTGGGCCTACAGACATCATACTAAAGCAGATCCCAAGGCCCTGGAAATATATGAATGGTCAATTTGACCTTCTGGGGCAAACTGCCTCGGATACCAGGAGGAAGTTGCAAAAATCAGATGGTACATTTGGAATGAACCCTTCTCAATTGGTAGATGTTGCTTTTATAAAGTATTCAACAGGGAACAACAAAGGAGAAATACAAAACAAAAGCCATTTTCTGGCAGTGACGCTGGGTTTTTGGAAGGCGGTAACTCTAAAGAGAAGCAAGTCCCACTAGAACAGTGCGCCCACTGTGAGGAGGAGCAACACTGGAGAACAGATTGCCCTCTGCTGAAACAGAAGGAGAACAATTAAAGATGAGAGCCTCTCACACAGTGTTGACAGAGAGACACACACGGAAGAGGCCCAGGGGCTCCCTTGGCCTTGAGGCACCTCACACCCACGGGAGCCCGGAGACACTGACATGGGGAGTGAGCTGATTAACTCCTGACAGATTTCACCCTGGAGTTTTCACTGGAACAGCTTGACATCAGAGTCCCACCAGAACACACTTTAAGCCTACAGATGGAGCTCGTGAAAATCCCAGAAAAGCAGACAGAGCTCTTTCCCCCAGGGTCTTAAACATAACCCAAAGACCACTGTCAGACGTCCCCAGATGGGGACTCAACACAGAGGAACCTGCCCACCGAGGACTGAAGAGAGACTTGACTCACGTGCCTTGCACTGCAAAATCGCAGATAACCTGCTGGTGTTTGTGGACAGCTGCAGGATGGGTGGAAGTATATCCCACCTGGAGGCAGTCTGCGGTGGTTAAAGCCTTCCCTGGGGAAATCATCCCCTGATTCGCATCAAGGCACTAAAACAACTCATATCCTGGAGTCCACAGTCAACAGGAAAAACCAAGGAAACCAATCATACCTCGAAGAGGAACGCCGCTAAAATTTCGAGAGACATTTAGCTTGGGGTAAGCCCTTGCCAACTGCCCTGTTACAGGTCAGGGGCTCCCAGAAGCAGGCTTAAACGAAGCCCCTGTAGAATGCTGTACGGTAAGCCATTCCAACCGCCCGCAGAGACAGGAGAATCCCAGTGCTAGAAGGCCTGGTGGCTGCAAAGCACATTCAAAGGCTGGGCTCGACACTAGTCATGGAGCTGCCTGCAACAGGCCTGCCCGTCCATGAAGCAGACGGTAATTCCACTGTAGCTGGAGAAGCAGCAACCAACCTGTGTAACTCTGTCCAAACAGCACAGGAATTTAGGGCATGCATCAGGAACTGGAAGCAAAACCTCGAGTTTAACTACAGATTAGACAAAGTGCCAAGAGGTTTCACTGGTTCAAACAGCTGCAGATTAAAGGGACTGACTAGAGACCTAAGGCGGACTCGTTGCCTCGGTTCAGCAGAATGGCTTTGCTCCTCTACCCACAGGAGTGTGGGAGGGACGCTGACAGTCGGGCAGTAACAGGAGAGACTCTGTTCTCTCACAAGTTTATCACCAAAGGGCCGTTGCCGAGAAGCTTGACTCACAAATAACGGCCCATCTCTGGGGACCCTGCCTCCCAGGAACCCTCCTGACCAGGCCCACTTGTGAATGGCTTCTGGAGGAAGAAATTCACATACTCCCGATGAGGCTTGATGGGAACCAGGAAGTGTCTGACTTTGCTCCCTCCTCTTTTCATATAAAAGAATTCTAGCTCAGGCACGATGGTTCTTTGGAGCAGGAACCCACCATCTTCTCAGTTTGTTGGCTTTTTGATTCAAGTCGCTGTTCCTTGTCCCAGCAACCTGTCTGGATTACTGGCCTGTTGAGCAGCGAGCAGTATGAGCTTAGACTTGAGGACAACACGGCAGGGGGGGCCCTGCAGATGCAGCTAGGAGCACACGCCTGGGAGTGCAGCCTGCATCATCCAGGTGGGTTCGATCTCATCAAAGTCCTCAAGAGGAAAACCCCCCACCTGCGGTCAGGGGGCCGTGATCGAGGAAGAACGCTGGGAGCGAGGCTGCGTGGCTGGCTGTGAATGAACACGAAGGGGGCTGAAGTCAAGGAGTGCAGGCAGCCTTGAGAAGCTGAAGAGGTAAGGAGACAGCTTCTCCCCTAAAGGCTCCAGAAAGCCCCACCAACACCTTGGTGTTAACCCAAGGAGGCCTAATGCAGACTTGACCTCCAGAACTATAAGGTAATAAATGTGTGTTGTGATAAGCCAAGAGGCTTGTGGTAATTTGCTTCTGCAGCAATAGGAAACTCACATTGGTAGAGAATCTATTTTCCTGACATGTGGGAGCCTTAAAGGTTAAGTCATCACACTTCTGGGCTTGCCTGGCAGCTCAGTGGTAAAGAATCCGCCTGTGCATGCAGAAGAATGTGGGTTTGATCCCTGGTCCGGGAGGATCCCCTGGAGACGGAAATGGCAGCCCACTCCAGTACTCTTGTCCAGGAAAATCCCGTGGACAGAGAAGCCTGGTGGGGTACAGTCCTTGGGGTCGCAAAGAGTCAGACACGACCGCGCGACTGAACAGTAGCAGCAGCATCACACTCATCCTTACGGAGGGTTCTGCTCCGAGGACGACACTTGGAAAAGCCCACCCCACTGCCCCCGTCCATTCAGGCTGCTGTAACAAATCCCACGCACTGAGCAGCTTATGAACAACAAGATCTGATGGCTATGCAGGCTGGGAAGCCCAGGATGGAGGCACCTGCAGACCTGGTGTCCGGAGAGAGCTCCCTTCTCGGTCTGCAGACCCTGACTCCCTCTCCTGGCAGAAGGGGACAGAGCCCTGCGCGTGTCACACGCCTACCAGTGCTGGCGGGGGTCCCAGCTGACAGCCTGCACCAGCTGCTGGATGCCTGAGGGACTCAGGCCCCCACCTTCGAGACTTCCCAGGAACACCCCCGAGCCTTCTCTTTTTTTTTTTTTTGGACAAAAACAGTCTCAGCCTGCCCAGGCCAAGCACCACCCATCTGTCGTGGTCCTGTCTGAAATTTCCATGGCTGGCTGTGTGACCTTGGCAGAAAAGCTTCCATTTTTCAGAATCCAAAGATCTGGGTTCAAGACCCAACACTTACAAGCTGATAGGAGTGCTAACCAAGTAGCTGCTCAGAGCTTCTGCTTCCTCACCCAGGAAGCGGGAATAAGAGCGTGTATGTACACGGGGAGACCCCTCGTTAACAGCGCTGTGGACACTGCACAGTGACCGACGGTAGTGTTTACCAACATCAGCAACCAGTCTTTCCCGGACGCCGGCACTCCTCCAGGGTGCCCCGCTGTGTTCACACGGCTCATCGCCAGCAGCCAGTTCTGCCTGCAGCCCACGCCCTGCAGGTCCTGTTCCCGGAGGTCCGAGCGCCGGCCCGTACTGCAGGCCCCGCCCCTCCAGGACATCAGGAAACCCACTAACTCTTCACGGGAAAACACCTGTGATCGCTGAGCAGAAAACGCTCCAACAAAGTCCAAGCTCAAACTAAAAGCAGCCTCATCTTATCTTATTAAAATGACGTTTGGTCTCGCATTGTGAAAGAGAAAAACAGGCTTCAACAAAAGCCCTTTTTAAACAGTAAGTGGCAACTAACACACCCACCTCATTTCAGATAATGAAATCTTTCTTTAATAAATACATTAACTCATAAACTTTTTAATAGATTATACTGCTTTAAAACACTGAAGTAGTTCACTGAACCCTAGTGATTCCTTATAAACTGCAGGTCAACGTGACCTAATTCCACTGCCAGCTACACACTGGAGACAGCATCGCACAAGCACGTGAGGGGACAGGTTCAGCAATGACCGTAACGCCACAGACAGGAAAAATGTTAGGAAATCTCTAGATGCCCATTATCAACTGAATAAATTTAAAAAACTAAAATATATGCATATAAGAGAATACCAACCACAGCAAACGTGAAGGAACTACAGCCACACAAATCAACACAGGGAAATCTTGTTAACGTGACAGTGAAGAGATGAATACACACACACAATGTTAGTCACTGCTGCTAAGTCACTTCAGTCGTGTCCGACTCTGTGTGACCCCATAGACGTCAGCCCACCAGGCTCCCCCGTCCCTGGGATTCTCCAGGCAAGAACACTGGAGTGGGTTGCCATTTCCTTCTCCAATGCATGAAAGTGAAAAAGTCAAAGTGAAGTCGCTCAGTCATGTCCAACTCTTAGCGATCCCATGGACTGCAGCCTACCAGGCTCCTCCATCCATGGGATTTTCCAGGCAAGAGTACTGGAGTGGGGTAAGTCGTGTCCAACTTTTTTGAGGCCCCACGGACTGTAGCCTGCCAGGCTCCTCTGTTCATGGAATTCTCCAGGCAAGCAGACACTGGAGTGGGTAGTCATTCCCTTCTCCAGGGGATCTTCCTGACCCAGGATCTAACTGGGTCTCCTGCACTGCAGGAGGGTCCTTTACCATCAGAGCCCCCAGGGGAGGTCCTGGTGGGAACAGACCCCACACACCCCAACTCAAAGTCTGCATGTAGCAACAAAGATCCCTCAGGCGGCACCGAAGATCCTGCAGGCCACAACTAAGACCCAGGACAGGCAAATAAAAAAAGTCTTTTTAAGTTAAACTTGAGAAGGACTAACTTGTTACCAGCAGGCAACCGTGAGGACCAGGAGCGGTGTTTTCCGGGTCCCATTTGTCAACATCCTGAGGACCACAAACATCCTGAGCACCCAAGAAGGACTCAGAGGGAAGGAGAAATGAAGGAGAACTGACGGAGGTCCCAGGTGCCAAGCCTGTGATGTAACAGAGGCTCCCGGCTGGCCGAGAGGGCAGGGTCTAGACAGAGGACAGCACAGGGTGGGCCAGGGAAAGCTGGCACAGAGATGCCCGCCGTGCGCCCTGAAAAGGACCCCAACCAGAAGTGCCTCCCACGAGAGAACCACGGTCCCGTAAAGGCCACCTCTTCTGCATGAGGCACAGGAGGTATCACTAAAGCACCCTCACTAGTGAGGGGCAGACAGACGACAGAGAACGGGAAGAGCAGAAGTTTAAAGCAAGAACCCTAAAGGGTGCTCCCGGGCGGACAGGGCCCCGGGGGAGGACAGGCTGGAGACCTGGGCTGACGCCAAATGTCCAAAAGAGACAGGCCCCGGGGCCAAGCCCCCACTCCCCAGGGTCTGTCCCGGTTGCCTTTACAGCTTGGGTCTGCTGCTGCTAAGTTGCTTCAGTCGTGTCCAACTCTGAGCGACCCCATAGACAGCAGCCCACCAGGTTCCCCGTCCCTGGGATTCTCCAGGCAAGAACACTGGAGTGGGTTGCCATTTCCTTCTCCAATGCATGAAAGTGAAAAGTGAAAGTGAAGTCACTCAGTCGTGCCTGACTCTTAACAACCCCATGGACTGCAGCCCACCAGGCTCCTCCGTCCATGGGATTTTCCAGGCAAGAACACTGGAGTGGGTTGCCATTGCCTTCTCCACAGCTTGGGTCAGGAAAGCGTTTTTAAAAAACTCAGTCAGGGACTTTCCTGGTGGCTCAGTGGCTGGGAATCCGCCTGCCAATGCAGGGGATACCGGTTGGATCCCTAGTCTGGGACGACCCCACGTGAAAGGAGCGACACAGCCCAAGCGCCAAAACTCCCAACGTGCGCGCATCGCAGTGCCGGCGCTCTTCAACGAGAGGAGCCCCCGCTCCACAACAGACACCCAGCGCAGCTCCAGATCCAGACAGACAGACGGCTGTCTGAGGGCCTGCCTGCGGACACCCTGCTCTGGGAGCGGCCTTCACGTCCGTCTAGAGAGCGCCGACTCAGCCGGTCACGAGCCACCTAGAGGCTGCCCTCTTGAATCGCTCAACACACCCCGCTGAGTACCTGCTCCAGACCAGCCCGGCTGGCACTGCCAAGATGCCAGGGGCGCCACTCTGGACGCAGGAGGAGAAGGGAGGAGATGAGCCTCAGCCGACAGGGCTGGAGGCAGTGGGCAGGAGGGGACAGCCGATGGCGCCAGGCCTCGCGGCGTGACAAGGCGACTCCCTCCTGCGCATCCCAGCAGACTTCTTTCTGGTCTGAACTTGGTCCCCCTACACCAAGGCCCCGGCCTTGAAACAGAACTGATGGGACAGCACCAGAACAGCCTCTTGCTTTTGTTAATTAAAGGCTGAAGAGCAGAGGGTGAAGACAGCCATGAATGAAATGATGAACAGTGACAGGAAATAAAAGGAAAAGGAATAAATTCAAGACGCGGTGGCCAGAGCGTCGTAAAATAAATGAAAAATTATACGGCCACGTTTACGATTAGCTGCCTCCTGTATTCCAGACTCATGGAGTAAGCAGGCAAACCATGTGGTGACTCGGTTTACAGCTCATCAACCCCTCCTCCGCCAGCAGAGTCGTCATGCAGGGTCTCCTCTGGGCTCAATAGCAGTTTCCTGAAAAGTGAACTAAATTAGGGACTGATTTACCATCCACTCATTCCAACCACAGCGATGCTCCCCAGATTTAGAAAATATGCTCAGAAGGAGCGAGTTTTCCAAGGAAATTAACTTTAGAGGGCTTCAGAGGGAGATGCACGGAGCGCCGTCATGACGACAGCACACAGCTCCACCGCCCCTCCGCCCAGTCGCGTGCAGGCCCACGTGGCCCCCGAGGACCCACACCGGAGGGGATCCGGGCTGTCCCACCGTCAGCACCCACGCCTGCCACGCAACGGCGCCACCCGCCCAGTCCCACAAGCTCTCAGCCGCCTCCTGTCCCCGCCCGGCCACCAGCTCCCCGCCAAAGGGACTGGATTCGTCTCCTGTCACACTCCTTGGGGCCCCAGGAGCCGACAGAGATGAGAAGTTACTGAGCCAGCCACTTCACGGATGGCTCTAATACGTCTTAGAAATGAGGGTTCTGACAATAAACTCGTCCCTCCCTTTATGTTGATGGTAAAGAAGTTTCTTCCCCGTGAAAAACCAGTGTGTGAAACACAATACTGGAAACCGACTGTGCTTCAGTTGAAAGAACACGGCAGTGGGATGGACTCACAGAGCACCGCCTCCATAGTGTGGCCCAGGGGCGGGCCGGGGCGCGCAGGGGTGCAGGGGTCCACAGGACAGGACCCGCCAGGCCAGGGCGCGCAGCGTGGGCTGGCACCGGGAGGACTCAACTGCAGACCTGGAAGCCGCTGAGGGTAAATCCCCCTCGTTCTCGTCACAAGACAAGTCTGTAACTGCGTGGTGATGGATGTTAACCAACTCACGGGGCGTTCCGTGATCTGCACGCACACGGACCCTCACGCTGCACACCAGAAACCAACATGCTGATTACGTCTCAATAAAAACACCAGAAACCAACATGCTGATTACGTCTCAATAAAAACACCAGAAACCAATATGCTGATTACGTCTCAATAAAAACACCAGAAACCAATATGCTGATTACGTCTCAATAAAAAGCAAGGAGGGGCTCCCCTAGTGGCCCAGCGGTAAAGAATCTGCCTGCCAACGTGGGTTCAATCTCTGGTCCAGGAAGACCCCACAGGCCACGGGGCAACTAAGCCCCGGCACCCCAACCACTGAGCCCGGGACCTGCTCGACTGAAGCCCACCTGCCCAGAGCCCGTGCTCCCCAACAAGATACGCCACCGCCACGAGGAGCACACTCACTGCAGTGAGCGCAGCCCTCGCCCGCCACGAGAGAACGTGTGAGCAGCAGAGAAGACCCACTGCAGCCAAAATTCCAAATAAGAAATCAAAACACACACCAGGGCGTCCCTAGTGGTCAGTGGGCACAACTCGGAGCTCCCGACGCAGGGCTCGACCCCCACACGCCACGCAGCACCCAGAAAAGACGGACGAACGGGGGCAGGGAGGGGAAGCCTTCTGAAATCAACAGGGGAGAGGCCAGCACAGCAGGCGGCCGTCACCACCTCCCTCCTCCCCACTCCTCCTGACTTTGCTCCAGGCTTGCACTGTGCCCTCTCACCTCTCCGGTCATCCGTCCAGCCCAGAGGACGATCCCGACTCCTCTGTGCTCCCCAAAGCCCCGCGCTCCACCGGCCTTCTTCCCAGCACGTGGGGAAGCACACGTGTCTCCCGTGAACACGCACACAGCTGCCTCCAGGCTGAACCACCTCCGGCTCTCGAGCACACACGCGCCACCTCACGTTAAAGGGTCTGCCACAAAAATCAGCCTTGCCCCCCCCCTCCAGGCCTCACACCGTCCTCCGCCAGGACATCACCCTCTGCAGGCACACGGGTAAAACGCATGAGGCTCGTCCTGCCTGTGCAACTTCTGCCAACCAGCGGCCTCCTGGCTCCCCCTGGAACCCTCCTGCGGGGTCTAGTGCACCACACCCACTCCTTCCCAGACGTCCTCTCCAATAACACCAACCCAGAAACCACCCTTGCCACCTCCTGGAAGCCCACCACGTTAAGTGGGTCTCCAGGTCCACCAGGACCTCCAAACCCGCCCCCCATGTCTATGCCCACCCCAGGCCGCTGTCCCCACCAGGGAGCGCCTCCCCGGCCTCCAGGGCAGTCAAGCAGCTCCCCCACGCCTCCCGTCTGCCGGGCTGGTGTGCTGCCCTCAGGGGACACTGGGGCTCCCCATGCCGGGGGCCGGCCCACTCCGGCCTGCTCGCCACCCCCTCACCCACACGCCCAGGGCCTCTTCTGTCCCTGTGCTCCCCACACTGTGTCTCCAAGGCTAGCAGAAGCGTGCACGGGAAGAAGGTTAGTGGCAAACCTGCCGCGAGGAATGCGAGGGAGCAGGGGGAAGGCGGACGGCCACGGGCGCATCTGAGGAGCGCGGAGCGGACAGGTCTGACCCCACAGCACAGTCAAGCGCGAGGGCGCAGAGCACCACAGGGCCACCGCCGTCCTCTGCCGGCCAGTGAGCTGCGGACCCGGGGCGGAGGGACGCCCGGGGACGGGCCACGGAGATCAGGGCACTAATGCGGTCAGGAGCCCAGGAACGCAAGGGGCAGCATGGCCGGAAAGGCCCTGCCCTGGGCCGACAGGCCTGAGTCCCAAGCCACCTGGCGCCCGGAGGGGCTGCCCCGGGGCCCCATGCCTGGCCACACTAGTGATCACGGGAGCCTCAGCCCTGAGTTCTCGTGACTCTGGCAAGAGGACCCACGACTGTTCTAAGCTCACCAACAGCTTCACGCACCCCCTCACCTGCAGAGCTTGGGCTGAACCCCCCCAAAGAGGAACCAGCATCAGAGAGAGGGAACAGGAGGAAGGGCACTCAGCACCGAAGTTCCCTGTAATGCGGCCCCGGAATGGAAAAGCCCAGGCTGCCCATCCCTCGGGGCCTCCTGATCCTCTGCCTCCCTTCTGTGGTCGGCGGGGGGCAGGTGGGGGGGTATGTAGGGGTGGGGCCTAGAAGCTGCCCCCTCACTCCTGGAGAACTAAGGGAGACTCCCACCCTGGAGAAAGGAAGTCAGCAGGCAAGAGACCAGGTCCCGACCCCAGCCTGGGGCCAGGCCATCACAGACCGCACAGCATCCCGCTGCCCTGAGGACTACAGCCCGGCAGAGGAGGCGCTCAGCGCGCGCTGCAGGGAGGCAGCACTCCGTCCAAGGCTCCACCGCCCCCTGGGGCGCGGAACCAACACCTGCCTGGGGATGCGGTTCGCAGCCACTAACCCAGACTCCTCCCGAGGGAGGGCCAGGCACTCGGTCCCGGGCACTCCTCTGGCTGAGCATCCCCTGTGGAGCCAGCCTCTCCAAGGCTGGGACCCCACTGCACCCAGAGGGCCCACGGGCCAGTCCTCACGCAGCCTGTGTTCAACAGAGGAGCGGGCAAGCCCGGGGGCAGGGAAGACGGAGCGGCTGCAGAGGGCACGGTGAGGGCGGGCGTCACTCCCAGCCGGGTCACCGAGCCCTCCTCATCTGAGCTGCTCTCAGCCAGGCGGGGCCACCCTGACGGGGGCAGAGAAGCGAGATGTGGGGAGATGCGGGCCGGGTGCCTGGCCTGTTTACCTCCACCCACGACCTCCGCGCACCTTCATGACGCTCGGAGGAGAGAAATAGTTCCTCCAGCTCTTGTTTTTAAAAAGTTTAAAAAACAAAGAACAAGTCCAAAATCATCAGAGATTTATTTTTAAGTCACTTTTGTCCTCGTCTAAAAATTAACCCAAAAGGGTCCAGATTTCCTACATTAGACAGAAATGTAAGTGCAGGGGGTGGGGGGGGAATTTTCACTTTAACTTTTTCAAAATGTCTCCAGACAAAATAAAAGGCATTTAATAACGTAAAACGTGACCACTGGGAAACCGTATATTGAGCAGAAGCCCACCCTCACTTGTGTCCACGGCCCTCATCAGAGCAAGACCACCTCCACTCAGGTGGGGCAGGGGGTGGGTTGGGGCCAGAGAAATCCACTCCCCTGAAACACAAGGTCGCTGCCAGAGCACAGACTCCCAGGCTCCCCATGACAGGAAAACAGGAACAGACGATCCGAACAGCCGCTCTGAAAGCACAGCAAGAAAACCACCCCGGTTTATAAAAACACAGGCCGGGGGCTGGGGGACAGCAGCTCAGAACCCCTGAGGAGACAGGCAGGGCCTCCCGGTGGCTCCTGGACCCCAGAGGACACAGAAGACCCCTCCCAGCTCAGTCCCAGGCCCTGAGGACTGAAGACGCTGCAGAGCTTACCAGCAAGGCCCAGCCCGCCCAGCCTCCCCGCACATCTCCCTGACCGCCCCCACGGGGCTCTCCTGCGGCTGCGGGAACAAATGACCACAAACTTGCCGCCTTACAACACACACCCGTCATCCCAAAGCTCCAGAGGTCGGAGGCCGGCACAGGTCCCCCAGGACTAAAGTCATTCTGGAGGGGACCCTGGGAGACCCATCTCCCGCTCACCCAGCTTGTCAGTAGAACTCAGTTTCAAGCGGTTGCAGGACCAAGGCCCTCATCTTCCTGCTGGTCGAGGGCAGAGGCGGACCCCGGTTCCCCGATGCCTCGGGGCCCCCTCCTGCATCCTCAAAACCAGCAACCGCAGATGAGACGGAGCCACGTGCCCCATCTCCAAGGCCTTTAATAACTGCTCAGACTACAGTGGGTCCCCCAGATGCTCCAGGACAGCTTCTCCATCTCAAGGGCAGCTGACAAGCGACCGAAATTCCACCTACGACCCTGATTCCCCTCTGCCACAGAACCGACGCTTCACAAGCTCTGGAGAGAACGTGGACGTTTTGGTGGGGCGGGGGGGACCATTCTGCCAACCACATGCCCCCCACTCAGGCCAGAACCCTGGGGGTCACCCCAACCCCCAGCACCCCGTCCATCAGGGACCACTGCGAGGCCCGTCACAGCCTAGGCCCTGAGCCTGCTCTCGGGAGGACGATGGGGCCTCACCGCTCAGTGACGGGGACCAGGACCCAAGTCCTCCCCAGGCCCCAAGTCCTCCCCAGGCCCCACTCACCGCTCCTCACTTCCTCCGCCAAGTCTCCCTATAGGAATGCTCTGACCCTGACCCGCACCTCCAGGTGGCAGGCTGGCCCCTGCAGCCCTGGGTCCCTGCTTAGACAAGGCCTCCTCTGGGGGACGTGGCATCCTGTGGGTGCAGTGCCCGCTGCCCTGCACCCGTCACCAGGCTGCGGCCGGGCGACCTGCAGACTGCGCATCTGGTGTTCAGCGGCCCTGCGGCCCACGTCCCTCTGCTCAGCGTGGTCCCTGGCACGTGGAAGATGCTCCCCGTGCTTTCTGAATGAGTTACCCACTCAATACTCCTCCCTGCAACTGCGGTGGCCAGCGGGGTGACAGTCAAGCGGCTGGCCCGTTCACTCAGGGCCCCCTCGTGGCTCTGAGCACTGAAAGCTGACGGCTGCCAGAACCAGGACGCTGAACCGTCTTCTGGCCCGGCCCCACCAGAGCACCGTGGCCTTTCCACCCGCAGTGGGGACCCTGAGCACCAACCCCCCACTGACAGACGTTGCCCTGCACAGTCAGCAGAGCGCACGCCATGCGGCACGCGAGGGGGCCACGCCGAAGGGCGGCGTGTGTTCTCACACCTGTGTGCGACGGCCTTGTCATGGCATTTAACGTTAGTGTGGCAAGAACGCCAAGGCCAACAGCAGAAGCGGTGACCCCGCCCCTCCTAACTGGTCCCTGCTGCCGGCCTGGCCTCTCAGCCCCCAGTCCACCCACAACAGGGCACAGAGGCCAGGCCACGCCTCGGGCAGAGTCCTCCGAAGGCCGCTTGCTCAGAAGGAGAAACCGAGAGCCCCCGTCCTTGCCACAACCACGAGCCCCGCCTCCACACCTCATGCCCCATGACAGTCCCCCCGAGCCCCGACCTCAGCAATGGTCACACACCCCCGCGCTTCCCCCTCAAACATCCAGGAGCGTTGCCCCCAAACCAGGGCCTCTGCACGTGCTCACCCCTCTGCTGGGACCACTCTCTCCTGGCCGCCCCCCGGGCCTGTTCCCGCACCTGCTGCACACCTTGCTCAGATGTCACCTGCTCTAGGAGGGCTCGCCCGGCCCTCGTATCGTCCTGAGACCTCCCTGCCCCCCAACCGTCTGTCCCTCTTCCCTTTGTCTGGACTCCAGCCATCGCCTGACAGTTAACGTGCTCCTTAAGGCATCACTCTCCGCCTCCCCCACTCCGCTGTGAGTGCACAGGTTCTGCTCTATTTTATTCACGGATGCATCTCTAGTACCTGGAACCGTGACTCGCACGTTAATATGGGTTAAATAAATATTTGCTGAATCAGTAAGTTATCAGGCTCTCAGAACGGGTCCAAGAGGCCCCTCTCCTCCTCATCTAAGAGATCAGGGCTCGGCCAAGCAAATATCCTCCTGGAGGTCACAGGCACTACGGTCGAGCGCAGGTCCTAGGTCACAGAGGAGGACACGGACGGCCCAGAGCAACAGGGCCAAGGCGCAGGTCAGAGAGGCGGCTGACACCCGGACCGCCCAGCCCCGAGTCAGCCGTCTTCCCATCCTTCATCCAGAAGAGAAGTTTCTAAGGAACCACCAGCCAAACACACAACCTAAGGCCCAGAGCCTGCACAGAAGAGGGGCATCTCCCAGCGAGACCGAGTACGCGGTGTAAGACCTCGGCCAAATCACAGGTTCTCTCCAGGCTCATCTAGGAAACAGTTCGCATCAACCACCACTTAATGGATTTTGCAGTAACAATGCAGGCATGAGTACGGAACACTCCCTAAACGCGCGGAGCCCACTGGTGGTGGAGAAACCAAGCACTTCCAACACCACTGAGTGTGACGCACAGGGGGGTACTTCAGTCCGAAATCAGGCCTCACCGGGAGGCGCACTGGAAGTGAGTTGTTTAAAATCCTTAGAGAAAGCCAGGCAAAGGAGAGGGAAGGGAGGAAAAGAACATTCTGGTCAGCTACAAAGGCACAAAACCGAGAGGCATCACACAGCAGGTACAGCAAGGAACCCACAAGGCCCCCAGCTCCACTGAGGGCAAAGCTCAGAGCAGGGAGGGGCGGGAGACGCGGCTGGTGAGTCGAGCGGGCTCGGGTCATAGAGGGCCTTGCGCGTCCTGCAAAAAACACCGAGGCTTCTCTGCACCGCATTTCTGGGAAAACCACCACGCCTACCTCAGCGAGGCCCAGAGTGTGCTTGGAGGACAGAGGGCCTTTTATAAATTCTAAAACACCAGCGAGGGACTCCCCGGGCGGTCCACCTTCCAGCACAGGGGATGCAAGCTCAATCCCTGGTCGGGGAACTAAGACCCCACATGCCTCTTGGCCAAAAAACATAAAACAGGAGCAATATTGTAACAAATTCAACAAAGACTTTTAAAAATGAAATAAACCACCAGGGAGACAAATGTGTGCAGGGTGGTAGGAAGAGGGCCTGGCAAACGCTGACTGCAAGATGAACATCAGCCACTACTGTCAAGGAACTGTTCATTGTAAAGGGCTGTGCCATACAAAGAGCCTTTAACCGCTCTGTATTTTGTGGTGGGTGTATTCTTCCACCTTCGGGTTGCTCTGGTTGGGGCCCACACTCAAAAAAAAAAGCTAATTACAGGACCCACTCACAAGAGCTGACGCAGCGGCTGGAATCGGCGCGGATCTGACCGCGCAGTGCTTGTGCAGCTGAAGCAGGTGCGCGGCCAGCAAGCCCCAAGGGAAGGCCACCTGCCGACGGGGAACGGGCACACCTCCACAGCTCCTCCCGCCGCCGCCAGAGGCGAGGCCGCAGGAGGCAAGGGGCCCGCGGCGGCCATGCAGGCCTTCCCTCATGGGCCGGCCTCCGAGGTGCCCGCCACGGCGGGTCACAGATCCCACTCTGAGTCTGGAACGATCTCAGGGAGCTGCTCTCTACAGTGCCTCTGCACAGCACAGACTCAAAACCCCAGAACAGGCCCGGCGGTCTCTGGCGATGCAAGATTTCACAGAAGAAACCTGAGGACAGCAGCAAGCTCCCATGGCTGCCACAGCCAGGCACCCCAGACCCACTGGCTGGGCCCCAGGGACGTCCTGCCCCAGGGCTGGGCGCCAGAAGGCCAAAGTCTCGGTCCCGGCGGGGCCCCGGCCTCCCCCAAGGCTCTGGGAAAGGATCCCACCCTACCTCTTCCAGCGTCTACTGGCTGCCAGGAATCCGCAGCTTCCCTGGTCAGTAAAGGCATCACTTCAATCTGCCTCCGCTGTCCGTGCCATCCTCCCTACATCTGTCTCTCTGGGTGCAAATTTCCCTCTTCCCCTAAGGACACCAGTCACTGGACTCGCACTCTCCATAATCCAGAATGGCCTCATTTCTCATTTTAACTCAATTCCATCTGCAAATACCTTGTTTCCACATAAAGTCAGACTCACAGGTTCCAAAGACCTGAATTTTGGGAGGGACCCTATTGAACCCAAAGTAAAGTAAAAAAAAAAAGTAAGTAAACTGAAGCTGCTCAGTCGTGTCCGACTCTTTGCGACCCCATGGACTGTAGCTTACCAGGCTCCTCCATCCATGGGATTTTCCAGGCAAGAGTACTCGAGTAGGTTGCCACTTCCTTCTCCAGAGGATTTTCCCAACCCAGGGATCGAACCCAGGTCTCCCACACTGTAGGCAGATGCTTTACCGTCTGAGCCACCAGGGAACTCCCCTTGAACCCAAGATAAGGACAAATACCCAAGAGACACAGTTACGGATCCAAAGGTTTATTCACCATCAGAACTAACACAGAAGCTCCACTACTCTCTTGCCTGAGGTGGTGGTGAAGAATCAGAATCCATTTAGACTGAGGAGGTACCAAAATCTCAGGACCTAAAAACAACACACAAAACGGTTCTGCCAGCGGCCCCTTTGCCCTGGAGTCAGCGCTCTAGAGCGTCTGGTCCTGTCACCGCTACACCCGCCTCCTCTCTGACGTTTCAGAACTTTCACATCATCTTGGACCCTGACATGGGCTGTGATGATACCTCTGACTGTTCTTCAAGGACCATCCTATACAGTAAAACAGGGTCTTTGGCCAACTTTAGTGACCCCTGTCCAAAAATCGCTGTTCTGGGCATACAGTAACTCAGCTCCTGCTAACTGCCAGACCACTCTGAAAATTAAGCCTTTCTGATTGGGCACAGTGAATTTCAAAGTTTATAATTCTATCACTCAAACAATAGTGCTTACTATGCAGCCTTAAAAATAAACAGTGCTCATGCATGATTCTACTTGGAGTTAAGACCACAATTCTTCATCTTCAGTATCTGACACTTTTAGTTTGCAAACAGGACCGTGTTTAGAAATCCTGTAGCTTGTTTCTCTCTAATCTACGTTCACCAGCAGTTGATTTCTTCCTAAGTATTTTCCGAGTGGTGTCTCCCTGTTTCCTTGGGGCCCTGGCCGGGCAGGGCCACACATCAATTACAGGAGGACTTTGGAGTAGTACAGCTTCCAAGGTGCACCCAGGTCACTGCTGGCACTTATTTCAAAAAAAAAAAAAATGTTTTTTTAATTTTCTTCCTGCTGTTGACTCAAGACAGGAGTTGGGTTTTGAGGCCAGGAAGTTGGGATGGTGGAAATTCACAGGGAGCCTCAAAGTACTCTTCCTAGCCCGGGGCAAAAGCAGCCAAACCCACAGGAGACTGGAAGGCCAGTCGAGTGGGTCCAGGCCACCACGCCCCCTGCAGAAGCTCACCCGCCCCGCGGGGACAGCCACCCGGCCACTTTCCGCGCTCCACCGACTCCTCGCGGCTCCAGGAGAGGGGGCTCCTACGTGCAGCCCCGGCGGCCGAAGAGTCTCCGCAGAAAACACCCTGGCGGTCTCAGGACAAACACCCTCCCCTCTGGCCTCGCTCCTACGTGCAGCCACGGCCACCTCCCAGACCCCACAGTCCGCGCCACCGGACACCCTGGGCAGTCCCCCCGGAACCCCGATCGCCTCTCCGCACCCCCGATTCCTCCCGCAGCCCCCGGGGAGCCGACGCGCCCCCTGACCCCTGACCCCTGACCCCGACCCGGGGCCCCGTCACACCCACCTGCCCGGGACCTTGCTGCTGCCACGCTTCCAGAACTGCTTCCTGGCCCCGTCGCTGGCCATGGCCCCTCCTCATCGCTCAGACCCACGGCCCCGACACCCCGAGGGCGGCCAGCCCTCCGCGGCCGCCCCTTCCTGTACCCCGTTTGGCGCCCCCCTCAGCGATCCCTGGGATTCCCCGAAAATGTACAGCCGAGAGGCTCTTCCGCCTCCCTCCGGAAGTTGTGCTTCCGCACGCCCGGAAGTCCCGCCCCCGTCCCCGGAGAGCGAGACGCACGACGCGAGCGCCCGACGTCACTACAAGGCGCCTCCGGGGGGCGGTGCCCTGGAGACTCTGGAGTTAGGCTGCTTGTTAGCCGCGATGTCTAGAGGCCCCGGGTTCTCCTGAGAGGCTCGCCGAGCGATGGTCCTCACCAGAGAGCGGAGCAACGTGGGGACCGAAGGCACCCGTCCGCGGGGGGTGGTCGAGGGTGTGACTGTCGCGCACCCTTGAGGGGGGCCGGTAAACACCCGGTGGCTGACAAACTCGTGTAGGCAGGGCAGCTGGGCGAGAGCGTGGCGAGGGGCTTTGTGAGGGTCGGTGGGGGTGGGGCGGGGGTGGGGCCGGGGCGAGTGAGGGGCTGGGGGGCTGGAGGCGCTGGGCCGGGGGCAGGATGGCCGAGGAGGGGCGGGGGTTGGGCCAGGCTTCCCGCGTAAGAGCTGCCCCTGAAGCAGGAAGATGCCCCCACCTCAGCCCTGACAACGGGCAGGTGAAATATTCTCGGAGTTTCAGAGACTTAGTTCAGTCCAGTCGCGTCCAACTCTTCGCGACCCCATGGACCGCACCACGCCAGGCCTCCCTGTCCATCACCAGCTCCCGGAGCCTGCTCAAACTCACGTCATCGAGTCGGTGATGCCATCCAACCATCTCATCCTCTGTCGTCCCCTTCTCCTCCCGCCTTCAATCTTTCCCAGCATCAGGGTCTTTTCAAACGAGTCAGTTCTTTGCATCAGGTGGCCAAAGGATTGGAGGTGCAGCTTCAGCATCAGCCCTTCCAATGAATATTCAGGGCTTAGTACAAAGGAAGCAATGGAGATATTAATGTCTATGTTGGTTACACGTTGAAGTAATATTTTTGTGTGTGTGTCGGATTCAGTAAAATGTATTGCTGAAATTTTCACATTCCTTTTTCCTTTTTTTTTGTTTTTAAACGTGGCTAACAGAGCATTTGAAATCACCCATGTGGATGGCATTGTTATCTCTATCGGCCTGTAGACCTAGCCTGAGAGGTCAGGGACTGGTATTTCCGACTGCAGCTGTGGCATGGCTTTGAGGACCCCCTTGGCAGACCTCTGCCAGTTCTCGATTATGTTCTGATTCACATTTTCCTCGCTTCCTGATAAGTAACCTTGATTTAGTACTTGTGCAGAGGGCATTGTTAGGTACTATATGTGTATTATCTCGATCATATGGCAACCAGTGCCTCAGGAAAGGCCACCCTGGCCCGCAGAGCAGAATGGCCCTCAGATCCTTTGTGACACCCGAGTCTCCTATCCTGTCTTGCAGTAGCAAGGCTTCCCACTGCCCTTGTCCCCACCCTGCAAGTTTCCTGGGTGCGTGTTGAGTCTGTGTCCCTTCACACAGAGCTTGTAAGTTCCTGCCCGTCGTCTTCTGGTAGAGCGAAGCAGTAAGCTCTCTAAACGTTTGTTAAAGGGTGACAACCATGCGAACTCTCCAGGGATCCCCTCCTGTCACAGCCATAGCATCTCCCTGAGGCAGTGGCAGTGAGTCCTTGGGGAGCCCCTGCTGACAACGTCCATAGACCCTCAGAGCCCTTCTGCTGCAGAGCCTTGGGAACTCCCCCCGCTCCATCCTGTGCACGCATGGCCTCTGCGAATCTCCGGAGAGCTCCTGATAAAGCCTTGCAGATGCGGAGGGACCCCTTCCTGGACAAAGCCTCCTGGGACCCTCGCCTAGCAGGGCTCAGGAAGGCCCCAGGGATCTCTTCCAGCCCCAGAGCCTACCCAGAGATCTTTCTCAGAGCTCAGCTCCTTGTCAGGACCCCCTATCGACAGGATTTTCTCCAACTTTGTAGCTTACTGCACAAATCAATGATGGGGGTGGCAGCAGAACTAAGATACTGGCGTTTAAAAAGGGAAACCAGCCAGCACCTGGTTGGATGTAACTAGGACATTCTGGGTTTGGTCGCTCCTCGTAACTTCCCTCATGCTTCCCTGTCTGCTGTGTGTTAGGAGAGGAAGGTACAGGGAGAAACAGGTTGCCTTGAAGGCTTCAGGACCGTCTGAGCAAAGCATTACTGTTACTAGGGCCGCCAACGGACGCAGGGCAAGCCAGGTTTGTGGTTGCTTTACGAGGCGTTGGGTTTGAGGTTGAGATCTGAGGCCTCAGCCAAGCAGCTGGTGAGAGGACCTGCTCATCTCCACATGAGGAGATGGGGTTACCCAGGGGAGGATGGGCCAGGGTGAAGTCCCAGGACTGGTGGTCAGACATAGATCAGCATCAAGAGCAGCATAATTGAAAAGCGAAGTCAGAATAGAGGTGATCTCCAGAAATGGGTTCAGACAGGGGCCGTGGTAGCAATGGATGTACGAGGAGTATCTGGAAGAAGGCCGGATGGGGAAGGCGGAGGCGAGGAAGGGGACCCATGCAGGCAGCACCCAGGACAGCCAGACGAGCGCAGAGTGAATGAGTGAGCCTTTGTTCATCTCAGCAGCAAACATAAGACGCCTCCTCTCTCTGAGGTTTAGGCAAACAAAGTTAAAGCCAGGGACATAGAATTTCACACTTAACAGATGGCGAAGTATTTAAAAATCTGTCACTGCCAAAATCAATGAGCATGTGGGTTTATGAGCAGCACATAAATCAGAATGCACTGATTCACTGCTGGTGGGAGCACAGATTCATTCGATAATTCTGACAGCCATTCGCCAACATGTAGGAGTTGCAGGTGGACATATCCTGCAAGCCAGGTGTGTACCCTGGAGCGACTCACCTGTGTTCAAAGGCAGGCCTGTTCATTACCACGTTGCTGCTGGGAAAATGATCAATCAACACAGTCATCCAAAGAATGCTCCGTGATAGTAAAAATGAAAAATTACTTATATCAACATAAATGGATCTCACAAGCAATGTTGAGTGAAGAAAAGTTGAAAATGCATGTGGTATGATACCATTTAATTGCCTTTTTTTGTTTTCCTGCCAGTAAAACCATACTAAAAGTGTAGTCGCCTGTAGGTGTTGGTGGGGACTTTGATCATTGAGGAATTTATAGAGGCTTCCTTGTTTTATGGGCTTCCCTTGTGGCTCAGCTGATAAAGAATCTGCCTGCAATGTGTGAGATCTGGGTTTGATCCTTGGGCAGGGAAGATCCCCTAGAGAAGGGAAAGGCTACCCACTCCAGTATTCTGGCCTAGCACCATACATGGGTCACAAACGGTCAGAAATGACTGAGCGACTTCTCACTTCACTAGGGCTTCCTAGGTGGCGCTAGTGGTAAAGATCCCACCTGCAATGCTGGAGACAGAAGAAACGTGGGTTTGATCCCTGGGTTGGGAAGATCCCCTGGAGGAGGAAGTGGCAACCCACTCCAGTGTTCTTCCCTGGAGAATCCTATGGACAGAGGAGCCTGGCGGCTACAGTCCGTGGGGTCACAAAGAGTCAGACACGACTGAGCACGCAGTGCAGCCCAGCTGACGTACAGCCGCCTCGTTTTATGCTTCGTTTCTTAAGGCAGGTGGACTGTGTTCGGTTGCTTGTTTTATTCTTTACGACTTTTTGCATGTGTAAGTTTCTCACAGAGCATAAAAATGCAACGACAGACATCTCACTCTGTCACGCACTGAGCCACCTCAGACACTTTCTTGGAGAAGGCAAGTGTAAAGAACACAACAATGAAGGAACGGCACTCACTGAGGCCTGAGGAGTCGGGGCCGCTGACAGAGCTGTGGCCGCTGTCTCAGGTTGAGTAGGTGCGACGGGACAAAATGCAAGGAGCCTGGTAGATTCCAGGCCGAGGGAGCATCGTTGCTGAAGCCAGAGGAAGCTGTGTAATGCACAACGGGTGGGGGTTGGGGCGTAGCTAAATGTGTGACGCAGGTTGGGTTCCCCAGCAAGCAGGTGGTGAGACGTATTTGCATGCAGGTGGCTTGTCGGGGAGAAGCTGAACTGGGAGGGGCTGCAGTGGTGCCGCGGGCCAACCCCAAAGAAAGGCCCCCGGAGATGTCTGAATTGAGAGGAGCAGGTGGAGCCTTGCTGAGAGGGGGCTGTCCCCAAATGCCTTCTGCCGAGGGCAGTTCCCAAGGAGGGTCTTAGCTCCCGGCCATCAGCACCCAACGCTGCCCCTGACCGAGGAGAGGGAGAGCCCGGGTCCTCGGGGAATCTGGGCGCTGTGATGCTCTTTGCACACAAAGCTCACCCTTTGCACCGCTCAGATCTGCTAGCCTCACAGAAGTTCACCATTTAGGAAGAAGTCTCCAGGATTCCAGTTTGTCCCTTTTCTGGAAAAGCTTCCAAGAGGAAGGTTGACTCGATCCTCGAGCCACGGCAGCCACTCGTCCTGTCCCTCCAAGTTCCCTGCTGTAGACTTCACCCTCCCCCAGAAGCACCTCTGCTGATCTAGGTCAACCACCTGTTGGCATGACCAGCTCTCACCCTGCAGGCTTCATTCAGAGCCACTGGTGGCTGAGGGCGCCCTTTCAGGCCACGGCTACTCCATTTGCCCACCTGCCGTTAAAGGCAGAGAGACACCCCAGTGGTCCCTGTAGGTGCCAAACGCGTCCTCGCTGCCCCCGACACATGGGAGCATCCCTCCCTCCCCCAGTGGTCTGGGGGAGACCCCTTTCCTTGCCTGCTCGTTTCTGGCACAACATGCCCAGAGTGAGCGGGCAGCAGACGCAGCTGGAATTGCAGTGAGACTCTGCCTGTGTCTTTTTCTGGAAGCGTTCCCACTCTGGAATCCAGGCCATTTCACGGGTCAGAGCTCCCACGAAGAGCGGACACCACACTCCGAAGGCCGGCACCCAGGGCTTCGTTCTCCATCAGGACACAGCCCCTGGGTGGTGGGAACATGTTGTAGGACCAGGGGTCTGGTGGCCATGGGCTCACTTCCACCCTCTTCTTGGCTGTGAAGTGGGATCCCTGGGCCAGTGAAAGGCTGCGCAGGGTCTCCCATGGATGCATCAAACACTCGGAGACCCACACGTGGGAGATGCGTGCAGATCACACACAAAGACCAGACTTGAAGATGCCCTGAGCAGACAAAACCAGCTTAGTCACACACGCAAAGCTTAATTTAGCTGATTTTCCCAGATGGGCAAGGCTAATGTGACCCGGGTCACTTGTTGCTTACTCATCTGAGAATTAAAAGCAAAACTTAAACTGTTCCCCAAAATTGAGATGAGGTAACCACAGGAGACATGAATTCAATCCCTGGGTCAGAAAGATCCCCTGGAGGAGGAAACGGCAACCCACTCCAGTATTCTTGCCTGGAAAACCCCATGGACAGAGGGGCCTGGCGGGCTACAGTCTGTGGGGTTGCAAAGAGTCACACACGACTGAGAAACTAAACAACAAACCACTAACCAATTCCCTTTCATTTAACAAAATTGTAACCAAGCACCGTGAAGGATAAACGGTCGCCGCCCCTGCGACGGGTGAGCCGCTTCGTGGGGTAGCTGTGCGCCTCCCGCCATGGGGTCACCATGCACCTCTGCTGGCCCGCGTGGATCAGCTGCCTCCCCCAAACCAGTCCTGAGACCTGGAAATGCCACACCAGCCTGTTCAGTGAGTGTGACCCTAGGTAGCTGGCCAGGGCGAGGAGGAACCTCAACACCTCCCCTCCACCAGCCCACCTCTGGCAGGGGCCATCTGACGAAAACCGATCTGACAACCTAAATATGCTCCACTGTTTAACAGTATTTTTTAATTGGACAAAACGTATGCCATGTCTGACACGGTGTTAAAACGTGCTGACACGGTGCTACATCTTATAAATGAGGAAGTCAAAGACCCCAGGAGGAGACAGTCTGATTTTATAATTAAGTATGTTTTCAATATATACAGCAAAGGACATATTCAAAGAGGCAATACAAGCGCTAAGTGAACAAATGAAAACAGGGCTTTTCAGCAAGTTTTTAAATAAAAAAATAAATACCGCTAATCAACAGGCCACCAAAGATGGACGAGAACAATGTCGGTAACCGCGTCAGGAAGAGCTGTTGGTGGAGTGTGCATAGGTGTCCCGCCGGTGAAGTACAGTTTGATAAGATGAAGGGAAAGCCCAGTGATGACGCACAGGCTGTGATGCTCTGGCTGCTCTCCTGGGGATTTATCCAAAGGGGATAGCTGGACAAACGAGTGAAGACTTATACAGGCTCTCTGTTAATTATCGAAAACGGTGAAAAGCTGGAAACGATCTAAATGCCCCGCTCCAAATGAAACGGGTCAAATGAATTATGAGACAACCAGTGTGACCCTGCAACCTTTAAAAATCTATCTTCATCTCTTTTTTTAACAAGGTTGACAATTTATTGTTAAGTGTAAGAGGCAGGTTACAACATCTATTGGGAGAAGTTTAGTGTGTAGAGCCAGAAGGAAAATTCTAGGTCACTGAGTCAGCTAAGGTGCTTCCAGATGAAGAAAACATAATTCAGCTGATGGAAATGCTAAAGAGGATTGAAAGGCTTTTGACACCATGCAATCCAGGCTGCAGATCCGTTTCTCTGCGGTGGTCTGGATCCTGTCCCCACTCTGTGGGCAGCCTTGGGTCTCAGGCTGACTTCCCTCATCGTCACAACTTGGCTGCCAGCAGCTGGCACGGCTACAGGCACCCTTGTTCACAGCCAGGGAAGTGAGAGCTCTGCCCCGCCCAGTTGAGACTTGGGTGCCTGCTCTCCTGTAAGCAAGCGCATTGTAAAGGCGGGTGGCCTCACTCTGCTTAGGCCAGTCAGGGCCCATCCCTGGAGCAAGGCTTGTGGTCAGCCACCCCCAAACTCCGTGACCATTACAGAGCGGGGCATGGGTGGGGTGGGTGACCGCATGACATCCACTGCAGGAAGGCCCCCAAAATGCTACCAGGGTTGCCCTGATTAGAGGGACGACAAAGAGTTGTTTGTTTGGAAATATTCTGTATTTTAAGAGATTCAGAAATATCTTTCAGAGAGGCTCGCCTTTCCGTGAATTTCTCACCCAACTTTACGCCAAGAAAACTCCCTCCTACATGGTTCTGCTGCTGCTGCTGCTAAGTCGCTTCAGTCGTCTCCGACTCTGTGGGACCCCATAGACAGCAGCCCACCAGGCTCCCCCGTCCCTGGGATTCTCCAGGCAAGAACACCGGAGTGGGTTGCCATTTCCTTCTCCAATGCGTGAAAGTGAAAGTGAAGTCGCTCAGTCGTGTCCAACTCTTCGAGACCCCATGGACTGCAGCCTACCAGGCTCCTCTGTCCATGGGATTTTCCAGGTAAGAGTACTGGAGTGGGGTGCCATCTCCTTCTCCACCTACCTGGTTCTAGCCATACCTTTTATGAGCTTCAGGGAAGTTTTATGGGGTCTCGTAGGAGTCTTTCCCTCGCCTTGCTGGGTGTCCGTGTGTTTTATGTAAGTGGGATTTGGATATTTTTGCCTCGGATGCAGTCCCCTCCACCCCATGAGATAATCTCATTAGTTCTGAGAGTTTGTCTTTCTTTTTTTCCATTCATAAAAGAAGGTGAGAACATTTATTGATGTAAACAAAGTAAGAAGGCTAAGATCACGGGGGCCTTGGCTGTTAAAGAGCAGGAATTACCAGTGGACTTTAGGAAAGAGAGTGACATGAGCTGATATGTGACTTAGAAATGGCCCTCTGGCAGTGGAGAAGGCCCCCGGACACCGCCTAGCACCCCCTGCTCCTGGGGCCCCTTGTCCCCACACACAAGTGTCTCTCTGGCTTGCCCTGTCCTCTTAAGCCCCTGCTCCCTGACCATAGCCCTGCGGGGCAGCAGTGGGCATCTGACTGGACCTGGGTTGACGTATCCCTTCCCCAGGATGGCTCTGAGATGGGAGCAGATCACGGGCCTCTTTCTCATGGCAGAAGCTGTGAGAGCTCAGAAAGGTTGGGGGCCGTCTTCTCTGCTGTGCGGAGGGTGGGCCGGCAGGTCAAAAGACAGAAAAACAGCGACGACAGCTTTCAACACCCTGGGTCCGGAGGTCACAGAGCCCCTGCTCTCCCCCGGCGCTGCACAGGCGTCCGCCACGCCTACAGCGGCGGCCCTAGGAACAGCGACCGCCCGGCTCAGAGGAGAGCGTGATGCTGTCCTGGACGGTCTCAGAGCCTGGGACGTGTCGGACTTAGTCCCGGGAGCCGCAGCCACAGTGACGCAGTGGGTGTGGGGGCGGAGAGAGCCAAACTTTGCTGTCCGTTTCTCTTGTAGCTGAAAAAAAAAAAGGCAGATTGAATCTTACTAATATTTAGCATAAAGGTCCGTGCATCACACATCGTGTGTGTGCTCAGTCATGTCCGACTCTTTGTAGCCTCCTGGACTGGAGCCCACCAGGCCCCTGTGTCCATAGGCTTTTCCAGGCAAGAATACAGGAGTGGGTTGCCATTTCCTCCTCCAGGGGATCTTCCTGATCCAGGGATCGAACCCACATGTCTTATGTCTCCTTCACTGGCAGATGGGCTCTTTACCAGTGGCGCCACCTGGGAAGCCCTGGCATGTGAACTAATAGAGGTCCATGCATAGGTGTTCATAAATCAGCACGCACGTACTGGGATTTCTGTTCTTTTTTTTTTATAAACTGATAGGGAAAATGAAGTAGGAAGACCCCTGCTATAAACTGCTCTTTATTTCTACATAATGTTTTCTAGCCAAAAACAGGTATCTGCAAAATGCCTCGTCTGCCTCCTGCCTGCTGTGTCCTCTCTGGCCAACGGCAGTGCTCCAGCTCACACCGGGTTCAGTTCAGTCGCTCAGTGATGTCCGATTCTTTGACACCCCATAGGCTGCAGCATGCCAGGCCTCCCTGTCCATCACCAATTCCCGGAGTTTACCCAAACTCATATCCATTGAGTCGGTGATGCCATCCAACCATCTCATCCTCTGTCGCCCCCTTCTCCTCCCACCTTCAATCTTTCCCAGCATCAGGGTCTTTTCCAATGAGTCTGTTCTTCACATCAGGTGGCCAAAATATTGGAGTTGCAGCTTCAGCATCAGTCCTTCCAATGAACACCCAGGACTGATTTCCTTTAGGAAGGACTGGTTGGATCTCCTTGCAGTCCAAGGGACTCTCAGGAGTCTTCTCCAATACCACAGTTCAAAAGCATCGACTCTTTGGTGCTCAGCTTTCTTTCACACCCAGGGTTCCTCACTATCTCCCTGAAAAGTCTTGGTATGGACGCCGTTCCCTGAGCAGTGTCTGAGCCCAGGCTTGCTCTTGCAAGAACATTTGCTGCTTGACTTGATGGCTGTGGAGTTTTTCCTCGATGCTGTTTGCAAAGGCCAACGGCCTGTGCAGTGCTCCTCCTGAAGGAGCCCAGAGAAGGTGGAAGCTGGGGGAGGCCGGTGGGCTGATATGTTTGCCTCCAGCCTCTAAGGTTGGGATGAACTTTACATCCTGGAAACTTCGATCTGACCAGATACGTGGGGGCGGGGAGACAGTTAGAAGGACAGGAGACCTGCCAGGACAGACAGGAGACACTCCCGTGCGGGGAGCAGGACACCCCTGGGCGTGTCATTTGGTCCCTTCCATCCAGACACCGGGAACAAAATTAAAATCCCAGGATCAGGTCTTTAACCGCCCACTTCTGCAATTAGAGCAACAAGTCCCGAGGCCCAGGGATGTGTTGTGGGGTCTGCACCGGCCGTTTCTCGTCATCTGCCCGCTTTCTGGACGACCAGAGGACAGGGGCTGCCCAGCCAGCTCCCACCGGGACATCGCAGGGGGCGGGGACCAGCCCTTCTGGGGCAGGGGACTCCGCAGTGATGGATCTGAAGGCAGCCCCAGGGCACGGCTGCTGTGAAGTGACCCGAGGGCACCCTCCAAGGGCCTTCTGCCCACTTCAGCCCCTCCTTCACCGCATGGCCCAAGGCAGACTGGACCTTGGCTGGAGGAGAGGAGCCCCGGGGCCAGCCCAGGCAGCCTCGGTGCAGGAATCCTGGGGCACCTCCTCGAGCGGAGCGGGCTGGGGCCTTCCCCTCTCTCCTTATCTCCACGCCCCTCCCCGCCCCACCAGGGCCCCCAGCCCACACATGCTTCCCCCACCCCAGAAGCACGGAGCCTCGGCTGGAGGCCCAGCTCCTCCCTGCAGCACCTTCCAGCCATCTCTAGATGGCGCAGAGTGAAGCCAAGATTCGGGCCACCGGGCAGGCGGGGCATGAGGCAGGCGGAATCAACAAGCCCCAGAGGCTGCTTGGGGTGCGGCCTGGTGGGCAGGAACGCACCCTGTGTTTGAAGTGGGACGCTGCCCTGGCCAAAGCCCTCCAGGCACCCCCAAGTCCAGCGGCCTGCTCTGCGCCCCTGAGCCCAAGACTGCACACACTCCTGCCCTGGCCTTGAACATCAGGCCGTGTGCAGGGGGCGGGTGGCCAACAGGGCAGGAGCCCAGGCCTGCGAAGGCAGACAGAGAGGGGACTCTGGCCAGAGTCCGCGAGGCCAGGCGCCCTCTCAACTGGTGGGCCTGGCAGCTCCCAGAGACCCCAGGTGCTGCCTGCAGGGCTCCTCTGTGCCCCCTGGGCTCGAATTTGTGAGTCCGTGAGGCGGGTGTCTCTGCACACCAGCTCCCGTTCCTCCCGCGTCACTCTGGCTGAGGGATCTTGAAGACTTTCTGGTAGGACCCCCGTTCCGGGTGGGCTGCGTAAGGCTTGGAAGCCTGTCGTCTCTTTCTGGACCCTCACCCCAGCTCGGCTGGTGGATCTTGGCCGTGGCCGGATCTGCTCGAAGGCAGAGCTCTTGCTCCCTGGTCAGGCCGCAGAGTTTATCATTATCAGTTGAGTCTAGGAGAAGCTTCTCCACTGGGGCAGGAGGTGGTGGTGGGACAGGGGGATGCCTGAGCAAGTCCCAGCCCTCTCTGGCCTCACCTTCCCCATCTGTAAAATGGGGTCATAATCACCACCCTGCATGTCTCCCTGGGTTCTTCTCAAGATCAAAGGAAGAGGGAAGGAGCCGGAGGGAAGAGGGGGAAGGCGCGGGGGGGTGGAATGGGGGTGGAGTGAAGGAGGGCTGGGAGCAGCGGGAGGAGGCGTCCTGCTGGGTACTGGTTCCCAGCCTCCCAGCCTCACAGCTCTGGGCTTTCAGCCAAGGCCAGCACCGTGGAGCCTGGCGGGGTGCAGCCCTCCCCCGCCCGGCCCACTCCCCTGCTTCCTCATTTCCTCGGTCAACGCTGTCAGCCACTGACCCCAGACGCTCCTCCATGGCTGCCTGCCTCAGCCACACCCAGAGTCCCCCAGCTAGGCGTCCAGCCCGTGGCCTGTGGGAGCCCCGACGGGTCTGAGTCACCGCACCCACAGAACGGAGGAGGAATCCAAGCGTTCAGAAGCTGCGAGAGAGGCGCGCTTCCCCCAACTGAGGAATCCGAGCTTCCTCACGTTAACCACCCATGGAGGCGGCGCCTGCCTCCCCAGCCCTGGCCCTGGGCCCTGGAAGGGACCGAGGGACCCAGCTCCCAGCAGGTGCCCAGAGCTCCCCTCACCGCTCTCCCCTCATCTCCTGGGCGCTCCCGAGTCTCCGTGTGCGGCCAAGCCTGTACCACCTGGCCAAGCCCCTGTCCCTCCCTGGGCCTCCCCTTCCCCATCTGTAAAATGGGCCGGACGCCCGCACAGGTTCCTGAACAGATCAAAGGAAGCAACACCTGAGAAATTGCCTTAATGAGACACAAGCATCCCCCAACATCAGGGATTCTCATCAATTTGGGGACCTGGGGGAGGTGGGCTCTAGCACTTAGGAGGTGCTCTATGAACACCAGAGAAGTCAGCTTACACAACCCTGAGGCCCTCGCTTCTCAACTGCAACCAGACTGACTGTCCCTGAGCAGGCCAGGCTCTCCGGGAATTACTGCCCCGCCTGCTGGGTGGGGCTTGGTGGGGGGTGGGGCGGCAGTTGTGATGGGGGCGGAACTCAGCTAGCCCAGACTTGCAGACCACTCCCCGCCGTGGGAGAGGGGCCCCCTGGAAAGGGCCCTCCTTTACACGTCTTCCTGTGGATCCGAATTCGCGCTGTGACGCGTGGTAGTACCCGCTTCAGCCTGTTTCCTTGTTGGAAGAGGAAGAGGGTAGTGAAGGGGTGGATTTTCTGCAGAAGTGCGAGCCGGAGACAAAGCCAGCTCTGTGCACCTGGACTCCACGCTTCCCCATGCACCCCGCCCAGGGAGGGCACGGAGCACAGAGGGCAGAGATGATGGCAGATGATGGGCCCGGCGCCCGGGGCCAGGAACGCTCCTGGGAGCCATGGACTGTCAGAGCCGGGGGTGGGGGCGCCTCAGAGTCCTCACTCTGCGCCCCCACTTTGTGGATGGGCGACTGGGGGCCCAGAAACCAGCGCCACGCCTCAGTCTGAGCTGGACTCTGCCCCAGCATCTCTGACGGCCCCACTCGAGCTCTCTCTGCTGCCCCTCCTCCACTCAGGAGGAGCAGCGGGGGAGGATGGACAGGGACGGGGTGGGGGGCTGGAGCAACATGGCAATGGCCCTGGGTCCCCTGGCTGGCCAGCAGAGCAGCTTGGAGCACAGCAGGTCCTCAGCCGCTAGCCAGGGGTGTCTGCCCACACCAACTGCCATGGGTCCCCACGAGGTTGGAGTTCCAACAGTCGGAAAGGCAGGAACTGGCTCCCGGCAGCAGTGACCCAGTGCCAGCTGTGTGCAAGGCCCCGTCCAGGCATCTGCTTCTCAGCCAGCCTCTAGGGCAGGGCGGCGAGCAGGGGCCCCCAGGGCCCAGGTGCAGAGCGTGTGCAGAGCCCGGATCCCAGACTCTGGACAGGACAGGGCGAGGCAGGACTCACCTCATCCCCCCACCGGACTCACCCGGAGAGTGCGGAACGAACGTCAAAATCCCCCCACTCCGCCGCCGGCTGATGGAAGCAGGGTCTTTGGGGGCCCACCTCCCCTGCCCCGAAAGGCTCTCCCCCACCCCAGCCCGTGGACAGGCAACGGGTGAAGCCTGAGCGTTCCCAGGGACGGGCGTCCTTGCGGCCCCGCCCTCCAGGGAGGAAGACTGCGTGTGGAATTTTCCATGACCCTGCAGCGTCTGTCCTCGGGGAGGCGGCCGTGGATTTGCTGGCCCCGGTGCACGAGCAGCTGCTAATTGGCGCTGCGGTTCTATTTCTGCTCCAGCCCTAATGAGGTGACCCGACCGGGCTGCCTGCGGGGATCCCAGCTGGCGAGCTCGGTGGCCTGGGGCCCGGCTGCACGTCCCTGGACTGGGGCTGCCCAGGTGGCCGCCCGCCCAGAAAGAAGAGATTCGCCCGGACGTGGGGCTTCAAGGGCCAAAACCAGGGCGTCGCAGGCCAGCTGAGGGGCGGGGGGTGGGTCCCCAGGAACAGAGGATTCTGGGGGCCTGCTCCATGGGACGAGTTCCTGGCTGACCTGGGGGTGGACTGCTCAGAGTGGAGACAGGCAGGGGGCCCCTGGAAGCCATGAAGCCCACTCCTCTTAGCCTCACAGCTCACAACCAGGGCCAGCCGCTCACAGCAGAGCCAGGGCAGGCACTCCCCTCCCACCCCCGACCTCCAGCTTGCTGCAGAGCCAGGCTGGGGCCTCCCGAGTGTGTGACGGCCCAGGGCACAGGCATCAGCAGTGACGACGTTCAGAAGAGGTTCCTGAAGGTGTCTCCCAGGGCCACCTTGGGCTCCTCATCGCCTGCCCTGAAGCCGGGCTCACAAACCCAGGGCCTCACCAACCCGCCTCGAAGTGACATCTGCTGGGTGCCCGTGCTGGGCCTGACACTTCGCACCTCCTCTTACTATCTTACCAACCTGGAGTCCTTACGATGCTCCACCTGCTCTGGTTATGAAATTGTCTGAACCTCACTGCATCCCAGGAGGTGGGCGTTAGGGCTGCAGAGGAGGAAACAAGCCCCGAGAGGAGTGCTTTGTCTAAGGCAGCGCTCTCTACGGAGGTGACATTCAGCAATGTCTGGACATCCTTGATTGTCACACCCGGGGGGCTCCTGGGCTCGGGCGGGCAGACGCCAGAGATGCTGAACGTGCTATAGTGCACAGGGCGGGCCCACGGCGGAGAATGTCCCTCAGTGACCCGCCCAGCATCAGTGCCAAGATGCAGAACCCACCCAGGCTTCCTAGCTCCTCCGGGGCAGAGTGGCGGATCTGAGCTCCCAGCCACTTCACTCTCATCACCCTGGAGACACGTGTGTGCAAATGTCAGAGCGAGCAGGTGGCGCTGGGGCTCCATGAGGCCAGTCCACCCTTTGCGGAGTCCCCTCCTCTCACACCTCTGGTCAGGCCATCTCAGTTTCCTTCAGGGGCTCCTCTCCAAAGCCCCCCTCAAATGTGCTCGGTGACCACACAAGTCCTCACCCAGCAGGGAGCCTTCTGAGAGGGGAAGAGGCGCCTGCTGCAATGCGGGCTGCAGTCGGGGTACCCTAGGATTGTCCCCAGTCCTACTCCTGGCCCCCACTCTTGCTCAGGCAGGACCCACTCCCATCTGTTCACGAGGAGTCTGGACGTGACCTCCAGCCTGGACCCATGCACACCGCCGCCTGCCAAAGCCCCACAGGGGTCGCCGTGTCCAGACTGCTCCTCCTGTGTCTCCCCACCCACGGGACAGGCGCCCGGCCACCCAGACACAGGGTGCAGTCAGCCCAGATCCTCTGCTCTCTGTCTCCGCCCCTGCATCCCAGCAATCACCGTGTCTGTCCTTTCTGTCTTTTGACAACCTTGACCTGAATCCACCTGTCTCCACCTCTGCTGCCGCCCTGGGGACACCCTACTCGCCTGTATGGACAGCTGTAGGAGGAATCAGCTCTAATTTTGTCAAGCATGCACAGCGTAACATTCACCATTTTAACCACTTAAAAGTATACGATTCGGGGACTTCCCTGGCAGTCCAGTGGTTCACACTCCTAAAGGAGGGGGAAAGGTTCAACCCCGGGTCAGAGAACTAAGATGCCATGTGCCACACAACATGGCCAAAAAAAAAAAACTAGTGTACAATTCAGTGACATTTAGGACATTCACAGCGTTGGGCAACTCTCACCTCTATCTAGTCCCAGAGCATTTTCCCCAAAAGAAAGCTGAACCCAGCAGCGATGACTCCCCATCCTCCCTTCCTCAGCCCCCGTTAACCACTGATCCATTTCCGTTTCTCTGGATTTGCCTTCTGGACATTTCATGTCAGTGGGTCACCCAACATGCTGTCCTTGGTGTCTGGCCTTTTTCACTTAGCATGTTTTCAAAGGGCATCCGTGTTGTATCCGTGTCTCATTCTTTTTATGGCTGAGTGGTGTTCCATTTAATGGATATGCCACTTCTGTGTATCCATTTACCTACTGATGTACCTTTGGGTTATTTCCACCTTTTGGCTGCTGTGATTGAGTGTGCAATATCTGTCTGAGTCCCTCTCTATTCATCTGGCTGGCCCCGGCCCTCAGTTGCAGCACAGAGTCTTTAGTTGTACACGCAGGCTCGTAGTCACGGCATGTGGGACCTACTTCCTTCTCATTGTCATTGTTCAAGTGCTGAGTCACGTCCAGCTCTTTGCGACCCCATGGACTGCAGCACGCCAGGATCCTCTCTCCTCTAGCATCTCCCGGAGGTTGCTCAAATTCATGTCCATTGAGTCAGTGATACTATTCAACCATCTCATCCTCTGTTGTCCCCTTCTCCTCCTGCCCTCAATCTTTCCCAGCATCAGGCAGGATCTTTGCCAATGAGTCAGCTCTTCCCATCACGTGTCCAAAGTACTGGAGCTTCAGCTTCAGCATCAGTCCTTCCAGTGATTATTCAGGATTGATTTACTTCAGTTCAGTTCAGTTCAGTCGCTCAGTCATGGCTGACTGCCGGGGTCCAGCCCCGGTGGATCCAGGGAATTCGAAGCGAGGACGGCGTCGGCGAGGATCAGGAAACAACTGCTTAATCAAACGTTAATTAAGGATATAAAGAGTGGTGAAATAAGGATAGCTCAGCGAAGAAATTCAGTGAAGAAAAGAGGCTGAAATAAGGATAGCTAAGTGAGGAAATTCAGTGGAGAAAAGAGGCTGAATAATTCAGCCAGAAGGTGAGACAAAGAACGACATGGGGAGACCAAGTTTCGGTTAACAAGGCCCGCACTTTATTTTCCAAAGTAGTTTTTATACCTTAAGTTATGCATAGAGGATAATGGGGGAAGGGGTAGAGTCATGAAGCAAGCCAGGCTTTCTTCCTGCAAACTTATCATATGCAAAAGTTTAGGTGATTTGCATCATCTTCTGGCCCGGAGGCCTGTTAACATTTTAAGACCCTTTCTTCAGAAAACTAATTTTTCTCTAAAGGTGATTAGTCAGGTGCCACCCTCCAAAAGCATTAAAGTTGCATTCCTATAGGGCAAAGGTGTGGTGGGCTACAACAAGAAAAAGAATTAACTCAAGGGTCCCAGGTTACAAACATTAAAGCTACTACTTACACCAATTCTATTAATCAATACACTGCCAGGGACACAGCAGGTAAGGGATATGGAGACTTAGCAGCAAACATTGGCCCAACAAGTGAAAAACCCTTCACCAATACAATTTCTAATCAATCTTTTAACTACTCAAAGGAATCTGTGTTTAGACAGTTTAGAACATCTCCTGCCTCTCACAGTTGGGAGGCTCTGAGCAATCACATGTGGCCGGAAAAACCTATTCAGGCAGGCTAGACGACTTCCAAAGGAGTTTGTAGGTTGAAACACTATCACACCCAGGAATTTTATTAACTGGGGCTGTAAGTTAACTCTTTTTTTCAGAGAGAGGTAGTGGGGGACAGCCCCCCGTAAAGTCAGAGGTGTAGGTGAGAGCACAAAGCAGAAAGTAGGCAGACTCTGGTTTTGGGGGTAGATGCTCGAGAATTTCCAGGGGGACTCCTGAGGCTCGATCCCGCCTTTGTGTATGCCGAGCCTCCTTCCTCATGACCTTTGCCAGGGGCGGAGCTCCTGCTCCCGGCAGCTGACTCTTTGCGACCCCATGAATCGCAGCACGCCAGGCCTCCCTGTCCATCACCAACTCCCGGAGTTCACTCAGACTCATGTCCATTGAGTCAGTGATGCCATCCAGCCATCTCATCCTCTGTTGTCCCCTTCCCCTCCTGCCCCCAATCCCTCCCAGCATCAGAGTCTTTTCCAATGAGTCAGTTCTTCGCATCTGGTGGCCAAAGTATTGGAGTTTCAGCTTCAGCATCAGTCCTAACAATGAATATGCAGGACTGATCTCCTTTAGGATGGACTGGTTGGATCTCCTTGCAGTCCAAGGGACTCTCAAGAGTCTCCTCCAACACCACAGTTCAAAAGCATCAATTCTCCGGTGCTCAGCTTTCTGTATGATCCAATTCTCACATCCGTACATGACTACTGGAAAAACCAGAGCTTTGAACTCATCACACTGATTAGCAAATTGTGGTGGTCAAGATAGGATTTATATCCCCACCACAAGGAAGAAAACTAAGGCTTTAGCAACGCAGAGCACACTTTAGTATAGTTAATCAGAGTGGAGTTGGGTTTGGTCTTGAGCCTGGAGCCAGGGTTCGGGACAGGATTAGGGAAGAGGGCGATATCATAGAGAATTTTATGTGACAACTTGCCTGAGTCACATGCTATCCAGACAACTGCTCAAACGTTATTCAGGGCACTTCTGTGAGGATGACTTTGGATGAGATTAACAACTAAATCACTGGACTAAGTGAAGCAAATTGCCCTCCCTCATGTAGGTGGGCCTCACCCCATCCGCTGAAGATCTGAATAGAATGAAAAGGCAGACCCTCCTCCAAGTAAAAGAAAATCCTTCCTGCCTGCAGTCATAGAACTAGGGCGTCAGCTCTTTGCCTATCTTCAGACTCTTCAATGAAGTAGCAGCTTTTCATCAGGTATCAAGCGTGTGGGCCTTCAGACCGGAACTATACCGTCAGTTTCCTGGGTTTCAGGCATTCAGGCTGGAACCTCACCACCAGTTCTCCTGAGTGCCAGCTCACTACTCACACTGCAGACCTTGGGACCTGCCAAGGGAATAGAATCTAAAAATTCAGTTCAGTTCAGTCACTCAGTCATGTCCGACTCTTTGCGACCCCATGAATCGCAGCACGCCAGGCCTCCCTGTCCATCACCAACCCCCGGAGTTCACTCAGACTCATGTCCATCGAGTCGGTGATGCCATCCAGCCATCTCATCCTCTCTCGTCCCCTTCCCCTCCTGCCCCCAATCCCTCCCAGCATCAGAGTCTTTTCCAATGAGTCAACTCTTCGAATGAGGTAGCCAAAGTACTGGAGTTTCAGCTTCAGCATCATTTCCTCCAAAAAAATCCCAGGGCTGATCTCCTTCAGAATGGACTGGTTGGATCTCCTTGCAGTCCAAGGGACTCTCAAGAGTCTCCTCCAACACCACAGTTCAAAAGCATCAATTCTTCGGTGTTCAGCTTTCTTCACAGTCCAACTCTCACATCCATACGTGACCACAGGAAAAACCATAGCTTTGACTAGACGGACCTTTGTTGGCAAAGTAATGTCTCTGCTTTTCAATATGCTATCTAGGTTGGTCATAACTTTCCTTCCAAGGAGTAAGTGTCACTTAGGATTGACTGGTTTGACTAGTTCCCTGACCAGGAATTAAACCCAGGCCCTCTGCACTGGGAGCATGGAGTTTTAACTGCTGGACCACCAGGAAAGCCCCTAGTTCCTGCTTTCAAATAATTGCTGAATCATATGGAAATCATGTGTTCCTCTATGTTTAACTTGTTGAGGAACAGCCAACCTGTTTTCAACAGTGGCTACCCCATTTCACATCCCCAGCAACAGTGTATGGGGTTTCAGTTTCCCCATACCCCAACCAACACTTGGTATTTTCCATTTTTTAATTATAGCTTCCTAGGAGAAGTAAAGGTATGTATGAAAGAGAAAATCACTCAGTCATGTCTGACTCTTTGCAACCCCATGGACTATACAGTCAATGAAACTCTCCAGGCCAGAATCCTGGAGTAGGTAGCCTTTCCCTGGAGAAGGCAATGGCACCCCACTCCAGTACTCTTGCCTGGAAAATCCCATGGGTGGAGGAGCCTGGTGGGCTGCAGTCCATGGGGTCGCTAAGAGTTGGACATGACTGAGCGACTTCACTTTCACTTTTCACTTTCACGCATTGGAGAAGGAAATGGCAACCCACTCCAGTGTTCTTTCCTGGAGAATCCCAGGGATGGGGGAGCCTGGTGGGCTGCCGTCTACGGGGTCGCACAGAGTCAGACACGACTGAAGCGACCTAGCAGCAGCAGCAGCCTTTCCCTTCTCCAGGGGATCTTCCCAACCCAGAGATCGAACCCAGGTCTCCCCCATTGCAGGTGGATTCTTTACCAGCTAAGCCACAAAGGATCATGGTATTTCACTGTGGGTTTGATTTACTTTTCCCTGAGGACTGATGATACTGACCGTCTTTCCAGCATTTCACTGGCCATTTGTAAATCTTCTTTGGGGAAATGTCAGCATATATTTGAGATCATCTAGCCCATGACTCTTCATGTGGTGGCTGTTTCGGATCTCGATCCTGCCAGGATGACTCTGGTCTTGTGAAAGCCTTTCTATAGAGCCCAGCGTCAGACTCTGGAGCTGAGAGTCTGACTCACCGCACTTCCCACGTATGTTCTGCTGCCCTGTCCCCTGCCGTTGACAATGGCAGACATCACCAATCAATCACGGCACTCTCCCCTGCCGTGGACGATGACAGATGTCACCAATAAATCACGGCACTGGAAAGCCCAGGGATTTATTGCCCAAGCAATTGGGCAATTGGACTGCATTCCTGCCTGGGAGGAGTTCATCCAAGAGGATAAGAAAAAGGCATGAGTGGACCCACATTTTCAGGTGCCAAGGCAGGAGTCTACACTGGGGACAACAGCCCCCAAGGAGGGGGGTCTCTCTTGAACCCAAGGGGGCACAGAGGCCGTGACGGGATTTAGGGGCTGGTTGATAACATCCTTTCCGTATTCTGAACCACGTGAGAGACAAGACCCGGAAGTCAAACAGATGAAACTGTCAGCTTCATTACTGATGGAGCCAGCCTGACCCCCAAGGAGATATTCCTTTATACCCACAGGAATGTGTTGACTGTAACAACGTTCACAGCCCTAAAATTGAGTTATGTTTTATTTGCTGGGACTCTCTAGAACTTTAAGTTCAGGAGGCAGCATCTCAAGTGACCCTGAGAGAGATGAGAGGAGGACCCAGGTTAAATAAAAGTTTTACAACAGAGGGCAGGTAGCCTGAACATCAAAAGATGATTGTTAATTAAAGAAAGCCAGGTATCCCAAGTCAAGAACTTAGCGCTTTTCTGTGTACGGGAAGATGCAAGAGCTTGGGATCCCTGAAATCATTCCTCACCTCTCTGGGGCCAGTATCCTGGGTTTTCCCTGACTTTCCTCAGGGCTCACCTTTGGGAGTGGCTGCAGTCTGGCAGATGCTGGATGGCAGGTATCCTTTCCTTCCTGAGTTTGCTCAGGGCTACCAGCTCACGTTGAAGCAGTGCAGTCGCTGGTGGCTGGGACGTCCTTTTTACTGACATGGCAAGAAACAGTCCACTTCTCAGGTGGCTATAATCAAAAAAGCTGGCGGCAGCAAGTGTTGACAAGGACGTGCAGAGGCCGGAAGCCTTGTGCCCTGCTGGTGAGGATAAAATGGTGCAGCTGTGGTGGAAAAGTCTGGCGGACTCCTCAACAGTCAGGCAGAGTTACCGTGTGACCCAGTAATTCCACGCCTAGGCGTGTGCCCAGGAGAAGTGACAGCATATTCACGTAAAAACTTGTCCATGAATGCTCACGGCACCACAACTCATTGCCAGTGAAAGAGTGGAAACATCCCAAATGTCCATCAGCTGATGAATAAACAAAATGTGGGCTATTCATACCGCGGAATATTATTTGCTTATAAAATAGAATGGCGTACTGACACGGACTACCGCGTGATGAATCTTGAAAACATTATGAAAGGTGAGAGAAGCCAGTCACAAAAGGCCACATATATTCTGTGATTTCATTTATATGCAGTATCCAGAATAGGCAAATTCATAGAGACAGAGAGCAGACTAGTGTTTGCCTAAGGGTGTGGGCAGGAAAGGGAAGGAAATGACCCTGCGGGGTAGGAGGTGTGGACAGAGAATGTCTCCTGCATTTCAGTAAAGAAAGAATGCCGTGGCCATCAGCCCAACAGCCACTGGAGCTGCTGCCCTCGCCCATAGAGCACCCTGAGGGGATTCAGGACGAGAAAGACTGTCCTGGCCAGACCTGGCCACATTGTTAAGATGCGTATCTGAGGACTGATTTCCATGAGCCCAGACTCTCTCATCTTCTCATACATAGAAAAGAGCTAAATTCCTTAAGATGTCTGATTTGGGGCTTCCCTGGTGGACTCGGTGATAAAGAATCTGCCTGCCGATGCAGGAGAATGCAGGAGATGAGGGTTCAATCTCTGGGTCAGGAAGATCCCCTGGAGGAGGAAATGACAACCCACTCCAGTGTTCTCGCCTGGGAAACATCATGAACAGAGGAGCCTGGTGGGCTATAGTCTGTGGGGTCGCAAAGAGTTGGCTTAACAACTGAGCGCACACACACACACACACACACACACACACACACACACACACTGGGGACTTAAGGCTAGAAGGCAGCCTCTCAGCTCTGAGGGACTGTTCCAAAGAAGTTAGGAAGGAGCCAGGATATATAGAAGTTTTGGCACAAAACAAACCAAAAAACCAAGTAGTCAAACATCACAAGATTAACGCTGATTAAAGAAGACCAGACATCTTAAATTCATGAATTGAGCACTTTACTATGATTGGAAAGATGTAAGAGTCTGGGCTCATGGAAGTCACACCATTGATCTGCATCTTATCGACCTTTTCTCCATCCTGAATCCTCTCTGGATGCTCGGTGTTGGGGGCAGGGCTGCAGTGGCCGGTGGCTAGATGGTCACAGCAATCCTTCGCTCACATACAGGGCAGGCAGCATGTTACCTCCATGCTCTGCTTAACCCGGACTCTCCCTCCCTACCCGTCCCCTCCTCCCACCTGGGGCCCTGGCTCCCACGTGGCGTCTGCCCACACCTGTGAGCCTGGCACCCTGGACTTTGAGCCAGGGCCTCTGGCATGACCACCAAGGCTCCCTTGGGCTCTGGCTCTTGTCCAGGCTGAATCCGTTGCGTGTAGTGCTTTCCTGAATGTTATTTTGTCCTTGCCTCTCTGGAAACCCTTCCTGTGTGCTTTTCTCTCTGCTGCTGGGGGCATATATACCTACTGACTGCTGCTGCGTACTCCTCAATCTCTATCGTTGAATAATGGCTTTTAAAATCTAGCTTCACTTCTGTGGTTTTCAGTGAGACGTCACAAATGGGCTGCTCTCTGAAAGCCTCTGGCCTGCATCCAGGCTTTGTTGTCCTGCCAAAGGTTTTATATTTTGGATTGGAGTTAGTAGTCGATATTTAAAAACCATAAGGTTACACACACACACACAATGTGCATTTCTGGCTTCTCTTGAAAACACCAGCAATCTGACAGCAAGAGCCCACGTTTCACAGGAGCTGAAGGGCCCTGCCATCTTTCAACAGGAAGGTGAGTCTGGCGTGCCTCAGTCCCCACCACGCCCTAACGTTTGCCCCAGCCACTGTTTCTGTATACAACCCCTGATTTAAACTCAAATTTGCCTCAAGTTGAAACTGCTCCATTGACTTTCCTGTGCTCATCCACTCAACAAATACTTATTGAAAATATAGAGCTTGCCGGGGGCTTCCCGGTTGGCTCAGTGGCAAAGAGTCCCCCTGCCAATACAGGAGATACAAGAGACCCAAGTTCTATCCCTGAGTCGAGAAGACCCCCTGGAGGAGGAAATGGCAACCTGCTCCAGTATTCTTTGCCTGGAAAATTCCATGGACAGAGGAGCCTGGTGGGCTATGGTCCATGCGGTCGCAGAGTCGGACACCACTGAGCGACTGAGACACAGCGTTTGCCAGGTGCTGCGTGGGCACCAGGGACACAGGCATGAAGACAAGGCCTGCGCCTGGCTCACCCCCAGCCTCTGCCCATCCGCCCTCACGCCTCCTACAGCCTCAGCCCCGCCCTTGACTCCAGCAGCTGCGGCCACCAGCCGTCACAGGTCCAGTAACCTCTGCTGACCAGAAGCCAAGTCAAGAGCAGAGAAGCAGCTAGGCCCTGAGGGGAGACGGACAGAATTCAGAAGAAATCTGGATTTCCATTTGAAAAGGGTCCCTTTGGCTGCTGAGCAGGAGCTGGAAGAGGAACGTGTCCAGGAGTCTTGTTGGATTCCCTCTCCTTTCCAGGTGTGTTGACCCTTCTGACAGGTCTGATCAAAACTGTGGATCTCAGCTCCTAAAACCACAGTGGTTTCCTGCAATGAGTCCCATGGATAAGATGCAAGACCTGGCCATTTCCCTAAACCTGGACTGTCTGCCCACATCCCTCATCACTCTCACTCTGAATGGCAGCTTGGCAAGCAAATGACCCTTGTGGGGACAGCTGCCTCTCACCCCAGCCACGCAAACAAAGCTCTGAGATTTCCTAGCATCTAAGAAAGAGTTTAAAGGGTTCTTGTGTATCTTTTTGTTTGGTTGCTTGAGGATTTTTTTGGATGTTTTCCTAACACAAACAGATGTTACAGCACTTTGGTGGCTGATGCAGAAGTCTGTCTATAGAAACAGACCATGTCTATGTCTTACCTCAGATAGAGCAGTGCTCACATCCCACTGAGCCTCAGGCCCCTCATCTGTAAAATGGGCACAATTAGCTTTATCTCCAGGGAAGGCCATGAACTGGGTCCCAACTGACACAGAGCAGGTATGAATAAAGGCGGGCATCACTGCCACTGCAGGACTTGGTGACTTCCCTCTGTTTCCTGTTGTTACTAGTCTGTCGTGGCCAACTCTTTGCGACCCTGTGGACTGGAGCCTGCCAGGCTCCTCTGTCCATGGGATTTCCTAGGCAAGAATACTAGAGCGAGCTGCCGTTTCCTCCTCCCAAAGATTCAACCCACATCTTCTGCATCTCCTGCATTGCAGGCGCATTTCCTGGCTGTTCTGCAAGTAGTGAAATGCGTTACCTGTTAGGACCTTCATCCTCGATCCTTCCCTTGGGCCCACAGGGAGCTCGTGCAGGAGGCCCTGCAGGACTCTGCTCCTGGGTTGGGTCCCTGCACCTGCCAGGGCCTGGCACACAGTAGGGCTCAGTGAGCCTGAGTCAGGGGATGGCTGTTTGCCTGGACTTTTCAGAGGTCTCTGGCCTCAGTGTCCCTGTCTGTCAAGGAGGCAGAGCACAGTGGCCCGCGGTCCCGGACCTGAGCCTCGCGCCCTGAGTTTGCCACTCATGCCCCGCTTCCCGCTGGTATTCCAGCTCCTGCTACACACAGACCCTGCGTGCGAGCGTGCAGCTCTCCAGCTCGCCTTTGCTTTGGTGTCCCTCCCGCCTGTCCCTCCACACACGGTGTCCGCTGGCCAGCTGCCGCTGCGCAGCAATATCTAGCTGGGTTTGTCTCGGTTCCACTGATTTCAGTCATTCTCTTAGGTGCCCTGGCAATTCAACGTTGTTTCTCATTCTTCTTCTCTCCCCATCTTTGTTTTGTTTTGGACTCAGTAGTAGATGCTTGTCTGTGCTGCAGAGCTCCTGGCCTGAGCCCAGACTGTGTTTATTCTTCATCTTTAAGATTGTCTTTCCTCCAGAAGGCCTTACTTGCATTTTCCTGGGTTTATCCGAAGCAGGTTTTCTGCTCCCCCTCCCCACAGGGTGCACAGGCTCCGAACCCAGCGCCGTCCCCTGCCTCCTGTCCCCAGACCCACCCGCCTACTCCTCCCGGCTCATGGACATCTCTGTTGCCCTCCCCTACTGCGTGGCTCACTCAGATCATCCTTCCCCCACGTCTTTGCAATTTCCTCTGATTTTTTACAGAGCTTGGATAGAAAAAGACAAATACGGCGTCTATCCAGGTGTGCTGTCCAGCCTCTCCCGATCAGGCTGTCCTGAGCTGTCACCACCTCCGCCGCGTCCCCAGCAGCCCTGGGCGCCAGGTGTGGTGTTCCCCACCCCAGTCCACTCCACCCGATCAAGGCCACTCCACCGGCCCGGCTGCATGCTGGGCTGTAGGTGTCACCTGGCCGGGAACCTCCCAGGGTCCTCCTCCCCCGAGTCCCCAAGGCTGGACACAGTAGCAGCACCCCCACCACACACACGCAGGAGTCAAGATCACGCCATGGGAATCAGAAGTGGACTCTCTGCAGACCTGGGGGAGGCCTCCCACCACCTTCACTGAGCTCACCCTGCCTGTAAGGACCCCAGCCAGCCAGCAGGCTTCCCTCCAGCTGCAGAGATGGGGAGGGGGAGTCTCCCTAGAGCCCAAGACCCTCCCCCCGAGGGAGCTGGTCTTTTCTCCAGAACAGCCTACTGCAGCGCAAACACCACCTCTGACAAAGCAGACCCACTCTCAGGGCCTCTGGGCCTGTTCCCCACTGGCAGAGAAACCCAGAATGTGGCCGGGTTGTCTGAGTGCACCTTTTGGGCTTCCACCGCCCTGCGTGTCAGTCCATGTTCCACTCCTGACTGCTGGGTAACCCTGGCCCTGACCCCGCTGAGACCGTCCCCTCCCCTGCAGGGCAGGCTCACCCTGGAGATGAGATGCGGGATGAGATGCACCCTGTCAGTGCCCGACCCAGATGGCTCACCCGAGCAGGCCTGGGGGCCCATGGGACCCAGACTGAAGCCCATCCTGGCCTTGGAGCCCTCCCCTGGCACGCTACTCGCCGCGCTGCCCAAGGGTGCAAGCAGCCTTGATCCTTGGCCATTGCGGAATTATCCTCGACTAGCCCCACCCCCCGACCTTCCAGCTCAGGTCAGCCCTTGACCACCAGCCCTGAGGTCACCACCCCTGAGGGCCACCCTCCACGCCAGCCCAATCTCAGGGCTTTCCTGGGTGGGCAGACAGCCTCTGCAGTTTGCCCTCTGGGAGTCCGGATGAGGATCCGCAACAGCAGGTCAGGCAGGACCTGCTGTGCGCCCCCAGGGGTAGCCCTGCTGGCATGCCCAGGGTGGGCCCCACTGGGGCACAGGCTGCCCTGGAGTGCCCTTGTTCTCACATTCGAGTCTCCTGCGCCGGTGTGGCCCTGGGGCTCCCAGCCGGATGGTTACCTTTCTGCAGAATGTGAGCAGGCCAGGTTAGTTTTGTGGCCTGACTGTCCGTGTGTAAAATGGGGCCAAGGACTCCCACTCGCAGAGGTTGTTGTTTGTGTCGCAAGAGCAACATGCGTGCATGCTCAGTCGTTCAGTCGTGTTCAGCTCTGTGCAATCCTACGGACTGCAGCCGCCAGGCTCCTCTGTCCATGGGATTCTCCAGGCAAGAATACTGGCGGGGGCGGGGGTTGCCGTGCCCTCCTCCAGGGGATCTTCCCCACCCAGGGACTGAACCTGGGTCTCTTACAGCTCCTGCATTGGCAGCTGGGTTCTTTACCACCAGTGCCACCTGGGAGCCCCCACAGGAGCAACATGGGGATGTGCATTTTTGTAACTTTTCAGCTTATTCTCTCCTGGACGTTGCTTCCAGGCAGTCAACCTTGCCCCGCAGCAGTGAGAAGCTCTTCCTCCAGGACGGAGGGCGCAGGGCGGAAGGCAGCCTTGCTGGCAGCAGGTGCAGCTGGGGCAGGTGTTCCCTCCCCACCCCGCGGGTCTGATGTCAAGTGAGGTGCTGACTTCATGGGAAGGAAGCCTGGGAAGATAAGCAGGCAGCTGTCGCAGTCCACACAGCCAGGGGCTCCCAGGACAGAGGGGAAGTCGGTCAGAGGTCATGGAATGGATGGTGCTGGAAGATGCTGATGGTGCCAGGTCCCCGCAGGTGGCCAGGGCTCAGTGGGCAGAAGCCAGTGGGCCTCGGGCAGGAATGAGCCGGTGGGCAGGACGCTTGTGGGCCCAGACAGTGCCTCAGAGACCAAGCATCCCACGAGTGAGGTGACCTGGGCAGGCACAGGGCAGTCCAGGGGGCGCTGGCCAGTGCTGGCCGAGGTGTCCAGCCCAGACAAGCTGGCCGCTGCAGGCTGCAGGGCAGATGGGCCACCAGGCAGCAGCCCAAGCTGGCAGCGAGGACATGGGACAGGGCAGGTGGCAGGGCCTGGCGGGCCAGGGATGCAGGCTGCCAGGCTGAGCCCTTGCCCTCTGGCCCAGCGGGCTGCCAGGGCTCATGGAAGCCCCGCAGAAGACTGGCCAGCTGCGCACCCAGCGGGCCACCGACGGTGTGCCCTGCAGAGCTGCAGGCGGAGAGGGGCCAGGCACAGGCAGCCCAGAGGAGGCCCCAGCGGAGCTCTCCACTGATTCAGCCGTGTTGGAGGAGACAGCTGGTGGGACTTCCCAGGCAGACAGGTTGGAGGGGCCTCTGCCCAGGGTCCCGCATGGGACAGGTGAGCAGCAAGGGGGCTGGAAGTCCAGCCAGGGCACTTCCTGAGCAGAGGGCCACGCCACCCCCACAGAGTGAAGGTCCTTGCTGTCTGCTCCTCTGATTCGTCTTTGCAGCCAGCTCTGAGGGGCCATCAGGACAGGGGTGGGGATGGGGGCTGCCAGCGACTCTGGGGGTGAAGCCGCCTCCTTCTTCCCATCCCCCAGTGCTGTGCTGAGTCACAGGCCCACAGCCCTTAATGGGCGCCTGACCCCCAGCCCAGCCCTCTCCCCATGCAGCTCAACCGCAGGAAGCCCGTCTTCTGGAAACTTTATTTTGATACTTTCTCCCTGGTTTAAGCATGGGGGTCCTGCATTGGCCAGGCCCCTCCCCAAACCGAGGAGGACAGCTCCCTGGCATGGAGGGCCACAGGAGGGCTTTGCCAGGGCTGCAAGATGCCACAGACTGGGTGGCTTAAACAATAAAAGTTTATTTCCCCAGTTCCGGTTCAGAGAGCCTGCAAGTCCGAGGTCAAGGCGCCAACAAGGCTTGGTTGCTCTGAGGCCTCTCTCGGGGGCTTGCAAGTGGGGCCTCTTATGTTTGACCGTCTGGGCACCAGCACACCTGGTCTCAGTGTCCAGATCTCCCCCCCTGCTAAAGCCACCAGTCACGCTGGATGGGTCCACAGGCCACATTTCACCTTAACTGCCTCCATCAAGTCTAGCTCCACACACATGCACGTTCTGAGGTCCTGGGCGCTAGAACCACAGCGTGTGGATTTTAGGGGTCACAACACCACCCATAACTAGGAGACCCTGGCCTGGCCTGTGGTCTACCGAGTGAGCGGAGGCGGTCCCTTGGGGCCCCACCAGTGTTTTGCATTTGACTCTGGGGCCTCCCCCACGGAGGAGGTGAGGGTTGGGGGCAGGGGCACCTGCGTCCTCTCTGGGCGCCCCCTTGGCTGTGGGACTGTACGAGCTGACACATGGCATTCAAGGACCCTATGTGAGTGAGTGAAGAGGGCAGAAGGGGCCCAGCCCAGGGAGGCCCCAGGCAGAGGTCCCACGGCGGGGCTGGGATTTCTGAGTCCCTGCCCACCGGCTGGTCCCTGCCACAGCTCTTCACCGTCGTTGCCGTTGCTCAGTCCCTCAGTCTTGTCCAACTCCTTGCGACCCCACAGACTGTAGCACACCAGGCTTCTCTGTCCTCCACTGTCTCCCAGAGTTTGCTCAAATTCATATCCATTGAGCTGGTGATGCAGTCCAACCATCTCATCCTCTGTCGTCCCCTTCTCCTCCTGCCTTCAATCTTTTCCAGCATCAGGGTCTTGTCCAATGAGTCAGTTCTTGGCATCAGGTAGCCAAAGTACTGGAGCTTCAGCTTCAGCATCAGTCCTTCCAATGAATATTCAGAGTTGATCTCCTGATTACTCTTCAGGGCAGCGCTGTGATACCACCCCCGCCCGGCACTGGCGCAAGATTTCCAGAGAGGTTTCATATCCACGTTTCCAGAGTCTCAGAGCGGCAGCCGAGGGAGGGAGAGGGCAGGGCAGGCCTTGCCGGGAGATCAGGTGCCGCGTGCCCAAGGGAGGGGCCAGAACCCACCCCCACCCTCTGCCGTGTCCTGGCTCCTGACTCCCTGCCCCAGGCTGAACGGGGGCTGGACTCCAGCAGGAGTGAGTCACAGGAAGCTGGCAGGACAAGACCAGTACGTGTGGCTCCCTGGTGCCAGGCACGGGCAGCAAGGCTGCATGCCCGCCATTCTGCCATCTGAGGGAAGACATGTGCAAGAGAAGCCAAGGAGAGCTGGGGCGGGCGGGGAGGGGCGGCGCACAGGTGGCTCAGGCCCCTGGAGCCAGATCTGTCACTTGGGAGCCTGCTGCTCTGAGCAGCAGCTTCTTCAGTGATGAGTCTGGGACAAACACGGGCACCCTTATTACGTGCCCCAGTGTGTTCAGGGCTGGCGCCACAGGGCCAGGCAAGTCCACATCCTCGTGGAGCTGGTGGTGGGGGTGTGATGTGCTCTGTGAGCGAGGCTGCAGCCCCGCTGGGCTGAGGGGTGGTCAGCAAAGGCCCCCTGTGGACAAGGGATGGTGGAGCTGAGCAGGGCAGTGAGGAAGAGTGTCCGGGTGTGCCAGGGTGGTGCCTCCCGGCTCAGAACAGGAACCCCTTCTCCTTGGGCCTGCTCAGGAGGGAGAGGAGGGCTTAGCGGCTCCCCTCCAGCTTCCTGCCAGGTCCCTAAGGGGGAGACCTCCTCCAGGAAGCCCTCCTGCCTGCCGGCCTGCAGGTCCCTCCCCTCTGCTGGTTCCCCAGCAGCCCACCCTGTGCAGGTTGGCTGGCCTTGAGAACCTGGGCTGTGGGACCCCGAGCTGCTCTCGGCAACCCCCACCCCAGACACATACCCCCATGGGCAGTAAGAGGTGGCTGGACCCTGGCGGGCCTTTGAGCCCCGCCTCTGCCACCTGTGACCAGGACAGGCCTCCTCAGTGGCCATCTGTCCCCAGTCTGGGTGTGCAGGCCCGGCAGGACCCTTTGACTCAGACTGCCTGGTTCACACGCTGGCCCCATCCCTTACTGCTCAGCCCTCAGTGCCTGAAACTGCCCCCCTTAGGAATGTGGGGGTCACCCGGTGGTCATGAAGATGACCCCAGAAGCAGAGGAGGTGGTGTCCACTGCCAGGCTGGAGCCAACAGGGTCCACACCTCCCGAGGGTGCCTGCTAGGTCTTCAGGTTTATATTTCCAAGAGGAGACGACGAGGATCCAAGATGCGGCCCAATGCCCGCGGCCAGCAGGCTGCCCAGGGTGGCCGCGTGAGGAGGGGCGGGTTAGTCCACGCCCACCCCAAAACCAGGCCCCTCCCACCGCACCCACAGGACCGCCCGGGTAGCATTTTCTGCGCCCCGGGAGGACCCCGCCTGTCCCCACGACCGGCCAGGGAGGCGCTACTGAGCTCCCCGCCCCCGGGTCACTCTGGCCTGGGGACCCTACGGTCGGCGGCCAGAGGAAGCCTCCTCCGCCCCAGCCAGAGCTAAACCCCAGAGCTCAGCCGGCGCCCTGGCGCCTCGACCCCAGCCCAGCCGCGTCCTTGATCGCCCGGCCCCTCCCCTGTTCTCCGCCCCTCTTTACCCGCACCCCGCCGCCCCCTTCGCCTTCCTCCTCCTCCGCGCAGGCCCCTCCTCGGCTCCTCTGCTCGGAACCCCGCGCCCCCGTCCGCCTCCCTCCTCCTCCCCGCCCCCCGCCGGATCCCGGACCCCTCCTGGTCCCCGGGGTGCGCCCGCCTCCCTCGGCTGCCCCCCATCCCTCCGCGTCCGGCCCCCAGCCCGGCCCTCCGCTCCGCTCCGGCCGGCCGCCCTCGCCGTCTTCCGCGCGCTGCCCGCGGCCCCTCCTCGGTGTCCGCGGCCGCTCCGCGTACGGGGTGACGCAGCGCCGCCCGCCCGCCCCGCCCGCCCCGCGCCGCCGCCGCCGCCGCGCCCGGGCCGGCTCCAGGGGGCCGCTAACGGTCCCGCGCCCCTCGGCGCCGCGCGCGCCCCCAGCCCGGCCGAGCAGGCGGCGCCCCGGGCGCCGGGCGCGATGGGGGCGGCGGAGCCGCTGCGCTCGGTGCTCTGGGTGAAGCAGCAGCGCTGCGCCGTGAGCCTGGACCCCGCGCGGGCGCTGCTGCGCTGGTGGCGGAGCCCCGGGCCCGGAGCCGGGGACCCAGGCGCGGGTGAGTGTCGCCGCCGGCCCGCCGGCTCGGCCGGGCTGCGGTAGGGGGGAAGGGGCCCCGGGGAGGCCGGCGGGCAGGGAAGGGCCGGGACCCGTGACAAAGAGCCAGCCGGCGCTGGGGAGAGCCGGGGTGAGGGAGGGGGGCGGCGGGGACGCGACCCCCGAGGGCGAGGGGCGCGGGGTCGTGAAGGCCCGGGGAGGTCTGCGGCCCAGGAGGTGTCCCCCGGACGGACCGCACGGACCGTCTCTCTGGGACCCCGCCTGCCAGCGTCTGAAGGGCACCATTCCGATCGATTGTGACGGAGGGACCCGAGGGGGTGCCGGCGCCCCGCGCCCGGTGTCAGTTTAACCCGATCCGGAGTGGAGACCGGAGTTCCTGTCCCCGCAGTGAAGCAAGGGCTGGTGACCTTCAATCTGGGATGTGCTCCCTGGGGGGAGGGGGCTGTTCATTTTGCTGCAACAGGCTGGACACACGACCTGCAGAGGCCCTCGGACTCGGGGAAGCCCTGGTTTAACTAAAAAGGGGTCCTGTCTGCTCCCAAGGAGAAGGGGCCAGCGGGCCCCTGCCGAGCTGCCCAGAGGCAGGAGGACGGGCAGCGGCTTATGGAGGAGGTGTCAGTTGACCCTGGGCAAGAGGGCAGTTACCTGGTGGGACAGTGAGAGCCAGGAGGCCTCCCTGGCAGAGGCAGCGGGGGCCTGGCCAGCCTGGGTGTGTTTCCAGTGGCTGGAGAGTGTGGGTGTTTCCATCTCATTGACTCGTCTTCAGCAAGTTGTTATGGAGGGCCCGTCGTGGCGGGCAGGGCAGCGTGCTCGCCCGGGCTCAGCACTCCCGAGAGAGTCCCTGCCGCAGTGGAGCGTCAGAGGGTCTGGGGCGTGCGTGGAGGACACGTGGGTGTGGACGTGCGAGAAGGGGGTGGGGGCGGGGGTCCCGGGACTCCTCACCTGCAGGGCGGCACTGGACCAGAGCCCTGCAGAGGCCTGTGCACCTCCTGGCGAGACGGTCCAGGCAGCAGGACCACAGGGGCCACGGGAGACCCACACAGGGTGGGGGAGCCGCGGGAGGTGGGGAAGGGGGCCGGGCTCTTTGGGTGGCAGGGGCTGAGGTGGGGACCCCAGAGGGCTTTATCCATCTTCACCTGGTGAAAGGCACCCCGTGGGCCTGGCAGGGAGCAGACAGAGGCGGGCCAGGGAACCACAGGCAGGAGGCTGCTGGCCTTGTCCGGCAGAGGGGCGCTGAGCAAGGCTGGGTCTGTCTGCTTAGATGGGGAGGGCCAGCGGAACGGGGATCCAGGTTTGGGCTTACTGGAATTGCAGGATGAGCGGGGGTTTAGTTGTTAATTGGTGGGGTGCAGGAGAGGTTGGAATTCTCTAGTGGACATGCTGAGTTTGGGATGCCTTTTCAGTGCCTTGGGGGCAGTCGGGGTGCTGCACTGTATCTGTGGGGGCTTTCTCGTCCCTGAGGTTGGATGGCTCTGCTGATGGGGGAGGGGTGGGCAGAGCCGGCCAGTTTGCTGGGGCCAAGGTCAGGGTGGTCTCGGACTCCTGGTTTGCAGCCTGGGGCTCACCACAAGCATGGTCTGCAGAGAGCTACTCTGTGGCCAGCGATCTGAGACTTCACCCTTCCACCAGCTTTCTGTTGTCCCCTGGGGAAGAAGTGTCATCCTAGAAGGTCAGCCTTAGCCTCCTGGCAGCACGCAGCAGGGCCCCAGGTCCCGGTCTCCCCTGGCCTGGCCCTGAGGGCGTTTGAACTTCCCTGCGAATCTCTGCTTCGGGATGGAGCACTCCCATTTCACGGGCTCTTGGTGCAGCCACGTGGTCTGTCCTGTGTCATATTCATACACGGCGCATTCCTGCCGGGCAGCTTCTCCTGGATTTTACGGATGAAGAGGCCGAGCCTCAGGAGTGTGAGGAACTGGCCCAGCTAGTGGCTGAACCGGCGTGTGAAGCGTGGTGGGTCCAATTTCAGCCACTGTGCCTGGGTGCCGTGGCCTCGTTTAGGCCACAGCAGCCACGTGGACACCAAATGGGCCCCACCCGTCTAGGGTGTATGGGTGGGGGACTCGCATTGCCGGCTTTCAGCGTTGGCATCCTTGGCCAGCTGTCATTATGGTTTCCGGCCCCCAGATTCTGGGCTTTGTGCACTTTGGGTCAGCTTGCTTTTCCGAGCTCCTCACTTGCACAGTGGCCCGCCTCTTTCCTGAAACGGTGGTTGCTTCCTTCTAGCACACTCTGAAGGCCCTCTTGTATGGGTTCATCTGGAGCTTTCCTTGGTGGTGTGCAAGAGATGGGTACCCCCCCCAGAAAGGCTGGCGCTATAGGAGCCCTCCCCCCAACCCCATGCCATCCACCACCCTGAGGAGGCCCTGGGTCAGCTGCTGCAGCTCAGGGGGCTCCTCATAGGTGCACCCCTAGAGGAGCCAGGCCCAAGAGAGATGACCCCACGCCTGAGGGTAGACAGCAGCCCGTCCAGGGGACATTTCAGAGTGGCAGTGCCGGCCCGCCACGGTCCCAGGCGTGCCTGTGTGCGGGGTGGACGGCGGCTGGCGGGGCAGGGAAGAGAGGCGGAGGCTGTGAGAAGCAGGCTGAGTGAATTGAGACCACCTTAGAAGACGGACCGAGGCGGGCCCAGGGCCGGGCCACCGAGGGCACCGGGCTCGGCCACTTTGTCTGACCTGCACAGCTTCTCCAGCGTCGCTCCTTTTCGCAGAAGGGGGAACGTGGAACTTGTGAGTGGGTTTCGATGGATGGTATATAACGTACACAAGGGAGCCGGCTTTTAATCCAGGTCCAGGCTTCCTCCTCAGTGGGGGGCTCAGAGCAAAGGCAGGACCAAGAACCGGGAGGCGGTGCCTTCTGGACCCCGCGCGGGCCGCTCTCTTCAGGAAGCTGTGAGGCTGCCTGGCACCAACCCGGTCGGAAGTGAGGCAGACTGAAAACAGGAAACGCGGACCAGCCTTCTCACAGTGGCTCGGGCGAGCTGAACCTGAAACAGGCTGAAGCTGTATCCGAGTTGTATCCCGGGACCACAGTAAAACACGCTCAGAGAGACTCTGGAAGTGTTCCTTTAGAGTTGGGGCTGGGACTTGTGTGTGTGTGTGGGGGGGCACCCTAGGGTGGGGGTGGCCCGTGCCCAGCCTCCTCCAGAAGTTTTCCCCTCTCCCACCGAGGATGCCCCGGGTCGCTGGGAAGCTCCTTGTACAGGTTACTGTTGTATTTACAGCCCAACACCACTGCACAGGAAACACATAGGCAAGCCACGGATACTTAAAACTAATTTTTGTTTTTCTGCTTATGAAAGTAATTCATGTTGGTTTAATAAGACCCAGAAAGCACAGACAAGCACACAGGGAGAGAATCGCAGCCGTAACCTTCGAGAGGGAATATTTGCTGTTGGTCTCTGTGTGAATGTGCCTATTACTGTTTACTCTCATAAAACAGGATTTGTTTTCACATCAGCTTTATCTAGGCGTAATTTGCATACAATGAAACTCATGCGTTTTAAGGATGTAATTTGGTGAATTTGCCATGTTTGAACATCTATCCTAAGGAAAAAAGACTAGTATTTAAGAAACAGTGTTTTATACTTTAGGAGATATATTTTCTGTGTGTTTATTAAGTACTGATGACAGTTTTTTTTTGTTTTCTGTCCCTGACCCAATTTATTTATCCTCTCGATTGGTCTAGACTTCTGCACAGCAGACGTTTCTAGAGAACCTAGCTGCTCTCTGCCTTTCACGTGCTGTTCTGTGACCATGTGGGTGGGTCCAGGGTAAGGTGGCTTCGGGCTTCCCCGGCGGCTCAGATGGTACAGAATCTGCCTGCAATGAAGAAGACCCCTGGGTTGGGATGATCCCCTGGAGAAGGGCATGGCAAACCACCCCAGTAATGTTGCCTGGAGAGTCCCCATGGACAGAGCAGCCGTGGGGTCTCAAAGTGTTGGATGTGACTGAGCGACTGAACACATGAGGTGGCTTCACTTTGGGGATCTTATCTCGCTCTCCTGATCGCAGCGCCCTGTGGGTTCTCCTACTGAGTCACCTTCCGTCCCAGTTTCTCCTGAGCTCTGGTTCCAAGTTTCTGGCACAGCCCACAGGAGACAGCCAGCTGGCTCCTGGGTCTGTGTGCCCCGGCTGGTATCGGGGCTCTGCGCTTTCCGCTCCTGTGTGGTTCTCTTTAGGCCACAGGCCGGTTGAGTGCCTCCTGCAGCCCTGCCTCCGGGCTTGCCTTGTCCATCCTCGCTCACCGTGTCCCCTCCCTCGAGCACCTTCTGATGGGTGACCCCGAAGTTGTTGGATGGAAGTTTGGAAAGCACCATGAAGCCCATCTAATACAGCCCCAAAGCCTACGGCTAGGCACTCTGCCCCCCACCCCCTACTCCTAGGGTGCTTGCCCTTCTAGAAGATTCTTTCACGTGCTGGGCAGCTAGCCGACTAGCTTACAAGCTGCCCGTGCCTGCCTCACTTTCAGGGCTCCTCAGCTCTGACCTCCTTGACCCCTGAGGCCCCACAAGACAGCCCCCCTCTCCCCCCGGACCCTCCCCCCACCCCCGTGTTCAGATCTTACCTCTGCTCAGGGCCCAGCTCTGCTGGCACCTTGCCCTTCCCTCATCCATCTTCGGGTTTTTGTGTTTGTACAGCTGTTTGTCCCTCTCCGCTAGCTGTTTCCTTCTGTTTTGTGTTACGGGTTTTCCCTGTTTTCTTTTTTAGGACTATCTGTCTTATCTCCCCTGCGCGCTCTCTCGAGGCAGAATGCAGCATGGGAAGGGCTCACTTCCTTGCTTCTCCTCCCTGTCCTCCTGGAGGTCCTCGCGTGTCTGTGCACACAGCAGGTGTGCACCGAGCACCGTGTGAGTGGCTGTCTGTGGGAGGCAGGGTTCGGCCTGTCCCTGGCTGCATGGTGAGTGGCGGCCAGCTGGGGACTGGACCCCCGACCGTGGAGGGGCGACTGGGCCACGGGTGGAGAGCGTGGGGGAGTGGCTGCCTGCTGTCCAAGCGTCTTTACTTTTCTCTAGAGGAGTGAGTTTAAAACCACTGGGAGTGGCTGGGAAGCTAAACACAGTTTGGGTAGAACCTAGAAATTCTACAGAATCCCCTAAACCGTTCACTCCACAAATCTTATACCCTGCATTTCTGTATCTCCTGATACGTCTTACGTATGCCCGGTGATGAGGTCAAAAGTGCTGCAGATGATATCAGATTATGTGAAGCCAGCAACCTGCAGAGTTAGATAGGAATCTCAGTATATTTGAATAGGAAATAAATGGCTATCTTGTTTACCTATTTAAGAAAAAAAAATCTTTCCAGATTTGCATATGACTCACTATCGGAAGAGACATATAGGCTTTTGTGGTTTTGAAAAGCAGCTGTCAGAAAAACAGCTGCCCTGCCTGCCCTCCCTCTCTAGGTACCTGCCTCAGCTATGGTCAGATTACGTGGCTTCAGAGTAGGCGAGTGTGGTCATAAATAGTGTAATTACACTGAGATAATTCCAAAGCTAACTTTTATTTGTTACTCCAAAGTAGGTCAGCAGATGTTTCCTTAAGAAGTCAGATGGCAGGGCTTCCCACGTGGCTCAGTGGTAAAGAATCCGGCTGCCAGTGCCAGAGACTCAGGTTCAATCCCTGGTCCGGGAAGATCGCACAGGCCACAGAGCAACTGCGCATGTGCACCACTGCCGCTGAGCCTGTGCTACGGGGCGCGGGAGCCGCAACTGCTGAGCTCACCCTCTGCGGCAGCCGAAGCCCGTGCTCCGCAGCCGGAGAGGCCTCCGCCTTGAGGGACCCGCCCCCCGCAGCTGGAGGAAAGCCCCTACTGCAGCAAGGACCCAGCACAGCCAGAGATCAGATCAGTGGGTAAATAATTAAAAAAAGAAAAAGCCAGATTGCAAATACTTTAGGCTTTGTGGGTCCCAGCTTCTCAGTTCTGCTGCTTTAGTGCAAAAGCTGCTGTAGGCAGCGTGTGAGTGAATGCATGTGGCTTTGTGCCAAGAAACCTTTGTTTATAGAAGGGGGCAGCATGTTGGATTTGGCCTGCAGTTTGCCGACCCTGCTGTAAACCGTTGTTCATCACTGCGCGTTTTCCTGCTGCGTCGTTTGGCGCATGCACGTTCAGGATCGCTAAGCCTTCATTCTGGTCGACTCTTGATTGTGTAGTGCCCATCTCTGTCTCTGACTGTTCTGTCTGTTCTAGAGTCCACTTTACGGGGTGACGTGGCCACGCCTGCTCCACGTGTCTCTTCTGCCCATTTACTTTCAACCTGCTTACACCCTTAGATTTGAAGTGAGTTTCTTTAGACTCTGTAGGGTTGACTCGTGTTTTTTAATCATCTAGGCCAACCTGTGTCTTCTTAATGTAAATGCATTAGGGGTTAAATCTGCCATTTAATTTTTTGTTTTCATTATCTGCTTTTTCCTGCCTTCCTGTGGATTGCTTAAACATCTGTTTTTAGGATTCCATACTGACTTGTCTGTATGTCTTCACCTGTGTTTAAACCAGCTGTGTGGGGTGGTAGTGTCCATACAGCTTTCGAGTGCAGCTCTGTGTGTGGCCCTCGGCCTTGGTCTGTGCATGAGCCTCATCCCAGTCTAGTGGAGTCATCATTTTACCAGTTCGAGGAAGTGCAGAAACCTCCCCTCTCTCTGCATCACTTTACTCTCGCGTTTCATAGTAAAATTGTCTCATCTCTTCCACATGCATTTGGAACCACATTAGTGTTACAGCTTCATCTTCAACCCTCAAACATAATTTAGGAAAGTCAGGCAGAGAAGGAAATACTGCTGTTCAGTAAAGATACTGCACGTATCTTTACTTACTGTATTCTTTCTTCTGTTTTCTTTTTTTCTTTCCAGGGAGTCCTCTTTTATCATTTCTATTTCCTGTATCTGTTCTTTTAGGACAGGTCTGCTGGCAGTAAGACTGTTAGTTTTTCTTCATCTGAGAATGTCTTGATTTCTCCTTTAATCCCCGAAGGATATTTTTGCTGGGTATAAGATTCTTTTCTTTTCAGCACTGGAAAACCATTGTGCTGCTTGCTCTGCCTTCCGTGATTTCTGAGGATAAATCCACTATCATTCAAAATTCTTTCCCCTGTAGGTCAAGTGTTGTTTCTCTTTGACTTAATTTTAACGTTCTTTTCTTTGTGCTTGATTTTTGGAATCCAGACTCTGATGTGTCTTGGATTTCTTTGAAGTAGTGACATTTGAGGTTATATCTTTTGTTAAAACTTTTGGGAAGTTTTCAGCTGTTATTTTTGGACACTTTTTCATCCCCTCTCCTCCTCTACTTCTGGGCTCCAGCGACACATGTTGGATCCTCTGCTGTGACTCCACAGGTCCCTGAGGCTCTTTTCAGTGCTGTTGCTTTTTTTAAATTATTTTCCTCTGTTGCTCAATTTGCGTAATTTCTCTTGTTGCATCTTCCAGCTCACTGATTTTCCTCTGTCTCCATCCTGCTGTTGAGTTCACCCATTTGTTTTCTGTTTTGGCTATTGTATTTTTTCAGTTCTAAAGTTTTCGTGTGGTTCTTCTTTGTAATCGTCTGTTTCTTTGCTGAGACTTTCTTCTTCCCTGAGTCTTTATATGTCTTCATTTGTTTTAAGTGTGTAGTTGTTCATGAAGCATTTTCACCATGGCGGCTGTAAAATCCTCATCGGATAACCCCAACATCTTTGTCATCTCAGTTTTGGCATCGAGCAATTGTCTTTTTTTCCCTCTCATTTTGAGATCTTCCCAGTTCTTGGCATGGTGATTGATTTTTTTTTTTTTTTTTTGGACATTTCTGTCTTTTTTACGTTATGAAAATTTGGATCTTATTTAAGTTTCCTCTTATACCTGGCTTTCTCTGACACTGCGCCATCAGGGAGTAGGAAGGACTAGCTACCGCCAGATCGGGGAAGAAGTCCAGGTTCCCCTGGGCCTCATCAGCAGCCAAGGGGGTGCCCCCCATTGCTGCTGGGTGAACCCCCGACTCGGCCTCCACTGAGACCTCCTGGCTGGAAGGGTGGGGATGCCCTGTGACTGCGTGCCGTGGAGGGTGGCTGGAGGTTGGTGCAAGTTCTGACTCCCCCCTTGGTCCCCGGACACCAGCCCAGCAAGGAAAGTAAGGGGCACCGCACTCGTGCTGGGAGGCGGTGGGAGTCCACTCCCTCCTCATCTCCACTGACCCCTGTGGCGTGAGGCTCGACACCCGCTGGGATGAAAGTGCTGGCTTCCCTCACGCCACGCTGCTGGGGAGCGTCAGGCACCTGCCTCCGCCCGAGGGCAGATGTCTAGACTCCAGGCAGCCTTTGCAGGTGGTGGGGGGCGGGGGAGGGCAGGGTTCTGTGTTGCTGGAGGAGGGCAGTTCTTTCCAGAAGTTTCTCATCTTCCTGGGCTGTCCTGCCCCTGGTCCTTTGGCCGGAGAGAGCGACCTTGGTTGGAGTTTTCTGTGTGTACCCGTTGGCATTTCCAGTTGCTGAAGTCTTCAAACCTGAGATAACGTGGGGCAGGAAGAAACCCATGGAACTCTCTGCCGTCTCTCCCTGGCCCCGAGGCCCCCGCTCAGCTCCCTCCTTCGGCCCGCCTTCCAGAGTCTCCCGGCATTACTGGCACGTGGGACTCCAGGGAGGAGCAGTCTCGCCCTTCATCTCAGAGCAGAAGGTCCCTGTGCCATCTCTAAAATATTTTTCCCTCTCTGTTATTCAGAGCAGGTTCTTCCTGCTGAGTTAGGGGGCTTCACTGACTTTCCTGTCACAGCAGTCCACCGCTGAGCCCAGCTAGTGGCTGTTGCATTTCACATGCTGTCCTTTCAGCTCTGAATTTTCCGTTTGGTTCCTTCTAGTCGTCTCTTTTTGTCCTGGGAACTTCTGTCCTTCCGTTCACTTTAGGAACGTTCAGAGCAGCACCTCACCAAGCCTGGTTCTATCAGCCATGCTGAAGTTTGTGTCTGACGCCTCAGACACCTGGGGTGTCCCGGGTGGGGCGTCTGCTGACTGGCTTTCCCCCTGGGCCTTGCAGGGTTGCCTGGTTCTTGGTGTGCTGGTTAATTTTGGAGGCTGGGTATTTTTAATATTATGTTGTGAGTCCTCTGGAGGATTTTCTTTTCTTAGGCAGGTGCTCAGCCTGGTTGTACACAGATGGCAAGGCCGTGGGAGGGGGGCTTCCACATCAGTCCAGCTCTTAAGGCCTTTGCACGCTTCTGGGGGCCTCCCTGGTGTTGGTCACTTGGGTGAGGCTGGCACCAGGAGCTGACGGACTTGGCCATTCAGCTCCCAAGGCCCCTCTGCGCATCCTGTGTGTTCTGCTCATGAAGGCCGAGAGGGAGCCCGGCACGTGTCTGTCTACCGGCAGAGCCAGGACGCCCTCCCAGCCCTGCCGGTTGTGCTCCGGTTCCCTGGACACAGGAGCGGGCTTTCTTTCTCTGCGTCCAGCAGGCTTGGGCTGCTCCAGTGGTGCTCGTGGTAAAGACCCCGCCTGCAAGTGCAGGAGATGTAAGAGACTCAGGTTCGATCCCTGGGTGGGGAAGACACCCTGGAGAAGGAAATGGCAACCCACTCCAGTGTTCTTGCCTGGAGAATGCCATGGACAGAGGAGCCCAGCGGGCTACAGTCCATGGGGTCAAAAAGAGCCAGACACGCTGAAGCAACTTAGCACACAGGCATCCAGCGTGCAGTTCAAGACCCAGGCTGCCCTTGGAGCAGAGGTGTAAGTGAAAGTCGCTCAGTTGCAAACTCACGGACTATACAGCCCATGGAATTCTCCAGGCCAGGATACTGGAGTGGGTAGCCTTTCCCTTCTCCAGGGGTTCTTCCCAACCCAGGGATCGAACCAGGGTCTCCTGCATTTCAGGTGGATTCTTTACCAACTGAGCTATCAGGGAAGCCCCAGAGGTGGGGATAGAGACAAAGGGAAGGGCCTGCGAGGGCTGCTCCTTCTGCAGGGACCCAGCTCCTTCTGCTGGGACCCCGTTTTCTGTGGGGACCCCACTCCTTCTGTGGGGGTGCCACTCCGGCCAGCTGGCCTGCTGCTGTCTGCTTTGGGCTCCTCAGTTAACTGTCTGCCTCCCGTCTGGCCCAGACCTCTTGGTCACAGTCAGCGGGGAGAGGGCAGCCGCGGGTGGCCCTGGAGTCTTGGGCTAGTCCTGCGGACGCCGGCCCTCTCAAGCTGCTCTCAAGCCTGCCATGCTGTTTGCCGCCTCACGCAGGCGATCCTGGCCACAGCCAGTGGGAGCTGTCCTTGACTTGCTCCATTTCCAAGGTGGCAGTCGGGGCCAGGTGGGGGCTCTACTAGAGCCTGGACCCTGAGATCCTGGGGTGCTCCCCCTGCGAGGATGCTGGTTCTGGGGTTCCTCTCAGCGGCCCCCACTGCCTCTCCTGACGGGGGGGTGGGGAGAGCAGGGATCATGGTGCAGGAGTCAGGCATTGTGCCCCAAGTGGCCATGGGGTGCCACTCAGGCCCCCGGAGTTCTCAGTCCCCGATCACTAGGTTGGGGACGCTTACCTGGGGTAGGCTGTGCTGGAAGGAGCACAGGGCTGCGCAGGTGGGAGTTGGGGACTGGCTGCGTCCTGTGTGTGCAAACGCAGCTCCGCAGTTGTAAGGTCTGCAGGGCAATGGTCGTTGCAGCCTGTTCCCCGAACCCACAGCCTGGGGACCCACAGAAAAGCCCATCCCGAGCAGGTGCAGCAGCAGAGTTTCCTGAAAGGCCCAGTCCCGTCCTTTCGTGGGTGCTGATGCAGAAAAGCCTTGGGGGTGGCTGGGCCACCTGGAGCCCGACTCTGGGCTGGGGGGACCCTGGCCCCGCCCACCGCCATCCGGGTGGGTGTGCTCTGTTGGGTGGGTGGCCGTGCACCTGGCTGTCCGGGACCTTGTAAGAGAAGCAGACCCATAGACGGCAGGGACGTTTCTGCTCCGAGTCGCAGCTCGGAAGCCCACGCAGTGTCCTTGGGTCACAGCCAGCTCTGTGAAGGGCAGGACAGAGCCGAGACTGGCAGTGACCATGGCTCCTGGCCGTCGCAGCCGCCCTGGGTGCCGCCTGGGCAGCCTCTCGCCCAGCCTCGCCCGTGGTCCCTCTGGAACGCGCGGCCCCTCAGTCCCCACCCACGTGGGAGGGTGGCCGCCTGTCACACCAGGCGAGGTCACACTCCCTGGGGACGGGGAGGGGAGGCCAGAGAACCGCGTCTCTTGTCAGCAGAAGGCTTGAGGCTTCCAGCCCAGGTTTGGTTACAAAATTTCAGTCCATTTCTGGAAAGGACTGTGTTACAGGAGAACACTGTTTTGAGTTGTTAACAATTATAATATTTGCTAATGGCTTGTGCTAATGGCTCTCAAAGATTGCTTTGTTATTAGAAGAAAAATTAATGCTGGACTGACAGGCACAGAGAGAGGCACCTTCAAGTTTGGCTGAAGGGCCTGAAAGTGAGAGAACCGGGGGCTGATCTGAGTCACTGAGTCGGCAGGTGTCGGTCACTCGAGCCACATTCCATGGAGAAACGGAAATCACTTCAGTATGACTTTATGCAGGCTTCCCAGGGGGCCCAGTGGTAAAGAATCAGCCTGCCAACGCAGGTGACCTGAGTTCGATCCCTGAGTCGGGAAGATCCCCTGGAGGAGGAAATGGCAACCCACTCCAGTGTTCTTGCCTGGGAAATCCCATGGATGAGGAGCCTGGCGGGCTGCAGGCAATGGGGTCGCAAAGTCGGACACGACTGAAGCGACTTAGCGCACACGCGTGATTTTATGCAAGGTGCAAACCCTGGTAAGATTACCTACCCTGACATGCTGTTGGTAAGGATATTCTTGTAAATGAAAGCTACGTCCTTCAACATTAAAGATATTCCAACCCCTTGCTGTACGTGGCTGCTTGATTATTGTTGTTATTTTTTTTAAGGTCTTTTTCTTCACCCGTTTCTGAGTGGCTTTGTGGGTGTTCACGTCCACACCTGGGTGCCTGTCCCGCATCCTGCAGGCGGGGGGCACGGCTGTGGGTGAGGGGGTGCCCCGCCTCGGTGTGCGTGTGGTGTGTGTCCATCTGGGTGTGTGTGTATTTGGTGTGTGTGTGTGTGTGTGTGTCCAGGTGTGATATGTGGGTATCTGGTGTGCTTTGGGGGCAGGTGGCAAGGTGGGGACTAGTGGCCTGGCTGAGAGACTGCAGAGGCCCCTGTGAGTGTGTGGCCAGAGCACACTTACAGAACGTCCAAGCAAGGTCTTTGTGATCATGCATTCCAGTAAAGCCTTATAAATTCATCCTTTACTTCTCTTGGGATTTGTAATGTGTTAGATAAGTTGTAGAATTCATCGTCAATGAACAAAAATGACCAAACTGAGGGTCGTAGCTGGACGTTAGGTTTTCAAGAGGTTTAATAATATAAAATTAAACAAAAATCAAAGACGTGTTTAAACTTGAGAGGTTTTTTTTTCCAATTTTATGAAAAAGTTGCCTCTTCTTTGTCTTCTTTTATTTTGAATTTGCTTAGTTTTTACAACATTGCAAAAGTTGATACCAGTTAAGATCTTTATTTTAAAGTTAAAAACTGCAATCCTAAACTGCACTTTAATCACACAAACCCCAAACTTCAGCATGTACCACGTGCAGCTTAACACCCCAGGGCGGGAGGGCAACAGGAAGAAGCACGTCTAGTGAGCGGGCGGTGGTTCTGCCTGCGGGGCTCGCGCCCTCCAGCGGGTGATGACTCTTGACCGCATCACTCACGTCTCCTCTTGGGACACTCGTGGTTCTTTCTGCACTTCCAACTGTTTTCTTTCTGAATACTTTTATCACGGAGGTAGCATGCTGTTCCATGGAAAGATGGTCTTGTCCTTAATAAACAGGAGCTCTTTAGTTCTTTGTTCTATGACCGAGTTGCCTAAGGAGCTGTTTCTCATAATCTGTAATGTCTATAGAGAGTAGGTAAACAGTTTGCTTCTGTTGGATTCCAAATTGAGTCTTAAGACCAGGAGAAGTGAAGCCGCACTGGGATGAGGACAAACAACACGCACGGTGGCTGTTTTCAGTGCCCCCAAGGTGTGCAGCAGCAGAGCCCCGTGCCCACGCGGGAGGGCCAGGTGACGGCGTGTCTGAGTGCGCCCGGCACTGCCCGCTGGGCGCCTGGGAGGTGGCACAGAGCAGGTTCTGTTTGCTCGCCCCATGAGACTTTCTGTCTTAAATGTTCAAGCCCCTTCAGGCTGTGCGGAACGGGAGTCCTCAGAGCCCTGTGGGCGGCCCCTCAGAGCGTGAGCATCCTTCCCCAGTACTGGTGCAGGGGCTTCCTGTGGCGTGGGGCAGTGTCTCCCCCGAGTGCGCTGGTAAAATACCTGTCCAGTGGGGACCTTGCCAGTGTGTTAGTCGCTCAGCCGTGTCGGACTCTTTTTGACCCCGTGGACTGTAGCCCGCCAGGCTCCTCTGTCCATGTGACTCTCCAGGCAAGAATGCTGGAGTGGGCTGCCATTCCCTTCTCCAGGGGCTCTTACCGACCCCAGGATCGAACCCAGCTCTCCTGCATTGCAGGCAGATTCTTTACTCTCTGAGCCACCAGGGAAGCCCAGGGACCTTGCTGCCTGTGGCTTTAAACTCTTTGGTGACTCATGAGTTCAGAGCGGTAGCAACGATTTCTCGGGAAGCCGTCAGTTTGAGATGACAGGAGAATATTTTCATGGAGGTTGTGTCCAAGCCCTCTTGCTGTGGGTTGGTTTGCATGGTGGTCCTGTGGACGGCTCTGCCACAGCTGGCACGCAAGGGTGTGCGGCAAGCCCAGGTGGGGGACCTGGGAAAGAGTTCGGAGGGGCCAGTCAGAGCTGTGGGGGGCAGCTGAAGCCCCCGTGTGACCTGCAGGACCCGGGGGGCCTGCTCGGCCTGGAGCGAGCCGCGGCAGAGGGTGTCATCGCTGCGTGACTGCTCAGCCGCACACGCACACGGATACACATCACACAGATGTATGCACACACGGACACGCACAGAGCCGGGAGGGAGTGCCCACGGGGCCTGGGGGCCGCGGGAGGGACGCCGTGCCGGCAGACAGGCGGGGCGTCAGGCGCAGGCACGGCGGGTTGAGTCCGGTCCGCTGCACCGGCCCCCAGCAGCTAAGGTTTTTTATGACGTGCACGTCCTCCAAGCAGCTCGGAGCGTAAACAATGCGGTGAGCGCTGGAGTCGTCTTCTGGGAGCGTGGAGTCAGCCGTGTCTGGTCTCGGCGCCTCGGTTGAGACTGGACAGGACCCCTGACCCTTCAGCTGGGCCCACATGAGTGTCCGCTCAGTGCCCTTTTTTTTTTTTTTTTTTTTATTGAAGGATAATTACTTTACAGACTTTTGCTGTTTTCTGTCAAACTTCAACATGAATCAGCCATAAGTATACATATATCCCCTCCCTTTCGAACCTCCTTCCCATCTGCCTCCCCTTCCCACCCCTCTAGGTTGATACAGAGCCCCTGTTTGAGTTTCCTGAGCCATACAGCAAATTCCCGTTGGCTATCTATTTCACATATGGTAATGTAAGTTTCCATGTTACTCTCTCCACACATCCCACCCTCTCCCCCCTCTCCCCATGTCCATCAGTCTATTCTCTATGTCTGTTTCTCCATTGTTGCCCTGTAAATAAATTCTTCAGTACCGTTTTTCTAGATTCCGTGTATATGCGTTAGAATACTATATTTATCTTTCCCTTTCTGACTTACTTCACTCTGTATAATAGGTTCTAGGTTAATCCACCTCATCAGAACTGACTCAAATGTGTTCCTTTTTATGGCCGAGTAATATTCCATTGTGTATATGTACCACGGCTTCTTTATCCATTCATCCGTCGATGGGCATCTAGGTTGCTTCCACGTTCTAGCTACCGTCAACAGTGCTGCAATGAACGATGGGATACATGCATCTCTTTCGATTTTGGCTTCCTTGGGGTATACGCCTAGGAGTGGGATTGCTGGGTCATATGGTGCTTTTATTCCAGTTTTTTAAGGAACCTCCATATCGTCTTCCATAGTGCCTGTACACTCAGTGACCTTTTGACATCACAGGGCCAAACACTCCAGCCGCGGGGGGAGCTGAGCGCCTCTGTTTTGAGTGGAGGCCGGGGCCGGGTTGCCCGTGTATGGTGATGGACCTTCCCCCACTCTCCCTGCGCCCCGGAGGCCCTGCGGCTCCGTCCCTCGGGGACCCCAGCCCCTGGCCTTCAGGGAGGCATGCCTTGGGCTTGCTCTTCTTGCTGTCCCTGTGCGCAGCTGCCTCGGGAGGAAAGCCTCTCTCTGGGGCCGACCTTGGCTCAGTGCACACCCAGCGGGACGAGGCTGGTGAGGCCTCTGTCCCCTCGAACCTTGGGGATCTCACAGCGGCAGGGCTGTGACCCAGTGTGGGCGCTGCCAGCCTGCATGCATGCTGAGTCGCTTCTGCCATGTCCAGCTCTTTGCGACCCCGTGGACTGTGTCGCCCACCAGGCTCCTCTGTCCATGGAATTTCCCAGGGAAGAATACTGGAGCGGGTTGCCATTTCCTCCTCCAGGGCGTCTTCCCAACCCAGGGATCAAACTCACGTCTCCTGCATCTCTTGCCAGCCTGGCAGGTCACTGAATCCGAGCACCCGGAGCCTAGAGCTGAGCAGGGGGCTCCTGCCTGTGTTGGGAAGCCTCGGGGGTCTTCTGCCTTTTGAGTGGTCTTATCCGAGCATGAGAGGAGGTGGAGGGAGCCCCAGTCTTCCTCCCTGGGCTTGGTCCCCGAGAGGACAGAGGAGTGGCTCGTGGTAGGGGATGGCCTCCGTCTGCCGGATCCGGTCACGGGGTGCCCACTGCACCATTTGTCCTCAGGGTGGCCGTTGCCCCAGGCAGACTCCTTTTTTTCATCTCAAGAAATTTTAAAAATCACCCTGAGAAAGTCACTTTGCTTTAGTAATTTAGTAGAGCAGAGGTTTTATACAGGCTGCCAATAAGACTGCCATCCCAGCAAGGCTGCTTGACTTGGCCTGAAAATCTTACTTCTGTTGTAGGTGTGTGTGGCGGGGGGGCAGGGGGCGATTATCCAGAGTTGAAAAAATCCTTGTTTGATCAGAGCAGGTGTTGGGCGTGGAGCCTCAGTTTGCTCTCTGCTTCCTGTTTGGAGAAGGGTCGCCAAGCCCACCAGCTCTGGAGGCAGCGGGAGACGCTGGCCGGCCTCTGGCAGAACCGGGGTGGTGGGCAGGGGGTGCTGCTTTAGTGGCCGGAGCCCAGGGGTCTGCTGAAACCCTCCAGTGGCGGATGGCCCCATCGCAAAGAGGTGCTGGGGTAGGGGCGGGGGAGCCCTGGGCCAGGGAGGCGCCCAGGGAGTTGAGCGTCTCTTTCAGAACCTTCTGTTCCGAAGCTTGCTTGAAAGGGGACGTTGGGTTGTGACTTTATAAAGGGAGAGGAGACGCCCACGACCCTCGGCCCCTGATCCTGCGATGCGTTGCAGCCGGCCCAGGGACCACGAGGGCGCCTCCAGCCGTGGCAGGAGCAGCTCGGGGAGCGCCGTCTGGGCGTGGATGCCTGCCCCGGTCTGGTGGGGGGCGCTGCTCGGGGGAGATGCGGTGGCCAGCACAGGTGCGGGCCTTTCATCTGTCCAGCGAGTCCGGTGCCGGCGTCGATTTGGTCTGAAAGCAACTGCACCGCCTCGCATCACTCACCCTTTCACGGAAGACTTCGGGCTTTTTATCTAATCTCGTGTGCAATGCAGGATTATGCAGAATGCAAGCCAAGGGAGAGAAATGCTAATTAGTGCAGGAAATGAAAGTGGCCCAGTTCCCACCATCAGCTCTCTGCCAGGTGCGCCTCCCGTGTCCGTCCACAGACGTGAACTGGCCATGCCCACGTGTGTGTTCACCCGACGTGCACTGCTAAGCCCCAAGGCCCCTCTGCACCAGCACAGGCAGGGCGACCCGGGGACCACAGTGTCATTTTCCCTGCACCGTGCCCGTGACTGATTCTTGGAGCCACGCGCAGCCAGCAGCACCAGAGACTTAAGTGACAGGTTTTGAGCGGGTCATCCCGCCAGCCACGCGTGACTTGGGGCCTCTCCCAGACTCTCGACGCCCCCTCACTGGAGGGGAGGGTTTTGAAGACGAGGGTGTGACCGCACACGCGAGGCGACACAGAGCAGGCACCGAGGCCCGTAGCCGGGGGTCAGCGGGCGGGGGAGGCGGAAAGGAGCCTGCCATCTGTGCCGGACCCCGCCCTCCTCGCCCCGACCCGGCCGCTTCCACAGCCCCTGCCGGTTTCACCTGCCAACCCCACGTGTCATCAGGAGGTTCAGGCTGAACTCTCAGCCCAGCAGACGGAGGGGCCGAGGGAGCCGGGTGGGACCGGCCTCTGTTCCAAGCCCGTCACTCACCAAGCCCTGCTTTTGATTGACAACCCCCCACCCTCCCCACCAGGCCTCCCGGGTGGCTCAGTGGTAAAGAATCTGCCTGCCAAGCAGGAGATGTGAGTTTGATCCCTCGGTCAGGAAGATCCCCTGGAGAAGGACATGGCAACCCTCTGCAGTATTCCTGCCTGGGAAATCCCATGGACAGACGCACCCGGTGGGCTCCAGTCCTTGGGGTCACAAAGAGTCGGACGTGACATAGCGCCTTAACAATAACAACAACTGCCCCGGCTCAGGCTCGCCCAGGACGGCCTCCATCTGGGTCCTGGGTCTTGTCCTTCCTCGATCAGGCAAGATGTAGAGAGTGGTGTTTTGTCAGATCCCATGATCTCTATCCCTTTTTAGAGAAAATAATTGTGTTTGTCACCGCGTCCGTTACGTGGACAAGCAGTGCGCGTGTGAAAGCTTGTATCCTGCTGACCTGGCTTTGTTTTTCTTCTCAGCCAAGCAGCAGATGAAGCTGTGGGTAAGCTGAGTGTAGCAGAAGGCAAGAGTCACTGGAATTTTTCCCTGTTGGGGTGTTAGAGCCCCCCACCCCACCCCAGTGAAAGCAGCCTCAGGCCCTCTGTAAGGCTCCCCCCCCGAATGTCCCTGCACCCCCTTCTCTCCCGGGCGGCCCCCTCGCAGCCCCCTCTGGTCCGACCACTGGCAGGCCGGGGTCAGATACCCCTCGGGAGCAGGGGATACGAGAGGGGTCACAGCTTCGGAGAGTCAGAGCCCGGGAGAGAGGCCCTGGGTGGAGGCTCTACTGGGTCGGGTCTGCCCAGCCAGCTTCCAGCTCTTCTGCGAGTGTCCCTTTCCTGCCCCAGCCCAGCACCTCTAACCTTGGGGACACCCCGCTCTCAGAACTTCGAGGTGTCTAAGCTGGATCTTGTAACTTGATTTCCTTAGGGTGCCAGGCCAGAGGTGAAGCAAGGTCATTCCAGGTGTCACAGCGCCGTCGGGTCATTTAGCTGTTGCAGAAACGGAGCCCGTCGGCGCTCGCAGGCCTCTGAGCCCACCCGGGGCCTCGAGTCGCCGCGCACCTCTGTGTGACGGTGGACGGGGTTTCCACCCGCTTCGCCGGCGGGCTTGGGGGTCGTAGCCTGTTCACACTGGGGGCGTGACCTGCAGCCTCCCTGCTCCCAGGTCCTGTCCTTGGCGAGGTCTTTCTGGCCCCGCGTTCCGTCACAGGCTGTCGCCTCGCGCTTCCCACGGCTGTTTGTGTCCGGCCTTACCTGAGGCCCGTGGTGACGACTGGGTCTCCAGTCTAGGGTGTTCCGTGCTGTCCTCCCCGCGCCCACCCGGGCGCCCACTTCCTCCTCCTGCGCCCGAGTGGGTGGTGGGACCCCGAGCCCCCTGCCCCCCACCTTGGTGTGGCCCTGACCCACCCGCACACGGCGGGGTCCTGGTCTGTCCTGGGCCTCCTTCCCTCTTCATTTCTGAGCAGACTGAACCGCAGGTGCTGGGGCGTGAACACCCTTCCCCGGGTTCAGCACGGGAGCTGGCCTGAGAAGCCCCAGCCCACTTCGGTCCCTGTGGACGAAACACGCTGTCTTCAGAGGGCATGGACTGGGTCCCAGCCTTATGTAGCGCTGAGGCTCACAATGACACGGGGCTTGTCACCTGCCTCTGGGATGTCCCAGTGCGTGGAGTCGCTCTGCTGCCGCTCAGGTGAGTCCTGTGACCCGCTGAGCGAGGGCGTGGTGTCTTTGCAGATGCCTGCACGGTGCCTATTTCCGAGATCATCACCGTTGAGGAAACGGACGTTAACGGGAAGCAGTACAGCAGCGGAAAATGGCAGAAAATGGAAAAGCCCTACGCTTTCACAGGTAATCTGCCCTAAAGCCCCTCGTAGCTCCAGGCAGGTCACATGAAAGAGAACTCCTTTGTCATTCGCTTAACGGACTCACTGTGTCCTTGGTTTATAGAAAGGTCCTTGTATCAGTTTTCCAAGCTCTGTTTTTTTTTTGTTTTTTTTTTTACTGAGGTATAGTTGGTTTACGGCAGTGTGTGAATCTCTGCTGTAGAGCAAAGTGAGTCAGTTATGCATATCCAAGCTCTGCTTTTAATGTTTGTTCATCTTTTACATTTCTTTATTATTATTCTTTTTTTACATGGGTTAAAAGAACTGAGGGGTAGACTCTCTTCCCTCATACACACTGGAAGGGATTAACTATCAGAGGAAAGGGGCAGTCAGGGGAGCTGGGCGTGGCGCGGGGCTCACGCGTGTGTTCTCCGTGCAGTGCACCGAGTAAGGGGCGGTCAGGGGAGCTGGCGTGGTGCGGGGCTCACGCGTGTGTTCTCCGTGCAGTGCACCGAGTGCGGAGGGCCCGGCGGCACCGCTGGAGGTGGGCGCAGGTGACGTTCTGGTGCCCGGAGGAGCAGCTGTACCACCTGTGGCTGCAGACCCTGCGGGAGCTGCTGGAAACGCTGAGTACGTGCCTGCTTTGTGCTCAGCGCAAAAGTGGATGTAGCGAGACGCTGTGACTTCTGAACACTTTTCTGGTTAGAGGACCGCGCGGGGGTGCCCGGAGCCTGGCCCCCGGGCGCCAGCGCCTCCACTTACGAGCGTGAGGCCAGGGCAGGTCCCTTGGCGCCGTGGGCCTGGGTTTCTTTTCCCGGGAACTGGGCTGGTGAGACCTGCGCTCGAGGCGAGGAGGACTGCACCGGCCCGGGGACCCCTGTGTCCACCGGGGGCGTCTGAGCTGCGAATTGTTGCTGTGAGGAGGCTCTGTCTGTCCCATTTACAAACAGTAGCTCGTTTTGTACCTGGAATGCCCATGTTGTTCGGGTTTATATATTTTTTAATTGAAGAATAGTTGATTTACGGTGTTGTGTCAATTTCTGCTGTGAGCACAGTGACTCAGTTATGTGTGTGTGTGTGTACATATGTTTTTCTTCAGATTCTTTTCCATTATGGTTTATAACAGGATACTGAATATAGTTCCCCTGTGCCATGCAGTAGAAACTTACTGTTTATCATCATATATATGCTATTTTGCTAATCTGTTTTGGGTATAGTCTTAATACACAGTCTCAACAACTGAGTACAATCTTCAGCCACAGAAAAGAAAGAGCGTATGTTTAGCTTGCTTTTCTATCATTTAAAATTAATTTGGCGTCTAGATCTAGAAACTGGATTTTAATGTATTAGAAGGCAGCATTCCCCACATAGCAGCTTCAGAGTGGCTTCCTGGCTTGGGAAAAGCACGTCTTTGGCTTCGCATCTGGGTGGTGGGACTTGGTCTCTGCATTTCACCATCTAACTCTGCCGGATGGGACGGGTGTCTACTACCCGCCATCTAACCAGTGCGTCCACCTTCCCCCCATCTCAGACCTCTGGCGCTTGGTCCTCTGCTTGTCCCGCTGGGCCTCTGAACGAGTCTGAGCGCGTCCCTCACTGTGACTTAGGCGCTGTCGTTGTTCCGTAGCATCTCGACCGAAGCACTTGCTGGTGTTCATCAACCCGCTCGGAGGGAGAGGACAGGGCAAGCGGATCTACGAGAAGAAAGTGGCCCCGCTCTTCACACTGGCCTCCATCACCACCGAGATCATTGGTAAGGCGTGAGGGCTCTGTGTGGTGTGCAGAAGTAGGATTGGGAATGATCCAGGGAAGGTTTTCATTGGATACTTTGTGTACGTGTGTGGCCATACCACGCAGCTTGTGGGATCTCTGTTCCCTGAGCTTGAACCTGGACCCTTGGCCATGGAAGTGTAGAGTCTTAACCACTGGACTTCCAGGGAATTCCCTAAGAGTCTTTCACTAAATAGAATGTCGGGGTTTTGGCATGCCAGAATGAGAAGAATGCAAAGCAAAGAGTGTAGACTGTTCCAGCCGACGGTTAGCATATAAATCCCTCAAGAAAAACACCAAGAGGGAAAAGGACAAAGACCACAGACAGAAAGTTCTTGCAGGAGATGCAGTTAGTAAGGCTTGGAAATCGTTTCACCAGTGAGTGACATTTTAAAGGACCACGGTGCGATGCCACGTTTGTGGCACTGAGCTTCAGAGCACGTCCTCGACGCCGGGAGGCTGTGGGGAGACAGTGCCTCCTATTCAGCGCCTCGAAGGATTTGAGTAAACTTATTAAAGGGCCACTTGGCGGTGCGGGTCAAGCGTCTTAGGGTTTTTTAACTTCCCAGGGGAAACCATCAGCTGTGCAGAGAGGGAGGTACGCAGATGTCTCTTGACTCGTTTTTATAAAAGCGAAACAGTGGAAACCACTGATGCCCCAAACAAGAAACATAGATAACATTGAGCTGAATCTGGAGGAATAGTTTGTAGTTCTTTAAAATGGTCTTTACAAGGACGTTTCAGTGATAGAAAGGGGGTTGTGATAAGATGCTGAGGGAGAAAGGACACAAAATTGTGTGCACAAGAGTTTTAGAAATTATAATGAGTAAACGGACGATGGACTGACATTTTCTACATTTGGTATTTTAAAATTTACAAAGTCTTTTGGCTACTAAGGGGAAACTATGAAATAGAAGATGTCACCTCTTCCCCCCAAAATCGTTATTTGTTGGCAATTAAGCGCCAATAAGGAGAAGGCAATGGCACTCCACTCCAGTACTCTTGCCTGGAAAATCCCATGGATGGAGGAGCCTGGTGGGCTGCAGCCCATGGGGTTGCTAAGAGTCAGACACGACTGAGCGACTTCACTTGCAGTTTTCACTTTCATGCATTGGAGAAGGAAATGGCAACCCACTCCAGTGTTCTTGCCTGGAGAATCCCAGGGACGGGGGAGCCTAGTGGGCTGTCATCTCTGGGGTCGCACAGAGTCAGACATGACTGAAGCGACTTAGCAGCAGCAGCAAGCGCCAATAATGGGACATCTTACCTGCGGAGTGTATTCTGGGAGGCCGTGCTCCCTGAGGCCGGCTCCATCCCTCTCCGTGAAGGGGATTCGGGGAAGACTGAGGAGGATTCCTTACAGCCAACCCCCCTGAGGATTTTATAGGCCCTCAGTTTAAAGTGGTTTAACCCGCCTTCACTTTAAAGCGGATTCTCAGGCTTGAGTGTAAACGCTACAAGCTCATGTTGTCTCTCCCACAGTAACTGAACGTGCCAATCATGCCAAGGAGAGTCTGTATGAGCTCAACATCGATAAGTACGATGGGTGAGTGAGGCCCCCATCCCCTACTTTCAGCCGTCCTCACCGGCCCTGCTCCCTCCCTCCCCCCGAAGTAAACCTGCCTCTCCTCAAGCTGGGCAAAGCAGGAACTGCGGAGGACCCTGCGTTCCTCTGCTCCTCAGAGGACCGCCGTGGAAGTTTGGTATCCCTTCTCAGTCTTACTGCCTCATACAGAAATCTTTTCATTTGAAGGTGATCACCTCTTGTCCCTAAATATGTGTGTATATGCCCTAAAGTCGAGGAGGTCCTCAGAGCTAAGATGCGGGCATCACTCATTGCCCAGGAGATGGGCCCTGACACAGACGCCGTCACCGTGTGCTGTCCTGACCCAGGTTCTACACGCGCTCCATTAGTTCCCTAAAACAAAAGAGCCCCGGGGCAGGCGTGGCCTTCAGATGCAGGGCCGTGTCTCTGGCCTCCTGTAGCCCCGCACGGGTCCTCGGCCTTCCTGGTGGGGCCGACTGCCGCCTGTCCCTTGGTCTGGGGTCCAAGACCTCCTCTCGGTCAGGACCCAGGTGTGCGTTTCCGGCTGCGATGGCACGGGGGTGCAGATGGCACGGGGGTGCAGGGCTGGTCCCTGTCTGCATCTCTGCTGTCCCTGTGCTCTGGTCAGCTCCTGCAAACCGGCCTCCTCTGCCTCAGGCACAGCCGTCCCCTTGCCCGGCACAGGGCTGGTACGTGGTCGGGGCCTGGTGGATGAGCAGAGAGCGAGAAAGGTGGTGAGGAGACGGAAAGCTCACACACGGCGCCCCTCTGGGTGCGGGAGTTTTGGTTGAGACTCACATGGCGAATAGCATGGAGATGGGATTGGAGCCGGGAGGCCGCCAGGGTTTATGGGTCCCTGGCAGGAGCAGCTGGACGCTGGCAGAGGGCACAGGACAGGGGGATGCCCTCCAGGACGTCTAGGGGAGAATCGGCTAGTCCCCGTGACCAGGTGCTCCCCAAGCGTCACCCAGCAGGTTTCGAATCCCGTGTAGCCAGCTGGGGGGCACGTCAGCTGAGCTGGGGGCCCGGCCCGTCCGGTCGTGTGAAGGCTCAGGGCCCGTGCAGCCAGCATCTGTCTGACCCTCGTCCCCGTCTCTCCAGCTGTGTGACCAGGGCCGCCAGCGCCATCTCTGCTGGCGCTCGGCGTCCTGAGTGTCACTGCTCCCGCTCCCAGGGCCCCGAGAAGGCTCTCGGGTCCCCAGTGGGCGACTGTGGCCCTGGGGACGTCAGGTAGCTTGAGGGTCAGCAGATCCAGGGTCACACAGCGGGAGTGGGCCGTGGTGGGGGAGGGGCCGGGAGGGAGCCATGTGTCACCTGCCACAGGGTCCAGGCTCCTGGGGACCTTGGTGAGGGGCTGGCAGGGGAAGAGGGGTCTGTGGGGGTCTTGCCGGCTTACCTTTCAGCAGCCATGCTGGAGGGCAGGGGCGTCCTCTGAGGCCTGGTCCCAGCCCCGCCTTCACGTGGTCCCCCAGACCTTTCAGAGCCCGGCCTGTGGCTACAGCGGGCTCCGAAGGCTCCCCTCCTTAGACACAGAGGGTCTAATGCCGTCTGCCGGGAGCAGGAGCAAAGTGGGTGGGTGGGGGCCAGCAGTCCCAGCGGCACAGGCAGTCAGGAAGGCCCTGCCTGGACCCTCGGGGAGCTGGGGGCCGGCCACGGGTGCTGAGTCCGCCCCCTGTTCCTCCCGCAGCATCGTGTGCGTGGGCGGAGACGGCATGTTCAGCGAGGTTCTCCACGGCCTGGTGGGCAGGACGCAGAGGGACGCTGGCGTGGACCAGAACCAGCCCCGGGCCACGCTGGTGCCCAGCCCACTGCGCATCGGCATCATTCCCGCGGGTACGTGGGCCCAACGTCGGGCTCTGTCCATTGGGGGGTGGGGTGAGCGGGGTCTGTCCACTGGGCGGGGCCGGAACTCGGGTTCTGTTCACTGGGGCTGGGGTGGGCGGGGCCTGTCCACTGCGGGAGGTGGGAGGGCGGGTCTGTCCACTGGGGGCACCTGGGTGTCGGGGTCTGTCCATTATGAGGGGGCCGGGCATCAGGGTCTGTCCACTGTGAGGGGGCCGGGCGTCAGGGAGGGGGCCGGGCATCAGGGTCTGTCCATCGGGTGCAGGCCGGGCAGGTCGCCCGTGGCTTTGCCTTCAGGTTTACTCCATTTCAGGCGTGCTCTTCTCTCCACATACCTGACGTGGGACCACGGCTGCATTCAGGAAGGGGTCCTGCCCTCCTCCCCGGGCACCAGGTTCCCACCAGGTGGTGGCGGTGGTCTGTGCTCTCAGAGAGCCGGCTGTTGGTGGTGGGTGGGCATTGGGGCCTGGAGCACAGTGGAGGAGAAGGGGAGCCCGGGAAGCAGGCGGCGGCCTGGAAGAAGCGACTGGTGCCTGGAGCCGGGGCTGGGTGTCAGGGCGGGGGGCCTCGGGGTGTAAGGTGGCTGGCTTGTCCTGAGTTGGCTGGCTCAGCGTGTTTCATGACTCAAGGAAGCACCTCGTTCTTTCAAAGGACCCACTGTAGTCAGGGGGTAGGAGGTGAGGCAGGGGCTTTGCGTACATCTAACCGGGAGGGGTCATAACTTTTCTTCCAAGGATTTCTTTGGAAGGAATGATGCTAAAGCTGAAACTCCAGTACTTTGGCCACCTCATGCAAAGAGTTGACTCATTGGACAAGACTCTGATGCTGGGAGGGATTGGGGGCAGGAGGAAAAGGGGATGACAGAGGATGAGATGGCTGGATGGCATCACCGACTTGATGGACGTGAGTCTGAGTGAACTCCGGGAGTTGGTGATGGACAGGGAGGCCTGGCGTGCTGCGATTCATGGGGTCGCAAAGAGTCAGACACGACTGAGCGATTGAACTGAACTGAACCGGGAGGGGACGCCCTCCCTGCCCTTGTCTGAGCTGCAGCGGCAGGGACCCTGCTGGGTCAGCCTCAGGTATGAATGGTGCCGTCGCCCCGTTTTCTGGCTGAAGATGCTGGTGAGGTTCCACGGTCAGAGGGCAGATTTGTATGTTATGAGTCTATATGTTACCAGCCATAAGAAGCCATCAGTTAGCTTAGATTAACTATTAACACTTAAAGAGCCTTTACTCTGATCGCAAACTGGAGCAGATTCTGTTGCTCTGAGAGATGACCAAGGCTGCCTGCGACCCAGCGCGTCTTTGTGCAACCATGGACCTGCAGCCCCATCCCACGTCACTTAGGCTGAGGGACGTGCAGAATGCTCTGGGGCCTGAGGACACGGCGTCTGGACCCTGCCTGCGGCCGGAGCTTGCGTGCCTGGCAGCACGGTGGTGACTGTGATGGGTCTCTGTCAGTGCTGGTCGTGTGTCTGTGTGATATTTAGTGTGCAGTTCTGGGCACCGTCAGTTTACTTTGGGGAAGTCTAGACTGGGGTTTTCAGCTGTTCCGCAGACGTTTTAAATTTCCGTTTCAGCCCCGTTCCCAGCCCACTGAGTCAGGATCTCGGGGGTGGAGCAGGGTGCAGGAGTCGGCTATAAATAAGCACCTGGGAGATTCTCTGCCCACTCAGGTGGTGACCCAGTTAGAACCAGGACAGGCCGAGGGAGGACCCATAGCATCACTGATCCAGGCACTAGCTGGGTGCTCTGAGGTCACCTGCCCTTCTCAGACGACCCGGGACTGGGCCGGGCTGGGGCTCCGGGTCTCTCAGGCCCCACGGGCCGCTGTGCCCCTTCTGTGACCCTCACAAGCTGTCTAGTGTGCACTTCCCCTTGAGCCCCTTGGGGCTGGTGGTCTGGAGCCCCAGGGCTGGTGCCCATCTTCATGGCAGCCGGGCACTGCTGCAAGTCCTGCCCCGCCACCCGAGGTCCACCCCCCACGCCCCACACAGGGCCCAGAAGAGGTCTCTGAAAGCTCCGTGAGGAGCTCATTGATAGTAATCAAGGTCAGTCTCAGCATTCCTGATGACTCAACCTCAGTGCTATGGTCTGATGCAAAGAGCCGACTCACTGGAAAAGACCTTGATTCTGGGAAAGATTGAGGGCAGGAGGAGAAGGGCAAGACAGAGGATGAGATGGATGGATGGCATCACTGACTCGATGGACATGAGTTTGAGTAAACTCCGGGAGTTGGTGGTGGACAGGGAGGCCTGGCGTGCTGCAGTCCATGGGGTTACAAAGACTGGACATGACTTAGCAACTGAACAACAAACAGTAACGACCTCAGGAACTAATTTTGTAGGTAGATTGTATTTACGCTGTATTTCCCCCAGTCCTTGGAAGAAAAGGAAGTGCTTACTGCTTCCCTACTTGGAAACACGTTAGGATCTTAAGTTCCTGCAGCGACGTTAAGGATCTCTCCCCGTCTTAGGGTCGACAGACTGCGTGTGCTACTCGACCGTCGGCACAAACGACGCGGAGACCTCGGCTCTGCACATCATTGTGGGTAGGTGCCCCGTTACTGCTGCTCGGCTCGCGGGACCCCAGGGCTCCAGGCGCACACGGGCATCCGTCTGCCTTACCACGCGGGTGCCCTGGCCCGTCCCCCCGCGGGGCCCTGTCTGCCGCCCTCCGCTGCCACCATCCAGCTCGTCCAGCTGGGTGACCCTCAGAAACACAGGCGCTGCTCAGACCCTCCAGGGCCCTCACCCAGCCTTGGGGCGCCTGGCACCCGTGCCCCAGCCGGCCCCCTCCTCACCCCCTGCACTGGCCAGGCGCACCCCCAGCCTTGGGGCGCCTGGCACCCGTGCCCCGGCCGGCCCCCCCCCTCACCCCCTGCACTGGCCAGGCGCACCCCGCCCGTCTGGAGCCCTGATCTCAGCCCTCTTCCCGGCTCAGGACTCGGCCCCTTATCATCCTGGGGGGACAGACCCCCCCAACTCCTCTAGACGGCGCGTCCCCGGGGCAGGAGACCCTGCAGCAGTCGTCACTGCTCGGCGCTGTCCAGGCACCTGCAGGGCCCCCGTGTAGCTCCCTGCCCTGTCCTCGTCCTCAATGGCAGTCCTGTACTCCGTGTCCCCCGAAGTCACAAGGGCCGTGTTTACAGGCGGTGCCTTCGTGACTTTATGGCTGAGAACCCAGGTGCCTCGTCCTCCTCCTCAAGACCACTGTCCTCTCAGCTAGCAGCAGCCTTTAGCGAGCTTCCTGGCCCTGTTGTTCCCTCCCCACAGAGCAGCTTTCCCAGCCCCTTTCGGAAATCTGAGCCAGGCTCCCACGTGGCCTCTCTCCGCAGGGGACTCGCTGTCCATGGACGTGTCGGCCGTGCACCATGACAGCACGCTCCTGCGGTACTCGGTGTCCCTGCTGGGCTACGGCTTCTACGGCGACATCATCAAGGACAGTGAGAGGAAGCGGTGGATGGGCCTCATCAGATACGACTTCTCAGGTAGCCCGGCTCCCGGCCTTCCCTGCGCCCCCAGCCCCAGCCGGCTCGCTCTCCCTGGGGTGCGGGCCCCCGGGTCCCCGGGTGCAGGGCTGGGAATGGAGGTCAGCTGACTCCAGGTCGGACAAACCAGTGAGGGTCTGCAGTTTCAGGCCGTGTGCAGCACCAGCTTTCGGCGTTTAAATGCAGAGTGAAGTGAAAGGCTCTGTCGTGTCCAACTCTTTGCGACCCCATTGGACTATACGGCCCATAGACTTCTCCAGGCCGGAATACTGGAGTGGGTAGCCTTTCCCTTCTCCAGGGAATCTTCCCAACCCAGGGATCGAACCCAGGTCTTCTGCATTGTAGGCGGATTCTTTACCAGCTGAGCCACCAGGGCAGCCCCAATGCAGAAGGGGGCTTGAAAGGACAAAGGGCTCAGAATCTGACACTCTTGTGGTTGAGGTGAATGCCTTGGCTGTATTCACTTATTTATTTTTATTTTTTGGCTGCACCTCGTGGCTTTTGGGATCTTAGTTCCCCGATTCCTCAGGCCCCGGGCAGTGGGTACGCAGCGTTCTAGCCACTGGACCTCCAGGGAATCCCCTCCTTTTTGGCTGTATTTGATGCGTCATTTCTCTGGTCACTCCCCTTATGGTTCACCTTTGGGTAAAGTTTACAGGCACACCTTGGAGACACGTAGGGCTCAGTTGCAGACCACTCTGAGAAAGCAAATGTCGAAACACAGCAGGTCACGTGAATGTTTTGCTTTCCCTGTGCATGTGAGGTTATGTGTACACTCAAGCGTGCTGTGTGCAGTAGCATCATAGCTGAGAAAGGTGCATACCTCAGTCTGAAAGTTCTTTACGGTTAAAAACCGCTAACTGCCATCTGAGCCTTCCATGAGTTGTAACCCTTGTGGGGTACAGGGTCTTGCCTCCGTGATGCTGCTGACGGATCGGGGTGGGGGGTGCTGAAGGCGGGGTGTCGCAATTTCTTAAAATAAGACGACACTGAAGTTTGCCGCATCAGTCGACTCTTCTTCCAGGAATGCTGTCTCTGTAGCTCGCGGTGAAATTTGATAGCGCTTAACCCACAGCAGGCCTTTCAGAGCCGCCTCCGCTCGTGAGCCGCACTTGTATCGTCTTCTCGTCCTCACTTCGGCCGTCTCCGCGGCATCTTCCCCACGACTCGATTCTGTCCAAGAAGCCGCTCTCTTTACCTATCCACGAGGAGCGGCTCCTCCTCAGTCAGCATTCTATCATGAGAGCCAGCCCCCAGAGACCCCAGAGCTGAGGACGACAGGCCCAAGCCTGGGGGTGTGCCCGGGGCTTCACAGGCAGAACCTGAGGCCACGAGGGTTCCCTGGTGGCCGAGACGCCCCCTCTGCCAGCACAGAAGGCGGCCCTGGCAGCCAGGAGCCTGCAGCGCCCCGAGATGGTGGCGGCGGCTCAGCCAGAGGCCGGAGGGGCCCTGTCCTTCTGCGGATGCTCTGTCCCCGACGACCCCGGCGACCCGCCAGCCCCTTCACGAGGCTGACGGCGCCACCTCCTCTCCCTCGCACTCCGTCCTCAGGGTTGAAGACCTTCTTCTCCCATCACTGCTACGAAGGCACAGTGTCCTTCCTGCCAGCTCAGCACACGGTGGGCTCCCCGAGGGACCGGAAACCCTGCCGGGCGGGGTAAGCGTCTCGCATGCATGCTTCTGTTCAGATGATGAGACGGAAGCAGGACCAGCTGGGGTTGTGAGTGGGGCGGTCCTTGCAGTGTAAGATGGGGGGTGCCGTTCATCATGTCCAGCGGCCAGGGTCCCCCAAACCCTAAAGGGGTCCCCCACACCCTGAGCTCTGAGCCGCTGACTCGATTGTCACCTACTGGACCAAACGGCCGCCGTGTTACCTGTCATGCGAAGGGAACAAGGGCTCAGGAGGGTCCACGGCGGGCGTTGCAGCTGGTTTCTGCTCCCGCCGGTGGCCCCCCGCCCAACTGCGGGCCGAGCTCACCCCTCCCCTGAACCGACACAGGGCCCCCAAGGGATGCGCCTGGCTTTGTGTAACTTCCATAAATTTCCGAGAAGGATATGTTGCCCGTATAATTTCTAAGAGTCAATCTGATTTTGAGAGCTCAAATTAACGTGCAAGGGAAGTATTTTTAAGTGAAGCCTCCGAGGCTGCACGCCAGCTGCGCGGGAGGGGCTGGTGGGCCCTGCTGTGCGCACGTCACCGACCCGGCGCTGCTGCCGCAGGTGCCCCGTGTGCAGGCAGAGCAGGCAGCAGCTGGAGGAGGAGCAGAAGCGGTCGCTGTACGGCCTGGACGGCACGGGTAAGGTGTCCGGGCCCGGGGCCCCTCCTCCCTCTCTGCGGAGCACCCGCTCCTCGGTTCCTCCAGGCCGAGCGCCCTGGCCTTTGCCGGACCTTGGGGAAGGGCCCCTCTCACCGCGTCCCTCTGAGTTACTCCACGCCTGTCTCCAGAATGCTCTGGGACTGGGGGTTCAGCGAGTGGCCTCGCCGAGGCCTTGGATGAAAGTCATGGGCGATCTGTGGATGCCGAGATTTGTCTCATGTCATTTCCATACATCACACAGTACTTTCCTCATTTGATTTTTTTTCCCCCGCAACCATCTAAAAATGTAAAACTCAGTCTTAACTCACAGGCCACACACACTCAGGTGGCAGGCCAGATCTGGCGACCCCTGCCCTAGATGGTGGTCCCAGAGCCCCCCATCCCAGCCCTGGGGAGGACTGCCCCTCGGGAGGTGACTGCGGGCGGGCTGTCTCTGTGCCGATGCCGAGGGGTAGGAAGCCCACCCCCACCTGCCGGGTCCCAGTTTAACATGGCGTGAGACTGTTGGATGGTATCACCGACTCAATGGACATGAGTTTGAGTAAGCTCCGGGAGTTGGTATGGACAGGGAGGCCTGGCATGCTGCAGTCCATAGGGTTGCAAAGAGTCAGACACGACTGAGCGACTGAACTGTGATGCTTCCTCCCGCTTCAGAGGAGGTAGAGGAGTGGAAGGTCCTCTGCGGGCAGTTCCTGGCCATCAACGCCACCAACATGTCCTGCGCCTGTCCCCGGAGCCCCCAAGGCCTCTCCCCGGCCGCCCACCTGGGGGACGGCTCCTCCGACCTCATCCTCATCCGGAAGTGCTCCCGGTTCAACTTCCTGCGCTTTCTGGTCAGGCACACCAACCAGGGCGACCAGGTGAGGGTCCCACGGCCTCCACGCCGCCTGCGCCAGCGCGTCCTCCACCCGGGCGGCCCCTCGGGGGATTGCTGTGCGTGTGAGGGGCCGCAGCAGACTCCTCTGCCTGCCATTCACCCACTGTGAACTCGGCCATGCTTCCTCCGTATAAAGCCTCACGTATAAGCCTTGGCTCTGGACACCAGGCGACGCGAATGTCTCCACACGCTCCCCTGTTGTTTCTCTTCCTGTTTACAGACAGGACAGGCCGATGCAGCGCCGTTTTCTGCTGCTCTCGCAGCCCACTTATGGCACAGTCTTCCAGCTCCTGGAAGGGGTTCTGCTGAGACCCTTAGTCACAGTCGTGTGTGCAGTGACGCGGGGTGGGGGGATCCTGAGTCTAACGCTATCCAGACAGGTGCAACTCTTGATCAGTCTCAGGTTGTGGTGAAGTTCATGGCTGTTAAGTTTTTTCTAAGATCTGGTCCAAGAGTGTTTCCCTGTGGCTTTTAAAATACCGCTTGTTAAAAAGGTAAAGAACGGTACAAGTCACTGCTGGGAACTACGGGATTCTTTAAAGTGTCACGCAGTGTGGGTGAGACTGGGTTTTAAGCGTGGTGGTGACCATTTCTCATGTCCCCACGCTGTGGGGGGCCCCGTGGGTGGCCCCCGACGGTGGTCATGCCCCCAGCGCGGCACCGCTGAGCGCGCGTTCCTGTCTGGCTGTCTCTCGCTAGTTTGACTTCACCTTCGTGGAGGTCTATCGCGTCAAGAAGTTCCAGTTTGTGTCGAAGCCCGCGGAGGAGGAGGACAGCAGTGTGCTGGGCCGCGGGAAGAAGCGGCTGGGACCGCTGTGCAGCGAGCACCCCACCTCCTGCTGCTGCCGCTCCTCCAGGAGCAGCTGGAACTGCGACGGGGAGGTGCTCAGCAGCCCGGCCATCGAGGTCAGGTGAGCGGAGGCGGCGCCCTACAGCCTGGCGTGTGAGAGCCCGCCGTGAACGCAGGGGTGTGCCCCAGGGGCTCTGGGAGCCTGGCACCCTACAGCCTGGCGTGTGGCAGCCCGCTGTGAACGCACGGGCGTGCCCGGGATGGTCCCCGGAGACGCCCTTGTCTCAGTGCTGGGAGGATGCTGGGGGTGGAAGCCCCTCCGTTTCACTTTCTCTGCCACACCCTGCACGATGTTCCCTCTCGTCTCCTAACGACTTAAACTAACAAACTCCCTGTGTGGGCGCTTTCGGAGCCCTGGGTCCACTGACTCCACCAGGACGTGCTCCGGCCCGAGGAACCCACGGCCAAGCTAAGGTCCAGGGTGCCAGGCCTGCCCCTCCAGCCCCAAATCCATTAGGCCCATTGTATCTGGACTTGGGAATCTGCAATCTGGTTATATGTATTACATAACCAGGCGAAATCTAAGTGCCAAGGAAGATTTTTTTTTTTAAATATAAGTGCCGAAAAAGGTTTTTTCTCCACGGAAGGACATAAACGCATTCTTTTTTTTTTTTTTTAAATGGCTGTTGATGGAGGTTGGAGAAGGCAATGGCACCCCACTCTAGTACTCTTGCCTGGAAAATCCCATGGGCAGAGGAGCCTGGTGGGCTGCAGTCCATGGGGTCGCTAAGAGTCGGACACGACTGAGCGACTTCACTTTCGCTTTTCACTTTCATGCATTGGAGAAGGAAATGGCAACCCACTCCAGTGTTCTTGCCTGGAGAATCCCAGGGACGGGGGAGCCTGGTGGGCTGCCGTCTCTAGGGTCGCACAGAGTCGGACACGACTGAAGCAACTTAGCAGCAGCAGCAGCTGATGGAGGTGTGGGTGTTAAGCGTGCGAAGTTGCTTTAGTCGTGTCCGACTTTTTGTGACCCCGTGGACTCTGGCCCGCCAGGCTCCTCTGTCCATGGGGAGTCTCCAGGCAAGAATGTTGGAGTGGGTTGCCATTTCCTCCTCCAGGGGATCCCTCCCACCCAGGGATGGAACCTGTATCTCTTACGTCTCCTGCACTGGCAGGCGGGTTCTTTAGCACTAGGTCCACCTGGGAAGCCCTGAGAGACTGAGGGGAGCTGTTTAATTCTGGAAGGATTCTTTCCATCCTGTTACAAACGTCCTTAGGATCTTGAGAGAAAAGTGAAAGTGTTAGTCGCTCAGTCGTGTCCGACTCTTTGCGACACCTTGGACTGTAGCCTGCCAGGCTCCTCTGTCCATGGAATTTCCCAGGCAAGAACATTGGAGTGGGTTGCCATTTCCTTCTCCAGGGGATCTTCCCGGAAGAACTCAGGTCTCCTGCACTGCGGGCAGATTCTTTACTGTCTGGGCCAGCAGGGAAGCCTACTTTAAGCAAACCACACTGGGCCCTCGTTGACCATCGTGAGTGGGTCACATGAGGAAGGTGGCCACAAGCAGGCACGTAGCCCCACCCCCGCAGCGTGGAAGGACAGCTGGGGGCACATCGCCCACGTTTCGGGGCACATGTCCCACGTTTCGGCTGCACGTCCTCGCTTATCACCCCGCTGTAGATGGCTTCTCAGGCAACCAGCCACTGACCCCAGCCGGGCCTCTCTACCCTTGGCGTCCAAGCAAAGCCACGGGCAGGGGCAGGCTCTCCAGCCTCCCCGAGGCCCGGCCTGCTTGTCCCTGCTCTTGCAGCCGGGGTGCAGCCAGCGTGGCAGTGACCGCGCACGTCGCATCTCAGGGCAGGAGGGCTCCAAGGTCCCAAGAAAGCCCATCCCGCGGTCCTATGTGCAGGGCTCCGCTTTCGGTCGACTCATTTCACAAGTTCAGGAAATGCAAGTATTTTTAATGCCGGCTTAGGAACGGTTCACAGTTAGGAAAGGTTCTCTCGTGAAATAGATCCTGTGCATCTTGATAGATATTACGGTGCCTGGAACAGCGCGTCACTTCAGGGGTTTTTATGACCCAGCATCTCTGAGGCGCGTGTGACGTCATTCATGACATGGGGAGGAGGCCCTGCCGGGGTGGGGGGTGGGCCCAGGAGCCCCGGGAGACCTCCAAGCCCCAGGCTCACATGCTGTGCTTGCGGTGGAAGGTGGGGCCCCTTGCCTCCCGGACTGCATCTCCTGACGCTCAGAGTGCTCCTCGTGGGACCCGCCCCACGGCCCTGACGGCTCGGTTCTGATGAGTGGACCCAGGCTGGCCTGTGGGGCTGTCCCTCTGCTCACGGGTGGGTCTGCACAGTCCTGGATTTCCGCTTGGCCGTCACGGCCCTTTGCCAACTCAAGTCTCTCGGGAGTGTCAGGACATTTCTCTGAGCCCCTGACCCGACCCTGGTGACTGAGGCCTGCCTCACCCCCGGGCCAGGGTTCGGGGTCTCAGTGTGACCCTCTGTCTCCGCAGGGTCCATTGCCAGCTGGTCCGGCTCTTCGCACGAGGAATCGAAGAAAGCCCCAAGCAGGAGTCCCGCGGCTGAGCGCCGGCCGTGGGAACCGTGTCTCAGACAATGACGACAGACCAATTATGTTGCGATACATTCAAATTTAGAAATTTATTTTTGATAGTTGAATATTGATTTTAGAAAAATAGCGTGTTTGTCAGCAGTTTTGTGGAACACTTGGCATTTCCGGTTCTGTGTGCGTCTGTGGGCTGCATTTCACCTGTCTCAGCCCGGCAGTGGCCCGTGCAGGCTGGGGAGTGCCGGCCCCTGAGATTGCAGCCGCGCTGACGGCCCGCCCGTGGCTCTAACGCAGCAACTCGGGCGGCGCGTTGCACCGCAGGCGTCCGTGGGGTCCCTGGGCTGCTCGGCAGGACCTGCCCTGCAGCGCTGGTGGTCAGCCCCTGCTGAGGAGCGGTTCGCTTTGTAGCACTTACCTCGTCCCTCGCAAGTAGAGCAGCGCATCTGGACCCTTCCTGTCTCGCGCGTCTACAAGGCAGCGGTGTCCGAGTCTGCCTCCGGGGCAGCCTGGTCCAGCGAGCGGGAGGGACTCCCCGGGCTGCACTCCTGCAACAGCAGCACTTCTAGACGATCCGGCCGGAGGACAGGTCAGGCGCCTTGGAAACCAGCCACTCGTGGCGCCCTGGCGAGTGTCTCAGCGCTTAGACGCCGCGAGTGCTCTCCCCACGGCGGGGGCTGCCGTGCCCGGGCTCGGTGGCCCGACGGGAAGCAGCCCGTGAACTTGGAACGAGCGCCCCACCGCCCTGGGGAGAGGGTCCCACGTGCTGGGGTGCCCTTCCCGCAGCCCCGTCTGTACCCGTGATCCAGGCCCATGCCTTTGTTGTCTTCACACTTCCTTCCACGTATTTATGGCAAGGTGCGTCCTGTAAACCGGAAGAGCGTACAGTGTCCTCGCTGGCCGTGTTTTCCTTTGTTTGCTGCGCAAGTGCGGGCCCCACCCCGGACCGGGAGGGGGGCGCCTGGCCTGGCCCCATCTTATCTGTGTTTGTGCTTCTGTGCGTGGACGACGCATCTGCAGCAGCTTTATCTGAAACCTAAGAGGATGCTGCCCCATTTGGACTTGTGAAAAGGGAGCTCGACTGTTACAAGAGGCAGTTTGAGGGCCGCCGGCCACCACACAGGGTCCGGCGGTCACCCTCGCTTCTAACAGATGTCCTTCATTCTCAGAACTCGTATATGTTGCATGTCCTGTCTCATTCCCACCCAGGGCAGCTTCGACAGGAGTTTTTCAGGAGACCGTGTTTCTACAGGGTCCCCAAGAGGGTCTCCATGGTCTTGATCGTCCCTGCGAAACGTCAATCACTGGTCTGCCCCGAAACCCATTGCCGTTGCTAGAAAAACAGTCTAGGCCGAGAGTAAGCATGTTCTGTTCAAGAAGGAACCCCCCACCCCCACCCCTGTAATGCCACGTGTACCCCAGTGGCCTTGGCCATATTCACCAACCGCTTGCTGACCTTCAAAACCGCAGATTCTGGAACTGTCCCCGGGAGTCATGTGACTGTCTGAGCCCCCACCCCCACCCCAGGCGCTGCGGACGACCCCACCCCAGGACCAGAGTACCTTCCTGACCTTCCCACAAGCCAGGACTCTGGTGGAGCAACCACAGCCTAAACTCCAGGATTTTAAGGAAAAATCGGAACTGATGGCTGGATGGGGAGGACCCTGTGCCCGGCGGTGCTGCGGTTCCTTGTTCCCGGTTATGCGCAGGCCAGGGCAGCCGGCGTGCCAGCCCCTCGGCGCCAGCTGCCTCTGCCCTCACAGCGGCCCTGTGGAACTGGCAGTGGCAACGGAAAGGGGCTTAACTTCCTTTCTAATCTTGCTGGCTTCAAGGTTAGAAGATGGTGAATTTGCTCTGATATGTTTGAGAAGACAAATAAAGTTGTTACTTTGGGCAGAATGTGGTTTTTTTTTTTTTTTTCCTCTTACAAATTCCTGTTGTCTTTCAAAGCAGAGTATTTTTTTGTGTGAAAACACGTACAATGTAAAGAAAGTGAGCAATGGTGAGCCCACCACCCATGCCAAGGAATTGATCTTCACCCCCAGGCTCCTCCCCGTGTGCCCTTGTGGACCGAGCCTCCCCTGTCCCCACGGAGGAGGGAACTATGGTTTTAAAACTGGAGTGAATCGCTTGCTTCACCCACGTGAGGGGATCAGAACACAGCACCCCACGTGCGCCACTTGGGCATGAGGGTGTTCTGAGCAGGTGACAGTGAAGCAGCAGGGGAATGCAGAGCTGCCTGCCCCTCCCACGTCTGCCTGGAGGGACACGCCCTCCCGATGTGCGGGTGAGCCCCCCTGCCCTCGGGGGCCACCCGTGTCCCTGGAGACAGAGTCAGCTCTGAGCTGACAGACCAACCTGAGTAATAAAACCACCCTTCTGTTCCGTTTGCCAGCCCCTTTCTCTTGTGGCTCAGCTGGTAAAGAATCCGCCTGCAATGCAGGAGACCTGGGTTCAATCCCTGGGATGGGAAGATCCCCTGGAGAAGGGGAAGGCTCCCCACTCCAGTATTCTGACCTGGAGAATCCCAGGGACTGTATAGTCCATGGAGTTGCAAAGAGGCAGACATGACCAAGCGACTTTTACTCTGGTCCATTAGTTTCCCCGCAAATAAAATTCCTCAGTATGTTCACCCAAGAAGCCCAAGCTCCCTTTTCTTTATCTTGTCACTTCTTGACAAATTTATTGCCCTTAATTAAAATGGCATATAAAACCCTGACTCTGACCGCCTCTTTGGGTCAGACTCTTTTTCTACAACGGCCTCCAGGAACAAAAAAATACGTAAATATTAGCATTAAATAAAAACTCTATGCCTTTTCTCCTAACTTGCCTTTTGTTGATTTAACTTGCAGACTCCAGTAACTGAACGTAAGAGGGTAGAAGAAAGGTTTTTCTCCTTCCCCCATGTGTTTATCTTGAGAGAGCGTAGTTTCGCAGGTTTTGCTCTTTACATGAAGTGGGCCTACTGTGTCGTTTTCTGCAGCTTGTCTCATTTAGGGGGTATTAAAACGTTTTCATCATGAAATGGCATTTTCCAGTCTATTAACATTGCATGTGTTTTCCTTTACGTCAGTCCTCATCACGTCATAGAGCTTTAGAATTTTTCCACATCTTTCAATTTTATTTGGGTTTGTTCTTAAAAACATCGTTATTGTGAGGCTACTCTCCTTTAAGTAGAAATGCAGTTGTTTTTTGAGTGGGATTATATCCAAAAAGGTTGCCTCATTTATCTGCAGGCCTGGGGGCTGTCTGTAGTCACGGATACTGGAACGTTTGTCTTCCTTCACGCCCTTGTTGGTGGGATGCCAGCCCTCGACAGTGGAGGACGCTGTGTCCACAAGAGAAGGGGCTGGGCTTCCTGTCCCAGTGGTTTTGGGGCAGATCTCAGCGAGCCGGACACTAGGGCCTCCCTTGGATCACCGACCACAGCTGCCGGTCCCAGACACCCCTGCAGTCCTCAGGGTCCCTCACACCTCACTCGAGTCTCTGTTTCAGCAAATACCTTTGGAATCAGCTTTGCCAGTTGGTTACCGTGGGGAGAACCGGACCAGACCGAGTTCTTGGTTCACCATAAGCACCCCGCTTTGGTCAGCGTGTGGCCTGCTTATTTACCTGTCCGTCAGTCGTAAAATCCACTCCCCGAACGCTATGTTGTAAACAGCACCCGTGGAGAGAGCCCCAGTTCAAGAACAAGAACGTTCATTTCATTCCCTCTGTGCGCCCGTCTCCCCCTTCTGTCCCCCAGACCCCCCTGCCCCGCACCGCCGGGCCCCCAGCACGGTCACTGCACGGCCCCAGTGGCTGCAGAAGCCAGGCAGGTTCCTGCATCCGTGTCCAGTGTTGGCGAGTGGCCCGGCAGAACCACACGCGCTACCAAGGACCCCTCTGCCCAGGGCCCCTCGGCTTCCCACCTCAGCCTCAGCGTGGTGGGGGCTGCAAGCAGCACCCGGCCCCAGATGCTCACGGTCCCCCGGAGGCCAGGCCTGAGCACCCCCCTCCAGGGTGTGTGCCAGCCCCTGGACACCCCTCCCCGCCGGCCACCACCCATCACTGGCTTCCTTCTTCTGGAAGCCGGCCTCTGCCTCCCTATTCCCAGCCTGTCCGTGTGCATAGCCCCCCGCCCTGCCCCCACGGCCCACTCCCGGGGGACCCACCTCGCCCCTCGGCCTTGACGCCAAAACCCCACTGCCCTCCAGCACTGCTGGCCACGGGACCCTGCCAGGAAAGCCACCCCACACCCTCCCCCACTGTGAGCACAACACGTTCCAGGTTTATTTAAATAAAAATTTATAATTTATACAAGACTTTTTTCTTTAAACAAGGTTTTTTTTTTTTTTTTAAAAAAAAAGTTACAGGAGGGTTTTTTTTCAATTAGTTCTTCATACAGTACAGTCCTTTTGTAGAACAAAAGTTACTGGTAAGGAGCATTTACAGATTGAAAATAGACTCAAGCTTCAGACATAAAAACGTTAACATTCATTCTAGTTCCGTGATCAGTCGCAGAAATTAAACATCTGCCCAGATTTACACGATTCAGTAAAAACGACACGGGCTCTTGCCGACAGGGCGTCTGCCCAGGCCGGCGCCCTCCCGGCGGAGGCCCCGGGCTTCCAAGCAGGGCCCGCCGCGGCCCCCGGCGGCCGCCCCCAGCACATGGTCAGTTTTCATCTCCCTTTCTCCTCGGAAGGGACTCAAACCAAGCCACGTGGCTCTGAAGACAGCAAGTCCGCTCCCCTGCAGGGCCCCTGCCCCAGGCTTGGGGACACACGCTGACCACACAGTGGCCCCAGCGAGGGCGTCCGGCAGCACTCCCGGGTGTCGCCCCCGCAGTCACCCTGGGCCCAGTCCAGGGCCCACCCTGCCTGCCTCGCGCCCGGAGGGGGGCCCCACTGGCTGTGGACCCTCCCCCAGCCCGAGACTCGCTCCACCTGTGCTGACCAGGGGCCAAAGCCCAGGCTGAGGGTGGACTCCGCCTGCGTCCGTTCAAGGTCGACCTGCAGAATCAAAAGATCCCAGCGCCGGGGGGAATGGGAGCCGGGCTGGCCCCGCCCTTACGGTCCAGACCGGGGCGTGTGCTTCGGGAGCTGGTGGGGGAGGCTCCCCATGGGGCGGGGGGACCCCTCTGGGGATGTGACCTGAGTGAGGCCACCGCATCACTCACCCGACCAGCAAATTAGGAGCAAAGGTAAAAATCACATCTGAAAAATGATACAAAAATAAGAAAAACAGCTTGCTCTCTGTAAAAAATATAATCTTCTGTTTCTTCAAAAAACAACGATCCCAGTGACACCGGGGGGTGCGGGACAAGCTGAGGGCCGGCGGGCCCGTTGTTGGAAGTGCGCTGAGCAGCTCGGCACGTCCATCCCCGAGGTCTTGGGCCAGTCCCGACACCTCGCCGGCTTCTGACGCCAGGCCTGCGAGGACCCCGCTCCCCTCCATCTGGGGGCACCGGGGTGCGGGCCGGCCCCCGGGCTCTGCTCTGTGCTGCCGCCAACGCCGAGCAGGCTCAGCACCTCTCAGCCCACCTGGGGGTGCCTGGGGCACCCCTATCCTTCCTGCTCCAGCCCATGAGCCCCTCACCCAGCCGGCCCTGCAGCCTGGAAGCCGGCACGAGCCCCGAAGCTCAAAGCCCCCCGAGCGGCTGTCGTCCTTGGCCTCTCCACATCCCCGAGGCCGATCGCGGCCCCCGAGAGGCTGGCCGGCATCGTGCTCCCAACACGCGTGCTGGGGCCTCCTTGAAGGGCCGGCCCGTTCACGGAGGCCGGCAGGGACCCCTCACCCGGCGCGGACGTCCCTCTCCACGGGGAGGCCCTGCGCGCTCCTGTGGCTTTGCTGCGGAAGAGCCGCTGGTGCCCGGCACCCGGGCTGGGCGGTCTCTGCCCCGCGGGGACCGAGGGGGCCCGGCCGTGCCTGGCGGCGGGTCCCGTGTGGTGTCGTCCTTCCCGGTGGCCCCCGCGTCCACGGGACGAGCCCTCGAGAGCCCTGACCCCTGCACAAAGGGGTCTACACAACGCAGGGTCAACACAAGGGAACCACGCATCTGGGGGGGTTATTGCAAAAGATCATGAGGATGTCCAATTTTTTTTTTCCACTACCAAACTGTTGAGAAAAAGAAAAAGAAAACCTTCCAGAGGAGTCCAGGAGCCAGCACTAGCTGTCAGCGCCAGCGGCTGCCGCGGACGTGATCTTCATGTACTGGCTGAAGATGGTCTCGAACGCCTCGTCTCTGTGCACCATGGCGCCGAACACCAGCGGCTGGCGGGAGGGAGCAAACAGGCGCAGGCGGGAGTCCATGCAGGCCAGGGACTCGTGGGACCGGGCCACGCGGGCAGCCCCCACCCCCGGCCCACGCCCACCTCCGGGCCCGGCCAGCGCCTTTACCTTCTGGGTGGACGGCGTGGACACGGCGATCCCCATGCCCGACCCCGGCAGGACAGAGAGGACCTTGTACTGAAAGCAGACAGCAGGCGTGTCACCTTGGGGCTCTCCTGGGGTCAGGGCCACCCTCCTCGCACCCCAGGACCTTCTCCTCCATGGAGCCCCGGATGGCGAGATCCCCATGGCCCGGGCCTCGCCAGCCAGAGAGCACAGGCGGATCGTGTGCCTGCACAGATGCCGCCCAGAAGCACAGCCCGACGGTCCACACGGCCCCCCGTGCTTCGCTCTAACCGACCCCGCTACCAGGGTGGCTCCCTGCTTCACGACCCCACAGCCGCCCGCTCCTGAGATGGGGGGTGGCACCCACCTTCTGGATGTCTGTGATGTCCATCAGCTTGATGACTTTGTTCCTCTTGGAAGAGCCGGACTTGGAGCTTTCGAAGCACAGGTAACTATGGGGGGTCAGGGGAGTGGACAGAGCCCAGCACGTGAACCAGGGGCCACGCCAGCAGCCGACCCGCAGCCCCGACACGGGGCCCCCTCACCGACTGAGACACGCCGGCTTCCTGCAAACGGTTTCGCTTTTACAGAGTCCTATGGCTTCTTGAGTCTAAAGCCCAGCGCTCCCACCAAACCCCACTCACGGTCCCGCAACGAGGCCCGCGGGGCGCCCTGCGGGAGACGTGTACACCCGAGGCCCAGGGTCCGCCTGGCCAGAAGCTCCAGCAGTGGCAGGGGGGTTAGGGAGGTGTGGTCCTCGGCAGAGTGTGGGGGACGAGGTGGTCAGGGGGCCCCCCAGGCTGAGACCAGGGCCCCCACCCCCACGGGGCAGCTGGGCTGCCTCGTCCCAAAGGGGGATGAACAAGGAGCCTGCCGGCCACCCTCAGGGCCCAGGCCGGGGAGGGGGGCTCCTGCCACATGACGAGCACAGCAGACCAGGGCACCCCGGTTACGGCATGTTGGACTCCAGGGCCAGGGCCCAGTGGCTCTGGGTGGTTCTGGGCAGATGCTGGACCGGGGGGATGCCTGCTCAGACCCCGGCCGCCCCCGGGGGTCGTGCCCGCCTGCACCCCACTCACGGCTCACTCACTTCTCCGTCACGTACAGGATCCCGTTCCTGATGTAGTCGGTGGGCATCTTCCGGTCCCGGTTTATCAAGCAGCACCGCCAGCCGTTCTCACACACTGACGGGGACAAAGCCGGACAGGACTTGGCCGAGACGCTCCCCCCGGAGACGCCCGCCCCGGGCTTGCGTCGGGAGCATCAGCGCTGGCTTCTCGGGAACATCCGAGGCTCGCGCTCCACCATCGGGGGAACCTGAGGCGGCAGGGGCTGAAGCCGCTGGGAAATGGGCGCCCCTCGCACATGAGCGGGCAGGAGCGTGAAGGCAAAGCCTGGTTTAAACAGATCAAACTGGGGCCGTGGCTCTCAGAGCACACGGATCAAGGTCTAGGTCAGCAGAAAGAGGGCTTGGGAGAAGCTCAAGGCTGAAGCTTTGCAGAGGTCTTCCGCCAGCCGGGGTCACACACGACAGAGGCCGCAACATCTAAGCCGCCCTGCCCATGCCTGCTTGCCTTTCTGCTGCCAGACCGCCCGCCGCAGATGCGCCTGGCCGCTCCGACCTCTGACCCAGGGGCCCTCCCTTGGCCCCCACGGCCCGGCCCTGCCTTTGGGTCCCCGCACCGGGGCGGGCGAGCCGCCAGGCCTGCCCACAGGCTCAGCATGCGTGTACCTGCCAGGGGACGCTCCTTCTCCGTCACAGGCTCAGCATGCACGTACCTGCCAGGGGACGCTCATTCTCCGTCAGGTTGAAGATCTCGTGGAAGTTGCCTTTCTTGGCACCGTGCAGGCGGCCAGTGTCCTCGTCCCTGCTCAGGCCGGCAGGCGCGCTGGACACGCAGCTCCGGGAGGAGGCCGTCTGCAGCTGCGGAGGCCCGGGTGCCTGTGAGCGCCACCCGCCGAGGGGGTGGTGCACACGGTCGCCCCCCAACCCCGGGCCCAGCTGCAGACACGGACAAGAGAGGCAGGCACACCCAGGCGTGGGCGCACACCCCCCAGAGGGCCCCCAGGGGACCCGGCCCTCCTCGCCCATGAGCCCCCTACCCTGGGCAGAGCTGCCTGGCCGCGGGGGGCCCTTCTCACGATGCCCCGTCCCAGCCGCTGAGCCAAGGCTGAGCCGGCTCGTGCGGTCAGAGCGGGGCTGGCCGGCGCTCAGCCCCAGGGCAGCTCACAGCCACGCTGCGGACACCAGGCAGGCCGAGGCCCTGGCCACCGACTACTCAGACAGAGTGAACCATGGCCACACACGGCCCCCCACCCCGGGCCGGCCGAAGCCCCGGCCACCGAGACCATCAGACAGTCAGCCACAGCCACGCACAGCCCCCCACCCCGGGCCGACCGAAGCCCCGGCCACCGAGACCATCAGACAGTCAGCCACGGCCACGCACGGCCCCAGGGCGGGAGGGGCGTCCCCGGGTCACCGCTCCTTGTCGCGTCCCGACAGCAGCCGGAAGGGACAACGTGCACGGGACCAAGACAGCTGAAGGGGCAGGGGCCGCACGACACGCGGGCACGACCACCTACTGAGGGAGCCGCGTGGGACGCCCAGCAGGGTCACCCTCCACCCCGGGAAGCCCGCCTCCCGGCTCTCTGGTTAAGACGCTTAGGGAGCCTGCTTAAGGTGGGCCTCACCCCTTGCGTCCACTTGGGTCTGTGTGACCAGAGCCCACCCACGGGTTCAGCGAGCTGTGTGCTGCACACCTGGCCTGTGAGTTCAGGCCCCCAGCGAGCCTCGCGGTCCCAGAAGCCAGGAAGCCCGGCCCACGCTTGACCCAGAGCTTCCCTCCCACAGACAGAGGCATCAAGGCATCACTGGACACTCAGACACAAGGTGAAATCCAACGTCACCTCCTCCAGGAAGCCCTCCTACACCTCCATGGGAGTCCTACCGAGCCCAGAATCTCCCCACTAGTCTGGGACCCCAAGAAGAGCAGCAAGGCCAGCGTGCCCTCCGCGTCCTGGCTCCGGACACAGTACCCGACGCCCACACAGCCTTCCACCAGCCTGTGAGCACTGAATGTGCCGTCTCAGCCTTGCTGCACGAGCCTCCGAGCCTCCAAGCCAGGGATCGGGAACCAGGCCCTCCCGGGACTCCAGCTTCCAGCATCCTGAACCCTCCTGCCTGGGGCCTGGGGGGCCACCTGGCTGGGCAGGGCCTGCTCCCCAGCCAGTCTGGATGGGCAGGGGTCCTTCAGGTGGGTGGGGACCTCCCCCAACAGCCGTCCCCTGCCCAGGGCTGTCCGGCTCTGGGATAGTCACCCTGGACCTTTGGGACAGTGGAGCTGGTCACGGGGAATTTGCCCGCACAGCTGTTTCGTTTCCAGGGCCCCACGAGATCAGAGTCTCCCCAGGAGCGGGTGCGAGGCACAGCGGGGCAGGCGGGCAGGCCTCCCCAGCGGCACGTGGCCTACCCTGCGCGACACGGCGGTGCTGGAGCGTTCCTTGAGCTGGGGGTCCGTGGGGAGGCTCTTCCAGATGATGTAGGGAGTATCGTACTTGGCTCGCAGCCTCGGGCAGCGTTTGAAGATAAAATCGATGAGGAAAAACTTGATTCCGGCGTAGAGGCCTGGGGGACAAATGAGGTCCCGGCTCACCAAGACCCTGCAGCCCCACCCGAGTGGCCAGCATGCAGTCCCTGCCCTGCCTGGGGGCCCAGTGCTCCCTGGAGGGCCTCCCGGGACCCAAGTGCGGGACGGTGGTCCTGGGAGGGGGACACGCAGGGCGGGGCAGGGACCCCAGCTGAGAGGGAAGCCTTTCTGGGTGCCGTTATCTCAAGCCCAGAGGTGACTCAGGCCATACGATAAACTGTCCCTAAAAGGAGCCAACCAAACAGAACCATGAGTCACCGTCCCCTGAGGGGACGTGAGCAGGACTTTGGGGGACCCCTCCCCAGCCTGCCCGCCCCCATTCATGCGCCAAGGATGGGCCCAGAGCCAGCTCCAGGCAGGGGATGCCTGGGCCAGGAGAGCCCAGCCCGCAGCCAGGCCTGGGGGTCGTGCCTGGGGAGGGGGTGTGACTTCCCGGGGTGGGGGTGGGGCCTGAGCTAAGCGGGTGGGCTGGGCCAGGCCAGGGGCCGGGTCACTTCAGGACCCCGACCTCGGCCCTGGGGCAGTCTCTCCACGCCTGTGCCCCCCTCCCTGTCCTGCTACGACCCTCACACCGGGGGATGTCGGCATCTGCATCCCCCACAAACTTCAGGGACGACCCCAACCATCAGAACCCCCAGCCCACAGCTCCACACCCAGCTCAGCCCAGCAAGCCAGGCTCCACAGGCCTCCGCCTTCCCCACCAAGCCCCTTCCCAGCCTCCGAGGGGCCTCTCTGGGTACCCCTGTGGCCCTGCCAGGCCACCACCCAGTTCCCTCCATCTCCCTCCCCACCACCCTCGACTCCAAGCCCAGCCTTGTTCTCTTGGGAACTCAACCTACGACCAGGCGGTTTGAAATGCGGGCAGGGGCCAGTCCTGCACACTGCACACCTCGCCACTCAGGACTAAACGCTAATGCTCCCCACACTGCCCCTCCCACCTCCCTGGAGGTACTGAACAGCCCACCCGGCCACTCAGGGCAAAACTGACCCCTGCCCCACCCCAGCCCACCCTCACAAACCCTGACAGCGATGCTTTGCAAACCCACCTGGACCTGAGCACACCCCAGACTCACTTCACCCCAGCCCAGGGACGTCCCTGACGTGCTCAAAACACACCTCATCATTGTGCCCCCTCCAGCCCCAGCTCGAGTCCCTACACCCGACACAGGACCTGAGGCTGCCTGTCCACAGCCCCGCCCCAACGCCGGATCCCACCCCGAGTCTTGCCTGCCCCCATCACACCCCTGTACCCTTTGACCTGTCCCCCCCAACCCCAGGAGCCCAGGAGCGCTCACAGAGAACCATGGCAGACACCCAAGTCCCACGGGCCTGGGGTCCACCAGCCCCGCCCACCAAGCCAGCAGTGGACGGGCTGGATTCGAGAAACCAAAATCTCATCTCTCTAGGGTGGACGGACTCCGTGTCTCCCAAATGCAAAGGTTTGGATGACAAGCCACTGGGGGAGGGGTGGAGGGAGGCGAGGGCACGAGCTGCCCGCCCGAGGGCTGCAGCCGGGGGGTTGGGGGGGTGCATCCTGGGGGCGCATCCTGGGGGCGCAGGTGGGGGTCAGGGGGTGGGGAGGTGCGTCCTGGGGAGCAGGTGGGGGTTGGGGGGGCACATCCTGGGGGTGCAGGTAGGGGTCAGGGGGTGGGGATGCGTCCTGGGGCACAGGTGGGGGTCGGGGGGCTGTGTCCTGGGGGCACAGGTGGGGGTCGGGGGCTGCATCCTGGGGGCACAGGTGGGGGTTGGGAGGGGCGCGTCCTGGGGGCACAGGTGGGGGTCAGGGGGGTGGGGGGCACGTCCTGGGGAACAGGGCCCTGGCTCCCGCACAGGTCAGAGGGCCGGGCACCAGCAGCTCCTTACCCAGGGCCAGCCCCACCAGGCGGAATGGGAAGAAGCAGGAGGCGAGGAAGGCGGCCCACAGCGCCACGTACAGCTTCTGGGTGGTCTCGGGCTGGACCCACATGAACAGGCTGGAGGGAGAGGGCAGGCTCAGAGTGCGTGGGAGGACCCCGGCAGGGCGGGCCCCGGGCGCACGACTTACTTCTTGATCTTTTCCAGGATGTCTGCCATCTTACCAAAGAGGTTCTGTGTGAAAATGGAACTGCGGTCACGACAGAGACCCCAGGGCTGCACGGCGACGCTGGAGACGCCCAGAGGTGCCCAGAGACCACGGCCAGAGGAGCCGCGGGGCCCCGTGCTCCTGCCCAGCCATGCCCAGGCCCAAGCCCGGTGACAGGGAACACCTTGCTCAAGACGAGCGACCAGGCTCCACGCCCTCCCGGGAGCTCGCCCCGGGCGCCGGTCAGGAGGGGCTCCTCCCACTGGGACGCTGGAGTTCCGGGGGCCCCCCACCCCCGAGGCCAGCAGCAGGTACCTGGGCTTTCTGGGCGACATCCAGCACGAGCTGGAACTTCTCAGACACGGTCAGCTCTTCCTTCGGAGGCTCCTTCAGTCAAAGGAGAAAGAGAATTTCCACTGAAATTTAACAGTTCAGAGAAATTACCGACGTTAAACAGCACGAGGCCTCCCAGCCCGGGGACCGGGGTCTCTGCCGCCCCAACAGAGGGATGGGCGTCCCTGGGGGGCCCAGCCTGAGGGGGCAGCATGGGCAGCCGTTCCCGCTGATGACTCCGTGGAGCCTGAGAGACAGCAGGCAGCCCCCCACCTGACTGCTGCCCAAACAGGCTGCCTTCAGAGGGGCACCTGTGATCACAGAGGCCCCGGCCAGCCCCGACTTCACAGGCACAGGCACAAGGCCCCAGCGGGAAGGCCTGGCCATGTCCAGCTGGCGTGAGTTCACTCAGCAAGAACCTCCCAAGGACTTCCGGGTGCCAGGGCCAAAGGGCGCAGGCCCACCTCCCCCAACCCGCCCCCCACCCGACCCACCTAAGGGGCCCTGCAGACCCACCGTGTCCTGTACCCTGCCCTGGTCCGTGCTCAGCCCCCAGGGGCTGCTCAAACCCCCCACGATGCCCGTCGAGGCACCGTGGCTTTCCCCCAGCCCATGCCCGACGGTTCTGCCCCTCGGGCCAGGGTCCCCTGCGGAGCAGGTGGGCAAACCGTCTGCAGAACGCCAGGGGGCAAGCGCGCGTGTCTGCAGACCTGACGTCTGTCACGGCTGCTGCAGCCCCAGAAGAGTCACGGCGTAAATGAGTGGGTGTGACAGAAATCAATGAAACTTTATTTACAAGAGCAAGCGATGGGCCACAGGGAGCTCTGCTGACCCCGCTCTGCACGTCTACTACTCCAGCCCATGCATCACCCACCTCCCTCCTAGGGACGGGGGTGGGGAGCAGCTCCTGGGGCCCCCCTCACTGCCTCCCCTCTAAGACACGTCCCCGCTGAGGCAGGGCAGGGTAGGCTAGGGCAACCTGCTTCCCATGCGGCCAAGCCCAGGCCAGTGAGGGGCGCTCGGGGCATCAGCCGGGGAGGGCCTCAGGTGGGGGTGGCCGGCCATCCCCTCTCTGACCACTGCCCGCTGGGCAGGGCTCCCTACCAGTGCCCACGCAGGCAACCCTGGGGGCCTCAGGGGACCCACACCCTCTGCACAGCCTGACCCCGTGACGGAGCCCCTCCCGGGACTTACCACCACTTCAGACACTTCGGGCACGATGCTCCACTGTATCCTCCAGCCCCTGGCGGACGGAAGACCACACACCCTTACCAGAGCATCGTCTGCAGGCGGTGGGCACCCAGGGACGACGTCACATCACCAGCCCTGTGCTCCCAGCCAGGAGGCGTCCCCTGAAATGCTGGCCGTGGGGACAGGAGCCTCCGAAACACCGGCCATCTGCCCAGACCCACCAGGCCCCTCCTGGGCTCAAGAGCAAACGACCCGGGCCACCCCCACCAACCCCGCCCTGGGAGCCCTCCTGGGCGGGGGACACGTGTACGAGCACCCAGAGGGGAGGGGCCTCCCAGAATAAGCCGGGCGACAGCGGCAAGGGCTTCAGGACCCACGCCAGTCTGGGCACAGAGAACCCTTCCGTAAGCACTTAAAGGTTTGCTTTTCCCCAGGAAACACTTTCCAGTGAAGCCACTTGGGCCAGCAGAGAAGCACCCAGAAACACTGGTGTGTAAGTGAACTCCTGAACGGCTGAGAAAAAGCACGGGAGGCAGGGCCTACTCTCAGGCCTGACGTGAAACCGGGTTTCATTCACTCTCTGGGGAGACCTCGGGGCCACACAGACCCGGGAAGGCCGGCTTCCCACGCAGCCCCCCACCCCAGCCTCGAGAGGAAAGGGGGCGCTCAGAAGGTGGGCAGGCCCTGGGCTCGAGGGTCGCTGAGTCCCGGCGCCTCTGCAGCTCCGCCAACCCCCGCACTTCGGATGTCACTGCTTGGGGGGTACTTTCCTGCCTAAAAGCGGTGCGATCAGAGGAGGGACCAGAGTCACCCCAAAGCTGGCGCCCACTGGCCGCCCACAGCCAAGAGCTGCTGGGGTTTGGTCTGCCAGCAAACCCTCCTCCAGGAGTCCAGGGACTGCAGAGAGTGCGTGTGAGTGAGCCACTCAGTCGTGTCCGACTCTTTGTGACCCCATGGACTGTGGCCCGCCAGGCTCCTCCATCCGTGGGATTCTCCAGGCAAGAACACTGGAGTGGGTTGTCACGCCCTCCTCCAGGGGATCTTCCTGACCCAGAGATCCAACCCGGGTCTCCCATGTTCGAGATAGATTCTTTTCTATCTGAGTCACCAGGAAAGCTAGAACAAGCTCCCAAAACACCAGCGTGCGACACAGGGCCGGCTGCACACGCGAGACGGGAGCTGGGGCAGCCGTGCACACGAGACACTCAAGCACACCTACCTGGCTATGAGGTAATTGAGGGACAACCTCAGGATCGCGAGGAACAAGAACATGGGGATGGCCCAGCCGTGCCACACGGCGTTCATGTACACCTGCGGGCGTGGGAGGGACAGACGGGGCAGCCAGGTGACCGGCCAGGCTCCTCCCGGAACCCGCCTGGAAAGCCGGCCACGGGTTCAGCCCGAGACCCCTCCCTCCCCAAGAACACTGCCGTGGGGGCGTTTCTGGGCACAGGGAGCCCACGTGCCAGCCCGAGGCCACACCCAACAGCAACTCTCTAGTCCTGACGATCCCACAGAGTTGCCTGGCACAGCAGGCTGGGTCCCTCTGGGAAACCTTGGGGTGGGGTGCATGCCCCCCAACCCCAAGGGGAGGGCAGCTACCCTACCCCCAGGGGGCACAACCCCCACCCCTCAGGGAGCACACCCTGCACCCCTCGGAGAGTACACATCCCACCCTGTGGGGAGCACAGTTCCCACCCATCAGGGAGCACAACCCCAAACCCCTCAGGGAGCACACCCCCCAACTCCACAGGGAGCACAGTCCCCACCCTGCCGGGAGCACATCCCCTACTCCATGGGGAGTACACACCCCCATCCCACAGGGAGCACTCACGGTGAAGGCAATGGCAGACGTGTAGACGGAATACCAGTCGGATAAGGCAGAGAGGTTCTTCACAAAGCTGGTGACGGGCTTGGCACCGCGCTCTGGGGACAAATCAGACCACACGGTCAGGCCAGCACTCACCCAGCCCTCAGACACACCTGGTGGTCCGGCTGCTGCACCAGCTAGGCAGGGGATGGGGGGACAGGGAGGGATAGGGGGCACCAAAAGGAGCCGGGCGAACTGTAGCCGTCACGGCCCTGGTGGCCTGGCCCCGGGCTGCTCTGTAGTGTCCCTGTGCTCTGCCCCGGCCACGTGTGGATGGGGTTTTGCCCCCACACCGCAGGCCCTGACAAGCATCTGGGGGAAGCACCATGTTTCGCTGGGGGTCCCAGGCCTGGAGGGAAACTCTGCTTCAGGCCCTGGGCCAGGGGCAGACAGACAGACGACATGGGCCTGGGACATACCTCCCATGGCCTGAGGAAGAGGGCGGGGAAGTCTTGAAAACTGTTCTTGTGGAAGGAAGCCCAGCCCAGTGCTGGGGTGGCCCCGCCCCACACGCAGCCCAGCCCCAACAGTGCACGCACGCAGCACAGACAGAGCAGGTACTTACTAAGTCCACGCTGGGTACTTACTGAGCCTCCTCATGTTCTCGGTCAGCCTGAGAGGGATGGAGGGGAAGGGTGAGCACCAGCACCCAGGCCCCGGCCCTGCGGCGCTCCACGGGCACTGGGGGAGACCCTGGGATGCAGGAGCCGCAGGCCAGGCCCCCGGGAGGCGCTCAGGGGGTGGGGCGGGCCCCGTCTCCCGCCCCGGCACCCCCCACCCCAGCCTCAGCCAGGCCTGGCCTGCTGGACCTCGTGTGGTCCCCGGGGCCCACCGTCCCCACGTGGGGCCTGTCACAAAGCCCGAGTATGGCCACGGGGGGTGGGGAACACAGCTGCGCGGGCGCCCCAGGGAGGACCTTCCCTCCTGCATGGCCGTGAGCCGGGTCCCGGGGGCCCCTGGGTGGTCCCGCTGTACCCCACCACCCCGACCTCCGCCAGGGCCCCACCTCCGGGCACTGAGGGGCTCCTCGGTCTCCACGGTGCTCTCCTCGGGCTGGAACCGGAAGTCCTCCACGTACTCCCCGAACTTCTCATAGAACCACTTCTGGACCCGGGGGCACAGCCCCTGGCTCCGTCGTTCTGCAGGACGGCGGCAAGTCTCAGTGAGGGGCTCAGAGAGAACTGGGGCGGGGGGCTCGGTGGGGGGTGCTCCCGGTGGGGCTGCTGGGGGCACGTCCAGGGCAGAACCAGGAGGGGCTCCGTGTCCTGAAGACCGCCCGGACCGCATCCACTCACGGTGCACTCCAGCCAGCCACGCGGACACTGGGGGTCCCCCGCGTTCCGAACGCCGACCCCCAGCTTGTCGGAGGCTGTCCCCAGGGCAGGTGCGTCCAGGCAGGCGCTCAGCCCACTGAGGGGCCTGTGCTGACCTACCCCCAACCTGTACTGGCCACACTGATTTGTCTGGGAAGGGGCCAGGTGGGCACTCGCCCCCAGCCACCCCGAGCCTGAGGTCCAGCCAGTGAGGGCGGGTGTCGGGGGTGGTGCTCTGGTGCAGGGGGTGCAGCCCAGGAAGTGAAGTAGTCTCTGCCTTTGGAAAGCCACCCCACCAGAAAACCAGCCCAAATCCCAGGGATGAGTCTGTCCCTTCGGGGGCGGGACGTGGAGTGGCCTGCAGGGGGCGCCATCCCCCCACAGTCAGAGGCGGACGAAGGGCGCACAGGCGGCCACGTGTCAGCTCGAAGGGACCTGGGCCTGGGGCCGACCCGAGGACAGTGCAGGGGCCACCAGACCACGGCCATCAGCGTGGACCTTGGCTTAAGGGTGGGCTGTGGGGGCGGGGGGCCGTGGAAAGACCCCGCCCCCGTGCACCTGTGCGGGAGGCCCATCAACCGCCACGCACTGCGAGGGTCTTGTAGGGAGGGGGTCTCCTGCGCTCCTGGCCTGGAACCTGGGCCTCTGGTCATGAACCGTGAGGACCCAAGGAGACTATGACCCACGGGACACCCAGCCAGCCTGGCGCCACGTCCAGCACCGGGGCCCTGGGGAGGGGCAGCTCCCTCTCTGAAAGGCAGGCACAGGGCCCCTGCACAGAGCAGGAGGGGGGCCGGGACCCACTCTGGCCCCCGAACTCAGCCCCCACCCGGAGGTCACCTGAGAGGCTTCCCCTCTCGGATGGCAGTCTCCGCATCTTTACCCCGCACAGCGCTCAACTGAGGGTCCCTCCGGGGTGGCTCTCTGAGCCCGGGCACGGCTTCCCATCAACAGTCAGCCTGCGAGGGTCCTGGGTCCGAGGCCACGCAGGCCAGGGACCGCTGCGGACCAGGCCCCTCCAGAGCCAGGCGGAAGCCCAGTTCCCTCCCACACCATCCTCTTAGTGACAGCTCCAGAAAGGGCCCAGTGGGGATGGGGACGAGGAACGCGAGCCCCGGGCGGGAAGAAACGGCACTGGAAGGTTCTGTGTCCTGACCCGGGGCGGGGGCTGCAGCCCGCCGCCCATAGCTGCCCCCAGCGCCCAGCCTCCGGGAAGGGGGCCCGGCCAGGGCCACGCGGCCAGAGTGACCACATGGGGAGGAGGGCGGGGCAGGCAGAGCGGCCGCCCTGTGTCTGTGCAAAAATAAGTCCAGTTCCGATGGGACGACTCGCACCTGGTACAGAGACCCCCCAGTGGGCAATCAGGGACCCCGACGGGAGGGGGTCCTGCGGGTAAGCACCACCCCCAGGCCTACCTGCTCCGTTATTGACCTGGGCCTGTCCTTTCGGGGGCTGCTGAGCTGGCGCCTCCTCGGCTCTTAAAGGGGGTGGGGATGGCGGGGGAGGAAAAGCAAGATCTCTGTTAGTTCAAGACACGGCCTGAGTCCAGGCTCAGCAAAGCCACACCCAACACGCCGGTGCCCAGTCCTGTCCGCCCGGCTCCTTCTGGGGTCCTGACTGCCCCACTCAGACGCGGGCTGAGGGCAGCGGGGCAAGCACAGAGCTACATCCATGACGGGCACACAGTGTGCAAACATAGAACTCTTTCTTTCCTATTAACTTTGACTCATTTGTTTATTTACTGTTAAGCTTGGAATAAGGGCTTCCCTGGTGGCTCAGAGGTTAAAGCGTCTGCCCACAATGCAGGAGACCTGGGTTCGTTCCCTGGGTCGGGAAGATCCCCTGGAGAAGGAAACGGCAACCCACTCCAGTATTCTTGCCTGGAGAATCCCATGGACAGAGGAGCCTGGTGGTCTACAGTCCATGGGGTCGCAAAGAGTTGGACACGACTGAGTGACTTAACTAACTAAGCTCGGAATAAACAACTCTTATAGCAAGTACTGAGTCTTCCCTGATAGCTCAGTTGGTAAAGAATCCGCCTGCGATGCAGGATACCTTGGTTCGATTCCTAGGTGGGGAAGATCCACTGGAGAAGGGACAGACTACCCACTCCAGTATTCCTGGGCTTCCCTTGTGACTCAGCTGATAAAGAACCCGCCCGCAATGCAGGAGACCTGGGTTCTATCCCTGGGTCAGGAAGATCCCCTGGACAAGAAAAGAGCTACCCACTCCAGGATTCTGGCCTAGAGAATTCCATGGACTGTACAGTCCATGGGGTCGCCAAGAGTCAGACTGAGTGACTTTCACTTTCATACTGATTCCTGGGCCCAGTGAAAAGGTACTTAGCAACACACACACTACAAGCACCATGCAAGGCCACAGGCTGGGTGACCCCTGGCCGGCAGGCTGCGCCCAGGTCCCAGCTGGGTCCGTGCTGAGCTCCCTGCCCTCGCGGTCTATCTTGCCGCACCTGACCACAGCAGTCCCCGGCCTTGGCGCCTCCCCGGGGCTCCCGTCTACCTGCCGGCTCCCGACCACAGACCTGACTTTCAGCCGCAGGCCCCGACGGTTGGGCCCCCACCTCTCAGGCAGTGCCCTGTCCCTCAGGCAGCCCACCTGCCCCTCTCGCCCTGCGGCGGGCTTCTGACTCTGCAGCTTCACAGTCCAGCAGAGAGCCCAGGACGTGGGGAAACTGGCACCCCAGGCAGACCTCGGTGGGAGCGGGGGCGGGGGCTCCCCCAGGACAGACCGTGGGGCACAGAGACCCTCAGCAGGTGCACACGCTCTGCGTCCTGCTCTGTTCCCACGACCGAGCTGTTTTTAACATTTACTTTATCTGCTTGGCTGCACCGGGTCTTCATTGAGACATGCAAGCTCTAGCTGCAGCAGTTGGGCTCTCGTTCCCTGACCCGAGATCGAACCTGGGCCCCTGCACTGGCCACCAGGAGTCTCCCCTGCACAGTGTGATCTTACAACAGGGAAGAACCTTGTGTGTTTGGTCACAAGTTAATCACTAAAAGGATGTGGCTTCAGGATAAAGTCATTACTTCTGCCCCAACAACCTGTCTCTCAATTACTGGCCTGTCGTGCAGTGAGCAGGACAAGCCTGGACTCGGGAACAACCCCAGTCCAGCATCTCTGGGAACCGACCCGGTCTGCAGGTCCGTAACCGCAAGCCGTCATGGCCGCGTGGTGCCAGAGCGGGACCCACAGTGGACCGGCTGGACCAGAGGGCAGGGCAAGCAGGGGCCACAGATGCAGCCTCGTGAAGGCACGGACAGGGAGCCAGCAGACAGAGGCGGGCCCAGAGAAGGGAGCCGCGGTCAAGGAAGAGGGAGCGAGGCCTCTATGCCCACCCCTCCCAGTGGCCAGGCTGCCCAGAAGACCTTCCATGCCCAGGGCTCCTGACAAACAGGGCTTTACTGGGAACAGAGTGGGGCCAGGGCACGCAGGGACTCCATTCCCACCCTGGCTCCCTCTGTTCCCAGGCAGGGGCCTGGGCCTTTGCCAGGATGGTCTTTGAACCGGCTAGGGGTCCCAGACATGGGGGTGCACCCAGGAAGCGCTGATGGCGGGCTCCCGGGCAAGGCCGGGCCCAGGCATTCAGCTGGGTACGCGCGGGTGCAGAGACACTCAGCGCCAAGCCGCAGCTGGGCTCGGGTTCTGGGTGGCCGCAGGCGGGTCCGGGGTCTCCGTCCGATGATACTGACCCCACAAAGTCACCCACTGAGACCAACAGGTAGGGGCCGAGCTCGCGGGGCAGACGTGTGGGAGCCCACATCACCCCTCCCGAAGCTGGGGCAGGGCACCTGGCCGCCCCGCGACGGAGGAGACTGTGGGAGGAGGAGACGGTCCACGGCAGGCTGGCCCGGAGGTCACGGCGGGCGCGGGGTGTCGCCACAGGCAGTGATGCCTGTAGGGAGGTGTCCAAGGGGGCAACAGGGGCAGCGGGCGGCGGCGGGGGAGCGTGGGAAAGCACCAAGGCAGGGTGGCAGGGCCGCAGGTCCTGGGAGCAATGGGCAGCCGAGACCGGGGGACGCAGGGAACCAGGGGGCTCCGTGAGCTGCTCTGCAGCCCTGCTCCTCCGGGGCCCCAGGGCTCAGCTGTGACTCCTCTCCCTCCCCTCAGTGCAGAAAAGGAACACCCGCACCCCTTTCCAAACGAAGGCCCCAGGGCACAGGAGGGCAGCTGCCTTCCTAAGACCACGGCTCGCCACAGGCACAGGCAGGACACAACCCAGGACTTCGGGGCCGGGCCCGCCGGCTCTGCCCGCCCCAGGCCCTTGCGGCATCCTTGAGGAGGCCTTGGAGGGGCACCACCACTCAGCAGGGGCCTCACTGAGGACCCCTGCCTGGGGCAGCAGTACACACAGCCCCGGAGTAGGGAGGGCGACTCGCCACAAGTGCTCCGTGAGAACAGAGGCCGGGGCAGGGGGCCCACAGGCCTCCCGGGAGGGCTGAGACCCCACCTGGAGGGGGAGACGGGGACAGCAGAGGCCACAGCGCACTGGGGGCTGGCCGCCAGCATCTGGGCAGGGCCTTGGCTTGGGGACCCTGACCGCCAAGGGGCAGCGTTACCTGGCTCCGCCCAGCCCCGCAACATAGATGCCCGGCCCTCCCGCCTCCCGCCCCCAACACAGACAACCTCCCCTCCCCGCCTCCTGCCCTGGGGGTGGTCCTCACACGGCTGTCCCTGCCTCCGGCCCTGGGGGTCATCCTCACCTGCCCTCCCCACCTCCTGCCCTGGCGGTGGTCCTCACCTGCCCTCTACACCTCCTCCCTGGGGGTGGTCCTCGCGGCCCCACCGCCTCCTCACCTGGCCTTCAGCACTTCCTGGACCTTCTGCTCTAGCTCCATCCTCCGCTGCCGCTCACGGTCCAGCTCCTGCCGCAGCATCTCCGCGTTCGTTTCCTCTCGCAGCTTCCGGAGCTCCTCCTCTGTGAGGGAGAGCAGCCAGGTAAGCATCACGTGGCCTGTTCCGCCCACACACAGACGTGCCAAGGGAGCGCTCAGACACAGACAGCGGCTGCTGCCCCGCTCCATCCTGGGGGTCACCCCACACCTGCACGAGCGTATCAACCGGGGCTCCTCTTACGGTCCAGGTGAGCTCTCGGTCAACGCACGCTGAGGGTCTCTTTACTTAAATAAACCAATTCAAGACAGACGCACAGAAAGGCCCTTCACCGAACCCTCTCCAGGGGCAGGACCCCCCGAGGAAGGGATGCTGGTGGTGCCTGGTCACCCACAGACACACTGCAGTGCGAGCCGTGCTGGGAGCTCTTGGCCACTGAGCAAAGCCCCTGCGAGGGGCAGAGAGCCTTCCGCTGGCTGCTGACCACCTGAGGCCCGACAGCAGGCAGATGAGAGACGGCAAGAGAACGAGCTGGTGCTCGAGAAAACCCGCACCAAGAAGGAGTGCCTGCATCAGGGACGGACAGACGGACGGACGCACCGAGGGCCAGGGGTCCCGGGAGGCAGCATGGGGGAGGCCGAGGCAGCGAGGCCTCGGGGTGAGTGAGCACAGCCCCACTACGGGGTGGGACCAACGTCGCCACGGAGCGAGCTCGGGAGGAGGCGGGGGTCAGAGGAAGGAGGGGGCCCACAGGCCCGGGAGCAGGGGCAGCGCGATCAGCTGAGGACTCGAAGACGCAGGGCCCCCGGGCCCCCGCAGGAGCGCTGTCCAGGATACAGGGACCCCCAGGCCCCTGCAGGAGCGCCGCCGGGACGCAGGGACCCCCGGGCCCCCGCAGGAGCGCTGTCCAGGATACAGGGACCCCTGGGCCCCCGCAGGAGCGCCGCCGGGACGCAGGGATCCCCGGGCCCCTGCATGAGCGCGTCCAGGATACAGGGACCCCTGGGCCTCCGCAGGAGCACTGTCCAGGACACAAGGGCCCCTGGACCCCTGCAGGAGCGCTGCCAGGACACAGGGTCCCCCAAGCCCCTGCAGAAGCGCTGCTGGGACGCAGGGACCCAGGGCCCCTGCATGAGCGCGTCCAGGATACAGGGACCCCTGGGCCCCCGCAGGAGCACCACCGGGACACAGGGACCCCCGGGCCCCCGCAGGAGCGCCACCAGGATGCAGGGACCCCTGGGCCCCCGCAGGAGCGCCACCGGGACGCAGGGGCCCCGGGCCCCCGCAGGAGCGCTGCCGGGACACAGGGCCCCAGGGGCCCCCGCAGGAGCACTGTCCTGCCCACCCACGCCCTGACTTTGGCCATGACACTCACTCCAGACTTCGGGCCTCTGAACTTTAAGAGAATCAATACGCCGTCTGAAGCCCCCGTTTGTCAAAAGCCGTCATGGTGGCGACAGGGAGTGCACACACGCGTGGGCACACACGCACACGGGCGGATCGCTCGGCACCTGCATGAGCTGGACACCCCACGACAACGCCCAGGCCCAGAGACGGCGGCCCCACAGTGGCCCCTGCGGCTGCCTGGCCTCCACCCGCCACACCCCCCGGTGCGGGGAACACGAGCTAGAGCTCCAGCAGATGCGCCTCCCGTTCCGAGACGGCGGGGTGGAGACAGGTGTGTCCTCGTGGGCTCGGGCGGCTCTAACGAAAAACCACAGAGTGGGCGGCCTAGACAGCGGACGCTTGCTTCTCGCAGCCCTGGAGGCTGAACATCAGGGTCTGGGGCTGGCAGACTCGACTCCTGGGGGGAACCTCCCTTCTGGCCTGCAGACAGCTGCCCTCCTGACAGGGCACTCAGTGAGCTCTGGCGCCTCTTCCTCTGCCAGCAGGGCACTAACTCCGTCCGAGGCCCCACCCTTGTGATCTCAGCTAACCCGAGCCGCCTCCCAGGGGCCCACCTCCCCCCTCCCCCTGGGGCTGAGGGCTTCCACGTACAAACGACAGAGGTGCAAACGCTCGGTCCAGGACAAGGAATGAACCGGGGCTCGCGGCCAGGACAGCGCGCCGCAAGCCGGCCGCCGGGTGCAGCCTTCCCGGGGTGCGCGCCCGCACAAGTGAGGCCCTGACTCCCAACAGCCCTGCAGGGTGTACCTCGGCAGCAGAGGGGGCGACAAGGCCCCCTGACCCTGAGGGTGCTGCCTCCTCCAGGCCCCGCGAGCTCCGGCCGCCAGCCAGGCAGCAGGGGAACCCGGGCATTGGCCCCCAACCCCCACCGGCCGTGTCCACGGGACCTTTTCAACAGCTGCCAAGAAAACACAGAAGCAGCCCCCCGGACAGAGTAACGAGAACTCCGACAACTGTGACAGAAGAACAACACGCCCTGGGCCGGGAGGTGGGCAGATGGCCGAGCCAACAACACGTCAGCCCGGGGTCAGGGCCACGGGAATGCTGGGGGCACCAAGGCTGGTAAACGGGCAGCACTGGGCTCCAGGGCCCAGCTGAGGGTCATCTCAGCGCCGCCTCTGTCCTGAAGTCAGCCCTGTGTGTGGTGAGCGGCGGCTGCGGTCTGGATGGTGGGTCACAGGCCACCCCAACCATGGAGCTGAGCAGCTGCAAGGGAAACTCCACAGGAAAAGCCACGCGTGGACACGTTCCAAAAGGCATTCCTGAGACCTCGGAGTACGACTGACTAGTTCCCCAGAGTCAGGGGTGAGGACTGGAGCCCAGGGGCGGCCAGGACAGCCCTGAGGTCTCAGCAGCGCCGGGGCAGCAGGGCGACCTCTGTTGCCCTCGCTCCTGGTCTAATGAGACCTGGAACCTTCTTTCTGGAAAGGACGGGGCTCCTCTCCTGTCCTGGCCGCCTCATCAGACCCGGGGACACGAGACCCTGAAATTCAGGGCACGGTCGACATGACAGCCCTGGGCCCCCCACCTGGACGGACTGGTAGCGCAGCTGTGTCTGCACGGCGGCCTGCGCCCCAGTCCAGCCCGAGCCACGGGAGACCCTGCCCCTTCAGGGGCGCCCACAGTGGGCAGGAAGGCGAGGCGCCGGCCCACCTCCCACGGGGGGGAGCTCATGACTTGCTAGATTTTGCCAGTAGCCAGGGAAAAACGTCCAGCTTTGCTGAGGGCTGGGACCCATTTGCTGGGTAGAGTCCAGGGGGCCTCCCTGCCTCTCCTGCTGGGACTGCCCTGCTCTGGGCACACGGGGCTCAGCAGTCCTCAGTGCCCCGCGGGCCCCTCCCACCAAGACTCCTCGAGAAGACCCTCCAGACGAGGGGCCGGGAGGACTCCACGCCCACCACCCAGGGAGATGGCCCGCCCGCTCCTGCTGCCCCCGGCTTCCCCAGAGGCCTCTTCAGGCCCGCTGGGAAGCAGGACGGCCCTTGCACCACACTCCAAGCTCCCCAAGGACCATGGCCTCATGGATGTGCGTACCAGGCTGGCGAGAACCGGGCAGAGAGGACACCAGCGGTGCGGGCGGCCATGGTGGGAACTCACGAACAGCGCCAGGAGTGAGCGGCCAGCCGCCACCCGGGGGGACCACCAGCATCCTGCACACCAGGCATGGGGGCCCCACCCCACCCCCAGGCCTCAGCCACCCCCGCCTCCTACTGGGGACGCTGGGGACCCCGGCTATGAGGACTTGAGGGTGCTCAGATTCCCACCCATGATGGACGTGCCCACAGGGCGCCCGCTGGGAGGTGGCGGGGGCACTCAGGTGACTGGGGGTCCAAAGCCCTGACACGTGATCCACCCAGGAGCCCTAGCCTCCACAGGAACCCCCCACTCTGCCCCACACCAAGCCTGGTTGTGCCAAGAGGCCACTGCCTCATGTATAACTCCATCACCAAACACTCGCTATGCACGTGTCACACACCTGGAGCCTCTGTCAAAGTGGGGACGCTGCCGTGACGCAGCACCCGCACCCTGCCTGGAGTGGGCATCCGCTGGTGCCCCAGGCACATGTGAACTGGCTCCAGTCCAGTCGCTCAGTCACGTCCAACTCTGCAACCCCATGGACTGCAGCACACCAGGCCTCCCTGTCCACCACCAACTCCCACAGTTTACTCAAACTCATGTCCATCGAGTCAGCGATGCCATCCAGCCATCTCATCCTCTGTCGTCCCCTTTTCCTCCTGCCCTCAACCTCTCCCAGCATCAGGATCTTTTCCAATGAGTCAGCTCAACTCATCAGGTGGCCAAAATATTGGAGTTTCAGCTTCAGCATCAGTCCTTCCGATGAGCACCCAGGACTGATCTCCTTTAGAATGAACAGGTTTGATTTCCTTGCAGTCCAAGGGACTCTCAAGAGTCTCCTACAACACCACAGTTCAAAAGCATCAAATCTTTGGTGCTCAGCTTTCTTTATGGTCCAAGTCTCATGTCCACACATGACCACTGGAAAAACCATAGCCTTGACTAGATGGACCTTTGTCAGCAGAATGATGTCTCTGCTTTTTAATATGCTGTCTAGATTGGTCAGTTTTTCTCCCAAGGAATAAGCGTCTTTTAATTTCATGGCGGCACTCACCATCTGTAGTGATTTTGGAATAAAAATAAAGTCTGCCACTGTTTCCATTGTTTCCCCATCTATTTGCCAGGAAGTGATGGGACCAGATGCCATGATCTTAGTTTTCTGAATGTTAAGCTTTAAGCCACCTTTTCCACTTTCCTCTTTCACCTTCAACAAGAGGCTCTTTACTTCCTCTTCATTTTCTGCCGTAAGGGTGATGTCATCTGCATATCTGAGGTTATTGATATTTCTCCCAGCAGGCTTGATTCCAGCTTGTGCTTCATCCAGCCCAGCATTTCTCATGATGTACTCTGTATATAAGTTAAATAAGCAGGGTGACAATATACAGTCTTGATGTACTCCTTTCCCAATTTGGAACCAGCCCGTTGTTCCATGTCCAGTTCTAACTGTTGCTTCTTGATCTCAAGAGGCAGGTCAGGCGGTCTGGTATTCCCATCTCTAAGAATTTTCCACAGTTTGTTGTGATCCACACAGTCAAAGCCTTCAGTGTAGTCAGTGAAGCAGAAGTAGATGTTTTCCTGGAATTCTCTTGCTTTTCCTGTGATCCAGCGGATGTTGGCAATTTGATCTCTGGTTCCTCTCCCTTTTCTAGATCCAGCTTGAACCCCAGGGCCCCCAGAAACAACTCCCAGTGGGCCTCCTGCCCGACGCACGCAGGCCTCTTCCGGGAGGACTGGCAGTGGGAGAGCCGCGGCCCTGGCGCCACGTGGAGACAGCCTGCCCTCCTGAGCGCCTAGAGCTCTGCTCAGCCTCCCATGGGACCCACCTCTGAGGCACCCCCTGCCCCGGCCAAGGTGTGAGTACCTGGTCCCACAGGTACTCAGTACAGGCTCACCGGGAGAGGGGCGGGTGAAGCTTCCCGGGAACCCCTCAGACACCTGCCCCTCCCCAGCTCCTGGCCGCCATCTCCTTGCAGGGATAAGAGTGCGTCCCCAGGGGGAGCAGCCTCAGGCTTGGCTCGCGGGGGGGGGCTCCCACAGCCCTGCCAACCACCTTTCAAGGGCAGGCCAGGGAGCTCCACGGGGGAAACAGGTGGGGCCCCACGCCATCGCAGCCTTGCTCCTGGGGCCACGGGCGGGGTGCTGGGTGCTCTCCCATCTGCTCCTCTGGCCCCCAGTACCCACACGCACCCCAGTCGCCTCCATGGACCTCGGTGTTCAAGCTCCGGATACCTCCTCTGCCCGTGGCGCCTTCAGCAGGAAACCACGTTTTCCTCAATGCGCCTGAACTCCCGTCCCCTGCCCCTCGGCTGCGAGAGGTCAAAAGCAGCTAGGGCCCAGCACGCAGGACCGTCAGCCAGGGCACCCGGGCCGACGTGAGCACGTGTGGTCACTCAGCTCCTGTTCCGAGCCCTGGGGGTGCTCTGCGTGTGGCTGCAAGTGTGCAGACATGCTCACGTCCCGAGTCCTGGAGGCCGGGGGCCTCGGGCTGTGACACCTCACCCTGGGCTCCTGACAGAGCCCCCTCGGCCCTCTCTGCCTTCCCACAGCACCACCCCCTCAAGCTGACCCCCATTCCCGGGGGCGTACCCTGCAGAGCCGGAACCGACGGCTCCTCCCTTCTAGGAGCCCTGCCCACCTCTCTCCTCAAAGCCACCACCCCCCCAAGCCAGTGCGGAGACAATGGCCCTGCAGACAGGGACCTCTGGACACAGCCTGGCGAACCTACTCATCCCCGCTGACCGCAAAGCCAGGAGAAGCCTTCCCGCCTTTTCTGGGAGCCTCCTCTCCTGGGGGCACAAAGACGAATGAATATGCCCCATCGACATCCTGATCATTCCTCTCCCTCAAGTCCTTCCTCCGAGCACAGGCCTCCCGCAAGGCTGCGTGACCTCTAAGCCTGGAATGATGATTAGACCCCACGACGGTGGACACTGCGGGCCTGCTGCCTCCCACAACATATTTACATCAACTGCAGCGCAGAACCCTGCTGGCTCCTTGCACAGGACAAAGGCAACGCAAATCCCCAGAAATTTCCTCCTCCTGCACTCAGACGGAGAAGAAACGGGCGGCTGCTCCTCACCAGGCGGGAAGTGCCGGGCTGGTCACTCAGGAGGCGGTCTCCCCTCTCCTGGCCTCCCAACAGGCCCGTGTCCTCGGGGGCTGCTGGCTTCTGTCCCGGGTCTCTCCTTGGGCCCCGGGACACCCTCCAACCCCAGGCCCAGCTCGTGGCTTGTTCCAAGGCAGTCTGGCCTTCTGCCCACAGGCCCCGGACATTCCTGGCTACAGCAATGGGCTCCCCACACGTTCCGGCTCCATCAGTCAGGGGGCCATGAGGATCTCCTGTAGGTGGGGGTGGAGGTTCGACGCCACGTACAGGGTCAGCAGGAGGAGCCCCTCAAAGAGCCCCATGCTGACTTCCTACTGCTGCTGAAAGGAGTCACCACCGACGCCATGGCAGGGTGTATCCTGACAGCTCTGCGGTCAGAGTCTGAAACGGCGCTCAAGGGGCTTGAGGTGAGGCGAGGGCAGGGCTGGCCTCTCTGGAGGCTCCGGGGGAGAACCCATGTCCCAGCCTCTTCCGGCTTCCAGAGGCACCCACATTCCTTGGCTTGTGACCCCCGCCATCGGGGATACCACCCCAACCTCTGACTCCATCATCACGTCTCCTCCTCTTTCTCTGACCCCCCGCCTCCCTCTCCTGAGGACGCTCGTGACGCCCGAGTCCACCTGGATACTCCAGGCCCATATCCCATCACAGACCCTTCACTCAATCACGTCTGCAACGTCCCTTCTGTCACAAAAGGTGACACAGTCACAGGGTCTGGTGATGAGGACGTGGGCACTGGGATTCTGCCCACCAGACTCCACACAGACACAACTCTCTCGGGCCAAGGAGGCCAAGCAGGGCCTGGGAGGAAAAGGACGATCCCCCTCTTTCCATCTGGCCCAGAGAGGGTCTTCCCACTCCCAGGAATCTGGCGATTTTAGAAGGTTCGGGGCTTCTGAGTCAAGTTCCAGGCGGGATCCTGGCTCCTCTGGCCTCCAGCAGACGTCCTTCCCGTCCCCCAGCCGGCCCTGGCCACCTGCCAGGTCAGGAGACGGCACCAGGCCTTGGAGAGGTAAGCAGAGGCCAAAAAGCAAAGACGTGCCCTCCTCTGGAAGGTCATGGCCTCTGGGGGTGCAGGGGCCCCTGTCAGCCCCCTCCTCCCACCTCTGGGTGTGTGTTGCCGTCACCCAGAAACAGGATTTGCCAAACACCCCACTGATGGTGCTTCCGAGCTTGGCCAAACTGTCACGGTGAGAAGCACCCACGCAGAGGGCATCCCGGAATCAGCCTGCCATGAGCCTGGGACTCGCACAAGCGTGTCCCGTTGGAGGCCCACCCGCAGGTGGCTCTCATGAGCCTCTCGGCACCTCTGCAGCCATGCAGGTGGGCCAGGACAGGGACCGTCACACCTGCCCCCACACAGTCACAGGTGTGGGGGGGTCCCCTGGAGTAGGAGCCATGGGCAGGCAGGTGGGAAGGCCGCTGCACCAGCCGTCACGGGACTTGCCCGGGTCACGGGGCACGGCTCCCAGCCTGATGCTGCTCTCCTCTCCAAGCCCTGGTGCCGTCTGCTGACCTGGCAGGTGGCCAGGGCCGGCCGGGGGACAGGAAGGACGTCTGCTGGAGGCCAGGGGAGCCAGGATCCCGCCCGGAACATGACTCAGAAACCCCGAACCTTCTAATATCGCGGGGCATGCCCGGGGCAGAGGTTGGCACCATAATTTCCTCACTGCGCCCCGACCCAGCAGGACAGGTGAGCAGAGCCGGCTTCCACCAGGACCAGCTCCCAGGGGCACACAGCCCGCCCCCGCCCACCTCCCACGAGAACAGAGAGAATGTAACAGGGAGGAGGCAGCGGGGAGCAGTGTGAGCCCAGAGGGACCCTCAGACACACAGCTGCTGTGCTGACTTCCGGAAGCGCGGTTTCTGCAGCCAAGATGCCTCCTTGGTGCCACCTGGAGGCCACACAAGCCAGACTCCGCTCCAACAGGAGCCTCGGGCCCTACCAGGGCACCCGACACACCAGCGCTTTCAAAGGGACGAGGCGGACGCGGCTCCCCGAACGCAGGACCACCGCTCCCGCGGCCGGGCGTTTCCTGCTGCACCCGCCCACCAGGACCCAGGCAGCCCGCCCAGGCGGTCCAGCCCCTCCGCCTCCCCAAGATGCGCAGGGACAGCGCCCCCACGGCCCATCTCCAGGGAGACGGCGGGCCAGGGGGCACCTGCATTCATGCCCACCCACGCCCACCCACTTCCCAGCCCCCGGTGAAGACAAGGCGAGAAAGGAAGACGGCTCCGAGACTATTTTTAAACCCGTAAAAGTAGAACTCTCAAGCGAGAGTCCTCTTGGCACACAATTCAACAGGCCCCAGCCACCGCCGAAAATAAAAAATCAAGTGATGATCCTTAAAAAACTGCTTCCCACTGGCCAGGTGTGCAAATGCAGGGACCACCCGCTGCGCTGTTTCTGGGGCGTGGTCAGGTGGCAGGCTGCCCGCCTGGAAGCCCACCCGGGGGTCCCAGGCTCTGCCCTTCACATCCCTCCTCAGTGCTCCTTGAGTTCTCCCAGCCCCTGGCCTCCCAGCCCGGCCCACCCACTCCCCCAGCCTGAAGGCAGCAGAGCCATGCCTTCCCAAAGCGCCAGGTATGGGGTCATGAGCCGGGAGCATGCTTGTGGCAATCCCCCTGTGGCTTCCTGCACCCTCTCCCCTCGGGGAAGCCAGCTCATCACAGGCAAGGCCCTGCTTTCGCGGGGAACTTCCGTCTGCCTCTTCCCCAGCATTCACTGGCTGCTGGACACAGAGGCACCGTCCAGGAAGCGCTGGCATCACGCCGACAGCCAGCAGGCGGCGCGGCTCTAAGCTCTGACACGCCCACGAGACAGGCCGCACACCACTGCCTTTCAGACACGTTTTAGGAAACCGACCGGGGGCCTGGGGTGAAGGAGCAGAGCGTGAACATGTTTCTCATGTAAAATAAGCTGGAACAGGATCCCAGGCCGCGCTTCCACTCTCAACAGCTGATTTTCAGGAACCAGGGGCCGCCTTTCTGCAAGAGGTGGCAAGCTGACCTGACGGCCCCGGTCCAGGCTCCGGGGCTCTGAGCACGGCCAGCACCGACCCAGGGGACGTGTGTGCCCAGCCCCCACCCTGCTCCTCCTGCCAGCCGAGCGAGCCCTCGGGGCCTGGGCGGGGGAGGTGCCCGGCTGGGCACAGGGCCAGCTCGCCTCTGTCCAGCAGGGAGGCAGGAGCGGACATTCGCAGGAGTAAGCAAGAAACAGGCTCTCAGTTCAGAGCCGGCCCTGTGGGTCAGACACAGGCCCTTCAGGGCCCGTTTCGTCTCCTCCCAGGCCCCTGTGACACGCTCGGGCAGTTTCATCTCGTCTTCGTCCGCTGGTTATCCGATCTGTTTCCTCCCTTCCTGGCTGTCTGGGTCACCCATCTGCTGTCTTCCCGAAAGCGCAGAAACCACTCGATAAATGCATCACCACCAAGCTGAACTGTCCGACCCGGCCTCTGGCACGGACAGTTTATCCTCTCAGCTCAACATCGCAGAATAAACAGGAGCGGGGTCGGGCCTTTTTGGTTTGTTGCTCGTTTAGAGCCAGAACCCCAGAGAGACATCTGCAGGGTGGGTGCAGAGGTATCCACCCAATGCCACACCTGACCCCGACCCCGGCCGGCTGTGGGCAGCTGCCCCGCCGGACGCCTCCACCGGCAGACACTGGGCAGGCCTGAGGCCTGCTGCTTTCAATGGTGAGAAAGGGCTTCGTCAGCCTGAATCACCCAGACTGGCGCCCAGAAATTTCCTTCCTTCCAGCCTCGGCATCCAGAGGGGGGCTCTGCAGGCCGCGGGAGGCTGATGGCCACCCTCCTGCCCGCCTCCCCAGCCACCTTCTCCTGGAAGCCCTCCCACGGCGTCAGAGCTGGCCACACAGTCCCACTGCTTGTCGGGGCAGGAAGGGGAGTTCCCGGGAGCATCACGGCTCAGGGGCAAAGGGCCCCCCACTGCTGAAGCCTCCCTCCCCAGGAACGACCACAGTGGTGTGCCGGGGGCTGAGCCGCACACCCCTGGTACCACCCTGCAGCCCATCGAGGTAGGAGCCCACAGGCCTCACGTCCACCCAGGAAGAAGAAACAGCTCGGCAATATGGAACCCACACCCAGCTCAGGGCTGGCAACCCTGAGGTCCCAGAAGCAGCTCCCTCCAAGCTCCAAAATCCGTGCAGGTCACTCTGGGAGGCGCCTGCCCGTGCAGCTGACGATGGAGGAGCACTTCCCTTCCCAGAGCCCGTACCCAGCAGGCGATCGGTAAATGCACGCTCCTGCTCAGAAACCGCGCAGCAGTCTGCGTGTGTCCGTGCCCAAACAGCAGTAACAACTGAAATGCATTTCGGCCGAAATGAAAATGGATGGTGGCTTTTCATTTATTTATGTGCTTCTTTAACAAATTTAGCTTCCTGCTCCTGGTCCTGAGCCAGGACCCACTGCAATCTCCCATTCTTCATCCCTTCGCCATCTCCTCCCAGGAACACTTGTACTCTTCAATATTTAATAACTAAAGAAAGCCGCTGTAAGCCTGGGCTATTTCCTCCTCTCCGAGAAGAATAACAGTCTGCTTTTGGAGAAAAAGTACTACGGGTAATTGAATGGAACTTTAACACAGACCACTCAGGCGCTTTACAGATGGCGGGGGGCCAGGCTCTGGATGGTGGGACGTCCACACCACCCGCCCGCTCGGGGCTGAGTCAGAAGCCAGAAGCCTGGGGCCACCTCCGAGCAAAGCTCCCTGCCACCACCACCACCCCCTGCAGACCCGGGCGGGTTGGCCCGCCCAGCACACAGATGCAGGCTCAGAGGCCACCAAAACACCTCTGTGGGTCCACAGGGCGCCGACATCCTTCCTTCCACACTGTGCTCCCCTGGCTACCGGGATGAAGAGACAGGAGGCAGGGACAGGCTCTGTGCAGACTCCAACTCTGACCAGGTTTCCCTGCAACACCTCCTTCCGAGCACGGAGCTCCGATCGGAGCCTCGGGTTAGATGCTCAGGGTAGAGGAAGACGCACAGCCACACTCTCCAGACTTCCTGCTAAGAACCACCTGTAGCCACAGAACAGGCTGCAGGGGTGCAGTTACCACCTGTAGCCACGGAACAGGCTGCAGGGAGCAGGCGGGTTGCCCACACCACAGCCACAGGGCCAACCCACGTGGGACCGGAAGAGCTCTGAGAACCAGTCGGAGAGGCCTCCACGGTGTGACGCAGCGTGGGGAAAGCATGCCAACGTGGATATGAAGGGCTGGAGAACCACTCGGAGAGGCCTCCACAGTGTGACGCAGCATGGGGAAAGCATGCCAACATAGATCTGAAGGGCTGGTTTGCTGTTGTTTGATCGCCAAGCCACGTCCAGCTCTTTGTGACCCCGTGGACTGCAGCCTGTCACCCTCCTCTGTCCATGGGATTCTCCGGGCAAGAACACTGGAGTGGGTTGCCACTTCCTTCTGCAGGGGATCTTCCTGACCCAGGGATCGAATGTGTGTCTGCTGCTTGGCAGGCAGACTGTTTACCACCGAGCCATCCGGGAAGCCCATCTGAGGTGCACAGATACGGATTTATTTGCTTCTGTAGAAACCGATGGAAGGACGAGCTGTGCGGTTACAGACGACTGGTTATCTTCATGGGAAGAGGGACTGAGGGACCCTGGAGAGACGGCTGACGTCTCTGACTATTCCCTGACTCTGGAAACATGGAAAGAGTTCAGACCACCGCAACACTGCATCTAATTCTAGAATGAACACGGCAGTGTGCGTGGCGGGACAAAATGACATCCCAGACCCCCAGGTCAGATGTGCTGAGGACGCTCTGACCTCAGCCTCATCCTGAGGAAACACCAGACAAACCCAGCCCATGGCGGGGCCATCTGAGAACCAGGGAGGCGGAAGCACGGTGACTAAGACTCGTGGCCGTGTTTATAAGTCCCCGATCTCGTGAGGACACCAAACCCCCCTGCAAAAGCCCAAGATGCTCTAAGCAGAGAATCAGCTTGTTGCTTTGAAAGCTGGAATGTGAAAGGGAAAATTCAGCACGCCTCCTGCCTTTCTATACAAACTACGTTTCCGGGCAACCAAGGAGTTAAGTTTTCAGAAATACATTGATTAACAAATGGAGAAAGAAATGTCGGAAGTCGAAAATTACCATCTACAACCTCTAATGAGAAGATGGACGGAAGCCTTCAAGACAACCAGGTCATGATACACAAGAGAAACGGCCTCAAGGAAGCACACCCACCCACCACACCCTGTCCACCCCCACCGAGGAGGGGGCCTTCTGCAAGATCAGCCCACCCCCACTGAGGGACAGAGGACACGCTGGCTCGCGTGCTGGGACTGTGGGGATGCCCTAAGCAAGGTCCAGGGTGGGCAAGATGCACCTACCAACCACAATTAACAGATCCTGCTTGTGATTTCGGAGAACTGCCCTAAAAACGACCAGACAACTGGGGAAGTTTGAGCGAAAGTTGGATATCTGATGCTATTCAAGAAAAACTTGATTTTTCAGTTGTGATGCAAGGCTGTGCTTAGTCGCTCAGTAGTGTCTGACTCTTTGCAACCCCATGGACAGTGGGGAACCCACGAGGTTCCTCTGTCCATGGAGATTCTACAGGCAGGACACCGAAGTGGGTTGCCATGCCCTCCCCCAGGGGATCTTCCTGACCCAGAGGTCAAACCCAGGTCTCCCGCACTGTAGGTGGATTCTTTACTGTCTGAGCCACCAGGGAAGCCCTAACTCATTTTTAAAACATAATCAGGGTTTTCCCTGGCAGTCCAGTTAGGATTGCACACTTCCATTCAAGGGGCGCGGGTTCGATCCCTGGATGGAAACTGAGATCCGGCATGCCTTGCCCCGCAACTACTGAGCCCCCGGGCTCCAGAGTCTGTGCTCCAAAGAGAGACGCCATTGCAGCAAGATCCCCACGCACCGCGACCAGAGAGAGGCCCCGCTCGCCACCACTCGAGAAAGCCCACACACGGCAACCAAGGCCCAGTGCAGCCAAGGAAACGATTATTTTTAAAAACGCCCGTCATCATTACCCCAGGCCGTCAAAGTGGAGCTCTGCACTTCTACGACACGAGCTACCCGGCGTTTCACTCTGCTGATAGAACACTCGGGGCAGAGCACAAGGGCCGGCCCGAGCAACACCGATCCGGACCCAGGCAGCCTCCTCTCTTCTCCGCTCTTCAGCCCCGCATGGGCCTCCCTGGGGGTTACAGCCGTCCCGGCCCCCCACCTCTCTGACGGATGCTTTCTCCTCACCCACCCTGCCTGGTAACCCCTTCTCCTGGAGGCCTCCCGCCGCCCCTACCCCAGCAGGCGGCCCACCTCCCAGGCGGATGCTCACAGACCCTTCCCTGCCTGGGGGGCACCTGGTTCTGTTGGTTCCTCCGCTGGACGCATGAGAGGCAACTGCGCAAAGCGTCGCCCACGGGTACTCCCCACCTGGAGCCGCCCAGCACGGCCACCACACGGCAGGCCCGCTCCGCTCTGGAGAGACGGCCTGGCTGCCCCTCCGTTCGTGCGGCTGCACTGGGGGAGCTCAGCACAGACCGAGGTCACAGGGAGAAGACTGCACGAGGCAGGCTGCTCTCGGTCTGCAGCGCCCGCGGACCGCGCCTGCCCCGTCTCCCCAGCCACAACCTCAGACTCCCACGGAGACCGAGTGCTCAGTCTTGGGGCTCAGACCCTGCGGGCGGGCGAGCGCTGGCCGGCAGGGTGCAGGCAGGCGCACATGGAGTCCAGGCCCTGTACACACGTGTGTGCCAAGGAGGCACTGACCAGGAAGAGGGGCCTGGGGGAAGCCGGGCGGCACCTGGGTGGCAGACAGTGCACGGAGAGGCAGTGAGGGCCACGCGGCCCACCTCCCAGGAGGAGAAGGCGGGCCCGGCCCCCAGCCTTCCCACCAGGGCGTGTGCCGGCCAGGGGTCCCACACGCTGCACGGGTGACTCGGGCTGCGGAGTCGGGGTGCCCACAGCTGGAGCTCAGACCACGCTGAGCACACACACGAGGGAGACGCCGAACAACGGGGAGAGGGCGCGTGGGGACAGAGGGCGAGGGCACCGCGTGCCTGGTCCCACCCATCAGAGGGGGACCCCGGCTGGGCAGGACCGGCATCGAGGCGCCTTGCCCTGCACCCTCCCTCCGCCTGGGGCCCAGGCGGCTCCGCCTGTGACTTGGACGTGCCTGGCTCTGGGCACATGGGGCAAAGCTAATTCCCTCTCCCTCTGTGGTTCTCCCCCTAAACGCATCAGCCCCATGCTGGGGTCAGCTGTGAGAACAGCCTGCCACACACGTGGGCTTCAGGGTGCGTCTGCCTGGATTGACTCCCTTACTAGTCGGAGGACCTAACCCACCAGGAGGGCCACCGTTCTCGGCTCTGGAGCCTCTGTTTCCTCGTCTGTAAAGGAGGAGGACAGAGGGGTGGAGAGGGGAGCCACAGAGGACAGGAAATTTCAGATCACCCCCAAAACCTCTGATGGATTCTGATTAACCACAGCAGCGCGCCAGACTCTGAAATGATGAGAATTTCTGGGGACATTTTACTCCTTCCCCTCGTCTGTCCTAGAAAGTAAAGACTTCGCAGCCACGCAGACAGGATTCAGACTCAGGAGGCGAGGGCCGTGTGGGGACGTCCACGCGGGGCCACGCCTGTCCCCACCACTAGCCTGGCAGCACCCACTGTGACCCCTGTGTGACCCGGCTGTACTCCTGCAAGACTGTGCCCTCTGCCCGCTGCCCCCACCCCCCCACCGCCCTACAGGTACTCACGTAAGAAGTGTTTCTCCAATAAGGCGATTTCCAGGTGACCTTTGATCTCATTTAAGCGATCAAACTCTGTCCGGTTGAAGTCCTGGACTCCTGCAGCCATGATGAGGGTCCCTGGACCAGCCTAGAAGGAGAACCCCAAGAAAGAGCTCAGAGCTGCCTGGAAGCACCCTGGTCCACATCACCTGGTTCTCTCACCACCTGGCCCCTCGGGGTACCCCGAGGCCCCGCGGTCTGGAAAGGCCGCTTCCCAGAGCGCCCCCGGCCTAGGAAGGCACCGGCCCTGCGTCAGACCCTGCATCAGTTCACCTCGGTTTCACCTGCCGGGGAAGGGACATCTCGGGCAAAGCAGACAGCCTCGGAGCCCCGGCGAGGCCAACGTCCAGAAACGACAAACTAAAGCCGCAGTGTGCCGCGCGCCTCCGGACGGGTCACAGCACAGCTGTCAGAGCAGAGGGAAGGGACGCACGGAAGCCTGCCCCGGCCTGCGCGCTGACCTCCTAGGAGGGCGGCCCAGCCACGGGGCTGGGTGTCCTCCGCCTGGGGGGCCGGCTGGCGCCCGGGGAGCCGCAGCAACAGGACTCCGCGGAGGGCGCCTCCGCATGCCAGGTTCCAAGGGGAGCGAACTCCAAACAGGGCCCTGTCCTGGCCCACAGCGGCTCATTAAAGCCACCCCCCGCTGTCCTGCCAGACTCAGGGCAGGCTCCGGTTACAGGCTGCCGCTGTCCGCTGGCGAGGGGCGCATCTATTGGTGTGGCCAGGCCTGCCCGGGGCGTCCTGGAAACTCCCCTGGTCACCCCACAACTGCACCCTGCCACGCAACAGGGCCATCTGACTCCGGGTCCCTCCCAAAACGGGGTAAAGCAGGAAGGGGACACCCAGCCCAGACATGGTCCGTGACCGACTCCCGCACACGTCGTCTCGTCTGGGGCCACAGCCCAGGAGGGAGAAGCGGACACTAAGACTCTGGCCCGGGGCTGCCCTGTCCTGGCCCCTGACCTCCTGGACTGTGAGCTGCTCTGGCTACCGCAGCACAAGCTCCCAGATGGCAGGGACCAGGCTGGCTTCATCTGCCCAACCCCTGGGCCTGGCAGGGGCGGGCACAGGAGAGCTAGGCAGCAGGTGAGAGGCAGGGCCCCCCCGCGCCCTGCTCGCCCACTCACCTCGCAGACAACGGTGCCCCTCCCCTGCCCATCCCCGGCCTCAGTGAACAAGGTGGAGGCCCCAGGGCGGAGGGCAGAGGCCGGCCTGGGAAGGTGGCCCTACACGGATCTGGATGCCGGGCTCACCACATCAGAAACATCCCCACCAAGGCGGGCAGAGCGGCCCCAGCGCGTGAGCCTGCGTCCTCAGAGGGCTGAAAAGCGGGTCGGTCTCCAAGCAGCTGGAACTAAGCCCGTTTGGAACTTGTCCCGGAGCTTTCAGATCCCTTCAGGGCCCCCGGGTCTGAGGGAGGCTGGGATCACACGGCTGTGGCCAGCTCAGAGCTGAGGGCCCTCAGGGGACAGCAGAGGTCACGGGGCGCACCCGCGGGAGGCGCTGGTCACGTCCACCAGGACGACACATGACCTGCCCGCACGGCAGTGGTGGCACAGGCCACGTGGGCACGAGGCTCGCGGGAGTGACCCAGGGTCCCAGGGGCAGAGGGAACAAGAAGGACAGCGTGACCCGCTGTGGGATGCTGGCCCGTCCCCGCCAGGGAGAGAGAGAAAGAGAGAGGGAGCCCCTTGGGACTGGGGAGGTAGCCTGGAGAGTCATTTGTACTCACAGCCCTGGGCTTGCCCCGCCCTGGGTCCTCACCGGCCGGCTGGTCCCACCCCCACAGGAGGCGCCCCTTTCCCAGGACAGGCCTGTGACCCCCACGGCGTCCCACCCGGTAGATGCTGCCAGCCTACCAGGAGACACAGCAAGTGAGGCCCCAGCCCATCCCTGACCCGGGGGCGGGGGAACAGAGGCCATGCCCAGACAGGGCACTGCCCTCCGGGCTCTGCAGCTCCAGCCCGCCTGATCCTGATCGGATGCTGGCTCTTAGGAGGCAGTGCTGATGAATTATTCATTGCCGCCAGGAGCAGGCGAGCCCGTCCCTGTTCTGTTACGAAGCATTAATAATACACGGGGCCAGGCAGGCGGGCGCTCACAGCCACTCCTGCAAGGAAAGCCTACCCAGGTGCTCAGGGAGGAACCGCCAGGCCACCAGCCGTGGGGTCCACGGGGGCGGGGTTGTCCACAGCTGGTGGGGCAGGGGGGCTCCGGGCTCCTTCGCTGACGATGGGGAGATGCAGGCAGCTGTCCCCACAGCGGGGAGCCAGCTGTCACCCCTGGCCGGGAGGGGACAGGGGGAACATGCCCCACCAGTTGCCTGCCCGCTGACCAAACAGAAGCTTCCAGAAGTCAGCAGGGCCTGCTCACACCAGAGCCGCTGAGCCCCACTGAGGAGATCTGCTAGCCACGGAAAGGGCATCCACGGCTAGCCCACAGGGGCCACTGTCCCCAGCTGGGTTCCCGAGGCCCAGCCTGGGCTCGGCCAGGTGCCAGGGCGGTGACACGCACCCTGGGATGGCCAGGTGCCCAAAGGTGCTGCTCTCGGGCTGGCCAACGGCTTTCAGACAGCGCCCTGCGACCCTCTGCGTCAGACTCCTGGGGGTCAGGCTGGGGCCCCGGCATCACTTCTGCATGAAAAGTTTGCCAATCATCCAAAAAACCAAGGAAGGAAAAGAAATCCTGCTGCCGGACAAACTACCCTCAATCTGATCATGGGCCCCAACCAGGGAGGTTGGGGGTGGTGGGGAGAGATGCGGAGCAGCCCCGTCTGTGTCTGACCGGCCGGGAAGGTCATGGTCCACCCACCCAAGGCCACGCTGGGCTTGGCACCTGAGGATGGGGACAGTGCCGGCGTCCCACAAGGGGCCCCGAGACCTGGGCTGTGCGGCCGGGGTTGGGGGACACTCGGTACTCACGGGGTCCCTGAGCTCCTCGCTGTCCCGGGGCGAGGTCCGAGGGATCTTCAGGGGAATCTCGTCTCCACATTCGGTGTCCGAGGCGTTCGGAGACTCGGCTAGATCGAGGAAGTCATCTCTCTTGTGACCTCTGAACCTGATTTTGTCCAGCTTCCTTAGCATGTTCAGCACTGAGCCCCTCTGCTTCACCTTAGCATGACGCTCGGGGTCCCTGCAGGACGGCAAGGGGGGCAAGGCCACACGGTCAGCCACCGGCCGGCCGCCGGCCGCCACACCACCCCTACAGACAGCTCCAGGCCCCAGCCCAGGGCTGCCACCCGGCCCTGCCCTCAGGGAGCAGCCAGGCCCGCTACTCAGGGACCCACAGACGTCCCCCCTGCCCGCGAGCCTGGGGCCTCGGTCACCCCCACCCAGCTGGGCCGGTCACTGAGCTCGGGCCCCTGTCACTGAGCCCTCTGCACCCCACAGGGGAGAAGGGAGCCCTGTCCCCCAGTGGGACCCCCAGCACCAAGAGGAGGCAGCCTGGAGCTGCAGGGGAGCCTCTGACCCCACGGGGGTAGGGGGCACTGCGGGAAGAAGGGCAGAGGGCTGACCCTCCCGAGCTCCCACAACCTGTCAGGAAGCGCAGCCACGCGCACGCCCGGGACAGCCACTAGAATGCAGGGGCTCTGGGTGTCAGAGTCCCTCTGACCCCTGACCCTCGCTCCCAGGCACACAGCCAGGCTGCCCCATCGGCCCAAAACCCCTTCCAGCCTGCCTGGGTGCCCTGACTCAACTCAGGACCAGCTCAGCCTCACTGGGTCCCAGAGGTCTTCCTGGCACAGCCCCCAGGCTGCAGTCACAGAAGCCACCCCCCTGCCCCGCCCCACCAGACTGGAGCGAGGGCAGCAAAGGCCAGGTGGGGGATCACGCTGGGCAGGGGGGGGGCGATGTGTGCTGACACGGAGGAAATGTGTATGTCAAGCGCGCATGCACACCAGGGACGCCTGTGCAGTGGGGTGCCCGCTCCCCACATCTCTGACCCAACCCCAGGAAAGCCCAGGGGTGGGGTGTGGGCAGCCCTTCTGCACGTCCAGGCAACCTCACGCTGAAGCCCACGGCCCCAGCCCCCATCACACAGCTCCCTGGCCCCCAAGGTCTGCAAGAGGCCCCGGTTCCCCACGGGGCAGGGGCTCTGAACGCGCCCAGGCTCAAGTCCTCCACTTCCCACCGTTCTGAGCCCCAGATTCCACCTCTGAAACAGAAATGAACACCGGTGGGAGTGAGCACCAATCCGGCCAGAGGATCCCAAGAACTCGAGATGATGCTGGGTGTCAACACTCAGCCTGGACCCGATAAACAGCTCGGCAATTTCCTGCAGGGCGGGATCCACCCCAAACCGCCCCACTGGGAACAGTCCACGCGGAACCACAGCAGCAGGGAGAAGCGTTTCCTGTTTTGGGCGGTGTGGGCTTGGAGCCGTTAGACCTCAGTAAAGCACCGCCCAGGGTGCCTGGCTGCAGCCCTGCACGCCTGCCCCACCCTCCAAGGACCGCCGCCGTCCCCGACATCATCACTCGAAATGACAAAGCCTGCGAGCAGTGGGCGCCCGTGAGAGCCGGGTCAGGACGAGCCACGGCCAGCTCTGGTCTTCACGGACAGCTGAGGCCATGCCCGTCGGGGACAGGGCTGGAGGTGCTCCTGGGACAGGGGCTTCTCGGGCTCTGCAACCCTGAGCTGGCCCGTGTGGCCCGATCCGGCAGGATGGGGGCAGGGGTCCAGTCATCCGGAAAGCTATCCCATGAAGGAGCTGTGAACTCCAGAACTAAAAGGTTAAGTAAACTTAAAAAATAGAGAGAGAGAGAGACTTAAGTTCCTAAAGAGAGGGGGTGATGGTCTACATTAAGAAACGGGGGGAAAAAAATATCAAAGTTTAAAATAAAAAAAACTCAGTCAACCAGACAGAAGTAAACTGACGTTTGTTTAAAAAACTCAGTGAAACAGGAGACACGTGGAGCAGAGCGGGTACGTGTGAACTCGCATCTCTGTTGTGAGACAACTTGCACGAATCAGTAAAGACTGGAGGACCCTGGTACACAGACATGCAAACCATCCCCCCCTCCATGCCAAGCAGAGGAGGAATCTCAGCAACAGGGGTCACCCAGTCGTCGTGCAGAAACCTCTAACTTCACCAGGAAGGAAACAGAGCCAGCGATGTGGCCGAGGCCACAGGAAGCAGGGACTCCAACGCCCTGGGAACCACCGGGTCCCCGTCTGGAGACGCGTCCCGGACAGATCCGGCACAGGGAGCGTGTTTGCGCTGTACCGCGGCCGGCCGGGAGCGCTGGGTGCCAAGTGGGGCGCACGGATGTCCCCGGGAGCCTCAGAGTGGTGACCAACGCTGCTGCCCAAGGTCACCGTCATGGACAACAGGCGTCTGCACCCCCACAAATGACACAGGACCCTGGGTGGAGCTCCTGAGAAGCTGCAAAACTGTTCTCCACATGCCCTTTCCGGTTGCTTTTCTAACTTGAAAATTAAAAGCAAACAGGGATGGGAAGCGCCACCAGGTAAAACCTCCTTTCTTCCATTTTCAAAAAGACCCAGAGGGACCCCTCCTCGCCCAGCACCAGAGCAGGCAGACGGCGGCAGGGGGGTCCCCACAGCCAAGCCTCCCTCCTCGCCGGTCGTCAGCAGTCCTGGGACTCCCCGCCCCGCAGGCTGGGCCACCTTCCCTCCTGACTCAGCAAGCAAATGAGGAGGCCACCCCGGGAGGGGGACAGAGCACCGAGGGTCCGCCCTGCCACCATCAGGATGCCACTCACAGGTGCCCAGCCTGCACGCCCCCCACCCCACCCAGCGGGGCCCCCCCTTGCAGCGCCAGCTCACCCTAACCTGCTCACATCCGCCCTTGGGGAGGGCAGGGGTCCCCACCACCCTGCCTCCAGGCCCCTGGGCTCACACAGCCGCTGGACCAGGTGCCAGGACACCTGACCACCCCCCAAGGCGGGTCCCGGCTGAGAGGGGCGCTCTGCCTGTCGCCCACACCCCCAAGGCTGAGGGGTAGCCCACCCCACCCAGGACCATCTCATCTCGGTCCTCCAGCTTTGAGATGACGATGGAAGGAGACTGGCACGGCCGTGCTCCACGGCCAGCAGGACGGGAGCCAGAGCCAGCCAGGCCCGAAGCGCGACCCAGAGCAAGGGTTCCCCACAAAGCCAGCGTCACCGACACCGTCTCCACAAGCTGCCCCGCTCCTCCGTCTGGGCGCTGCCATGAGTCCCACCCCCCCCAGCCCCCTAGCCTCCCCTTTATGCACCAGCCCCCGGCCCCGCACACCCACCCTGCACTCCCCAGGGTCCACGGGGAGGAAGCCTGCGTCCATAGACGGGCCCCCCTGGGCACCCACAAGCCATGGCCGGCCTTCTAGGTGCAGCCGCCCTCAGAGCGGGACGTGGCGCCCCAGCCCCTGAGGCTCCCGGAGGGGCCCCCCCTCGTACCTCCACGCAGAAGCAGACGCTCAGAGCTGCGACACCTGCCAGGCCCTGCAGCCGCAGAGGCGGGACGGGGAGACATGGGGAGACAGGGCAAGGGGGTGCCTGGCGCTGGGGCCCGGCCGCCACCCCCGCTCAGGGCGGTGCCCACTGCGCCGCGGAGCCTCGGGACGCCGGAGCGAGGCCAGTGCTGGCCCCTGGACACAAAGCATGCTGCTCTGGAAACGCGCTGAATGGCTCCTGGACACACAAAGGCCGCACTGTCTGCGGAACACTGGACTTGGAAACCACAAAGGACGTTGGTTCCCCCACCAGCCCAAGACTCAGAAAAAAGCGGTTCCCAGCCCCGCGTGCGCCGTGTCCCGGGTCCCAGCCATGCTCCTTGCCGCCCGGGCCACACTCAGACAGCAGGCTCGGCCCAGGCCTGGCGTCACCCTCCGGTCACCTGGTGGCTCTTCTGCTGACCCCAGGATAAACAACGTCTGTTCCCCAAATGCAGCAACCCTTATCCTAAACTGTATTCCAGGGGAGTCACAGATGTCGAGTGAGGCCAGCCCCAGCCAACCAGCCGGCCCTCTGCCAGGACTCCGTCCTCCAGGAAGGCGCCCCAGAGGCCCACAGCCCTGCAAGACGAGTCCCCAGGACCCCAACCTGCAAGCAGCTCCAGCCAGCCCGGGGGCCCCATGCTGGGCGACCCTCTGAGCAGTCTGGATGCCCGCGATACGGGAGGTGTGGTGACCACGCCCCCCCGCCCATGCAGAGCTCAACACCGGCTCCCACCGAGGGCCCATGGGTTCCCCCAACCTCGAGGCTGGCAGGGCAGCCACCCCCTCACCCAGATGCACACCTCCGTCGGCAGGGCCCCGAACACTCAGATGCTCAGCTGACTCCCTGCCCACCAGCCTCCCATGGCTGGACTCTGGCCGCTGACCTACTGTGTGAGGACGTTCATCAGTAGCGGGAGCCTCCGTGAACCTCCTCCCAATGACACCTGAACACCAGCCGCTCAAGTCAAACCCGGAAGAGGCTCCTGACCACGTGACCATGGCCATCTACAGCGAGCCCAGCACTCCCAAGCCAGGGCTCCCACCTCCAAGCCAGGGGCCCCCACCTCCAAGCCGGGGGGCCCCAACCTCCAAGCCAGGGGGCCTTCACCTCCAAGCTGGAGGGCCCCCACCTCCAAACCGGGGGCTCCCCACCTCCAAGCCAGGGGGCCTTCACCTCCAAGCTGGAGGGCCCCCACCTCCAAAACAGGGGCTCCCCACCTCCAAGCTGGGGGGCCCCACCTCCAGGCCTGGGGCCCCCACCTCCAAGCCAGGGGCCCCAACCTCCAAGCCAGGGCTCCCCACCTCCAAGCCGGGGGCCCCAACCTCCAAGCGGGGGGCCCCAACCTCCAAGCCGGGGGCCCCCACCTCCAAGCCAGGGCCCCCACCTCCAAGCTGGGGGGCCTTCATCTCCAGGCCGGGGGCCCCCACCTCCAAGCCAGGGGCCCCAACCTCCAAGCCAGGGCTCCCCACCTCCAAGCCAGGGCTCCCCACCTCCAAGCCAGGGGCCCCCACCTCCAAGCCGGGGCCCCCCACCTCCAAGCCAGGGGGCCCCCACCTCCAAGCCGGGGGGCCCTCATCTCCAAACCAGGGGCTCCCCACCTCCAAGGCGGGGGGCCCCACCTCCAGGCCGGGGGGCCCCACCTCCAGGCCGGGGACCCCCACCTCCAAGCCGGGGGGGCCTTCACCTCCAAGCCCCAAGCCGGGGGGCCTTCACCTCCAAGCTAGGGGCCCCCACCTCCAAGCTGGGGGGTCATCTCTAAGACAGGGCCCCCCACCTCTAAGCCAGAGGCCCCCACCTCCAAGCCAGGGACCCCCTCGTCTTCAAGCCGGAGGCCCCCATGTCCAAGCTGGGCCCCACAGCTGTGCTCCTCCCTCCCTCTCCCCCGAGCCGGGTCTGGCCCACACACCTCACACAGTCTGCAGCAACCCACTGAGACTCCTCCTGGGGCTTTGCCTGCTCCCTGACACTGGGCTCCAGCCCTGCTGACCCCTGGGGGGTCCTCTGACCACCACACTGGTTACCTTGGGGCCCAGCACTTCCCGGTCTGGGGCGTCCCCATAGTGGCTCCTTCTGCTCCAAGTACATCCCCCCACCCCCAATTCCGCCTGCCCGTCTGGTCTAGGCTAGCTCCCTGGTTTAGGATTTGTCCCCTAGCCCCAGTGGTTAGAACACATGCCCGAGGGCAGGTGCCACAGGCACCAGGTCCGTCCCAGCAGGGCTGGCACGGGCTGGCTGTTCAGTGACGGGGGAATGGGGCCCCAACGACTGGGTCCTGGGTGCCAGGAGGGCCAGGCCTGCCCGCTCGGAGCCGCCTAGCCACAGGGACCTCACAGCAAGGCCGTGGACTCTGCCCTCGAGGCTAGGGAATCACGCGCTCCCCAAATCCGGGAACACTCAACGGTGCTTAAGTCCAAGGTTTCAACAGCCTGGGAGGTTCTCCGGGAGGAGGTGGAATTCTTCAGCAGCTTTTCCTCCTACACAGTCGAGCCAGACCTCCCCACACCAGGAGCAAAGTGTTGTGTGCTGTAACAGGAAAGCTGCCTGGGTCCTGCTGGCTCTGTGACCCCGCTGGGGCCACAGGGGCCCGGGAGAGCCAGGCGGGAAGAGCACTAGGGCTGGTCGGGGGGGTTCAGGGTGAGCCACCACCCCCTCCTCTGCGAGCTGGGACCGTGCAGGCCCTAGCGACACGCCCGCCCCCAGGATCTCTGGGCACAGACGCACAGACGTTCTCATCTCGGTGACTAAGGTATGTGCTGCACGTTTACAAGCAGTAATAAAACGTTCAACACTCTTCACCGGGACTCCGTAAAAACAAGCGATGCCCGGGGTGGGTTCACTGATTCTTTCTGAAATCCTTCCTGGCCCGGTCAACCGGGACTGCGACCAACCAACGAGCATGGTTCCAGCATGAATGTCGATTGCTGGACATGCTTGTCTACATTAAGAGGACAAACCAAGGTGGGAAGGGAGGCCACGCATCAGAAGCCAACTCGCTGGTCCTGGACGCGCGAGACATCCTCGCGAAAGCAAGCGGTAGCTTTCCAATGGGAGGGGCCTCCTCACTTTCCCGTGGATGCGGATGCCACGCCTCAGCCTCCACCCACGAACCAGCGTCTCCCCGTCGCCTTCCCAGGTCCAAACAGTCAACGCAAAGGGAGGCGAGTCCCCGTGCGGCGCGTCCCCGTTTCCACGCTGTGACTGCTTCCCTTGCGGCCGTCCTTCAAGCTGCCAAAGGGACGTCTGTGAGCCAGTGAGCACGTGGTGGGCCGTGCTGCCCGGTAACCACCCAGGCGATTCCCACTTCCCAGACCCCAGAGACGCCAACTGCCTCAGGACCATAATCCGGTCACACAATCCGGGAGGGAGCAACTTCCAGCACTCACCCCTCTGCTTCCGACGTAATTTATCTGAGTTCACACACTCATCTCACTGGCGGCCAGCTCACAGGATTCCTGACACCTTCACAGGCAGCCTTCTGCAGGCCCACGTGAGCAGCTCCAGCACAACGCCGCCCTGACCCTTCGTCGTCTCGAGTGGTCGTGGCCACAGAGGAGCAGGGCTCAGGGAGCACCGTGCCCCCAGGCGCCCTCCTGCTTCCCTGGCACAGCTCAGAGGCAGAGGTCAAACTGAGAGTCCCTGAGATGACCAAGGGGCTTCCCTGGTGGCTCAGCTGGTAAAGAATCCACCTGCAACACAGGAGACCCCGGTTTGATTCCTGGGTCGGGAAGATCCGCTGGAGAAGGGATGGGCTACCCACTCCAGTGTTCTTGGGCTTCCCTGGTGGCTCAGCTGGTAAAGAATCCACCCGCAGTGCGAGAGACCTGGGTTCTCTCCCTGGGTCGGGAAGATCCGCTGGAGAAGGGAACGGCTTCTCAGTCCAGTATTCTGGCCTGGAGAATCCCATGCCCTGTGCAGCCCATGGGGAAAGGCCACCGCGTCCATATGGGTGAGGTTCCCAAAAGAACGCACCGGACCCAAGCCTCTGGGGGGACCCCCAATCGCAGGGCCACTGGCTGGGAGGCTGGGTGGGCACACTACCCTCACACCCTGCCCATCACCTGCCCAGCCCCCTTGGGTCCCCGGGGCCACGGGGTGACACTCCCGTGTCCAACCTCACGCCGTATGAGAGCCCCCGGCCCGTCTGCCCAGGAGACTGAGCGGGCGGGCAGCCCAGCACACTAGCCACACAGCTGTGTAACCCAAACAGAGCGAAGAGGAGGCCCCGAAGCTTAGGTCTGTATTAACCTGCAGTGTATAAACACACTGAGCAATAGGAAACGCGCTCAAGCACTCATTTCTGGTGAAAGCACTCTGCTTCCAAGTCTCCCCCTGCCCTCAGCATCTGGAGGAGATCCTTCCAGCTGGTAGGAAATGCCGTCTGGACTCCCAGTTTTGTCCTGACTTCCTGCCAGCACCGGAGCCCCGCCCCAGGGAGCAGAGAGGGGCTCCGGCCCGCAGCTGTCTGCGAACCAGCTCTGCTCCAGAGGCTCCGCGGCCCACAGTGCTGCCGGACGGAAGGTGCAGGCCTGGGAACCCGGGCGGCATGCGTCTCGGGCGTGGCGGCCACAAGCCTCCCATCACAAGCTCTCCCTTTGTCTTGTAGCGCAAAGCAGCTGTGGCTCTGGGCCAAGAAGGCCATCTTTCTCTGTGGCTTTTGTGGGATCTCAGTTCCCCAACCAGGGACTGAACCCAGGCCCCTGGCAGCAAAGAAGCAGAGCCTTAACCACGAGGCCACAAGGGACATCCGCAGTAAGACACCATATACAAAAACAGGCAGTGGCGGGCACACAATCCTCGATGGGGTCACGGCTGGCTGCCCCTGGTCTCAAGGTGATCAGTGCCCAGCAGAACAAGGACTCTCAAATGGGCCTCATCACCCACCGGCGCCTAACAGGGAACCAGGCCCTCACTCAGCACCAGGGTTCCCCTTCCAGTGGACCCGCCAATCATACACTCAGCTGTGAACCTCGCCACCGTCAAACCTCCTTTAGGAAAGGGGTGTCGGGGAGGCACTGTCCGTGGGGGGGCCAGCAGCCTGGACCGGCCCCAGGGTCCCCGGGGCCAGGAGGTCCCCCCTGAAGTCGACAGCCACCGTCTTCTCCCCCACCCCGGGCCACGTATCCCACCCGAGCAGAGGGGCCAGCCTGCAGCTCTGAAGAGCCCGTCACTGTAGGCCCCCGTGCACACTCAGGGCCCCTTGCTCTGCAGAGACAAGCAGCACAGTGATAAAGTGCCCGTGAAGGCGGGAGCCAGCCCCGCCCCCGCCCCTGCCCGGACCCCCGGCACCCGGCAGCATATGCGCTGCCCTCCCCAGGAAGGCCCCCGGCCTCAGAGCCTCTGCTCGAGGACGAGGGTCCCACGCCGGCCCCACGTCAGCGGGCAGGCCCGGCACGCAGCCTGGCAGAGAATCAGTGGGTGCATTTTAAGGGACATCCTGGCCCCTTTAGGTAAAGCCACGAGGCCTCTGACAGTCCCCGGGGACAGGCCCTCGGCGCCTCCAAAGCCCTGGCCTGCAGCCACTTCCTCTTTGAAAACGAGGCCACAGGTCCTCCCAGAGCCCACCCAGACTCACCCGCAGACCGAGCCCCAGGACATGGACAGGCTCAGCGCGGGGCTGCCGGGCACATCGCCACAAGGGGCTTTCGGCGTGTGAAAACCACCCGGTGCGGGGAAGGTGGAACACACATTTCCTGCTGGGCTGGGCAAGAAGGGAGCTCAGCCCTGGGCAGGGCCTGACGGCACCGGGGCCTGGCTGGCTGCCCTCACCTCACACCATTGCTGTAAAACCCACGTCCAGCGACACAGAAAAGGTCCTTTCCACATTTGCCGCCCAGGTAACCGCCCAGCGTGGTGGCGATCCAGCCTTACGCATGGTCTCCCAGCTGGGCTGACGTACGGCGGGCCACGCAGAAGGACGGGGCGAGCTGGTCTCAGCACCCCCCGAGCGTATCGGGTGCAGGGGACTGCCCGGCATGGCCCCCCACCCGGAGCAGACTTGGAACAGAGAGTGATCGGCAGGCAGTGAAGACCTTACATAGGCTGGGGCAGAGGCCGTCAGGGGTAACGAGAAGGACCGAGCTGCTGGAGCATGTAATGAGCACCTGCTGTGTACCAGGTGCGGCCGGAACAGGGACACAGAGCAGGCAGCTCTGCAGGGGTCAGGCTACACCTCAGGCTGTCAGCTCCACGGAGGGGCCGGGGCTGCAGAGGAATGCCCCCAGACAAAGCGCCCCCGTTACCTGGGGTCACAAGCCAGAAGGACTCGGCGGGCACAGGCGGGCGTGGACGAGGTGCTTGGGTCCATTCGGGGTCACGGTGTGCGGGCAGGGGAAAGAGCAGCCTGACCCGGCCCCGGGCGTGGACCTGTGCAGGGCGCAGACACACCTGTGGAAGGGTGAGGGCCGGAAGACCCGGCACGGCCCGCCCTTTCCTACCAGACACCTTCTGGAGAAGAGGCACAGCGCGCTCCCCTGTCCCACCTCACTCAGTCCTCCCACAGCCTCCAGGCCTGGCGCAGACTGAGCGCTTAATAAACAGTTCAGTTGAGTTGCTCAGTCGTGTCTGACTCTTTGCAATCCCATGAATCACAGCATGCCAGGCCTCCCTGTCCATCACCAACCCCCGGAGTTCACTCAGACTCACGTCCATCGACTCAGTGATGCCATCCAGCCATCTCATCCTCTGTCGTCCCCTTCTCCTCCTGCCCCCAATCCCTCCCAGCATCAGAGTCTTTTCCAATGAGTCAACTCTTCGCATGAGGTGGCCAAAGTACTGGAGTTTCAGCTTTAGCATCAATCCTTCTAAAGAACACCCAGGGCTGATCTCCTTCAGAATGGACTGGTTGGATCTCCTTGCAGTCCAAGGGACTCTCAAGAGTCTTCTCCAACACCACAGTTCAAAAGCATCAATACTTCAGCGCTCAGCCTTCTTCACAGTCCAACTCATAAATCCATACATGACTACTGGGAAAACCATAGCCTTGACTAGATGACCTTTGTTGGCAAAGTAATGTCTCTGCTTTTTTATATGCTGTCTAGGTTGGTCATAACTTTTTTCCCAAGGAGTGTCTTTAATTTCATGGCTGCAGTCACCATCTGCAGTGATTTTAGAGCCCATAAAATAAAGTCTGTCAGTGTTTCCACTGTTTCCCCATCTATTTGCATGAAATGATGGGCCCGGATGCCATGATCTTAGTTTTCTGAATGTTGAGCTTTAAGCCAACTTTTTCACTCTCCTCCTTCACTTTCATCAAGAGGCTCTTTAGTCCTTCTCTTTCTGCCGTAAGGGTGGTGTCATCCGCGTAGCTGCTACTGTCCCTGTGCCTCCCCTTCTTAATGCGACGGGGAAAGCGAGGTTCAGAGGGGGAGGTCACAGCTTCTAGAGTGATGATGGAGCCCAGGGTCTCCCCTCTCCAGCCCTGCCAGCCCACCGGGACCTGCCGGTGGGACCAGGGAGCCAGGCTCCCAGAGGCCCGGCCTACTCAGCAGCAGGGCTGGGGGTTCGCCGTGTTCTCAGCAAACACCCTGATTTTCAGCATGCACGCCCAGAAGCATAAACCACAGCCATGGAGACCACGGAAAACATGCAGCAGTTCCTCAAAACACTAAAACCGGGACCACCATACAATCCACCAATTCCGTGCCTGGGTATAGACGGGAAAGAACTGAAAGCAGGGACTCAAACAGACGCCGGCACGCCCAAGCTCAGAGCAGCCCGAACGAAGAAGCAGCCCAAGGGTCCTCAGCCCACGGGCCGTCCCTGCCAACAGGGGAATGTCACTCAGCCTCAAGCAGGAAGGGAGCACTGAGACAGACTGCAGCCAGAGGCCCCGAGGACCGCAGGCTCGGTGAGGCCAGCAGGTCACAGAGGACAAAGACCGTGCGATCCACTCACACGAAGCTCTGGGGAGGCAGAGCCCCGGGATGGAGAGCGGATGGCGGCGGCCGGGGGCTGCGGCAGGCGAGGCGGAGCGAGTGCTAAACAGGGACAGAGTTTCAGTTTGGGAAGAGGAAAAAGTTCCAAAGATTAACTGTACAGGAAGCACAGCGCGAGTGCACTGAATGCCACTGAGCTGCACACTCCGCTTTATTATTATCTGGTGACAACGCCGTGCAGCATGTGAGGTCTCAGTTCCCTGACCGGGGGTGGAACCTGCACCCCTGCCGTGGACCCACTAGACCACCAGGGGAGTCCCTGAACTGTGCACTTTAAAACAGTAAGCCGTGTGGTCGCTATCGTTTAGTCTCTAAGTCGTGTCCGACTCTTTGCAGCCCCGTGGACTGCAGCCCACCAGGCTCCTCGGCCTGTGGGATTCCCCAGGCAATGATGCTGGAGTGGGTTGCCCTTTCCTCCTCCAGGGGATCTTCCTGACCCAGGGATCAAACCTGTGTCTCTCTCTTTGCAGGCAGATTCTGTACACTTGTGCCATCAGGGAAGCCCCTAAGTCATATGTATATTTCGCCCAATATTTATGTCGTATTTTATTCATATGTATTATGTGTATTTTGCCATATTTATGCAAACAGAGAAAGCGAGGGAGAAAAGAGAGGGCACACCAAACTCTAAAATAATCTATAAATCTAATGTGGTCCCCCGAAAAAAATAACAAGGTTTCAGAGAAAGCAAGACAAGCCGCGTCTACAGCTCATGAGGAGAAATAAGCCAAACAGCCGGGAAAACTCTGACAAGCACGAGTGAGGAGGGAGACCGGCAGACTGGCCTTGCCGTGGAGTAAAACACGATGGAGGGACTTCCCTCGTGGTCCAGTGGCTAAGACTCCACACTCCCAGTGCGGGGGGCCCAGGCTCGATCCCTGGTCAGGGAACTACAATCCCACGTGCCACAAATCAGACCCGACACAGGCCGATATATAATTAAAAAAATAAATAAAAGACCACACAGCTACAGTCAGGAGTTGACAGCGTGATGACAGCCCATGAATACTGGACGGGGCCACGAAACAAATCGGCAGAAACAGATCCAGACTGAACTGGGGTCAAAGGGGCCTCCTAGGCCGGAGGAGACACAGCCTTCAGCAAATGCAAAGATAACCCTGGAGCCACATCTCACACCCTCCCCAAAACACTCAAAATGGACCAAAGACTTGAGTGTAAAATAAAGAAGGCTGCAAAGGAGCCGGGAGTCGGGGGTTGGTACTCAGATCCTGGGGCTGGACAGGGTCTTGCCAAGCAAGAAACACAACACATGATAAAAAAGAAGACAGATTACCCTAAAAACACATTTCCACAAGGTAAAAGCCTCCACCAGGAGTCAAATATAAATGCTAACACAGGCAAAAATATTTGCAACACATATTATGAAAGATTAATTTGTCTAACTTTGAAAAACAGCCCTGGAGGAAAACAGCCAAGAGATATACAGAGTCCACAGCAAAAGAAAACAAACAGTCCTTAAGCACATGAAATGGTGATTAACCTTCACTTACAAAGAGAAAAACAGAAATTAAGATTACACGGGGAAGCCATTTCCTGAACAGATTGGCAGAGACGCAGCGTGTGGGTGAGACCACGAGGAGGCGGGGTCCCCCAGCGGGGGGTGGAGCGGAGGGCAATTCTGCAAAATCCAGTCAAATCACACTTCCGCTTCCAGGAGTGTCACCTACTCACACTTGCAAAATGACGTGCAGCGAGGCCGTTTCATACAGCATGCACCAGCTACCTGCCTGCAGTGGGGTCCTTGCGAGTGGGTGTCCCCCCAACCTGAGTCCTGGGACTATGTGGGGGGAGAGGGCACGTGGGAGAGAGACCCAGCAGGGGCTTCAGCCCTTCTGAACAGACTTCGTGCGTGTGTGGACCAGACCGTGTCAACGAGGTTCAAAATTAAGGTTTTAAAATAACAAATAGAAAGGGTTCAAACGAAACGGAGAAAGAGCTAAAAACGCCCTCACTCAGCACAGCAGGGGCCTCTCTCCCGCTGCTCAGAGCGAGGTCCAGCAGCCTGGGGGTCCCCAAGACCCTTCCAGGACACCCAGGAGGTCAGATCTACTGAGTGGCAATCCTGAGACACCCTGTGCTTCCCAGACTGGTCCTCCCGGTGGGTGTGGGGGTGTGATGGGTGTGGGGGTGTGATGGGCATGGGGGTGTGACGGGTGTGGGGCTGTGATGGGTGTGGGGACTGGAGAACCCAGCCGTCTGCAACTGACCAGACCTCGTCAAGGCAAAACCACCGGTTCCCCTTCATTAATTTCCCCCATTTTGGGAAAACTAGTGATTTTTTTAAAAAAGTAAAAATACACTACGTTAATGTGTAAGGGGTTTACAGTGGGCTCTGCTGCTGCTGCTAAGTCGCTTCAGTCGTGTCCGACTCTGTGCGACCCCCAGGCTCCCCCATCCCTGGGATTCTCCAGGCAAGAACACTGGAGTGGGTTGCCATTTCCTTCTCCAATGCATGAAAGTGAAAAGTGAAAGTGAAGTCGCTCAGTCGTGTTCAACTCTTAGCGACCCCATGGACTGCAGCCCACCAGGCTCTTTCGTCCGTGGGATTTCCCAGGCAAGACTACTGGAGTGGGTTGCCATTGCCTCCTCCATTACAGGGGGCAGTTTTTGATACATCAGCATTTGTAAATTTCCTAGCTTAATTTCTAACACAGGAAAGAGCAATAGATACATCTCACACAAGCAGACTTTCTGGTGACTTCGCTAACACACGAGCAGAGGGGTTCCAAGACTGGAGCCTGAGACCCCTCGGCCTGTCCCGGGGATGCGGGGAAGGGCTGCAGGCACAGCTTGGACACGGTACCCAGAGGGCGCCCCCACCAGCATGAGGCGCCCAGGACCCCAGCCCTAGCCTTTGAGCAGCTGAACCTGGGCACCAGCAGGGGGCTGTGTCCACAGACATAACCCAAGATGCAGGGGTAGGGGGTGGGGGATAGAGGCAGAGAGTCGGCCACACGTGCGAAGCAGCCTGGCCAGCCAGCCTGGCCTGGACCCCACGCCCACCCCCGGCCCCCGTGTGCCCTGCAGAGTGGCCCAGGGTCTCACACACACCACACCCTGGCCCAGGCTCCTCGGTGGGGGTGGGGGGCCGTGGGCTGGAGGCTCGGCACCAGGAGAGAGCGTGGCCTCTCAGGTGGGGGTGGGGGGCGTTGAGCCATCCTGCCCTGAGGAGAGACCCTCACAGGGACCTAACATCCTGCCACAGGAGAGCGGCAGGTGGGTGCCGGGCTCAACCGACACCTGTGGGCACAGTTACAAGCTGGAGACAGGGTTCTCCAGACCCCCGGAGCTGCCCGTCTGGAGAAATTGAGGCGTGCAACAGCCCGTTTCCAAAAGAGGTGCTCTGGAAAGAACGATTCGGTGGCTAAAGGGCTCCTCCACCTGCAGGACCCTGGGACAAATCGTCTTGTAAATGACAAGCCGTCCCTGAGCCAGGCAGCTGAGACTACAACTCTTCACTTTACAGGAAATTCCACGGGGAGAGCGCATCGCTGGCAGCAAGATGCACCTGGGGTTCTCCTGACCCGGCCTCGAGCGGAGGGCCCCGCGTGGGCAGCGCCTTCGGATAGTCGCTTTCTTGAACGGGGGATTAAAGCAGAGCAAGTCCTCGCTCCGGGAGGACAGACGTGCGGACACCACCGGCCCACGTGGCTACAATGCTTCAGGCAGCTCAAGTGTGCACACGGTTGAAGCTCCGTCCAGAGAACCAAGACACGAAAAGCGCAGGTTACAGCACCAGGAGACATCAGCTCTCAGTAACCCAAAGCACAGCTATGAAGGTAACGGCTCGGGGTCTGATGATGCGACCGCTCACACACACACAGGCCCCTCCACCTGGGCAGCTCCAGGGCAGGACTGACCACACAGGACTGGCCCCCAGGTTCCACCAATCTGCTGGGGATCCGCTAGTCTCAGGGCGTCCTGACCTGACTCCACCTCTCAACCGGCCGACCCCGCACGGCCTGTGTCACAGCGCTTCATCGTAGGCCGAGCAGGGGCACGTAAAGGGTCTCTCACATCAGGCTGTGCACAGACAGGGCCCCACACCTTGTCAGCTAGAATCTTCGGGCAACGAAAACCAATGAGCAAGACAGAGACCACCCCCGCCCCACCTCCCCCCGACACCACGTTCCCGGACTCCACCTACCACAGCAGAAGAGAACTAAATGGCTCGCTAGCATTTTCAAAGCCTGATCGCAAAAACATGGCCACTGACAAACCCTTAATGTGCTAAAAAATCATACCCATCGGAACATGCCACGTCCTGCTGCATCTGAAAGACGAGTTAGAAAAGCAGATAAAATGGATAAAAACCTCCACTCTCTATAAACTTGGCCCCAGAAGAGTAGCCTGCAAATACAGCTGCCCTTGTTTTCGTCCTAACTGAAACCCAGCAGAAACCCGAGGGCGCTCACTCAGGGTTCCCCCAGACCCGCGTCAGCACAGCTCACCACACGTCCTCACCCACGCGCCGCAGGGGCTCTGATCGCCTCTCGAGGAAAACTGGACGTGCCACGGAAACAGAGTCCCGGGCAGCCTGCGGGCTCCAGGCTCCCGATCCTGCCGGGACCCGCCGGCCCCGGGCAGCCGGGCTGGTCTGCCCAGGGGGCTCCCGCGCCCACACCCGGCCAGGCCACCAACACCAAAGCATCAAGGCACATGCTCGCCGGCTGGAGCCACTTCAGAAGCCTCCCAGCCCACGGCCGAGGGGCCGGAAGGTCTGGTCCCGCATTCCCCAGGGAGGGCAGGACTCAGGGAGAGCAGGCGTGGACGCCTGGCTTAACCAGACGGACAGGTTTCCGGTCCCACCTGGGGAGGCGGCTGGGCCACCCTGCAGCTCAATCAGGAGACCTCAGCAACAGCTGGAAAGGCCCTGAGATGACAAGACAAGGCCGCCTTCCGGGCCTGCCTCTCAACTCCGAAAGGGAACAGAATCCCACCAACTGGCTCAGCGGAGAAGACAGGAAGACCTACAAAGCCCTGCCAAGCACCCTGGCACCGCCCCCCGCCCCGAGCTCCGGGAGGCCCAGCCCCACCACCCCCAGGAGAGGGGTGAGGCGCCTGCAATTATCACGCAGGTGCTGCGGCAGGCGACCCGTGGCCCCGCAGGAGACGCGGCCCAGACCCCCGTCACTCCCTCACACGCATCTGGGCGGGCTGACAGCCCTGGCCCATCCCTGTGATGGAAGAGGGAAGACTGCAAGGCTGGGTCTCGTCACGGGGAGCTGGGCTGGGCACCCGGCAGCCTGTCCGGGGAGGTGTGGGGGACGCTGTGGCCACTCGGCCCCCAAGCCCCTCTCAGAGCGCTGGACCCGCGCACGCATGACCCTGACCGTGTCCACAGAGAGCCCTGCCCTCCAGTCCAGACGCCGGGGACCTGGGCTCAGCGTGAAGGGCTGGGGGTGGCCGGGCCCCTCACCAGGAGGCCGGCCCATCCTTCCCCACCGCGAGGCCCCAGCCTGGCTGCCCCTTTCCCAGACAAGCCCACAAACAGGGTAGCGGGAGCATCTCACACCAGAGACCCGGGAGACCTGGCTTGGCTGCTGGCCGTGGGCAAAGGGCCCATCACCCGTCATCCGCGCCAGGCGGGCAGTACCGGGTGGTGCTGCAGGCCGGGGATTCTCTGCATTCACACAGGGAACCCTCGATGACCCGGGGGGCGGTGAGCCAGAAGAGCTGCTCCCCTGGTGACCGCTTGTGTGGCGCAGGCCAGGGGGTGCACATAGGGTGGGTGTCGGCCCCCGGAAACAAGGGAGCTGAGGGCACACAGCTGAGGTCTGAGGCTCAGCGACGGGGGGGGGAGTCCGGAAGGCCCCAGCATCTGGTGGTGAGCTCGAGGGTGCCTGTTATATTAAAAGCTACGAAGTAAACAGACCAGAGGTCCTGCGTGACCAGAGACGGCTGCACACCATGACCCAAGGGCTGTGACATCCCCGATTCAAAGCACCTGCGGTCCCAAGACAGGAAAAAAAGAAGATCTGGCCCACAAGTCTCCCCTGCAAAGTCCCCTTGAAGCCCATACACTCTGCTCCAGAAACTCGGTCTCACAGGGCAGCGCATCCTGCCACCTGCCCCCCGAGTCCGGCGGCCAAGCAGCTGAGAGGCCCCCGGACCATCTGCTGGACGGACCAGAGCCACTGGATCCTCTACTGCATCCGTCTGAAGGCCTCGCGTTAAGGATGCTCACAAGCAGGCTCTCCTGCAGGGAAACTTCTAGCTAAAGCTGTGTTTAGAGAGAAAAAAGAGTTGGCAGGTGGAAATCCAGCCACAGCTCGTCAGAATTCAGCCTCAAGTCAGAATCCATGAGGACTTTTTAAACATCTCCAAAAGACTGACCTCTGCGCTGGCTGATGTGTGTGTGTTTGTTGCTCGGTCGTGTCTGACTCTTTGCAACCCCATGGACTGTAGCCCACCAGGCTCCTCTGCCTAAGGGATTTCCCAGGCAAGAATACTGGAGTAAGTTGCCATTTCCTTCTCCAGGGGATCTTACTGACCCAAGGATCGAACCCAACTCTCCAGCAATGCAGGCAGATTCTTCACCTTCTGAGCCACCAAGGAAGTCCCTGGGTAAAGACGAGGGTCTACAAACCAGGCAACAAGGTCTCCATGTTACTCAGGCAGGAACAGTATTTGTAACCATCTGAAAACAGTGAAGACAAAATCGATTCTTTATGTTTGTGTTGCAATGATTTTTTTTTAAAAAACTGACATGGAGAGAATTCTAATTTAGGTTATGTTGGTGCACAAAAATAATCCCAGAGTAGGGTTCATATCTTCTAATTACACAGAATTTAGGACAAAACATTCATGCAAGTGATTCTGAAATACTTTATAAATAGGTCACCATCGGCTCTTTCTATTGCCAGGAGTTTTAAACTCAGCACAGCAGGGTCAGCCTGTGTGTGCAGACCCAGTGACAGGCAGGGGCCTGCAGTACCCTCCCATGGTGCCAGCCACGTCCTGGGCTGGCTGAGGACCAGACTGACAGTTTGTAAAAGCCAGTGGGAGGGCTGGTCTGAGAAATGTAAGCCTAGGGCTTCCAGGTGGCGCTGGTGGTAAAGAACCCACCTGCCAACGCAGGAGACCTAAGAGATGTGGGTTTAATCCCTGGGTCAGGAAGATCCCCTGGAAAAGTGCATGGCAACTCACTCCAGTATTCTTGTCTGGGGAGTCCCATGGACAGAGGAGCCTGGCGGGCACGGTCCACGGGGTCACAAAGAGTCAGACATGACAGAAATGACTCGGCACACGTGCAAGGAATGCAGAGACTCTCAGGACGGAAACCCGCTGGTGGAGAAGGCGGCAGGCCCCCCCGCCCCGGTCTGCTCCCAGCCGAACATGACACGGGCAGGCACGAAACCCAACCCGGCCGGGCCCGCCCTGAGCGGCCGAGTCAGCGTGAGGCCTGGGCACGGCGTCCTCACTGCAAGGACTCAGTGCCAGCAACTCACTTCAGTGGTAGTGCTTTTTTCCTTTTTTTTTCTTTTTTTTTTCCTGACATGAACCATTTTTAAAGTCTTTATTCAGTTTGTTACAGTATTGTCTCTGTTTTTTATGTTTCAGTTTCTCGGCCACCTGAGGCATGTGGGATCCCAGCTCCCCGAGCAGGGATTGAACCCACTCCCTGCGCACTGGAAGCCAAGTCTTAACCGCTGAACCACCAGGGAAAGCCCTACTCCGTATTTCTAATCACAAAGTTAAGGGGCTAATTATCAAAGATACACACTTGTGTAACTTAAAAGGAGAATGACGGTCAACTCAAGTCAGTGAGGTGGGGAGTCTGGGGGGACGAGCGCCAGCTGGGCCCCCCCCCAGCACACCCTGATGCCCTCGGCCAAGCGCCGGGCCCACCAGGGCCCACGGTTAGTGTCCCATCAACGCCACGGGCAGGAGGCGGGTAGGACTCGGACCTCCTGGGGGTCTACCCAGGGACCTCAGCCTGGCCCTATTTAGATCTGGTAAACGTGGGCCCAAACCCACACAATCCACTATCTGACACAGCAGCGTTCAGTCCTGAATCAGATAACCAAGAGGAAGAGGCTTTCCCAACTGTGTGGGCCATCCCCTCATCAGGAGCCCTCTGACCCCCACTCACTCACCTGCCAAGCAGAGACAAGGTGGCCCCTTCCAGGGTGGCTGTAGTGGGGGGCAGCCATCCACACACACCCCCTGGCCCCACCAAGGGGGGTCCTTGCCCAGGGCACCCTCAGGTAGTCTGCCTGCTGCCCTCTGGCCAGCCTGGGCCCCACCCCATCCCTCTGGGCTGGTGAGGAGGGTTCCCCAACATCCCCAGGCTCCTCTGAAGACAGCCGGTTCCCCCACGGCAGAGGCGGCTGCCTGATGCAGACCATCACGTGGAGGCTTCTCCATGGCTGGCGAGCAGCCATGTCTCCTCCCGCCTCCAGCGGGCCGGTTTCTCGCCAACGTGGATGGACCCTGGCACCCTGGAGGCCTGACCCCCCTTCCAGGCGCTGCCAGGGGGCCTTCCCAGAGGCCTCTGCTCCTCGCCTGCCAGGCAGAGGCGGGGATGTGGGCGGTCACGTGGGCTCCTGGCCGTGCGCGCTCTGTCCTTCCCACCTGCAGGCAGGTGCCCGGGGCTGGAAGAAGCCCATGAGGGTTACTGGGGCAGACACGCGTGCCAGGCCCTGCCCGCCCCGGAGTCACAGTCTTAGATGTCCAGCTTCACAGGCGATACTCGGGCCGAGCCCAGCACCTCGCCCCCCAGACCAGCACTGGTCACCGTTCCCCCGGGACGAAGGCTGCCACGGAAGGAGCAGTAGGCACGGGGTGGTCCCCGCGGCCTGACCCGCCCTCCTGGGCCATCCTGCCAGCAGCTCCACCCGTGACCCCACCTTGGGCCCAGAGCTCGCTGCCTGTTGACTCAGGTTTCACTTCCTCTCCCCCAAAGCTGCTTGGCGGCAGTGAAGCCACACGTCTGCTGAGAGCAGGGTGAACCTCAGTCCTCTAAACCCCCGCTCCCGCTCCAGCACCCATAGGTCCCTGCCGCCACCTGCCCCCTCCAGCCCTCCCCGACTCTCGGATGCTGACGTGGCCACGCATGTCCCAGCTGCCTCCAACAGTGGTTGTGAAACAAGACGCTTTTCCCCTGATCCAGAAGGTACTCACCTAACAGGATGGATGGGGAGGGGCAGGACCTGGGGGCATGCCGCGGGGGAACACCCCCTACCGCAGGCAGCACCAGGCACACGCCCTCAGGGGGACCGCCCATCCAGGCAGTCTCCCCCCGACCTTCCTCTCTGGATGGACTAGGAGAAGGGCTGCAGACACCAACCCCTGGACGCCGAGGCCGGCATAGGACCCCAGGGGCACGGCCAGGGGATCGGGGAGGGGGACATCGCAAGGCTCAGCCTGCAGAGATGGGGGCGGCAGCCCCCACCTGGCCCACCCCCGGCCCGTACCCCCCCAGGGCTCCACCCCTGGGACCCCGCACCTGCGAGATGACTCACACCCTCTCAAGGCACAGCTATCAGCAGCATGAGCGTCCGAACCCAGTTCTTCTAAGAGAGAGATTCCGTTGATACCGGAGGTTGGTGTGTTTTCTCAATGACTCAAGTTGCATCAGAGTTCTAAATGCCAAGCTCCTGCCCAAGGCCACCGCTGACACCCATCTCCTGGCCTCTGCCACCCCAGGAGCCCTCCGGGCATGCCCCCCCCCACCTCAGCCATCACTGCTCAGACCAGGCTCCACCCAGGGGTGTGGCACAGCACCCACCACACAGACCCCATCCCGGGGTAGCTGTGACCCCACAGATGACTGCAGTCAGCCCGAAGCTCCGCAGTCGGAGACGGGGAAACATGTGTCCAGCTGAGTATCCCCTGGCGGCTGCCTCTGGCTGTCATGGGGGACCCTGCAGACCCTCACACATGAACCAGGAAGCAGATGGGATGGGGGCGGCATGGCAAGGAGCTGGGTGGGGGCACCCAGCAGGGGAGGGGGGCAGTGAGCAGGGAGAGCCGGCCAACAGGACTGCAGCAGGTGGCCTCCAACAGGGCAGGGGGCTCACTCCCGGGCAGCTCCCGCACCCAGGGCAGCCCCCGCCCGCTGAGCCCCTGGCCAGCTCTCCCCACCTCCTCAATGCCCCCTCGCAGGACCAGGGGACGCGTGGCAGCATCTTGGTGAGGGCCCAGCCCCACAGTAGGGGGACAAGCGCCTTCAGGGTGCTCAGCTGAGGGGGCGGGGAAGGGACAGACGGCCATGTGCCAGCCATGTGTCCCACAGGCCCGCCCCCAGTGTGGCCCGGAACCCAGGCCTGCCAGAGGGGTAACCACATGCTAGCGGGGTCTCCAGTAACTTTGGAGAGGGGCTGACCTTGGGTAGACTGACCCAGGCCAGCTCCCGCCTCTCCCAGGAAGGGTGACATGGTGACCTACAGGTATAGACGGCACTGCGTGAGCAGGGCCTCCCCACGCGTGTAGACAGCACTGTCCACACCCAGCCTGGCCTACAACACGTGGTGCATGGGAACCGAGACGCTGAACCACGCACAGAGGCCAGCCGGGGTCCTGTCCACGGTCCCCACCATGTTATTAAGAGGGACACCCGCGGCTCTAGGCTTCTTCCGAGCCTGCCCAGGTGGGCAGGCCCCTTTGCTCTGAAGGGCTAAGCCAGCAAACCCCCGGCCGGGACCAGGGTGCCTGCCCCCTGCCCACCAGCTCAGCCCTAAAAAGGCGGGCACCCAGCCACTGCTCACTGCCCCACCTGCCCGGGGTCTGCTCAGCAGCCTCCAGCCACCCCGCCCGGCCCCCAGGCCAACACACGGGTAGACGGAGCCCTGCCGGAGCCCTGCCGAAGCCGGCCTGAGGCCCGAGAAAGCCTGAGCGGAACTCCCCCAGTCCTCTCCTTCCCAGAAAGGGACCCGGCCTCCGAGCCCCGGCCCTGCTCCGCTGTGAGTGCCCAGGCCCGCCAGCGTCTGAGTCAAGCTCCAAGGGGTTCGGCCGGCAGCCCTTCTCCTCATGCAGACGAGGCCGGGCCTCCAGGCTGTGTTCAAAGCTGGCTCCACGTTCACATTTCAAAGGGATGCCACGACTGTGCCTGTCCCCACAGGCTGGGGCGGGGGGGTGACCGGGCACGGCAGGGAGCCCCCCAGTTCCCTTTCTCTCTTCCTGCAGACCTCCTGTGGAAGGCTGCAGCCCCCTAGCCTCTGCAGGGCCCGTGCACTGCGCGGCAAGTGTTCCGTGCCGAACAGCAAGGACCGGGACGAGCGGGAGCTGCATGCACACAGCACTCCAGCCCTTGAAGCCACTCCCCAGGGCCCGGGACAAGGCTGACCCGGCTCTGCAGATATGCTGGAACTGAGGGGTTACGTCAAAGGATGGCGAACGAGGGGGCCGGGTCTCCTGCTGCTGGAACGAAACTGACTCATCAGCGAGGGGCGACTGCAGCCTGGATCACTGGAAGGAGCTCACGTCTCACTGAGCGCAGACGCGGGCGGCCACACACAGGAGCGGCTGCAGGTGTGCGCATGCCCACACTGTCTGCGCCCTGCTCCGCCAGCTGAGTGGGCCCAGGGCAGCGACACCCTGGCAGCCGAGCTCGGGCCGGGCCTGGATCTTGGTTTCCGAAACCGTCCTCCACTGAGAGGAGAACTGGCCGATTCCAGGGCTGGGAGCACCCGTCGGGCCGGGAGGAAGGAAGGAGCTGCCCAAATCGCCCCACGTTGACGGGGGCTCGTCAACAAAACCCAGGAGCCTCCTGGAAGAGTTCCCAGCGGCCCCACGCAAGAAGTAAAGTGGAACCGCACTGGAACTCAAGGCATAAAATAAGTACATGTGATTCCACACTGACGTTAGAAACGACCGAACAAACGAATAAACGAGGGAGAAGAGACAAGTCCCCGTTCAAAAGGTTCCAAATCACTCACAGACACCCTGTCCTCAAACCTTCCTTCCGAGAAGGACGGCACTGACAGAGGGGAAAGGGTCCGTCTACATCACCTGGGCGACCGCGGCCAGCATCACAGGGACCAGTCACGTTGACGGCACGCGCCCTGATGGGGTGGGGTGAGGGCCCCTCACCTCTCTGCTCTTCCTTCCAAAACCCACGACCCCCGTCTAACCCGGAGGAAAACATCCAATTCCGACAGCCGCCCAAACTCCAGGGGAGACGGATCTGCAGTGAACCTAATATCCCTCAAGGCTGCAGTGCCCTGCTGGCCCAGTGGTTAAGAATCCGCCTGCTAACGCAGGGGACTCGGTTCCCTCCCTGGCCTGGGAGGAGCCCACGTGCTGCTGAGCCACGAAGAGCCCCTGCTCTGCAACAGGAGAAGCCACGGTGCTGATAAGCCAGCACCTGCACTACAGAGCGGCCCCTCTTGGCGCGATTAGCAAAAGCCCGTGCACGGCAGCCGGGAATAAACACATTTAAAAAAAATTCCTCGACTGTCAAGCCATCAAACACAAGAGAAGTCCAAGAAACTGTCCCCGTCCAGAGAATCGGAAAGAGACGTGAAGACTAAATGTGACACGTGTCTCGGGTGGGGTCCTGGGATAAGAAAAAAGGACATCGGGTGAAAACTAAGGAAATTTGAACAAACGACAGACCAGTTAACGACGTGTCCACGCTGGTCCTTTCATTAACGGTAACGCCATTCCACGCTAAGGTATAAGATGGTAGTAATAAGAGAGGCTGTGGGTCCACGCTAAGGTATAAGATGGTAGTAATGAGAGAGACTGTGGGAAGGGACAGGCACCGGGGCGCCCTCTGTGTGATCTCTGTAATGTTTCTATAAATCTAAAACTGTGCTAACAAACACGGTTGATTATTTTAAAAAAAGAAAAGAAAACCAAATACCCAGCTCAGTGTGGGGCGGGGCGGGCGGGGCAGAGGCAGGGCGGGCGGGGCGGCAGGGCAGACTCACTCAGCACTTCTGCCATCACACCCAGGACACCCACAGCCAGACCTGGGCCTGCCCTTGAGCCGCTCTGGAGGACACAGACGGCAGAGTTGCAAAGTCAAATGATCACACACTAACAGAGATAATCAAGAGAGAGAAACGGCGGGGCAGCCAGAGAGAGAGCCCGTGGGACCCACGGCTTCACAAACACGCCACGCCCCCACCATCTGCAACCCTTCACCCCCAGACCCTGTCTCCAATGAGGCCAGCCAGGGAAGGGATGAAAACGGGGACCCCTGCCCCCCAGGAGCTCAGAAGGCAGGCGGGTAGAGAGAGGGCCACACACAGGACAACAGGCACAAGGGCCCTAAATGCGGGGGCGAGGGAAGGCCAGGAAGGCTTCCTGGAGGCGGTGACCTGCGTGCAGCTCACAGGAGAGCTGTGTCGAAGGCCACTGAAAATGAGTCACGTGAATTGGCTCACGGTGCCAGCATGGAGTTCTCAGACAGCCACCAACTCTGACCTGACCCCAGGTGCCTGGTGAGGCAAGGAAAGCCACCCCAGACTCATGAGAAAAGGTGGTTCAGGGCCACCTGGGGTTGGGAAGAGAGGCGGCACTTCAGAAGAGGCGCCCAGCGCAGTTCTGCCACTGCACGCTGCCGCACAGATGAAAACGCACCCCGCTAAGTGACGGAAAGCAGAGTCCAACGGCCCCGGAGCGTTATGATTCCAGATATGAAAGGTCCCGGACAGGCAAATCCGTGGAGACAGAAAGCAGATTAGCGGTTGTCAGAGGCTGGAGAGAAAGAGGGAATGAGTGATTGCTAAAGGGGGTGATGAAAACGTTCTAAAATTAGACTGTGGTGACGCTCGCACAATTCTGTGGATCCGCTGGAAGTTGGTGAACTGCACTCGGGATGGGTGGATATCATGGCATGCGAACTGGACCTGGGTCAAGGTACCCTCTCACCGTCCAGGCCTGCCCGCTGCCCTCGGGGAGCCCGGCCCCTCCCCACCGCCAGGCCCCCAGCTTAGCTCAGCCGCAGGTGGGCTCCCCACAGCCAGTACCCCAGGACCCAAAGCTGCTGGCCCCTGGAGGCCAGGCTGCAGAGGGGGCCCCCCGAGGGCAGGGCAAGGCCATGGCCTCGGCTCATTGCAAGGAGTGCCTGCACTCATTCCTACCCTGGCTGTTGAGACCAGGACAGACAGGAAAGCGCCAGCCCCTGCCTCCTGGGAGGAGCACGATGACTGGCCGGGGAGGGGGCAGCAACTGAGACGGGCTCTGCGGTCAGGGTGCCCAGGGAAGGCCTCCCCAGCAAGGCGGGGTGGAGCAGAGACGTGCCCAACACAAGGGTCTGCCGTGCCAACAGCCCTGCACGCAGCACCCACCGACCGAGGTGGAGAGGGGAGGGCTGGAGAGGGAGGCTGGGCCTCTCGGACTCAGGGCTGGGCTCAGCTGTGCCCACCCCCTACTCCATGCTGGGGGGTAGGGGGGCCTCCTGCCTCCTTGTCCACGTACCCCGCCCACACCCCACCCAGAGGGAAGGGCTGGAGGCAGCGGCATGTCCCACCAAGGCGGGGGGGACCTGATCACAGAAGGGCGAGTGTTTCCCTGGGGGCCCCCAGACCGCCAGCCCTCATGGCGCGGGCACACTTGGTTTTCCCAAACTGGGTCTGGCAGCACCGGGGGTTCTGGGTAGGCATGCCTCCCCCAACAAAATCCATTCCCCAGGGACAGAGCCAGGCTCTCTGAAGGCCTCCTCGAGTCACAGAGGGAGCCGCCCAGGACGGAAGTCAGGTGTCACTCCTGGGGTGTGGTCTGACCTCCCAGGGGACAACCAGGGCCACTCCACCCAAACCAGCCAGTGCTGGGGAGGGGGTGCGCTGCGCTCCTTAACCACGACTCTCCTCCTGGGGGATGGGCAGTGGCTGGGGCCCCCACCCAGGGCCTTCCTGGGGGAGGCAGCGCAGATGCGCCAGCTCGGGCCAGGGCGTTTTCGGGCCTCCGGTTTCTACTTTCCACACCTAGACCTTTGGTTCCCGAGGCCCAGAGAGGCTAAGCGTCTTGCCCAAGAGCACACAGCGACAGACTGGGCATTTTCCACTTGACCCCGCCCTGCGTACGGCACTCAGCTTAGAACAAACACCCAACTCTGCCACTCACCAGCGTGTG